>NW_027251331.1:0-600000 GCF_044704955.1 Pristiophorus japonicus | reverse complement strand
GTACCACTATTATTCCTGGGATATAGTCACCTCTAATATAAATATAGATACAACCCGTACTAGAGGGATACGATCACCTGTATTAGAGATAAAGATACGCCTTGTACCGGAGGGATTCGGCCTCTACTGGTGTAAGCGTAGTTAACACTAGTACCAGAGTAGCACTGTTGTAAGTTTAGGTACCACCAGTAGCAGATATACATGGTCACATCTAGTGTAAGTGTACGTACACTTTGCACTGGAGGGTTATGGTAACCTGTATTGCAAGTGTAGGTATCACTAGTAGTGCAGCGATACAGTCACCTCCAGTACAACTGTATGTACCCCAAGCACTGGAGGGATACGGTAACCTGTAGTCTACGAGTAGGTATCCCTAGCGCTGGAGGGAGATGGACACTTCTAATGTTAGTGTAAGTATCATGAGAACCGGTGGAATACGGGCACATCTGTTGTAAGTATAAGTACCGTTAGTGCCGAAGGGATAAGGGCACATCTATTGTGAGTGTATGAATTACTCGTAATGTAGCAACAGGTTCCCCTCTCGTACACATATAGTGTACCAGTGGTACCGGAGAGCTATGGTCAACTCTAGTGTAAGAGTAGCTTTGACAGGTCGCGGAGCAATATAGTCATCTCCACTGTAAGTTTAGTTGCCATTCGTACCGGAGGGTTACAGGGAACTCAATGCTGCAGGACAGAGCTCATCGCAATTTTTATATGATTTATTTCACCGTTTGATATGAAGGAGTTTTTGCCCTGGGAGTGAGGCTAAGCAGCGCCGAAACTTTTCGTGCAAGGAGGGCTCTCTTCAGAAATTGCAGAAATATGATCAGCAATCGTGCATTTTCCAGTTGCATTTTCCAGTTGTAAACATGATTATAATTGTGTTTTTTTTAAACTGTCCAGTCACAATAAGAAAAAAAATGTTTGAAGTGACATATCAGAGAAATAAACTAATAACCTGAGTCTATGTGCTAAATAACTGCAACTAATGCTAATTATCATTTAACTTGATTGGCTCCCTGGTGGACTGTTGTGTGGATAAATGCAGGTTCCCTTCCATTACTTCAGCTGTGTGTCAAGCAAAGGCTTTCCATTGCTGCAGAAATCGTCAAATCTCACATAATATGGGGCGACCAATTATTCTTGTGATGATAGAGATTTACTACCCGATTCTCGCAGCCGTCGGTATCCCCGGTAAGTCACTGTAACCTGTTTGTTGTGAAGGGGTGTTAACTGTCTCCTCGCTCTTACAGTCTGTTGGATAATTTAATGTGTTTAAAAGATGACAGCATCACGCAGTGGATAGTTATCGGAGGAAACCCGATATTACATTGGACTTTTTATTCCAGCGTGGGTTTTTAGCTGAAATACAGACCGTATTGCCACCCCAGCAGCTCACTAAAATGTGTGGGTAGGTTTCCCAGGCCACGGCTCCAATACTAACCCTGTCCTCACACTTCACCATGTAGATAATCAATTTGAATGATGTAAAATTCTCACAAAATGTATCTCCATGTTTAATTCAATCAGACACTGGAACTTCATTGCCCTCGTCTCAATTTCTTACAGCGAACTTGGTGAAAATTGTGATTCTCTCCCGAAGACACTGCGGCCTTTCCAAGTGTATATCGGTCTACATGATGGCGATGGCAGCAGCAGATCTACTGGTCATGATCATCAATGTATTGTTGTATCGTGTTTTCAGTTATCGGTTTCCATTTTCGTTCCTGTCCCACACTCCCATGTGTAGGCTGATTGCATATATGAGTACTGTCGCCTTTGATTTATCTGTTTGGTTCACCGTCTCCTTCACATTTGATCGATTTGTAGCTCTCTGCTACCAGAAATTTAATACAAGGCATTGGATAGTGCGATCTGCAGCCGTGGTTTTAACAACATTTTCTATTTTGAGTTGTTTCAAGAATATTCCATTTCTGTTTGCTTATAAATCTCAGCAAATAATCAACATGGTGCAGTGGGGCTGCCAGTCAAGTGCAGCTTTTTTCCACTCACCGCTTGGTGTAGCATACGTCTGGTTTCACAGCGCCTGCGTCGTTTGGCTTCCTTTTACTTTAATTGTCCTATTCAATTAATTTACCGTCCGCCGAATTTTGGTGGCCAATCGAGCCCGCAGGGCTCTGCGGAGTCAGAGGAGTGAGAATCACAGTGAAACAGATTTCGATAACCGAAGGAAATCCATCATATTGCTATTCACTATATCGGGCACTTTTATACTGCTGTGGTTGACAGCTGCCATGAGTTTTGTAACGACCAGACTGACAAACACCAATTATTACCGAGGTGGCCGCACATCCCCGGGATACATCGCCATGGAAACCGGAGCTTTGCTGAAGTTTTTGAGTTCCATTCAAAACCCATGCATTTATGCAGCTCCTCAGAAGAAATTCAGAGCAGATCTAAAGAATGTTGTGAAATCTCCCTGGACACTGATCCTGAGATTAGTCAGAAAATACAGATAAGAAATATCTAGTCGGAAGAAAGCTTTTTCTGAACCAGGGCTCAATTTTAACTTCGGTGCTTTGTGGAACGTCCTTTGTTCTGGTAATGTGAAAAGTTCTGAGTTCTAGTGATTTCTTCCATTTCGTAGCAAAGTAAAGACTTGGAAATTTTTCTCAGGCACGAGGGTCAATTGGGCGGTATGTGATTGGACGTCCATTACACGCAGTGCCTGATATTCAGTTTCCTTGTTCAACCGTTTCCTATAACCAGCGTCTGTTGTAATACTGCACGATTTATGCCACTGCCAAAATCATATTTCTAGTCCGAATGTCTGAAAAACTTTTTTTTTTCATACTTCTTGTGCTGAGTACACCTAATTTATCCCGGAAAATTCAGCACACTTCACGTGCAGTGATGAAAGGTAACAATGTTGGGCTTCAGCATTGGTATTGGACGTATGGGCAACAGAGCAATACACCTTACATTACAGATAAGGGGATCGGGCGCGCCAGTAGAATTTTATCATTAAAAATTAATTTTGTGCCGAAAAATCAAATAACTTGTGACCGCAGATTTTTTAACATTCTTGGCAGCTTGGTGTGAATATTCTACGCACAACTTTCTCTCTCTATCGGACAACATCGTGATTGAAAAAAAAAGAGCGCGGCCCTTGTCATGTGTTCAGTGTTCGAATGAAGGGAACAGTCGGAATATGGCTCATCGTTACGACCTTTCACCTTTCCGTCCCAGATATGTCCTTACAGTCTGGATTGTATACTGACGGATGCATCTCTCTCTCAGTAAAATGATGAGCTCTGCTTTTTTTCTTGTTTCGATAAATATATCATGAGTAATATCACTTATGTTCTGACTCAAACAGTCTTCTAAAATAAACAGTAAAGAAATAAAAAATGTATGTTCTTTCATAGATTTATTACCACTTCCAATTGTTGCAATTTTTCTGCAAAGAATACTACCAGAAATCCAGCAGATATCAAACTGATATTATGTATTCTTTTTTGATGGAACATTTTCAGACGGTCAGAAATTATACTTGGTCATTACTGTCTTATTAATGTTCCAATTAATAAGTGAAAATACCAGCAACTCTGAATTAGTTACACGTTGTTCAGCGGTGATGTCGCAGCAAGATGCGAGTAACCCCAAGGAATGGGAGCAGATTCTTAATGGAAATGAGCCGAATGTGTGAATGGATGTGAGCCCGAGGTACCAAAATATAGAATTCCTGGAAAGTACGTTTACAGGTGGTTAATTCCATAATAACACCAACATAAGTGTGCGTCGTATAGACATGGGCATAGATCAAAAGAATAAATAAACGAGAATAATATTTTAAAAATGCCGGTAAGACCACATTCAGATTAACCGGTATCGCTTCGGTCTGCTTATTCTGGAAATCCATTAAATCCGAAGTGACCACGCAGTGGAGATACACCAGGATGGTGCCATAGATCTGAAGTATATTGAAGATGGCGGATAGATGTTTCGACCATTTTCATTGTATCTGCGGAAGCTAATAGGAATATTATTTAAAGATTCGATAATTGCATGCAATTTCGACAGAGTGAAGAGAGAGATTATTCCTTTTCGTTGGTGAGTCATTGAAAAGGAGTCATCGTCATAATGTAGTCACAAAAGGAATGAGCAGACGGGTTAGCAGAAAATTATTTGTGCAAAGGGCAGCTGGATCAGGAATTGATTTACCTCAGCGAATAACTAAGGGGAAATTAGATAATTATTCGAATAATGACAAATAAATGTACGTGAAGAGAGAGAACAACGGGGATTGTTGTTGATTGTTGTATTGAATAACCCAGTACACATAGGAAACACCAAATGACCTACTCCTGCCCAATAAATGTCGATGAGTTGATACTTTTACCGACGTAGCTATTCATTTCATTTTTTGTTTCCAAGTTCCCTGCTAACCGTGGAGCTTCTATTAAAACACATAAAGCATAAGCTAATAACCAGCATGATCCCAGATATCCAATCGAGACTCAGTCCAAACCTTCGGAAAGAGAACATTTTTCAATAGCCTACTCTAATTTATTAGGTATCTTTCTGTGCCGTGCAAGATTTCCATATCCATCCCACAATTTTCACCATTTGTTGATATGGAACCTTCACCTCTGCTTGGCTAAAATCCTACTGGATCATTCCAACTACATGCCCTCGGCCTTACAGACCAGACTGGTATGTGAAGAAACATGAGCAGGTAAGTAAGAGATGAAACATGGTCCCAGAAACCAATATGTTCCTCTTTAAATTTGCTATTTTCCCAGGAACTCATTTACTGGATCACGACTAATCTTATTTTCAGCAAAGGGTTTATTGCAGCTTCTGTCAGATCCTCAGGAATCCTCTCCAATAGAGCAATTTACAACCGTGTCAGCATATCTTCACTCATATCACTCCCCAATCGTTTTTCTCGCGGCTCGTGGTTCCAGAACCACGTGTCACAGTCTCATAATAAAGAGCAGCTATTTGGGACTGAGATGAGGAGAAATGTCTTCACTCAGAGGGTAGTGATTCCTTGGACTTTTCTAACCCAAAGTGCTGTCGATGTCAACCATTGAGTATATTCAAGACCGAAATCAATAGATTTTATAGATGGTAAGTTTATCAAGGGATACGGGATAGTACAGGAAAGTGCATTTAAGCGGGCCAAGATCCTATTGAATTGCGAAGCAGACTCGAGGTGCCAAGTGGCCTACTCCTGCTTCATACTTCTTATGTTCTAATGTTCTTATATATCACTTTCCCTGGATTTCAGATTCCCATTTTATGTGGTTAAACAGGGTAAGCACACTTAAAAACTCCAAGGTCGCTTCTGTTCATAAAAAACTCCTCAACAATTCACTTTTGTTCGAATTCTAAAATTTACCAAAGGACTTTTCTGTCCTTATTATCTTCATGCTAGATTTGTGGGATAATTAACTCGCGTTTTTATAAGCTTAATTTCTTCACCACATAATGACATTGATCTACGGTGCCACCTATGCACCCTTAAATCGATAAATACGTTTTCATTACGCACTCACTTATTATTTCGTAACTACTTTTCGAATGTCTACATGAGAGTGGGTATCTCTCAGACCAGCACCACTGCCAGAGTGTCACACGCACAGCGGGTGCTTTATCCAAATATAATGAATGCACTTTCTCAACTTTTATTTCATTGATATAAATGATCAGCATTGTATCATAGAGAATACAAAAGCACATAAGGAGGCCAATCGGCCTGTTATGACTCTCCTGTATCATTGAATAATCCACCTTCGCTGCTTTTCTGCCACAATCCTGCAAACCATTCCTTTTTCTGTCTATCTCCAATCTCTTTTGAAAGAGTTTCTCGGCAGTTAGATCCATGAGACAGTGTCACCCATTAGATTAGGTAGTAGCGTCAGTAGAGTTCGTAGCCAGGGATAGAAGCGTGTGCCTGCAACTCGGGCAAGTAAGGAAACACCAGGCCAAATGCTGGATGGGCCTCGGCCTTTGCACTTATCCAATAAGTATGAAGTTTTCGCTGCCTTTGTGGATGAGGGAAAATCATGTATGCTGGATGAGCTGGCTGTCTATGGCGCAATGCTAAAGGTGGCCTTTCACTGGGGGGAGTGAAAGGTTGAAAAACATCTCCTCGCAGCTGGACAGAAATTTGGAGTGGGAGGGGGATGATCCAATTGTAGTGGTTCACGTCGGAACCAACGACATAGGTCGAACTTGGCATGCGATTCTGTGGAAAGTGTTCGGCGAGTTAAACTCCAAATTTAAAAGCAGAAATGCAAAGGTAATAATTAACATAACCAGCGGAGCTACAAAACATTAAACGGCAGAAAACATTAGTAATTTATGTTTATAGCTCGCAAAACATAGTGGTAATGTAGAGCATAGTACAAATCAGGAAATTTGAGGTGCATGTAACTAGGGTAATAACGTAATCATGGCGCACTTTAGATTAAATATAACTGGATATTTAACTGAGCTACGCTCCTATTGGTACAGGGATAAGCAGATTACAACATTCAATGCTTGGCTTAAAGAATGTGTGGGAGATCGGCGTGTTGCTTATTTGGGCACCGGCACCATTACTGGTGAAAGAGGGAGCTGTTCCGTTGTGACGAGCTGCACTTAAACGGGGCTGTAGCCAGTACCGTGACGAATGGAATAACTAAGGCGGTAGAAAGTGCTTTAAACTAATGAAGCGTGGTGTGATGATGTAGGAAAGTGTAAATTTAAAAGCAGCAAAGGGAATATCAAGGGTTTAGAGCGGAGTAGATCTGTGGCTGAAATAATCAGAGTGGGTCAGAAAAGGACAGAGAGTGAAACAAAGGTAATAGGGCATCACTGACTCAGGTGATATTAGACAAAATAGAAAAAAAAGTAAAACGAAAGTCAACATATCTCAATGCGCATGGCATTCACAACAAAATAGATGAATTCATAGCACAGATCGAAATTGATATGATTGATTTAATTGCAATTCAGGAAACGTGGTGGCAAAATGACCAAGGTTGACAATTAAATATTCCCGGATACTAATATTTTGCTAGAGATAGACAAAATGGAAAAGGTGGAATGGCAGTCCTGAATGGATACTGACAGTGGAGATAAATGGCCTCAGCTGAGACAGTCAACAAGTAGAATCAGTTTGGGTGGAACTAAGACACAGCAAGGGGCAGAAAACATTGATGGGATTTGATCATAGGCACTCAAACATTAGTGGTAATGAAGTATAATTCAGGAAATTAGAGATGCATTTAATAAGGTTAAGATAGTAATCACGAATGACGGTGTTCTACAAACAGACTAGGCAAAACAAATATGCAGTGATAGTGTAGAGGACGAATTAATGGAATGTCTACAAGATGGTTTTTTAGATCAGTATTTTGAGGAACTGGCTCGTGTTAAATTTAGTATTTTGTAATGAGAAAGGGTTATTACTACTCTTACAGTAAAGGGGACCTTATGGAACAGTCACCATAACATGATAGAATTTTATATTGAGCTTGAAGTGAATTACTTAAATACAAAACTGGGGTCTTAAATCAAAACAAACCAAACTACGTCGGGATGAGAGTCGAGTTGGTTAAGATAGATATGTAAACTCCTTTCAACGGTAGCATGGTAAATAAACAATGGATAGTTATTTAAGAATTAATAGTTAATTTACAACAAACATACATTTGCTTCAGGCGCAAAAGCCCTACATGAAAAGAGGTTCAACCGTGGCTAACAAGAGAAGTTGATAAAAGGAGGAGGCTGCTAATGTTTCCAAGGTGAGCAGTGAGCCCGAGTATTGCGAGGAATTTAGAATTTAGGAAAGGAGGACCAAGACATTCAAAATGAAAGGCAAAATGGAATATGACAGTAAACGAGCCAAAGACAGAATACAAACAGTAAAAGTTTCTATTGGTATGTAAAAAGGAAAAGATTAGCGAAAGCAATTGTGGGCCACTAACAGAATGAGACACGAGCAATTAAAATGGGAAATAAGGAAAAGCCACAGAAAGCAAACAATTACTTTGTGCTTAACATCAAGGGAGAATTTGCAAAAGACCTCCTAGAAATAGTGGAGAACCAAGGGTCCAGCGAGAATGAGGAACGTAAAGACATTAAAATTAGTAAAAAAATATTACTGGAGATATTATTGAGACTGGAAGCCAAGAAAGGCCCTTGACCTGATGTCTTACATTCTCGTGTTTCGAAAGAGCTGGTTATAGATATAGTGATACAATGGTTGTCATCATCCAAAATTCCATAGATTCTATTGGTATATCGCTTCCCACAGATTGGATGGTAGCAATTGTAACCCCACTATTTAAGAAAAGAGGCAGAGAGCAAAAAGGTTAGCCTGACATCAGTTGTACAGAAAACGCTACAATCTATTATTAAGGATGTAGTAACAGAACATTGAGAAAATAATAATAGAATTGGGCAGAGTCAACAAGGATTTATGAAAGGGAAAACAGATTGACAAAACTGTTCGAGATTTTTCTGAGATTGTAACAGATAGAACAAATACGGGGGAACCAGCGGACGTGGTGTTTTTGGATATTGATGCCACACAAGCAGTTATTAACCATAATTTGGACTCATGGATTGATGGTAATATACTAGCATTGATTCAGGATTGTTTAACGGATATAAATCAGATAGTAGGACTAAACGGGTCATTTTCACCTTGGAATGCTGTAACTAGTGGGGTGCCACAAGAATTGTTGCTTTGGACTCAGCTATTCACAATCTGTATGATTGATTTGAATGAGTGCACCAAATGTAATACATCTGAGTTTGCTGATGCTACAAAGCTAGCTGCGAATGTAAGTTGTGAGGAGGCTGCAAAGAGAATTGAAGGGGATATAGACAGGCTAAGTGAATGGGCAACGTCAAGGGGAATTGAATATAACGTGGAGAAATGTGATGTTATCCATTTTCTATTAAAAATAAGAATGCAGCATATTTTTAAAATGTTGAGAGAATGGGAAAGTTTGATGTTCAGGGGGAGCTCGGTCTCCTTGTACAACATTCACCGAAAGTTAACATGCAGGTACAGCAAACAATTTTGAAAGCAAATAATATATTGTCCTTTATTCGAAGAGGATTTGATTATAAGAGTAAATACATCTTATTGCCATGAGGCAGGGCCCCGGTGAGATTGCAAATGGAGTATTGTTTACAGTTTTATTCTACGTACCTAATGAAGGATATACTTGCTGAGGACGGAGTGCAACGAAAGTTCAGCACACTGATGTCTGGGAAGGGGGCATTGTCCTACGTGAAGAGATTGTGCAGATTCTGCCTATATTCTCTCATCCTCATCATAGGCAGTCCCTCGAATCGAGGATGACTTGCTTCCACGTCAACTATTTCACAGGTGTTTCAATGAAGGACCTACATTTCCAGTTCCCGAACTAAATCTTGAAGGATGAATGATGCCTGTGCGTCGATGTTTTAACGCGTGGTGGCCGTTGAACATCCGCCACCACACGGGTTTGGTCCAGTGACAAGGTTAACCAAGAGGACTGGAGACAGGCTCTGCTGCAAGAACCTGGTGCGCACATATATCGCAGTGTGGGTTGGCCGATACTGTCCCTGGGCCCTGGCCCTGAACTCACGCCACTCCGAGGCCCCGATCACGTTCCTCTGCAATCCATGGCCGTTCCTTAGTCCCGGCCTCGCCGCTCCTGCAGGACTGGTCCAAGCTCCAAACTTCGAATTGGATCTTGGTGTCATCGCTCTTCACTGTCTTTACTCTCTTACTCCATCAAGTGCTGTTCACTGGAGCACTATGCCGCCACGCTGCTCCTTCCACTCCCTGGCCTGCTCCGATGGTGCTCGCATGTATATTCTCTACTGTTTAGAAGAATGACCTGATCTCATTGCAACATACAAAATTCGTAAATGGCTGGACACATTAGATGCAGAGTGGATGATTCCTCTGTCCGTCGAAAACACAAGCAGGGTTCACAGTAACTGAATAAGGGATCGGCCTTTTAGTCCTCCGAAGGGTGAAATCTCTGCACTCAGAGTGTGGTGATTCTTTAAATCTTTGGCATTCTGTACCACACATGGCTGTGGAGGTTCAGTGAGTATATTCAAAACAAAATTCGATGGATTTTTGAATGTTAATGGAATCAACGGATATGGGGACCATGCAGGAAAGTGAAGTGAGGGAGAAGATCAGCCATGATCTTATTGAATGGCGCAGCTAGCACGAAGGGACGACTGGTCTACTCCTGCTCCTACTTCTTATGTTTTTATGTTCTTATGAAAGTTATTATTTTCATAAGGATGTCAGCATTGGCTATGTTGTGGCGCTCTCGCATCGGTACCACATGGCAGTGGTTAAAAACCCGCTCCAGTGAAGTGAACCCAAAATCTATGCAATACCTTAAGTCTGCGCTGAGATAGCGGCGTCTCATGGATGGGACGTTAAACGGAAGCCTCGTGCACCCTCTCAGGCGAACATAAAATATGCAGCGGGAATATTTCGAAAAAGAGCAGTGGAGCTTCCCCTGGTTTCCTGGCCAATATTATAACACTCCACCTTCATCAGTATAACTGATTGTCTGGTCATCATCATATTGCTGCTTATGGGATCTTGCTGTGCACAAATTTACTGCTGCGTTTCCTATATTAAAACAATGATTGGACCTAATGACACTTCTTTGCCAGTAAGTCGTTTTTGCACAATCGGAGCTCGTCAAAGTCGATATATATATATATGCATTTCACTGTTAATATCAGGTCGGTATTTAAATGCTGCAAACGCCACACGATTGATTATATTGGGATGTAACCACGCAATCTCACGAAAGAACTGAGAATAGCACACTTCACAATCAATTACAATTGTTGATATTCACGTTGCTGAGAATTACAGAAACAGATCATTCAACCCAGCTGGTGTGGCCCTGTGTTTGTACTCCACACAGGTCCACTCCCTCTATAATTATCTCTCGCTCTCCTGCCCCGTATTCCTGAAGTCCTTTCGACACCATGTATGCATCAAACTTCCCCAAAATTGCATCAATTCTATCTGATTCATCTATTACATGAGGGTGCAGTTTTGCAATCTCAGCACTCACTCTGTCAATAAATTCCTCCTCCTTTCTTTATTTGATGTACACATGGCTGAATTATATTTAAGCGCCTTGCACTAAACTAGTTGATAAGTTGAAATATTCTTCGTCTCTTCTTCGTATAAAACAGCCATAGCCTGTTCAAATTTGCCTGACAGCTGCCTCCTCTAATTCTGTTAAAATTAGCATAAATCTTTTCGGGACATTATACACCGCTTCAGCTAACCACTTTGCACTGTGAGTGGCAACAATATGTGGGGAGAGTGCGGCTTCCCATTACCCAGTGAATGTGAATAGTGTGAGGAGAGATTGCGGGCTCCCAGTGTCCAGTGAGTGGGGAACAATGTGTGGGGAAAGTGCGATCATTGCCCAGTGAGGTGGAAAGAATGAGGGGGGACAGTGCGGGCTCTCATTGACAATGAGTGGGGACAACGTGTGGAGAGAGTGCATGGTCCCATTGCCCAGTGATTGTGAACAATGCGCGGGGATAGTGCATTGACAGCCCAGAGAGTGTGAACAATGTGTGGGGAGATTGCGGGCTCCTATTGCCCACTGAGTGGGAACAATGTATGGGGCCAGTGTGGGCTCTCATTGGCCAGTGAGTGTGAGCAATGTGTGGAGACAGTGTGGGCTCTCAATGGCAAATCAGTGGGAACAATGTTTGGGGATAGTGCCTGCTCTTATTGCCCAGTGAGTGCGGAACAATGTGTGGGGGCAGTGCGAGCTCCCATTGCCCTGTGAGTGTGAACAATGTGTGGGGAATGTAGGGGCTCCCATTGCCCAGTGAGTGGAAAAAATGTATGGGACAGTGTGCTCATTGCCCAGTGAGTGTGAACAATGTTTGGGTTTAGAGCGGTCATTGCCCAGTGAGTGTGAACAATATGTGGGGACAGTGCGGGCTCCCATTGCCCAGTGAATGTGAACAATATATAGGGAGAGTAAGCGCTCCCATTGCCCAGTGAGTGTGAACAATGTGTGAGGACAATGCGGTCATTGCCCAGTGAGTGTGAACAATATGTGGGGACAGTGCTGGCTCCCGTTGCCCAGTGTCTGTGAACAATGTGTGAGGACAGTGCGGTCATTGCCCAGTGAATGGGGAACAATGTTTGTGGACAGTGCGGGCTCCCACTTTCCAGTATGCGGGAACAATGTGTTGGGACAGTGCGATCAATGCCCAGTGAGTGAGAACAATGTTTGGGGACAGTGCGGTCATTAACAGTGAGTGGGAAACAATGTGTGGGGACAGTGCAATAATTGTCCAGTAATTGGGTGAACAATGTTTTAGGACAGTGTGGGCTCCCATTGCCCAGTGAGTGCGTAACAATATGTGCGGACAGTGCGGTCATTGTCCAGTGAGTGTGAACAATGTGTGTGGACAGTGCGCTTATTGCCTAGTGATTGTGCACAATGTGTGGGGACAGTGCGGTCATTGCCCATGGAGTGGGGAACAATGTGTGGCGATAGAGCGGGCTCCCATTGCCCAGTGAGAGTGAACAATATGTGTGGGCAGTGCAGGCTCGCATTGCCCAGTGAGTGGGAACAATATGTTTGGAAACAGTGCGGGCTCCCATTGCCCAGTGAGTGTGAACAATGTGTGGGGACATAGCGGCCTCTCATTGCCCAGTGAGTGTGAAGAATATGTGGGGACAGTGCGGGCTCCCATTGCCTAGTGACTGGAACAAATGTATGGGGAGAGTGCGGCATTGCCCAGTGAGTGAGAACAATATTTGGGGACAGTGCGGTCATTACCCAGGGAGTGTGAACAATGTTTGTGGACAGCGATGTAATTGACCAGTGAGTGTGGACAATGTGTGGGGACAGGGCGGTCATTGCCCAGTGAGTGTGAACAATGAGTGGGGACAGTGCGGTAATTGCCCAGTGAGTGTGAATAACGTGCGGGGACAGTGCACTCATTGCCCAGTGAGTGGGAACAATATATTTGGATACAGTGCGGGCTCCCATTGCCCAGTGAGTGTGAACAATGTGTGGGGACAGTGCGGGCTCCCATTGCCCAGTGAGTGGGAACAATGTGTGGGGACAGTGCGGGCTCCCATTGCCAAGTGAGTGTGAACAATGTGTGGGGACAGTGCGGGCTCCCATTGCCCAGTGAGTGGGAACAATGTGTGGGGACAGTGCGGGCTCCCATTGCCCAGTGAGTGTGAACAATGTGTGGGGACAATGCGGGCTCCCATTGCCCAGTGAGTGTGAACAATGTTTGGGAACAGTGCGGGCTCCCATTGCCCAGTGAGTGTGAACAAAGTGTGTGAACAGTGCTGGACCCCATTGCCCAGTGATTGGGAACAATGTGTGGGGCCAGTGCGGACTCCCGTTGCCCAGTGAGTGGGAACAATGTGTGGGGACAGTGCGGGCTCCCATTGCCCAGTGAGTGGGAACAATGTGTGGGGAGAGTGTGGGCTCGCGGTGCCTAGTGAGTGGGAACAATGTGTGGGGAGAGTGCGGGCTCCCATTGCCCAGTGAGTGCGGAACAACGTGTGGGGACAGTGCGGGCTCCCATTGCCCAGTGAATGGGGAACAATGTGTGGGGATAGTACGGGCTCCCATCACCCAGTGAGTGGGAACAAAGTGTGGGCACGGTGCGTGCTCCCATCACCCAGTGATCGGGGAACAATATGTGGGGAAAGTGCAGTCATTGCCCAGTGACTGACAACAATGTTGGGGAGAGTACTGTCTCCCATTGCCCAGTGAGTGAAAAGAATATGTGGGGACAGTGCTGTCTCCCATTGCCCAGTAATTGTGAACACTCTGTGTGGAAAGTGCGGGCTCCCATTTCAGAATATGGGCACACAGTATCTAAACCATTTCCAGGTGGATATTGGGCTCCTTCATTAAACAGTTAAACTTGATTTCCAATCACAAGTTAGAGGTTGGACTCGCAGTCTCCCACATGAGTATAAAGATATCCTATGTCCCTGGGGCTGGTGGTAATTTCACAGACCACATTATGCAGCAGCATGAGAAATGGAAACTAAATGAGAACAGGTTACAACATTGAATTGTTTGCTGATGCAGTTTCACTGATACACTATTAAATTTACATTGAGTACGGATATTAGAGTGCGTGATATGTATCTGGGAGGGGTGACCGTGTCTGACATGGGCAAGAAGAGCACAGCACGGAATATAAAGTAAAATTAATGCTGGCTTTTACTATTTTCATCATTGAAATAATTTAACACCCAGACTCAGCGGGTATTTTACCTCATTCAATAACTCCACCCTGAATTTACTCCGGGTCCCGACATAAATAAATGGGTTGATAAAGGAACTGAAAAACTGAAGCATAACACCGCTTTCCTCCAGAATAAAATTTGATTCCTTGAAATTGGAACCTGAGTAATAACTAACTTTCGCATTCCGAACATAAAGGAAAGTTATCAGAAACAATAAATATAACAGGATGAAACTGCCCGACATACAGAAGAGTAAGACGATGGACTTTCTCCGGTTTTCCATCTCTGGGTCTCTCTGGTTCTCTTTAATGCTGTGGGCCCGGAGTCTCCTTGGAATCCTAATGACCACTAGAATGCGTCTGATAGTCAGAGCATTGAGCAGCAAAATCTGAATGAACGGGAGCCATGGAGTTAAAATGCGGTGAATCCAGTCATATGCAGCCCACGCAGGTGAGCTATAAAATATCAATGTAACGCTGCAGAACCAGAGTATGTTGTTACTTATGTGCAAATGTTCGTATATTAAATACACTACGGTATTTTGTAAGGTGCTCAGGGCACTGATAGTTCCTATAACCACTGCCGCTGTTTGTTCAGTGCAATATTTTGTTTTCAGCTTCTGGCAAGAAATCGCCACATAATCAATCAAAGGTAAAATCGATCGTTAGAGAGTCAGAACTGTCGATGGCTGCATAAAGTAGCGCAGAACGGACATGACGACTGAAGTGATGGATATGCAACTGTACAAGAAATAAAAAACAGCCATCAGGTTTAATATCACAACAGTGATAATGACCAGGAGATCCGCCACCGCTATAGATATCAGATACCGAGTGATATATCTGGAGAGACCGCACCTTCCTCGAGACAGGAATACAATCACTGCTAAGTTAGCTGTAAGGGAGCGGGAGGGGGAGAGAGAGTGAATGTATGTGAGAGAATAATACAGGATATTTACTGGTCCGACTCCGAGCAAATTCATCCGTTTGACAGGATTATATGTGAAATTTACAACTTTGACACGTGATCCTGATTTAATAGTCATCCGGTTTAAAAATGAGAGCTGCCAATGATATTGGAATGTATAATAATAGAACGAATCATATTGGAGAAAATAAAATCGGAGAAAATAGAAAAGACAAATATTATCTCAGTAACGCATTACAGAAGATATTTGACCGGGAATCAAGAAGATGCAATAAAAACATAGGCAAAATACATTTAAAACGGATTATGTGCTGCGGGTGACCGAAAACGCCCTTCCCTCTGCCTGGCAACTATCTGAGGCCGACCAGACTGTTCGCAAACCTGGTGTCCTATCTGAACCTGCTTTGATTTTCCAATCATATGTCCGCTCCATCACCAAGACTCTCTATTTCTACCTCGGTACCATCGCCCACCTCCGTCCTGTCTCGGGTATACAGCTGTTGAAACCCTCATTCATGCGTTTATTATCTCGAGACCTGACTATTCCAACACTCTCTTGGCCGGTTTCCCAATTTACACACTCCATGAACTTCAGCTCATTCAAATCTCTGCCGCCCATATCCTAACTCACACTAAGTTCCTTTCAACCATCACGCCTGTTCTCGCTGACCTACATTAGGTCCTGGTCCAGCAACGCCTCAATTTTAAAATTTTAATAGATGTTTACAAATCTCTCCACAGCTTCAATCCTTCCAATCTCAGAAACTTCCTTCAGCACTGCATCGCTCCAAGATCTTGGCATCCACCTGCTCCTTTAAGAAGCTCCTCAATAATTATATATTTGCCAATCTTCTGGTGACTTGATATCTCTCCATGTGGCTAGTTGTAAAAATGTGTTGCATAACGCTCCTCTGCAGGATTTTACCCCTTTAAAGGAGTAGGTTGTTCCTGTTCATTATATGCCTCTCAGTACAGCAACAATAACATAGTAGGAAATATATGTACAAAAGCAAAATACTTCCGATGCTGGAAATCTGAAATAAAAAGAGCAAATGCTGGAAAAATCTGCAGGTCAGGCAGCATCTGTGGAAAGAGAAACAATTAACATTTGAGGTCGATGGCGCCTCTGAGAATTGGATAACGATAGATATGCAATTGCAGAAACAGGGAATTGCGCCGAGAGGAGGAGAAAAAAATGGGATGGTCAATGAATGGGTAGATGGCAGAAGTGGTTAAATGACAAAAAGGATGATGGTGCAAGAAAAAAGAGGTGCTAATGCGACAAGAAAAAAAAACAAAAGATGGGTCTAACGGAGGTGTAGATGGCCACAGTAGAATTATTACCTGTGTCCGAAAAAATAATGGTTATATTCTAAAATTGTTGAACTCAATGTTGAGTCCGGAAGGTTGTAAATTACCTAATTGAAAGACGATGTGCTGTTCCTAGAGTTTCCTTTGAGCTTCGTTAGAACAGGGCACGAGGCTGAGGATAGAGAGATCACGCGGCCGAGGACACAGAGTTCACGGTGGGAGTGGGTTGGGGAATCAAATTGACAGATGAGCAGAAGCTCAGGATCAAGCTTGCGAGTGAACGAAGGTGTTTGATCTCCCTAATTGTAAGGAAGACCGCATCATGACCATCGAATACAATATAGTTAATTGCAAGAAATACCAGCAAAAATATGGTACGGATATAAATGCGTGATAATAACACTCACAGTGAAATACCAACAACACAATAGGAAATATATGGTCACTGTTATAATAGTGTGACAATTCCACGTACAGTGAAATACTAATAACACCATTAGAAATATATGTACAGTTGGACGAGTGTGATAAAAGCACTCATAATGGAATACATATTAAAGCATACTTGACTCCGACAGATTGCCTAAGAAAAAGAAGAATTACCAATAACACAAGTGGAGATATATGCACACGATTATAATGGTGTGATACCACTCAGAGCAATAACAATAACGCAATAGTAAATAAAAGAACACAGTCATACTGGTGCGATTATACAATTCACAGTGACATACCAATCACACAATAGGAAATATATGTACACAATTATAAGATTATGTTACCAGTTAGAGTGAAATGATATATACTGTTCAATTTCAATAAAACTTCACTCTGAGCTAAATAAGTGATACAGCTGAAGAAGCGGCTTTCTGGAAAACACATTAAAACGAAAAATAGTGAAGAATCAGACACTCAAATTACGTAGTGATTCCGTTAGGGAACAAATGATTCTGTTAAGTGGTTAAAATAGACTTTACAACGTCAGAAATGAACAATGAAAGGGGAGAAGCATTGCCGGATAATAGGAGCAGTGATACATAGAACTAATAAATAACTGAAACACTTTACTGGGGCACCGATAGCTGCAATGACGGAATAGTAAACGGCAAACGCCAGACCTTTGGTGACCCGTGCATTTCTATCAGAAGCTCTGAGCACGCTCTGCACCACAATCACAGATTGTCTCATTTATACGTGAGTTTAGGCTCCAGGGACATCATCACATGGCCTGAACGTTATATTAATTACACTAATTGAAACAAACAGATTAGTGCAGCTGCTGCCAGGATCGTCTTTATGTTTTGATGGAATGAATGTCTTCAAACAGCTCTGATACATGAATAAAGTGAAATACGCACAGATTACAGCATGACAGTTCTTCAAAAATATAATAAAGATCTAAATACGCGGTTGCCATCGTGAGATTGAAACCTATACAAGAGTAATTCGTGGGTTTAAATCCATTATGCTGAGTTAATAGGTTTCAACAGAACGTCTAACTGACCAGAGAAACTCTGGGCTTGCTGACGAAAAAAGCAACTAGGGTCCCGTTCCTGTCATTATCCAGCGTGTGTCCGGGTAAGCATTTGTCAAAGGAACTTGCTCCAGATACAACCTGGTTTATACTCCCACATTCACCCAGGAGTCTGAGTATTCAGTGTGGACTGCACTATTACACTCAGTGTGGACAGGTCCAGGTGAGCACGGTTGGGTTCAGTTTGGTCAGGTCAAGTTCAGCCGGTAACACACAACATGTGTAGGTCCGTTAAGCACGGTGACAATCAGTGTGCACACGTCCTGTTCAGTATGGTTGCATTCGGTGGGTCAGGTCTCGTTCAGCACGGTTATACTCAGTGTGCATAGGTCCATTTCAGCATGGTTGCCTTCAGCGTGGTCAGGATTCGTTCATCGGTTACCTGCAGTCTGGAGAGGTCCAGTTGAGCATGGCTATATATATCGCCGGGAGGTCCATTTCAACATGGTCACTTTCCATGAGGAGACGTCGAGTTCAACGCAGTTACAGATATCCAGCATGATTAGAGTCACTTTGGAATTTGCCCATTTCAGCCTGAACCCTTCTGATTTATCCCCAGCTGCACTGCCTGTGTTATCAGTCTCTTTTTTCCGAAACTCTGCCTTCGATGAGCCGCAATTTAATCCAGTTATACTTTGGGAAGCATTGAACTATCGTCCTCATTCCACGACATAACCTTTGAATCATTGCCACCATCTCCATTCCACTCCCCGGCTCTTGTCTCAATCTTGGTCTTTGCCGAATGGAGAACTAGTTCAGATTTGCACACCGCCATCAGGGCAGCTGTACCAATGATTCACCAGAATGTTACCGGGCCTTCGTGGGTTATATTGCGCGGGCAGTTTACATAGCATATCCCTAAAAAAATGTTATTTTTCAATGACTATGGGAGTTTTAGGGGTGATTTGAACGATGTGCTTAAAATGTCAAAAGGAATATAGAGATAAATATTTTCCTCGAATAAGAACATAAGAAAAGGATTAGCAGTGGCCATGCGGGCCTTCTAGCCTGCTGTTCTGTTCAATAAGCTCATGGCTGATCTTTGCAGCTCGGAACCTCGAGCCTGCTAAGCCATTCAATAAGTTCATGGCTGATCTTGTCCATTCGACCCCTCGAGCCAGCTCCACCATTCAATAAAATCATGGTTGTTATTGACCATTCGGCCCCTCGATCTTGCTCTAGTTTCATGATCTATCCCCATATCGTTTAATTCCCTTTATTCTCAAAATACTATCGTACTCTGTTTTAAATTACTAATCGACTGACCATCCACATCCTCCAGTTTACAGAATTGCACACATTCACAATCTTCTGAGTGACTCCTTATATCAGTCTTAAATGGCCACCCCTTTACCTGTGATTGTGATCTTTAGTTCTAGGCAGTCGAGCTAAGGGCAACAACCTCTTAACATCTAGCCTGGTCTGTCCTATAAGAATATTATGCGGTTCAATGAACTCATGTCTTACTCTTCTAAACTCCAGAGAATTTTGGCCCATTGTGCAAAATCTCTCTTCATAGAACATTCTTTCACGCCAGGAATCAATGTTTTCAACTTACTTTGAAACTGCGTTAAAGCAAGTATATTCTTCCTAAGAAAAGGAGAACAAAATTGTACCAGTGTACCAGGTGTGGTCTCACAAAAGCATTATATAATTGCAACAACTCCTCCTTCCTCAACCCGCTTTCAATCAAAGCTAAAATGGCATTTGCCTTGCTAATTGCTTGCTGTACCTGCATGTTACATTTCTGTGATGCGTGTAAAAGGACAGCTAAATCCAGCTGAATAAAATCATGTACTAGTCTCTCACCATTTGAAAAATATTCGATTTTTCTATTTCTTCTTATAAATGTGTCTCTATGTATTGACTATCCTTCATCAGTCAGCTTCTCGCCCTTACAGTTAACCTGTGTATATCAATCTGCTTCCCCTTTGCATCGTTCTCACAGCTTATTTACCGGCTTTTCTTTGTATCATCAGTAAACTTGGATATATTACACTCCATACCCTCATTAACGTAATTGACATAGATTATAAATTGCTGAGGCCAATGCGCTGTACTTAAAGGCACTCCAACAGTAGCACGCAACAATCTCGAAAATGACCCGTTTATTGTTTCTCTGTGGTGTCAATCACTGAACCAATCCTCAATCTATAATATTACACTACATCCAATTCCATGAGTCTTAACCTTGTGTAGTAACCTACTGTGATATTGGAATTAGGATTAGAAGTAGACCACACGGCCCCAGGAGACTACCCCTCCATTCAATAATATCATGGCTGAGCTTCAACCATAACTCCACTTTCCCATGCGATCAGACAATCACTTGATTCACCTCGAATCCAAACATCGATCGAACTGGTCCAGTACTTGATGAATTCAACAATGTGAACATTACCGGTAAGTTAATTATTCAAGGGCTGATGGTGAGCGAAGTTTTGTAATGACACCAAGCGCTGCGGTTTGCTGGATATCTTTTATCCTTTCTCTAAACGCTTATTACCTGATTCTAATCGCTGTCTTGTCAGAAGGCAGATTGAGACCGTCCATGGCCGTTGAAACTCCCGGAAGCCGTGCCATAGAGGAAAGACCCCGACTGATTGAGAGGGGACCAGTATGCAGGGGCAATAGACGCCTGACAGGAATTTCAATACAATTGACAAAAAATCGTTATCGCCCATTTTGATGCAGTAACAGCGCCTGGTCTTTAATTTATTGTCTGGTGTTAATTCGTGCCGGCGAAAACAGTATCACTATCAGCACGCCAATAGGCAAGAGGAGTGCTTAATGAAGCAGTGCACACTTCTCTTTGGGCGCTAACGACGAAAAGCATGGTGCCAACTTCACAGAGCTAATGGGGATGAGGAGAACCTCATCAGACATAATGGCGACAACCGCTTCTTAATGGCCATGTTAAATGATAATGCACTGTCCCATTTCCATGATTGCAGATTGTGGAGTGAGACACAGGCCAACGTGGCAGCTGCAAAAGCAAGACCGCGTATCCATCGTTTTTCCCTGGCCACCCAGGAGGCGGTGGAGAGGTGAGGGACATAATCCACTCCAGCACTGGTATGAGGCTAGCACCGAATCATTTCAGGCGAATGTGATGGGAAGTGGCATCCAGCATCAGTAAGGAGCACGATGCCTCGAACTGCGAAACATTGACGAACGAAATTCAAAACCTCACTCGGGTAATGAGAATTAGCACCTTTTTCATCAGACTTACCATGCCACCATTTGTACCTCACTGTCTCACACAGTTTAATGTCTGCACTACCTGCCCTTTCAATATGTGTATGAGAACATCTTTCTTCCTTGGTGAAAGCAGATGCAAAGGAATAATTTATTACCACAGCCATACCTTCTGCCTGCTTTCAAATCAGCCTCACCGCCCCCTCTTAGTAGGATTTTAATGTTTATATGCACACACGGCGTTTGCAGTATATCTACTTTTCGCTCTTTGCCGCCAAATCCCAGCACTAACAAAGCAACTGTGCGCAGTAATTGACAGCCTTATGCATATCTGCCATCTTCCATAGCGATACAAATATTCAACGAAGCGACGCCCATATCCAAAACAGATAGCTCAACATTCACTCAACCCTTCTGATTCTTTTTGCAAGCGAAGCTGGCGCGTAATTGCCAGAAACAGATGTGGGCTGGCTGTCGGGCACGGAGTTGCTGGCACAAAATCCTTCATCTGCACTCAAGTGGGAGTGGTTGACATGGGAGAACCAAGTGCCTTGGCGATAGTGAAAGTATGCTAATTTCCGTTTCATCGTTCATCACCTCACTTACCCCTGGCAGCACAATCCGTTCCCACTTTCCAAGTAACTTTCGTCTATCAACGCTTGGCTGCCGTCCTGCCCCCTCCCCTGCGCAATACCATACTTTTCTGGCTTTGTGCTTTCAGTTGATGAGCCTGGAATCGCGGAGCCTGTCCGTGAGCTTTCTAGTTCGGCTGAGGCGTGCGAGGGGAATGGTACTTCTGAGCCAGTCACAGAGGAGCTAGTGGCCGCTGGCAGTGGGGACCGCACGTGGGTGGAGGAGGCCATATTTGAAGGGTCTTATTTGCGCGAAGCTCCGGGGCCCATCGCAATGCAGAATCGCGACAGGCGAAGGGAAGCTCCAATTTTGAGTGCGCGCCTCACTGCTGCTCAACAGGACACAGATGAGAACCCCGACGTGTGGGCTGTGGCCAGACAAACATTGCGGATACACAGCGAGCGTGTGGGCGCATTGGTGCTCGAGAGCTTGGATGCACTTGCTCTGAGTTGGGAGGAGTCCACCAGAAGCATTGGCGTGCCTCTCACAGACATCAACCCAAAACTTAGCACTTGCCAACGAATGTTGAATTCGATGAGCGATCGTGGTTTTCCCGACCTCATGGCGCGTGCCATGGCTGCTGCAGCAGAAAATGAAGCACAGGCCAAAGCAACACAAGCCTTTCGAGCTGTCATGGCGTCAACACTTGGTGTCACCAATACTCAGTCTGCTCTCATGTAGACTCATATTGATACGACGCAAGCACTGACTGCTGCCATCGCCTCTGGTTCCCCAGCAATCCAACGGAGATCTCATGTGGCTGAAGCAATTTGTACTTGAGCTCTTTACTCTGGATGCTGAGCTTCAAACCCTGGAGAGTCGCGGTTTGTTGGTGGAAATGGAAGGGGCTGTCGACTTTGAGGGAGACCGCACTCGGGCTCCCACAACTGCCGCTTCGCCAATACTGCTGCTGCTGTCTGAACCCTAGCTATGCGCGATGGGTGCCGACCAAGGAGCGGTGATGCAGTCCTCAGCCGGGCCGACCATTCTGCAGTGGTGCAGGTCCATAGCTGCTCGAAAGCAGCATTCTCGGACATCTGAATTCTCTGTGTCACTGTTGATGTACTGCAATCTCCTGCGGTAAAGAGCAGATGAAACATAGAAACATAGAAACATAGAAATTAGGTGCAGGAGTAGGCCATTCAGCACTTCTAGCCTGCACCGCAATTCAATGAGTTCATTGCTGAACATTCAACTTCAGTACCCCATTCCTGCTTTCTCGCCATAACCCTTGATCCCCCTAGTATTAACTTCCCGATGCAGCAGTGAACAACAAATTGGGAGACTGATGCGATATCCTCTGCTGTAGCCTGGCAGGACTTGTTATCATAGAAGCTTAGCGCTACTGTCACTTTTATTGCCATGGATAACAGATTCCTGGCCCTGATGTGAGGCGGGAGTTCGGCCTGCAGGAGGTGGCACTACCCCTTGCTGAAGCTAAGCCTTCTTATAGACTGATTCACCGAAATATTAATGGAGGAGAATTTCTCCCGCTGATCCAGGGTGTAGGCAGAGTGTAAGTCATCCTGTTAAGACCTCTACACTTGCTCCTCATGCCTCGCTCCACATTGGCCATATTCTCAAACTGCAGAAGGCGGCGGAGCCTCCGGAATCGTTTCAGCAGTTAAAAGTGAACTGCCAGCATAGAAACATAGAAAATAGGTGCAGGAGTAGGCCATTCGGCACTTCTAGCCTGCACCGCAATTCAATGAGTTCATGGCTGAACATTCAACTTCAGTACCCCATTCCTGCTTTCTCGCCATACCCCTTGATCCCCCTCGTAGTAAGGACCTCATCTAACTCCTTTTTGAATATATTTAGTGAATTGGCCTCAACACCTATCTGTGGTAGAGAATTCCACAGGTTCACCACTCTCTGGATGAAGAAGTTCCTCCGCATCTCGGTCCTAAATGGCTTACCCCTTATCCTGAGACTGTGACCTCTGGTTCTGGACTTCCCCAACATTGGGAACAATCTTCCTGCATCTCAGCTGTCTAGCCCCGTCCGAATTTTAAACGTTTCTATGAGGTCCCCTCTCATTCTTCTGAACTTCAGCGAATACAAGCCCAGTTGATCCAGTCTTTCTTGATAGGTCAGTCCCGCCATCCCGGGAATCAGCATCTCGCCATCACCGACCAAAGGATGCGATGAAAATAGGTGGGCAATTTTTAAGCAAAAGAACTAACGAGCAACAATTAGGCAAGAGCTACAAATTGTGCTACCTTAATACATTGCACTAACTCTGACCTCTCACTGACCCGGCTGTTTTTCCCTTTAAACAGCACCAACCAGAGGATGGAGCGCGTGCTTTCTCTGGCGACATAAGCGCAAGGCAGTCAGTCGAGGAGGCGGGAACTTGGAGCAGCGCGAGTCCGGGGTCGGCGAGAGGCCTATAAAGGCCAGCGGGAGTCGAGCAGTTCGAGCAGTCTGTCTAGGAGGCGGGAGCTCGGAGCAGCGCGAGTCCGGGTTCGGCGAGAGGCCGATAAAGGTCAGCGGGAGTCGAGCAGTCAGTCGAGGAGGCGGGAGCTCGGAGCAGCGCGAGTCCGAGATCGGCGAGAGTCGTGCCGGTGCAGCGACAGGGAGTAGGCACAGCAAGAAACAAAGGTGACGTCACAGCCTAGGGGGTAACTGATTGGCTGGTGATTGGTGAGAAGTTTTTATTTTTCTTCTTATATTAGTCAGTAACTTTTAACATTGTTGTTGCCAATTTAAGGGTATCTAAGTGTTAATTCATGGCAGGAGAGCTCGTTCGGGTGTTATGCTCCTCCTGCACCATGTGGGAACTCAGGGACACTTTCGGTGTCCCTGACGACTACGTGTGCGGGAAGTGTGTCCACCTCCAGCTCCTGACTGGCCGCGTTGCGGAGTTGGAGCTGAGGGTGGATTCACTTTGGAGCATCCACGATGCTGAGAATGACGTGAGTATCACGTGTAGCGAATTGGTCTTACCGCAGGGAAAGGGTCCACAGCCAGCGAGGGAATGGAAGACCAGCAGGAAGAGTAGTGCAACGAAGGTAGTGCAGGGGTCTCCTGCGGTCATCCCCCTGCAAAACAGATACACTGCTTTGAGTACTGTTGAGGGGGATGACTCATCAGGGGAGGGCAGCAGCAGCCAAGTTCATGGCACAATGCTGGCTCTGTTGCACAGGAGGGCAGGAAAAAGTGTGGGAGAGCAATAGTGATCGGGGATTCAATGGTGAGGGGAATAGATAGGCGTTTCTGCGGCCGCGACCGAGACTCCAGGATGGTATGTTGCCTCCTTGGTGCAAGGGTCAAGGATGTCTCGGAGCGGGTGCAGGACATTCTGAAATGGGAGGGAGAACAGCCAGTTATCGTGGTGCACATTGGTACCAACGACTTAGGTAAAAATAGGGATGAGGTCCTACGAAACGAATTTAAGGAGCTAGGAGCTAAATTAAAAAGTAGGACCTCAAAAGTAGTAATCTCGGGATTGCTACCAGTGCCACGTGATAGTCAGAGTAGGAATCGCAGGATAGCGCAGATGAATACGTGGCTTAAGCAGTGGTGCAGCAGGGAGTGATTCAAATTCCTGGGGCATTGGGACCGGTTCTGGGGGAGGTGGGATCAGTACAAACCGGACGGTCTGCACCTGGGCAGGACCGGAACCAATGTCCTAGGGGGAGTGTTTGCTAGTGCTGTTGGGGAGGATTTAAACTAATATGGCAGGGGGATGGGAACCAATGCAGGGAGACAGAGGGAAACAAAAAGGAGGCAAAAGCAAAAGACAGAAAGGAGATGAGGAAAAGTGGTCGCGGAGAAACCCAAGGCAAAGAACAAAAAGGGCCACTGTACAGCAAAATTGTAAAAGGACAAGGGTGTTAAAAAAAACAAGCCTGAAGGCTTTGTGTCTTAATGCAAGGAGTATCCGCAATAAAGTGGATGAATTAACTGTGCAAATAGATGTTAATAAATATGATGTGATTGGGATTACGGAGACGTGGCTCCAGGATGATCAGTGCTGGGAACTCAACATTCAGGGGTATTCGACATTCAGGAAGGATAGAGTAAACGGAAAAGGAGGTGGGGTAGCATTGTTGGTTAAGGAGGAGATTAATGCAATAGTTAGGAAAGACATTAGCTTGGATGATGTGGAATCTATATGGGTAGAGCTGCAGAACACCAAAGGGCAAAAAACGTTAGTAGGAGCTGTGTACAGACCTCCAAACACTAATAGGGATGTTGGGGAGGGCATCAAACAGGAAATTAGTGGTGCATGCAATAAAGGTGTAGCAGTTATAATGGGTGACTTTAATATGCACATAGATTGAGCTAGCCAAACTGGAAGCAATACGGTGGAGGAGGATTTCCTCGAATGCATAAGGGATGGTTTCCTAGACCAGTATGTTGAGGAACCAACTAGGGGGGAGGCCATCTTAGACTGGGTGTTGTGTAATGAGAGAGGATTAATTAGCAATCTCATTTTGCGAGGCCCCTTGGGGAAAAGTGACCATAATATGGTGGAATTCTGCATTAGGATGGAGAAAGAAACAGTAAATTCAGAGACCATGGTCCAGAACTTAAAGAAGGGTAACTTTGAAGGTATGAGGCGTGAATTGGCTAGGATAGATTGGCGAATGATACTTAGGGCGTTGACTGTGGATGGGCAATGGCAGACATTTAGAGACCGCATGGATGAATTACAACAATTGTACATTCCTGTCTGGCGTAAAAATAAAAAAGGGAAGGTGGCTCAACCGTGGCTATCTAGGGAAATCAGGGATAGTATTAAAGCCAAGGAAGTGGCATACAAATTGGCCAGAAATAGCAGCGAACCCGGGGACTGGGAGAAATTTAGAACTCAGCAGAGGAGGACAAAGGGTTTGATTAGGGCAGGGAAAATGGAGTACGAGAAGAAGCTTGCAGGGAACATTAAGGTGGATTGCAAAAGTTTCTATAGGTATGTAAAGAAAAAAAAGGTTAGTAAAGACAAACGTAGGTCCCCTGCAGTCAGAATCAGGGGAAGTCATAACGGGGAACAAAGAAATGGCAGACCAATTGAACAAGTACTTTGGTTCGGTATTCACTAAGGACGATACAAACAACCTTCCGGATATAAAAGGGATCAGAGGGTCGAGTAAGGAGGGGGAACTGAGGGAAATCTTTATTCGTCGGGAAATTGTGCTGGGGAAATTGATGGGATTGAAGGCCGATAAATCCCCAGGGCCTGATGGACTGCCTCCCAGAGTACTTAAGGAGATGGCCTTGGAAATAGCGGATGCATTGACAGTCATTTTCCAACATTCCATTGACTCTGGATCAGTTCCTATGGTAACCCCACTTTTTAAAAAAGGAGGGAGAGAGAAAACAGGGAATTATAGAGCGGTCAGCCTGACCTCAGTAGTGGGTAAAATTATAGAATCAATTATTAAGGATGTCATAACAGCGCATTTGGAAGGAGGTGACATGATAGGTCGAAGTCAGCATGGATTTGTGAAAGGGAAATCATGCTTGACAAAGCTTCTAGAATTTTTTGAGGATGTTTCCAGTAGAGTGGACAAAGGAGAACCAGTTGATGTGGTGTTTTTGGTCTTTCAGAAGGCTTTCGATAAGGTTCCACACAAGAGATTAATGTGCAAAGTTAATGCACATGGGTTTGGGGGTAGTGTGCTGAAATGGATAGAGAACTGGTTGTCAGACAGAAAGCAAAGACTAGGAGTGAATGATACTTTTCAGAACGGCAGGCAGTGTCTAGTGGGGTACCGCAAGGTACCGTGTTTAAACGCAGAGAAGTCTTGCTGCAACTGTGGAGGGTATTGGTGAGGACACATCTAGAGTTCTGAGTACAGACTGTTCTCGTTATTTAGGGAAGGAATTATTTGCATTGGATGCATTTCAGAGATGCTTCACGAGGTTGACTTCGGAGATGAGGGTGTTGAATTATGAAGATGGGCTCAGTTGGTTAGGCGTATACGCAATACATTTCAGAATAATGAGAGGTGATCTTTTCGAAATGTGATAATGATGGGGTTTAACATGGTGATTCCAGAGTGGATATATCCACTCATAGGGAGTGCTAAAACTAGGGGACATAATATCAGAATAAGTCGCTACCCATTTAAACCTGATATGGGAAGGAATTTATTCCCTCAGCGGAATGTAACTCCATGGAATTCTCTGCCCCATCGAGCTTTGGTTGCTGGGTCATTGATTATATGAAAGGCGGAGATAGATAGATAGATTTTGGAGCGATATGGCTAAAAATGTTTACTTGGAAACGGGCAGGGAAGTGGATCTGAGTCCGTAATCAAATCAGCCATGATCGTACTGAATGGCGGAAATGGTCCACTCCTGCTCCTATTTTCTATTGTTCTTATGTTCTCTGTTTTAACAGCAGCGACTGCATTCAGCGGATATAAACATAAATCGACCACAGCATAATAAAAGGGGGCTGCACCTGCGGCATCAGTTGGGCTGCAGTCAGAGAAGGCAAGATTGACAATTTGGCAGAACTCTCTCAGAGCATCCGTTGTACGGTGACTGCGGGTCTGAGGACGGTGACTAAACACTTTATTATGAAGCAGTTCAGAGTGTGGGGAATTGTTAATGTTTTCCAGCGAGCTTCATCACTGAATATTTTCTTGCATTTTCTCTAAGATTTAATATACGGCCCCAGTGCAGTGACAAACTAAAACTTTACTAAGCCCGCAATGAGAATGTTACAGCACAGTCTGCCAATTGTGTTGTTCCGGCTCTATGACAAAGCTCGCTGCATAACCCATTCCCTGCCATTTTCGCGCATAATATATGTCTCCTCTTTTCAATTCTTTACCCACTTCCCTTTCAAAGATTACACCTGGTAAGGCAACGTTCGAAAGCCGAAGAAATTAATTGATCGCAATAAGCGCATCTGAATGCATAGATGTCCCGGTGGAAATATTCACAGTATTTCGCACTATACAAATCGGGCATACTCCCGTAAAGGGCAAATTCCCAACTTGCGCAGTAACACACCCGAATGCCACACAGGGGCAAAATCCCCACTTGTGCAGTTACACACCCGAGGGGCATGCATTGTGCAAAATCCCCACGTGTGAAGTCACACACCCAGACAACACTTGGGGTAAATTTCGCACTTGCGCAGTTAAACAGCACGGAAAATACATGTGTCAACAATATTTGTTTTATTTCAAAATATACTTTATTCATAGCAAAATTTGCACAATACATTGGAGAGCAGTTCAGTACATTTGCATGCGGACAGCAATTCCAAACCATACATTTGGATGCTTACTGCAGTTCCGTTCAATGCATTTGCTTGCTTTACATTTCCACGCACAGTTCAATATTTTCAAGTATACACTGTAATACTGTCATCAAATTACGCTACATATCGCATTAAACGGTAAGGGATAGTGGCAGTATACGATACAGAGGGTAGCGTTACATTTCTTTGCAACATAAATTACATAACACAATTTGCATTATACATGGCACAACATTGGTTCTTTCAGATCATGGTGCTCTATGTATACAAAAAGTTTACTACAAGTACAGCCCGAGGGGAGTTTTATATTGATTCCAGCCCCTGGGCTTACCGTGGCGGTAAGGCTTTAAACTATGGCTCTTCACCATCGTGCTTTTGCAGCGACTGCACTGATTTTTAGTGCGTCCCTCAGCACGTGTATCTGGATCTTGGATTGCATAAGTCTGCCACACGCAGACGTGGAAATCTCCTTGCACTAGAAGACCAGAAGGTTTTGGCAAGACCAAAGTGCACCACAGGAGCGTGAGATGATCCAGACGTGCGCCTAGAACAACAACACCGAGAGCACCTCACTCCTGTTGACCAGGTTCTTTCCTGCAATGGAGCGGGAGCGCAGCTTCCACCATCCCAGTTTTTGTTTCCCTTTAGCGATACGCTCTTCCCAGTTTTTGCCATATGTCCCTTCCGCTCCGAACAATATTCCCAACACCTTCAGGAAAACTGGCTTCACGGTGAAGGGAATAAAGGATCGGTCGGCCCAATTGCCAAAGAGCATGGCCTCGCTTTTGCTGCATTTGACCTTCACTCCCGAGAACAGTTCAAACTGGTCGCAGATTGTGAGCAATCTGCGGACCGACTGCGGATCCGAGCAAAAGTTGGCGACTTCTTCCATGTACAGGGATGTCTTGACCTGATCCACTCCACTGCTAGGGATCATGACCCCTCTAATGCCGACATCTTTCCTGATGGACTGGGCAAAGGGCTCGACATGGCACACCAACAAGACAGACGAGAGAGGACAGCCTTGCCTGACTCCAGATCTGATTGGAAAGCATTCAGTTTCCCATCCGTTGATAAGAACTGCGCTACTGATGTCTGTGTAGAGCAGTTGGATCGAATTGCGGATACGCTCCCCAAACCCCATTTTGGAGAGCACGTTCATCAGGTACATGTGCGATATCCTGTCAAAGGCCTTCTCCTGGTCTAGCCTGATTAAGCAGGTGTCGACCCTCCTGTCCCGCACGTAGGCCATCGTATCCCTGCGTAGTGCGAGGCTATCAGAGATGTTTTGCCGGACACAGCGCAGGTCTGGTCCAAGTGAATCAAAAGCTCAAGAGCAGACTTGGCGCTGCTGGCGATGACCTTTGACAGGATCTTGTAGTCCACATTGAGCAGCGAAATGGACCGCCAGTGTTTAATTTCCTCCACTCCCCTTCTGCTTGCAGATGAGGGTGATGATGACTTTCCTCATCGATTCTGACATGCTGCCGGCCAGAAGCATATCCTCGTGCACTTACAGCCGTTCTGGGCCCATCCTGTTCCCAAAGAGCCGAATACAACTCGACCGGTAAGCCGTCGCTTCTCGGAGTTTTATCCGTCTCAAAGGACCGGACGACCTTTGTCAGCTCGTCCAGAGTTAGGGGGTGGTCCAGACTCTCCTGCTCGCTGTCGTCTAAGACTGGGAGGCCGCGTGTTCTATGGGCTTGATGTCATACAGCCTGGCATAGAAGGATTTGCTGAACCTCAGCATGTCACGCTGTGAAGACGTCACAGAACCTTCTTCTTCCTTTCTGCTTGTGATCACAGAGCACCCCCTGTGTACCTTTTGGAAGAAGAAATGCTTACACGAGTCATCCTGCTCGACGGAGCGGATTCTGGAGCGGAAGATGATTTTGGAGGCATATGATGCAAAGAACGAGGCTTGCTGGTCCTTCACCTCATCGAGTTCCTCTGCGACATTGACAGCCATCGAATGCAGCAGGAGCAGCTTTTTCATACTCTTCTGGAGTTGGGACAATTCCCCCTCTCTCCCTCTCGCCTCCTGAACACCTTTGAGGGTGAAGAACTTATTATTGTTCATCTTGATTGTTTCCCACCAGTGCATCGGGGAATCGCAGAGATGGTTTACCGTTCTCCAACCTTTGTAATGCCACAGAGCCGAATAAAACTCGACCGGTAATCCGTCGCTTCCTGGGGTTTTACTCGTTGCAAGGGACTGGACGGCCTTTGTAATCTCGTCCAGAGTTAGCGGGTAGACTAGACTCTCCCGCTCGCTGTCTTCTAAGGCCTCTGAGATAGACGACAGGGAAGACAGGGAGGCCACGCAGCCTGTGGGCTTGACGCCATGCAGCCCGGCATTCAAGTATTTCACTTCCAAGTTCATGCATCAACTGCACCAACTTTAAAACTCTCCAGACTATTAAAATGTCAAAGCAGCCGCCCTTTGTGAAAGGGGACATTGTGCATTTTTATAAATGAGTCGTTCAGACGTTAAGAATCAATCAGAGAACTCTGGGAGTGGAAGCAAGTCTTCCTCGATTCCGAGGGACTGCCTGTGATGATCAAACCGAGAGATTCCTTCAGGGGGCGAGGGAGAGGTGTGTAACTGATGTGATACAGAGGGAAACCAACAGGGGGCGATGGTGAGGTGCCTAAGTGTGATGTGATACAGAGAGAATCCAACAGCGGGTGAGGGAGAGTTGTGCAACTGTGATGTTTTACCGAGTGAATCCAACAGTGTGCGAGGAAGAGATTTATATCTGTGGTGTGATATCGAGACTATCCTACGAGGCGGCGAGGGTGGGGGGAGAATCTTTCAGAATGCCGGTTCAAGGTAACAACAATAAATCACATTTCAGTGGCTTAAATGTCTCCCTTGCATCTCGGGGACCAGAATTGCAGACAGTAGGGAAGGTGTGGTCTGAGCAGAACATGACGCTTTTTGAGCATGACATCCGTTAACTTGGGTTACCCACATAGTTCAGTATTCTTTAGCTTTCTTAACTGCTACTTTGAAGAAATTGGCCATTTTGAGCATTAAATCAACTGGAACCCATAAATCTCTTCAAATTCACAGGTAGCTATTTTAGCACACTTAATTTCGATCATTTCGGTAATGGGCACGTGTGCAGACACAGCAGGAGCGGCGAAAGACTGTGGAGGGACGTGATCGGGTCCCAGTTGAAGCGAGAGTTCTCGGCCAGCATCACAGGAGCAGCACGGGCCAGCCCACACTGCGATATAAAAAGGGAGGGTGAGAGAAAGCTGGTAATTATAGACCGATTAACCTGACATCTGTGGTGGTGAAAATGTTGGAATCAATTATTTATGATGAAATAGCAGCGCATTTGGAAAGCAGTGACAGGATCGGTCCAAGTCAGATTGGATTTATGAAAGGCAAATCATGCTTGACAAATCTTCTGGAACATTTTAAGGATGTAACTATTAGCGTAGACAAGGGAGAACCAGTGGATGTGGTGTATTTGGACTCTCAAAAGGCTTTTGACAAGGTTCTGCACAAGAGATTGGTGTGCAAGATCAAAGCACATGATATTGGGTGTAATCTACTGACGTGGATAGAGAACTGGTTGGCAGAGAGGAAGCAGAGAATCGGGATAAACGGATCCTTTTCAGAATGGCAGGCAGTGACTAGTGGGTTGCCGCACTGTTCAGTGCTGGGTCCCATATACACCTTTCCAATATACATCAATAATTTGGATGAAAGAATTGAGTGTAATATCTCCAAGTTTGCAGATGACACGAAGCTGGGTGGCGTGTGAGCTGTAAAGGGGACGCAAAGAGGCTGCAGGGTGAATTCGGCAAGTTAGGTGAGTAGGCAAATGCATGGCAGATGCAGTATAATGTGGATAAATGCGATTTTATCCACTTTGTGGCAAAAACGCGAAGACAGACTATTATCTGAATGGCGGCAGATTGGAAAAGGGGAGGTGCAACGAGATCAGGGTGTCATGTTTCATCAGACATTGAAAGTTCGCATACACGTGCTGCAGGCGGCAAATAAGGCAAATGGAATGTTGGCCTTCATCGCTATGGGATTTGAGTATAGTAGCTGGGAGGTTTTACTGCAGTTGTACAGGGCCTTAGTGAGGCATCATCTGGAACATTGTGTTCAATTTTGGTCTCCTCATGTGAGAAAGGACGTTCTTGCTATTGAGGGAGTGCAGCGAAGGTTCACCACACTGACTCCAGGGATGGCTGGACTGTCGTATGAGGAGAGACTGGATCAACTGGGACTTTATACATTGGAGTTCAGAAGGGTGAGAGGGGATCTCATAGAAACATACAAGATTCTGACGGGACAGGACAGGTTCGATATGGGTCGATTGTTCCCGAAGTTGTGGAAATCCAGAACCAGGAGACACAGTCTTAGGATAAGGGATAGGCCAGTTAGGACTGAGATGAGGAGAAGCTTCTTCACTCAGAGCATTGTTAACCAGTGGAATTCCGTGCTGCAGAGAGTTTGTGATGCCAGCTCATTGGATATATTCAAGATGGGCGTTAGATATTGCTCTTGCGGCTAAAGGGATCAAAAGGTATGGAGAGAAAGCAGAAAGGTGCACTGAGGGAATGATCAGCCATGATCTTCTCGAATGGTGCTGCCAGCTCGAAAGGCCGAATGGCCTACTTCTCCACCTATTTTCTATGTTTCTATGTTTCTATTTGTGCGCACTGGGTCCGTGCAGCAGAGCAGGTTTCCCGTGGTCTTGTTTAACCCTTGCCACAAGACCAAATCTAGCTTTGTCAAAAGCGTTTGGAGTCTGGTGTGCAACGGGCATCACACGTTTAAAAAAAATGCACGCAGAGGCAGCTTCCAAATGGAGGATGACGTTCGGGTTCTTCCTTCCAAATACCTGTGAACTCATCGTTTTTTGGGGGGTGGAAGCAAGCCATCCTCGTTTCGAGGGACCGCCTAAAATGAGATCTTAACAATTCAATTTGGTGCTCGGAATGTGTTGGGCAAATCTAGTTTCTTGATCTGAATGATTTAAGTGTTTAAAATTGACTCGGATTTGGGATCAGAGGTTGGTTCAGACATTCCTGCATTGTATAATATCTTCGCAGGGGCAGGAAATGCGATTATTGAATGAAGTTTCAGGTTTTTTTGGATTGAATAGTATGAGGATTCATAGATGTCCCTCGCAGATGCACAGGGCTGAAGCTGTTTACAGTCAATGGTCTGAGGGAATGGAGTTCTTCAACAGTGCCTGACAAACTTCAAACTCTTGAAACACATGAAGCAACCAGAGATGGGGGCGATATGCAAACCTGAGACCCCAGACGAGAGCAGAAGTAAGGTATGTTCACAGTCAGCCATTCTCAGTTGTGGGAGTTTCAGCATCATAGGAAGTCCCTCGGAACCGAGGAAGACTTGCTTCCACTCTTGGCATAAGTCCTTAGGTAGCTGAACAATCCAATTAGAGAACCACAGTCCCTGCCACTGGTGGAACAGATAATCGTTGAGGGAAGGGATGGGTGGGGAGTGTGATTTGCCACACGCTTTTTCCGCTGCCTGCGCTTGATTTCTGCATGCTCTTGACAATGAGTCTCGAGGTGCTCAGTACCCTCCCGGATGCACTTCCTCCACTTAGGGCAATCTATGGCCAGGGATTCCTGGGAGCCGGGGGGGATGTTGCATTTTGCCAAGTTGGCTTTGAGGGTGTCCTTGAAACTATTGTGTCTGTGAGCACTCTAGTAATGACACAACGAGGCAAATTATAGTACTTGAACTGTGGTGACCTTAGTCCATTTATTACAGCTCCTGAGTGAGGGTATATCATGGTGAGCTCCCTTATATTCGTAGTTACCGGTCGTGAACAGGTGACCCCCTAGTTATCCACCAGTTGCACCCTCTGGTGCTACATGCATAAGGTATACAATGTGAAGATACATCCAGTAGTCTTATTTAACTGTACATTGAGTGTACAGGATATATACTTATGGAAAATATACACAACATCACTCTCCCCATGTCTTGTGCCACTGGCCTTGGCATTGGGTGCTCTGGCCCTAGACTTGAGTGACCAAACCCCTTGCATTGTGTCTATGCTTTGACTTAGCTCTCTCTCCCTGCACACCCCCAAGCCCTTATTGCCACAACATTGGAAAATGTTCAGCAGTGGAAGGTTAGAGGTTGCAGTGGTGGTTGAGTGGGTTGTGGCTGTGATCCTTGTGTGTCTATAGCTGCATACAACCATTTCCCTCCCTCCCCATACATGGACCATGTGTGTGGCTCAACACCTGCATGTGCACACTTGTACAAAAGGAAAGAACAAAAAAAACATATGATTAATTACATCACTCTTTGGGTTTTGCAGTAGAGTAAGAAGTTCATATTACAGGTATGTTACATGCGTGGCATCAAAAGTCTTGCCACTGGGTTATGTAGGTGCAGGTGGGTGACGACGCTAGTTCCAGAGTAACCGGACTGTGTCCAGATTTTCTGATTGCGGTGTTGCGCCCGACCCCCGCCAGTTGGGTGGGCTCGGATAGCTTACCTGGGCCTTTGCCATTGCCTAGTGGTGGGTAGAGCGACAGGAGTGTGCGGCGTCACTGTCATCATTTGAGGGCTGCTGTGTCTCCTTGGTGCTCTTCAGCGGTAGTGGGAGCTTGGTCATCCCAGCTGCCGTCAGGGGGGCAGGAGGGTGCTGGCTAATTGCTCCTGGTACTGGCCCTGGTGGCCAGAGAGGTCGAGGCGATCTGGTGTAGGGTACCAGTGGTGGTGCCTTTATCGTCCGCTGATTACTGGCCCTGCAGTTGGTATGCTCCCTCTGTGAGTGGCCACACTCCCTGCAGCATCACATTGGTCCTGGAGGCGCAGGCTCAATGATCAGGTAGCCCGTTGGACCTGGGTGCTTCCGACAGAAGGTTGCCGTGTTTTGTCCGCGAACATTTAGAATACAGCATCGCTCATCATTTCTTCATTTGCTGTCATAATACATTGGCTCCAACCGCAATCGCCCGACTCAACACGGTTCGTTAATCCACATACTTGCCTTTGTCAATTACATATTTTCTATGTGTATTATTGGCATCGCTGTACCAAGTTACATTTGTATCATAATCATCATCATTTGCAGTCCCTCGGAATCGAGAAAGATTTGCTTCCACTCCCAAGATGAGTTCTTTGGGGGCTGAACAGTTTTTCTTCAGCATCGTCATCGGCAGTCCCTCGAAATCTCGGAAGACTTGCTTGCACTCTTAGCATGAGATCTTAGGTGGCTGTACAGTGCAATACGAGAACCACGGTCTCTGTCGCTGGTCGGACAGATAGTCATTGAGGGAAAGTGGCGGCAGGCAACCTGCTTCTCCGCACGCTCCTTCCACTGCCTGCGCTTGATTTCTGCATGCTCTCGGCGACGATGCTCGAGGAGCTTAACGCCCGCCCGAATGCACTTCCTCCATTGAGGGCGGTCTCTGGCCAAGGACTCTCAGGAGTCAGTGGGAATGTCGCATTTCATCAGGGAGGCTTAAGGGCGTCCTTGTAACGTTTCCTCTGCCCGCCTTTGTTTCGTTTGTCTTGGACGAGTTCCGTGTAGAGCGCTTGCTTTGGGAGCCTCGTCTCTGGCATGTGGACTCTGTAGCGTGCTCAGCGGAGCTGATCAAGTGTGGTCAGTGCTTCAATGCTGGGTATGTTGGCCTGGACGAGAACGCTAATGTTTGTGCGTCTGTCTTCCCAGGGGATTTGCAGGATCTTGCGGAGTCATCGCTGGTGGTATTTCTCCAGCGACTTGATGTGTCTACTGTACATCATCCACGTCTCTGAGCCATACAGGAGGGCGGGTATTACTGTGACCTTGTAGAACATGGATAGCAGGAAAGGGGTACTAGGGAATGATCAGCCATGATCTTATTGAATGGTGGTGCAGGCTCGAAGGGCCGAATGGACTACTCCTGCACCTATTTTCTATGTTTCTATGGGGGCGGTGTTGGATCTCATCATCAATGCCTGCTCTTCTTGATAGGAGGCTCCCGAGATTGGGGAAGTGGTCCACAGCTGAACGGACCACCGCCTAATCCGATCAATCAACATCAACATAGACCCAAAGCGAAGGGGGCAGCAGAAGCAATGTTGCAAAAAAGACAAAGCCGGAGCAGTTAAGGTTCCAGCTGAGCATGCCATTTACAATCAGCGCCTCACAGCTAACCTGGCGTGCCTTGATGACCCCGAGATGCAGCATGCCCACCGCACTTGTTCTGCCCTCCAGGCCTCCATAACCTGTGACTGCAAGGAGACGCTCGCTCACTCAACCAGGAAACACCAGAACTGGTTTAATGAAAATTATCAGGAAATTCAAGAACAAATAGACTGCAAGTGCAGGGCATTAAACAGCACCCCAACTCGGGAGCATCAAAGTAGCTTTATAGAGAGCTAAAGGCTAAGTTCCAACAAAACACCCGGGACAAGAAGAACTGGTGGTGGATGGAGAAAGGACAGGAGATACAGCATCTGGCCGACTGCCAAGATGTGCGAGGAATCTTCACCTCATTCAAGGCCACATACGGACCAAGCTCCCAAGGCCCCACCCCTCTCCTGGCCAAAAACAGGGTAACACTCATCAAGGACACAAAGGCAGACAGGGCCCGCTGGAAGGAACACTTCGAAGATCTCCTCAACCAAAAATCTTCCTTTGACGCGAGGGTTCTCGATTCCATCCCGTAGCATACCACCCGCCATCAACTCAGTGAGCCCCAACACTAAATGAGGTAGAAAAGCTTATAAGACAGCTAAAAAAACAACAAGGCTACGGGAGCGGATGGAATCCCTGCTGAGGAACTGAAGTATGGCAGAGAGGCACTGCTAGCGCGAATGCACAACCTCATCTCTAGCATCTGGAGAGCATGCCGGGAGATCTTAGAGATGCAGTGATCGTGACCATCTTCAAAAAAGGGGACATGTCCGACTGCGGCAATGAGAGAGGAATCGCCCTGCTATCAACCATTAGGAAAGTCGTCGCTAGTGTCCTCGTCAACCGTCTTCTCGCTGTGGCCGAGGAGCTTCTCCTGGAGTGAAAGTGCGGATTTCGTCCCCTCTGGGCACAAGGGACATGATCTTTGCAGCATGACAGCTACAGACAAAATGCAGGGAATAGCACTTGCCTTTTTACATAGCCGCCTTCGACTTTACAAAGGCCTTCGATCGCGAAGGTCGATGGAGCGTCCTCCTCCGTTTTGGATGCCCCAAAAATTACGTTACCTTACTCCACCTTCCCCACGACAACATTCACGCCGTGGTCCTTACCAACGGATCAATCACGGACCCAATTAATGTCCGTACCAGAGTCAAGCAGTGTTGCGTCATCGCCCAAAGCCTTTTCTCAATCTTCCTCGCTGCCATGCTCCACCTCACAGATGTAAAGCTCCCCGTTGGAGTGGAGCTAAACTGCAAAGCCACTGGAAAGCTGTTCAATCTTCACCAACTCTTGGCCAGGTCCAAGACCACTCCAACCTCTGGCGTCGAGCTACAGTGCGTGGACGACGCCAGCATCTGTGCACACACAGTGGCTGAACTCCAGGACATAGTCGACGTATTTACCGAGGCGTATGAAAGCATGGGCCTTACGCTAAACATTAATAATTCAAATTCCTCCACCAGTCGGTCCTCGCCGCACAGCACAGCCCCCCAAACATCAAGATCCATGGTGGGACCCTGGTCAAAGTGGCTGAACATTCCAATACGAGAGTCACAGATCCTGTTACAGGTGGGACAGACATTCATCAAGGGAAGGAGTCAGTGGGGCTGGTTTGCCGCGTGCTCCTTCCACTGCCTGCGCTTGACCTCTTCGTGCTCTTTGCGCTGAGACTCGATTAACCCTCCCTGATGCATTTTCTCCACGTCGGGCGGTGTTCAGCAAGGTCTCCCAGATGTCAGTGGTAATGTCGCACTTTACCAGTGGGTCTTTGAGGGTGTCCTTGTAAAGTTACCGCTGCCCACCTTTGGCTCATTTACCATTTGAGCAATTGCTCAGGGATTCTCGTATCTGGCATGCGAACTATGTGGTCTGCCCAGCAAAGCTTATCGAGTGTGCTCAGTGCTTCAATACTGGAAATTTTAGACTGGACAAGGACATTGATGTTGGTGCGCCTGCCCTCCCAAGGGATTTGCAGGATCTTGCGGAGACATCGTTGGTCATATATCTCCAGCGACTTGAGGTGCCTTCATTCTATCGTCCATGCCTCAGATCCATACAGGAGGGCGGGTATTACTGCAGCCCTGTAGACCTTGAGCTTGGTGGTATATTTTCGGGCCTGTTCTTCAAACACTCTTTTCCTCAGCTGGTCAAATGGTGCACTGGCGCACTGGAGGCGATGTTGAATCTGCGCATCAATGTCTGCCTTTGTTGATAAGAGGCTCCCAAGATGTGGAAAATTGTCCACATTTTCGAGGAATACGCCGTGAATCTTGACGATTGGAGGGCAATGCTGTGTGGCGGGGACAGGCTGGTGGAGGACCTTGGTCTTATTGATGTTAAGCGTAAGCCCTGTGCTTTCATATGCCTTAGTGAATAGATTGACTATACCTTGGACTTCAGCCTCAGAATGCGCGCAAACGCAGGCGTTTTCCATGTACTGCAGCTCAACGACATTTGTCATTTAAATCGTTGAAATGTCTATCACTGGCATCACTGTACAAAGAGTGGAACTGTCCCTTTAATTTCGATGGATTGCCGGTTTCCATTAAGAAGGCGTTGCAATCTTCACTCCAATCCGATTTGCTGCTCGGCATCATGTGTTGCTCCTTCAACGTTGCCCATCGCTGTCTGGCCACTGCCATCTGTACTTCAGGTGCTTCACCTCGTGGTGCGGGCGCCAACGTTTTTCTCTTCACGAGGTAGGCTGCGCTGATTCTTTTCTCCCCAGGATTTGCCAATAAGCAGGAAATTAGTTTCTGCGCCGATTTTCTTCCTGCCAGTGGAGCATGGAAGGTGAGGTCGGGTCCTTTGAGATGGATCATCTCGCCGTTGGGTTGAATGGTCTGTGTCGTCTCCACGCAGTTGAGTTGAGTGGCTGGTTTCTCAGATGCTGTGGTGCATCCAAATTCGGGGCCACGTCGTAAGTCGATCGCCGGAGGCGATAGGCTTTCCTAGCTCCTACGGATTTTTTTCATCCATCATCTTCCTAGCAGCGTTGGACCATCACCAGCAACGACCCACAAAGGTAACTTGTGCCTCGCGCCATCATGGGACACCTGAACATCCTCGCTTCCAACGACTGGGAAGGTGCCCTTTGGGAAGGTCTGCAGCTTCACTTGGATCGGGATCATTTTAGATCGTTCGATTGGTTTGTCACAGAATTTCTCAAAGGCTGCCTGATTCATTGCAGCTATTGGTTCGCCCCTGTGGTCACATTTTCTTTTCCAAAATATACTTTATTCATGTAAGATTTTCACGATACATTGGAAAATAGCTCAGTACCTTCTGGTCAGCAAATCCATCCAATTCGTTTGGATGCTGACAGCAGTTCCATATAATGCACTAGCTTGAATTGCATTTCAAAATACAGTTTAGTACATTCCATAAGTCACATTACATGCAGGACTGTGCAAATAAGAGAGATAATGTAAATAATGGAGCAGATGAGAACAGGTTTACATTAGATTCCAGGATACATTTCAATACCGGTCACGAATCATGTTACAAGTGGCAGTATGCAGCTGAACGCATACACGGAATGGATGAGAATACATTTATATTTCTTTACAAGTTACTGAACCGTGCAGAGACTTTCATCATACATGGCACAACACAGGTGTTTTTTAGTACATGGTGCTCTATATATACACGCAGATTAACAAGTACAGCCCTAGAGGGGCCAGACCTGCGCCACGTACAACAACACCGAGAGCACCTCACTCCTGATGACCAGGTTCTTTCCTGCAATGGAGATTGTGCGCAGCTTCCACCATTCCAGTTTTTGTTTCACTTTGGCGATACGCTCTTTCCAGGTTTCGGTGCACGTCGCATCTGCTCAGACCAATATTCCCAACATCTTCACTGTAGTCTTGTGATCGTTAGGAAAGGCCGGGTTTAAAATAAACCCAAGGAAAGCATAAATCGGACAGGCCATCGTACGAAACCTGGGGCATGACATTAGTCAGGGGATCAAAACACTCCCGACCGATCGGAAAGCAGCGACCGCCAACGTGCCCCGACCCCACCAAGTGGGCGGCGTACGGCGGGTAATGGGATTGTTTAATTACTGTAGGAATTTCATTTCCCAGTTCGCAACGATCGCAGAGCCCATTCAGCGTTTAGTAAAGGGCGGAGTGGAACAAGAGAAAGCCTACGAACGATTGAAAGCCAGGATTCAATCAGCCCCTGCCCTAAAACTACCAGATATGTCTGAACATTCCACGCGTATTACAACTGGAAGGGGGCTTTTACAGTACAGTAGTGACTGAAGAGAACGGGGTCGCAATAAGAACTGTAGCTTATTACTCCACCCAGGAGTCCCCAATATTAAAAGGGCTCCATCGATGTGTGGCGGCCCTCGATTGTGCAGCTTGGGTGCGAGAGTTTGTGAGCCCGTGACAATGTCAGGATAGTTGGTCATACACACGAAGCACACGATAGTGGAATTGTTGAACACGGGAAGGCTAAAAACAGTGTCAGATGCCCGATGGGCTACGTGGGAAGCATTGTGATTACCCAAAGACCAGTCAGTGCAGTTATTAAGAGATGTCGGGTTTAACACAGCCGAGGGATTGGTGGCTGAAGGCGAACCCCACCAGTGTCAGATAGAGATCGATCAGGAAGAGGAGGGAGAAATACGCGACGAACCCCTAACCCACTCCGCCATGACCCTTTATGTCAAGGTATCCCATCGGCACATCAACGGGTGGGTTCGGACTGGATGGGCTGTAGTAGACCAAGACAGGATTACACACCGGCGAGGGGGGCTTGAAGGGACGGTTTCAGCTCAAGTAGCCGAACTAGTACCGCTAACAGAGGCCTTGAAGCTAGCAGAGCGAAAACGTATAAACATCTACACAGATAGTCGATACACGTTCGGGGTGGTCCACGACTATATGACAGCCTGGAATAGACGGGATACATTATACCGGGGGGGACATATCAGACACGAGAATATAGTCCGAGAATTAATAAAAGTCGTCAAATATCCCCTCGCAGCAGCCGTAATAAAGGTTGAGGCCCACCAGAAGATTGAGAGCAAAGAACAACGGGGAAACATGTTAGCAGACCATGCAGCCAGAAGCGCCGCTGAAGAGGATGAACCCCACGCTATCCTGGTAGCCACAATAGGGCCGGAGGAATTAAATATACAAAAAATACAAGAAGAAAATAGCCCAGAACAGCAGTCCATGTGGGAAGAAAAGGGGGCGGTAAAGGGGGGAGACAGTGTGTGGAAAAAGGGAAGGCAGGTAGTGGCCCCATCATCTACCCAAACTGAACAACTGAAATTTGATCATGAAACAGACCACTCCAGAAGAGATGGAACTTTAAACTGACTAGTGAAGGACAGGTGGTTGGAGGGTATGGGACAAGATGTCGCAAAACATTGTCAGCGATATCTGATATGGGCGCAACATAACCCCGTAAAACCTATAAGGATCAAATTGGGATATCAACCACGCCCAAAAGGACCGTGGAAAAATTAACAGATTGATTTCAACCAGACCATTACCCAACAGTAGAGGGAAGAAATATTGTTTGGTTATCATAGATCAGTTCACCAGATGGGTGGCGACATTCCCCACTCGGGGCTGTGGGGCCACTACAGTGGCCCGCATCCTCGCCTTCGATATCATCCCACGTTGGGGGGTATCCCTTCAGATTGATTCAGATCAAGGCACGCACTTCGCAGGACAAGTCATGAAGCGGGCCTGCGGATTATTAGGAATCCGGGAACTGTTCCACATTCCCTATCACACCCAAAGTTCGTGAATGGTAGAACGTATGAAACGTACCCGTAAAACCGTAATTGCAAAGGCAATAGCTGAGACGAAAAAAGGATGGGTGGACGTCTTACCCTGTATATTGAAGAGGCTCAGCACCACCCCGAACCGAACAAAGGGCCTGACCCCTTTTGAGTTAATGATCGGTAAGCCATGAAACTCCCCGAGAATGTAATAGTGGGAGGGGAAGATATGGGACATTTACGAGATCGTATTAAACAATATGTTAAACAATTAGATCCACAGTTAAAAGAATTGCGACAGGAAGTGAGGGACCAGCAGACCATATGCAACCTGGAGAGACAAGACCAGGTCACGACCGAGCCTCACCTGCCACATGTCAGGGATAACGTCTTAGTTCAAGTCACCGCTGAATGCACTGATTTCGCCCAAAAGTGGATAGGATCCTCCGTGATAATTTTAACTAGTTACATATGTGCATACATTGACATGAAAGGGAAGGGCCAGTGGAAACGCTGATCTCAGTTGAAAAGATATAACTAAAACTATGTCGAACCCCGAGGTAGTTCCTCTCAAAGAGACCGCCTGGTATACCGTAAAATACCAGAAGTGGCAAAACATCTTCAACGACGGAATGTTTACAGGTGCAATGGTAGTCCTGATATTAGTAGGAGTATGGATAGTATTTAAATGGGCGACCAAACAAGCCTGAGCTCGGCCCGTGCGATACAGAACAATCGAATATATAGACCAGGACAGGGAGAGGTGGAGATGGAGCGGATATAAAAATTTGGATAATCTAATTTTCACCTCAAATCTTACAGAACAACGTCACTGCGAGCAAATCAGAACATAACACCTGGTGACGAAAACTGCTCAAAATTTTCAGATAAAACGTTAACCGAGATGGAATCGCAGTGGCCACTTCAGCTCTGCAGCATGATACAAGGGAACTCAGCACTCATACAAACATCAGATAACTCGGATTGACTACGAGATATAAAGCAAACACAGGACATTTACTCGAACTATGGGATTTTGTTTAATTTAGCTGATGGGATATGGATCCCGGCAGCCAAAGACTGGAGCAAAGACAGGAATTATTTTAATGCCTGGCTGAGGGTATATTCGAGCAAAAATATGGTATGCGTACACTACTCCGCGGATACAAGGGTCACCTGCATCAGGAGGGAAGATGCCCGGGGACCTGATGAGAGCACTTTCGGGATAATTTGCGCGCCCCCGTTAAACCCGAACTCCAACTGGTGGACATTTACCTAAAAGGGGTGGAGATATATGTGATTTTGAAGAGATGGGAGCAGCCGCCCGATCTCTGTACGTTTGTTTTTCACCACACTCGACACCGCCCCTCAGAATGACTTTCACTTCACCCGGGGTCTTGCCATGCCCTTAAATCGAAACTGGACCGCAGAACGGAATTGCATTACTTAACGAAGGTGAACTATTATATGTTAATGTTAAGCATGAAATTATCCTGTTCTGATCATTATTTCAGGCATAGAAATGCCGGAGTATTGTACAGAACAAGGGAGGACGATGTATAGTGTAGTAAGTAGGGTTGTAAGGCAGCAGGCTGCCGATGCCTTGCGTGCCAGTAGGATCCGAGGACAAGAGCTGGTGCATAGGCATAAGATGGGAAGAATTAATGACGCAGCTACCGGCTTTAACACCGGGACATCCATAGTCAACTCACTGGATATACAAGGGCTGAATGAAAACGTGGACCAATTTAAAGAGGTGATGAGTGAACTGTTAGAGCGGACAGAGCAGAATCAGAAAGACCCAGCCGAGTTAGGAAGGGAACATAATAAGAACATAAGAAGATAAGAATTTGGAACAGAAGTAGGCCATCTAGCCCCTCGAGCCTGCTCCACCATTCAACAAGATCATGTCTGTTCTGTCCGTGGACTCAGCTCCACTTACCCGCCTGCTCCCCATAAGCTTTAATTTCCTTATTGGTTAAAAATCTATCGATCTGTGATTTGAATATATTCAATTAGCTAGCCTCAACTGCTTCCTTGGGCAGAGAATTCCACAGTTTCACAACACTCTGGCAGAAGAAATTCCCTCTCAACTCGGTTTTAAATTTGCTCCCCCGTATTTTGAGGCTGTGCCCCCAAGTTCTTGTCTCCCCGACCAATGGAAACAGCCTCTCTGCCTCTATCTTGTCTGTCCCTTTCGTTATCTTAAAAGTTTCCATAAGATCACCACTCATCCTTCTGAACTCCAACGAGAAAATACCCAGTCTACTCAATCTATCATCATAAGGTAACCCCCTCATCTCCGGAAGCAGCCGAGTGAATCGTCTCTGTACCCCCTCCAAAGCTATTATATCCTTCCTTTAGCAAGGTGACCAAAACTGCACACAGTACTCCAGGTGCGGCCTCACCAATACCGCATACATTTGCAAAAGGACCTCTCTGCTTTTGTGCTCCATCCCTCTCGCAATGAATGGCAACTTTCCATTCGCCTTCCTGATTACCTGCTGCACCTGCAAATTTACTTTTTGGGATTAATGCACAAGGACGCCCAGGTCCCTCTGTACCGCAGAATGTTGTAATCTCTCCCCATTGAAATAATATTCCCTTTCACTGTTTTTTTTTCCAGAGTTGATGACCTCACACATTCCGACATTGTATTCCATCTGCCAAATCTTACCGCATTCGCTCAACCTATCTAAATCTCTTTGCAGCCTCTCTGTGTCCTCGACACAACCCGCTTTCCAACTAATCTTTATATCATCTGCAAATGTTGTTACATTACACTCTGACCCCTCTTCCAGGTCATCTATGTATATTGTAAACAGCTGTGGTCCCAGTACCGATCCCTGTGGCAAACCACTAACCACCAATTTCCAAATCGGAAAGGACCCATTTATCCCGACTCTCTTCTTTCTTTTATCCAGCCAATTCTCTATACATGCTAATACATTTTCTCTGATTCTGCATACATTTATCTTCTGCAGTATCCTTTTGTGTGGAACCGTTTCGAATGCCTTCTGGAAATCTAAATACACCACATCCACGGGTACACCTCTATCCACCATGCTCGTTGTATCCTCAAAGAATTCCACTAATTTCGTAAAACATGATTACCCCTTCATTTTTCCATGATGCGTCTGCTTGATTGCACTATTCCAATTTAGATATCCCGCTATTTCTTCCTTAATGATAGCTTCAAGCATTTTCCCCATTACAGATGTTAAACTAACTGGCCTATAGTTACCTGCCTTTTGTCCGCCCCTTTTTTTAAACAGAGGCGTTACATTAGCTGCTTTCCAATCCGCTGGTACCTCCCCAGAGCCCAGAGAATTTTGGTAGATTATAACGAATGCATCTGCTCTAACTTCCGCCATATCCTTTAATACGCTGGGATGCATTTCATCAGGACCAGAGGACTTGTCTACCTTGAGTCCCATTAGCGTGTCCAGCACTGCCCTCCTAATGACAGTGATTGTCTCGAGGTCCTCCCTTTCCACATTCCTGTGACCAGCAATTTTTGGCATGGTTTTTGTGTCTTCTACTGTGAAGACCGAAGCAAAATAATTGTTTAAGTTTTCAGCCATTTCCACATTTCCCATTATTAAATCCCCCTTCTCATCTTCTCATGGACCAACATTTACTTTAGTCACTCTTTTCCGTTTTATATATCTGTAAAAGCTTTTACTATCTGTTTTTATGTTTTGCGCAAGTTTACTTTCGTAATCTGTCTTTCCTATCTTTATTCCTTTATTATTCATTCTTGGCTGTCGTTTAAAATTTTCTCAATCTTCTAGTTTCCCATGAACATTGGCAACCTTATACGTATTGGTTTTTAATTTCATACTCTCCTTTATTTCCTTGATTCTCCACGGCTGGTTATCCCTTCTCTGACTGTCCTTCTTTTTCACTGGAATATATTTTTGTTGAGCACTGTGAAAGAGCTCCTTAAAAGTCCTCCACTGTTCCTCAATTGTTCCACTGTTCTGTCTGTGTTTCCAGTCTACTCCAGCCAACTCTGCCCTCATCCCACTGTAGTCCCCTTTTTTAAAGCACAGCACGCTCGTTTGAGACACGACTTCCTCACCCTCAATCTGTATTCCAAATTCAACCATACTGTGATCACTCATTCCGAGAGGATATTTTACTAGGAGATCGTTTATTATTTCTGTCTCATTGCACAGGACCAGATCTAAGATCGCTTGCTCCCTTGTAGTTTCTGCAACATACTTTTGTACTAAACCATCCCATATGCATGTTATGAATTCCTCCTCAAGGCTACGCCGTGCGATTTGATTTGACCAATCGATATGTAGGTTAAAATCCCCCATGATTACTGCCGTTTCTTTTTCACATGCCTCCATTATTCCCTTGATTATTTCCGCCCCACCATGAAGTTATTATTTGGGGGCCTATAAACTTCGCCGACCAGTGACTTTTTCCCCTTACTATCGCTAATCACCATCCACAATGATTCAACATTTTGTTCATTAAAGCCAATATCTTCTCTCACGACTGCACTGACATCTTCCTTAATGAGCAGAGCTACCCCATCTCCTTTCCCTTCTTGTCTATCTTTCCGAATTGTCAGATACCCATGTATATTTAATTCCCAGTCTTGGCCACCCTGCAACCACGTTCCTGTAATGGTCACCAAATTATAACCATTTGTTCTAATTTGTGCCGTCAACTCATTTACTTTATTTCGAATGTTGCGTGCGTTTTGGTCAAGCATTTTAATACTAGTTTTTAAACCATGATTTTTAGTGTTGACCAATCCTGCAGCCCCTTTATATTCATACATATTATCCCTTCCGATCACCTTGTGGTTTACACTTATCCCAGTGCTACTCTGCTCTGTTGCCTCCTGCCTTTGCATCCTTTCTTGGGATCCTGTTCATCTGAGCACTCACCCATTCTAACTAGCTCATACCCTCTCCTATGTTCCGAATACTCCTTGCATTGAGGCACCGAGCCTTCATGCCTGCCTTTTTATTACACTTTGACGCTTTAGAATTTTGCTATCCAGTGGCTCTTTTTGTTTTTTGCCTTGGGTTTCTCTGCCCTCCACTTTTTGTCATCTCATTTCTGTCTTTTGCTTTTGTCTCCTTTTTGTTTCCCTCTGTCTCCCTGCATTAGTTCCCATCCCCCTGCCATATTAGTTTAACTCCTCCCCAACAGCGCTAGCAAACACTCCCCTGAGGACATTGGTTCCGGTCCTGCCCAGGTGCAGACCGTCTGGTTTGTACTGGTCCCACCTGCCCCAGAACCGGTTCCAATGCCCCTGGAATTTGAATCCCTCCCTGCTACATCACTGCTCAGCCACGTATTCATCTGAGCTCTCCTGCGATTTCTACTCTGACTAGCACGTGGCACTGGTAGCAATCCAGAGATTACCACGTTTGAGGTCCTAAGTTTAAATTTAGCTCCGAGGTCCTTAAATTCGTCTCGTAGGACTTCATTCTTTTTTTACCTATATCGTTGGTAGCAATGTGCTCCACGACAACTGGTTGTTCACCCTCCCTTTTCAGAATGTCCTGTAGCCGCTCCAAGACATCCTTGACCCTGGCACCAGGGAGGCAACATACCATCCTGGAGTCTCGGTTGCGGCCGCAGAAACGCCTATCTATACCCCTTACAATCGAATTCCCTATCACTATCGCTCTCCCACAGTTTTTCCTGCACTCCTGTTCAGCAGAGCCAGCCACGGTGCCATGTACTTGGCTGCTGCTGCTTCCCATCAATATTACTCAAAACTGTTTATCTGTTTTGCAGGGGGATGACCACAGGGGACCCCTGCACTACCTTCCTTGCACTGCTCTTCCTGCTGGTCTTCCATTCCCTAGCTGGCTGTGGACCCTTCACCTGCGGTAAGATCAACTCACTATACGTGCTACACACGTCATTCTCAGCATTGTGGATGCTCCAGAGTGATTGCACGCTCAGCTCCAATTCCACAACGCGGTCCGTAAGGAGCTGGAGGCGGATACACTTCCCGCACACTTCATTGTCAGGGACACCGGACGTGTCCCTGAATTCCCACATGGTACAGGAGGAGCATATCACGTGACCGAGCTCTCCTGCCATGAATTAACCCTTAGATACACTTAAATTGGCAACAACAATGCTGAAGTTTACTCACTGTTATAGAAGTGAAGAAAGAAAAACTACTCACCAATCACCAGCCAATCACTTACCCCCTTGGCTGTGACGTCACCTTTCTGTTTCTACTTCTTTTTTGCTTTCTGCCTTTAGCTGTCCAAGCAAGCCTCTCCTCAACGCTGGGCCCCGGACTCCCTGCTGTGCCTTTTATAGGCCTCTCATCGAAGTCCCAACTGCCTCTTCACGCACCTCCTAAACGCTGGGCCCCGGACTCCCTGCTGTGCCTTTTATCGGCCTCTCACCGAAGTTCCGACTGCCTCTCCACGCATTTCCTCGACGCTGGGCACTGGACACCCTGCTGTGCCTTTTATAGGCTTCTCACCGAAGTCCCGACTGCCTCTCCACGCACCTCCTCGACGCTCCTTGATGGCATGGAGATACAATTCGATGGAATTTCAGTGACCGAGACACATGTCAAAACAAGTAATCGTCGAATTGACAGAGAAAAGAAATATGACGTATAGCTCCGACAAGGGCCACTCTCTCATGCTTATGGTCCGTGGATGGTCTGACAGATACGACAAAATCTCGATTAGATCCAAAGCGGGCAGTTACCGGACGGTATCAACAGCTCACATCTATCTTCGCTAGCCAAGCTGGAGGGGACACAGGATAACTGCACTCTGAAGGGACTAACCAGAGCATACCCAACGATTCCAAACTGCCAGAAGGACACAACAGCGGGAGTGGGGAGTGTCTTGATGATCCCTATAGTCACATGAGTCTCAGGTCAATTTTCCCTTTATCAACGGGAGAATATTGAGGTTGTATGGGACAATGCCTCCCACCGTTACTACTTGACTGCAGACTCCTCTGTACGTAGAGATAACACGCTTTACGGCGTCTCCCTGACAGGGTGCAGACAAAGGGTGGAGATCACGGTGTGCCCCCACCCGGTGGGATAGGGAGATTTAGATAAGTGTGGTTTTAATCGAACCGATAGATGCGTTTTGGAAATAGTACCAATCCCTACACATTTTGCTCAGGCCGGGTACGGAAGAAAGGTAACTGCAATGACTCCACCACGGAACACTCATATCAGTATAACAGCTTGCAATGCCAGTTCCCGCAACCAAACTTCTGCTTTATACCTCTACGACCCATTACTATAGGGCAAGGCCGTATTATCCAAGTTAGACGGTGAGGTACCGAAATCATTAATGCCACTGATCAACTACATGATCACCTGCAGGACTATGACGAGCTAGAACAGGTCCTTATTCCCCATTTAGCAGAGGTATTAAGGGAATTAAGACTTAGAGTCGTACAGTCTGTTAAGTTCTAACACCAACTGTGGACAAAGGTTGTGATACTGGAAAAAGACACAGACATCGAGCTGCAGGTTGAGAGTTGGTGGCGGAGGGTGTGGAACTGGGGGATGAATGTAACATCCACCCTTGGATTCAAATTATATCACACATACTAGTCTGAATACAGCTTCTACTAGCGGTAGCATGAGGATTCATGGCTTGCCGATCTTGCAGACATTATGCACAACAACGGAGGTTTAACACCAAAGCTCCGATAAGCAAGGTGTTTCGCGTAATAGGCGAAAGGGGTAATTCTAACTATATTGATTTTATTTAACAACTGGGACTCCTGAAATCGCGTGACTGGCCAGCACGTTGAAGCAGGGAGTACCAGTTGATACAAAACTATAACAGAAGAGAAATTAGTGTAGGTTTCAGGGGGCTAGGACGAGCCCCTTGACCGAAAGGGGGTGTTGTTATCGCTGAAAAATCTTCCCCTATGGCAACGGCACAAGTAGCATAATGTTAGAACTAAATATGTAACTGTAATATTAAATGTATGTGTAAAATGTATAAAGATGGGTGCCCGTAATTTAGCAAAGCTTCAAGGGATTTTCTATTAGCTGAAGGAGACTACATTCATGGAAACTGATAACTGTTATTTCCCTAACACAGGCCCAACAAGCAGGTTTTGCAGATGTCTCGAATCAGCCAGGCCTCAGACATGATGTTCTATTTACAACATGTTAGGACAATACGACACTGTAACAGGACGAAGATACGGAGGGTACCCAAACACAGCACGCAAGGACAGTAAGATAAGCGATGCCTGGACCATGTCACAAGATACATGAATAATTCTTAGCAACACAACTCTTAGCAACACATGAGGCAATTCCACAGTCACCCAATGTTTAGCGACCACTTCTATTGGTTTAATTGAATCTACATGTAATCTATAATCAATATGATTGGATAGTGTCCGGCCGAAATGGGCTGATGTAACTGGAGTAAATTGCAGTAAAGTGTTGTATTACATATAAAAATCCATGAAATCATTTGTTCGGCGGAGAGAGGTACCTGGACCCACCAGTTGCTTCATCTCCCCGCTGGCGTAATAAACCGTTTTGATGTATGGACTGACCTGAGTGATGAGTGATTCTTGGAACGGTACTTTCGCGCTAACAGCGCCCAGAGAGGCACCAAGAAGTTTGTGGTCCTGGCCCTCCAGACCCTGGTCGGGAATCGATATCGACTATGCGGGCCCGTTTCTCGTTTCAATGTTCCTGATGGTGGTGGCTGCTTTTTCAAAATGGATTGAATGTGAAATAATGTTGGGAGGCACCGCCCCTGCCACCATTGAAAGCCTGAGGGCTATGTTTGCCACCCACGGCCTGCCTGACATACTGGTGAGTGACAACCGGCCATGTATCACGAGTGCAGAATTAAAGAATTCATGACCCGCAATGGGATCAAACATGTCACCTCGGCCCCGTTTAAACCTGCCTCCAATGCGCAGGCAGATGGGCCAGTACAAACAATCAAACAGAGCCTTGAAGGAATCACAGAACGCTTACTCCAAACCCGCCTGTCCCGAGTACTGCTCAGCTATTATACGAGACCCCACTCGCTCATTGGGGTGCCCCCGGCTGAGCTACTCATGAAAAAGACACATAAAACTAGAGTCTCCTTGGTTCACCCCAACCTGCATGATCAGGTAGAGAGCAGGAGGCAGCAAGAAAATGAAAACGATGTTCGTGCCACGGTTTAACGGGAAATTGATCTGAATTATTCTATTTGGTGCTGAAGTAGCGATATGTTGACAAGTGGATCTCGGGCACGGCAATAGCTAAAGAAGGGAGTAGGATGTTTGTAGTCAAACGAGAAATTGACATATTTGCAGAAAGTACCTGGAGCAAAAGAGGTTGCAGTTCACAGACTGCCCTGAACAACCCACCTCAGAAACTACCTTTTTCGAGCCCACAACACACACCCAAAGGATCAACGACACCACGCCAGAGCAGGAAGTCTAACCGATCACGCCCACCAGCCCAGCAAGGCTAGGCTCACCCAGCAGCCCTGCAGACCCAATAATACGCCAGCCAAGCGAGGGGACAGCCAACACACCAGCACAGACATTCTTACCGAGGCGGCCCTCCATGGAAAGAAAGGTTCCCAACCGCCTCACCTTGTAAATAGTTTTCACCTTCACTTTGAGGGTGAGTCATGTTGTGTATCTGTTAAGCACAAACTCCCATCTTCCGCCACCTGTAAGCTCATCTCCTGAAGTCCCAACGGATTCCAGCAACCCTTGGGAGCACTTTGTATAAGCCAGCTTCTAAGGCCTGTTCCTGACTCTGGAGTGCCTTATTAAAGAATGAGCTCACTGTTACTTTAACCTCTCTTTGTGCCGTCTCATCTGTGTTACGAACACAACAGGCAGGCCAGTTAGGAAATGTTGCATGCGCATTTTGTTCTGAGCATGAACACGAGAAACGTTATGTGTACTGTATAACCAAGAGATCAGGATTCGTCAGCATTCACTCGAGCTCGATCACCCAGTTTCTGAGCTTGATCAATGGCTTGAGCCACTGCTGTGTATCCGGGAATCTGAGAACAACTTCCTCGACAATACTTTCCACGCTATGTTCACCCCACCGTTACTTGAGGTGCAGGATGAGTGTAAATGGCTGCCCACGGTTCAGGATAGGGGAATCCACAGTGCAAAACAGGAACCACTTTTCACCTGGCGCAAGAGGTCTTTCGACCCATTTTGACTAAGTTAGATTGGTCGACATATCCAATATTCACACTCCCTTCTCTTGACCTGCAGCCATCTAATGGAGCAAGATATTGAATACCTGCTATGGGTTTTGAAAGCTATTCGGAGTATCATATATAAACTTAACATTTGTGGCAAAGTATTCGAACCACATCCATAAGTTACGATAAAACATTGAACGGATGTTGTGGGCAGCAAATCTGGAATTTTCGATTTGTCAATTTTCATCCTCGCTGATACAGGCCATCCCTGGGAAATTGACACGCGCTGGCGGATAGAAACATAGAAACATAGAAAATAGGTGCAGGAGTAGGCCATTCGGACCTTCTAGCCTGCACCGCCATTCAATGAGTTCATGGCTGAACATACAACTTCAGTACCCCATTCCAGCTTTCTCACCATACCCCTTGATTCGCCTAGTAGTAAGGACTCCATCAAACTCATTTTTGTATATATTTAGTGAATTGGCCTCAACAACTTTCTGTGGTAGAGAAATCCACAATTTCACCACTCTCTGGTTGAAGAAATTCCTCCTCATCTCGGTCCTAAATTGCTTACCTCTTATCCTTAGACTGTGTCCCCTGGTTCTGGATTTCCCCAACATTGGGAACATTCTTCCTGCATCTAACCTGTCTAACCCCGTCAGAATTTTAACGTTTCTATGAGGTCCCCTCTCATTTTTCTGAACTCCAGTGCCTACAAGCCCAGTTGATCCAGTCGTTCTTGATAGGTCATTACCGCCATCCCGGGAATCAGTCTGTTGAACCTTCGCTGCACTCCCTCAAAAGCAAGAATGTCCTTCCTCAGGTAAGGAGAGCAAAACTGTACACAATACGCCAGGTGTGGCCTCACCAAGGTCCTGTACAACTGTGGGAACACCTCCCTGCCCCTGTACTCAAATCCCCTCGCTATGAAGGCCAACATGCCATTTTCTTTCTTAACCGCCTGCTGTACCTGCATGTCAACCTTCAATGACTGATGTACCATGACAACCAGGTCTCGTTGCACCTCCCCTTTTCCTAATCTGTCACCATTCAGATAATAGTCTGTCTCTCTGTTTTTACCATCAAAGAAACTTTATCTCAATGCCTTCTTGGAACTAGAAACTACACATTTCCAAATAAAACTTTAACAGAAACTTAGATCAAGTCAGTCACTCAGCTCCGATATCAGTAAGCACCTGGTTTGATAGTTTAACTTTTAATTCGTGTTAGCTGCACTTCGCACGCTAATAAATACCCTCGTGGCTAGCAGGAGCGTATACCACTTGAGTGTAATTACCACTTCGGTCGACAGCACAGATACAATCTGCAATCTGTAAATAAAGTTGCTCTCATGTCATATCAGCAATTTTAGACTGATGGTCTCACGTTTGCTGTTCTTCCCGATAGTTGCTCAAACAATGTTCTTTGCTTTTAGGAGTTAAGCATTCCCTCTGTGTAAACTTAGGTTAAGGAGGATTCATATTAGAGGATAATTGGGCTGCAAGTGTTCAGCTGAACATGATTGTTCACTGACTCTGATTGACATCAGTCTCCTCTGCCGCAGACATTCTAACGGGAGTGTCTCTCTCTGGTATACATAAGAGGGTGTTTCCCTGTCTTCTCTCAGTATCAGTTGAAGCATTGACTCCTGCACACACTGGTATTACCGTTTCACAGGAAAACCGAAGTAATGGAAAGATGTCAATCCAATGCAGCTGGAATAGTCAGCACGCTTTATTCCGTACAAAAGTTTTACGACCCGATACTCGCTGCTGTCGGTGTTCCTGGTGAGTCTTTCTATACAATCATAGCATCTTCCAATATAGATAGAAAACTTATAACCATCTGTCAATTGAGCAACCTTTTTCATGAGTTACAAGCTAATTAACCGAACCCTGACATCCGATTATTAATATTATTTAGCTCATTAGATTGTCTCTGCATAGACCCTGCACTTCCGCTCTGTGACTGTCTCTCTCGTCACATAGTCAGCGATCTCCATTCAATGATTCATGATCCTCGACTAAGCCATGCTTTCTCCATGTGGTTGAATCGTGTTAGCATTTGTGTTATCTTCAACTGGGTTATGCTTCTTTCTTTGATTGATAAAGAGTTCTGCCTTCTGGCTCCAATCAATTTACTCTTCAACATCTGCATAGAAAGCAATTCATAGGCGGAGTGTCGCAACATCTAAACCAAAAAAAATAGGTGTGATTCCTTTTGAACGGCCTGAATAAAGTAATAGCGTTAAGAGCATAGAGTTTTTTATTATCAAACTGGAGTTGCCATACTATAATATGGTAGTCTCTGGCTACTGCATAGTCCAGTGACAGGTGTAAATTCACTTCATCATTCATCAACAATGTTAGATCCACATCAAAACAGCGTGACCCTACTTTGGTAAATAAAAATCTTTTGATATCATTTCAAGCTTAAACCTTACATTCTGAAAATATCGAACGCTGGTTGGTTTACAGCGCCTGCTGTTGTTAGGAAATTATCTCTCTCTCTCTGTCCCTCTCTCTCTCTCTCTCTCTTTGAGTCTCAAACCCCAACCTAATGCGATTGAACATCTCTCAGAAGTTGTTTTAGCTTAACATGAGATTATAAGAACTAGAAGCAGGTATATGCCATTTGCTCCTCAAGGCCGCTCCGCCATTCAATAAGATCATCCAGATTTGATCATGGACTCAGCTCCACTTCCATGCCTGCTCCAAAAAACCTTTTATTGCTTTTATAGCTCAAAAATCCGTCTTTCTCCACGTTAAATATATTCAATCTCCCAGCCCCCACAGCTCTCTGGGGCAGAGACTTCAATAGTTTTACAACCCTCAGGGTTTGCAGTTTTAAATTGGTGGCCCCTTTATCGAAGAATGCGCCCTAAGTTTTGTTTCCACGATGAGTCGAAACATCCTCTGTGCAACCAGCTTGTCGAGCCCACGCATTATCTTATGTTTCAATAAGGCCACCTCTCATTATTCTGAAATTCAATGATTTTAGGCCCAAACTAAAAAAACCTATCCTCATAACTCAAACCCTCTTCTCCAGAATCAACGTAGTATAACTTCTCTGAACAGCCTCCAATCCAAGTTTATCCGTCCTTTAGTACAGAGACCAAAACGGTATTCGTACTCCCCGTGTAGTCTGTACAGTTGTAGCACGACTTCTCTGCTTTTATACTCTATCCCCTTTGCAATAACCGCCAACATTCCATTTCCTTACCTGATTATTTACTGTCCCTGCATACTTAATTTTTGGGTTTCATGGACAAGGGCCCCCTAGTTCTCGCTGTACTGCAATACTTTGCAATTGTTTTCAATTTAAATTGGTCGCAAAGATAATTATTTCGTCAATAATTCACAATATTTTTAATGCAGCGGAATCTCGCTCTTTCCAGCAGAGTCTTCGTTACATCAGTTTAGCCTTTTCCCGAATGGTTGTGGATCGGATTATGTGTTCCAATAACATGTCTGTTCAGACATATTTGCGTGAAGTTATTCCAATTAATGATGGTCCATCTCTGAGATAGCCATTTGCCATAATATGAAAAAGGTAATTTGAATTGAAGTCCAAAATTTTTATTAAATAAATTGATAAAAAATTTGCTATCACTGATTTAATTTTCAATTTTATTTCAAGTCATGTAGACTTAATCATACTGTGTAATGAAACAGGACTAATAAGCAATCTCCTAGTCAAGGGTCCTCTATGAATGAGCGACCATTACATGGTTAAATTTCAAATTGAGTTGGAGGGTGAGAAACTTGGATCCCAAACCAGAGTCCAAAGTTTGAACAAAGAGAAGATAAAGGTATATTGGACTGGGAAAATAAATTAAAGCATGGGACGGTTGATGATCAGTGGCAGACATTTAAGTAGATATTACAAACTCTCAGCAAATATATTCCAATGTAAGAGAAGGGATAACCCTCTGTGGTCAATATAGGAAATAAGGATTTGTATGAAATTGAAAACAGGGCCTACAATGTGGCCAAGACTGGTGGGAGTCCAAAGGATTGTGGAAATTTTAAAAGCCAACAACGACAGTCTAAAAATAATAAAGAGACGAAAGATAGATAATGAAAGCCAAGTATTACGAAATATCAGACAACTTGTCAAAGATTCTACAGGTACCTGAAAATGAACTATTGGCTAAAGTAAATGTCGGTCCTTTTGAGGATGTTCCACAGTAATTAATAATGGGAACAGGGAAATGACTTAGAATTTGAACAAATGTTCTGTATCGCTCTTCACGGTGGAATACACTGAAAACATCCCAATCGGCGATAATTAAGGGGCTATGCGGAGGGAGGAACTTAATACAGTCGCTATCACTAAAGAATTGGTACCAAGTAATATAATGGGTCTAAAGCCGAACATGTCCCCTCGTTTGCAGTCGAGGGTCTTAAAAGAAGTGGCTGCAGAGAGAATGGAAGCATTGGTTGTAATCTACAAAAATTCTCTCGATTCTGGGGATCTCCCAGCCGATTGGAAAAACCGCAAAATTAACAAACCTATTTTAAAAAAATGAGATAGACAGAAAGTAGGAAACTGTGGACCAGTTAGCCTAACATCTGTCGTTGGGAAAATGGTGGAGTCCTTTATTAAAGCAGCAGTAGCAGGACATTTGGAAAAGCATGATTCAATCATGCAGCGTCAGCATTGTTTTATAACCGGGAAATCATGTTTGACAAATTTGCTGCCATTCTTTGAGGATGTGACGAGCTGGGTGGATAAGGGGGAGCCAGGGGATGTGGTGCATCTGGTTTTCCAGAAGGCATTCGATAAGTGGCTCCGTAAAAGATTACTGCACAAGAGAAAAGCTCAAGGGTTGTGGGTAATATTTCAGCATGGATAGAGGATTGGCTAACGAACAGAAAAAGAGAGAGTGGGGGTCAATTTTCGGTTGGCAAAGAGAAACTATGAGGGTGCAGGGATCGGTGCTGTGGCGTCAACAGTTTATAATCTATAATCAATGACTTGGAGGAAGAGACCGTGTGTAATGTAGCCAAGTTTGCGGTTGATACTATGATGGGTGGGAGAGCTATTGTGAGGAGGACACAAGACATCTGAAAAGGGATATAGACAGTATAATGCTTGGGCAAACATTTGGCAGATGTAGTATCATGTGTGAAAATGTGAGGTTATCAACTTTGGCAGAAAAAATGTAGGAAATAAATTTGTCATTTAGATGTTAAAATTTGAATACGCCTGCAATACAGAGGGTCCTGGGGATCCTTGTGCAGGAAACAGAAAACGTGAGTATGCTGGTACAGCAAATTATAAGAAAGTCAAGTGGAGTGTTGGCCTTTATTTCAAGGAGATGGAGGATAAATGCAGAGATGTCCTCTGACAATTGTACATGGTATTGGTGAGGTTATACCAAGACACTTTCGGTCTCTTTTCTATGAATTATATCCATGCATTGGAAGCTGTTCGGAGAAGGTCCACTAGATTGACTCTGGTGTGGAGCGTGTTGACTTATGAAGATAAGTTCATCAATTTGGGCCTATACTCCATAGATTTCAGAAGAATGAGGGGTGATTTCACGAAACTTATAAGTTATTGAGAGGGCTCGAAAAGTTGGATGCAGAGAAGATATTTCCACTTGTAGGGGAAACTGAAGCTCGGGGGCAAAGTCTCAGAATAAATGGCCGCCCGTTTAAAATTGAGATGGGGAAGAATTTCTTCTCTGAGAGGGCTGTGAATCTTTGGAATTCTGTGCTCACAGAGCCTTGAACTTCAGATTATTGACTATATTGAAGGCGGAGATAGACAGATTTTTGAGTAATAAGGGAGTAAAGGGAGCGTGCAGGGAAATGGAGTTGAGTCTATGATCAGATCCGTCATGATCTGATTAAATGGCGGAGCATGCTCCCGGGGCTAAAAGGCCTACTCCTGCACCTATATCTTATGTTCTTATATGCATATAAAATTTGCAATTTTTACATGCATTGATATTGTATTCCTTCGCAAGATGGGGCGACGCTGAAATATCCATCATTTGTTGCCCACACATAATTGCGCTGGAAAAGGTGAAGTAAGCCGCGTTATTGAACCGCTACATTTCGTGTGGTGAAGGCATTCCCACAGTCTTCAAACGGAGTGAGTTCCAGGATTTTGACCCAGCGACGATTAAAGAACGCTGATATATTTCCAAGTCAGTTTGGTGTGACATGGAGTGGAACGTGCAGATTGTGGAGATCTCATGCGCCTGTTGCCCTTCGCCTTCTAGGGCATAGATGGCGGAGGTTTGGGAGTAGTTGTCGGAGACGTCATGGCGAGTTTCCAGTAGAGGTTACACACTGCAGCCACGATGCGCCAGAGTTGGAGGGAGTGCATGTTAAAGTGGTGGGAAACGCTGACGATCAAGCGGGCTGCCTTGTCCTGGAAGTTTTTCATATTCGTGAATGTTGTTGGAGCAGCAATCATCCAGAGAAATGTAGAGTTTTCAATCACGCTACTGACCTGTGCCTTGTAGATGGTAGAAATGCTTTGATGAGTCTGTAAGTGAGGCTCGTCGCAGAATAACCAGCTTCTTCCAAGCTCGTGTTGACACAATATTTATGTGGCTGTTCTAGTGACGTATCTGGGCAATGGTGATCCCCATGTTGTTGAAAGCAGTGTCTTCAACGATGATCTTTCGATATAATATAAAGGCGAGGAGTTTAGAATTTCTCTTGTTTGAGATAGCCATTATCTGCCACTTGTGTGATACGAATCGTTCTCTTCATTGATCAGCGTGAGCATAAATGTTGTGCTTGTCTTTCTGCACCCGGCCACAGAATGCATCATTCTCTGAAGTGTTCAGCATAGAATTCAATATTGTGCAATCATCGGTAAACTTCTTTACTTCTGTCCATACAATATGTACACCTCTTCTGAAATGTTTCCATTATCTTTTAATTAATATTTGAAACAATCTTTACTTTGTTGCACGGGGAATGGAGTACAAAGCAGCGCAGACCTGCTACAACTTTACAGGGTTTTTTGAGACCAGACCACACCTGGGGTACGGCTCACAGTTTTGTTCATCTTATGTAAGGGAGGATAGACTTGCATTGAACGCTATTCAGAGAAGGTTCACTCGATTGATTCCTGAGGGGGTTGAATTATTAAGATATTGAATAGGTTGGGCCGATACACATTGGAGATCAGGAGAATGAAAGATGATATATTTGAAACGTATAAGATAACGAGGGGACTCGACAAGGGGGATGCAGAGGAAGGATATTTCCACCCCCAGTAGAATCTAAAACCACGCGTCATGGGTTAGGAATAAGGGTCCGCCCATTTAATACAGTAGTGAGGAGAAATGTCTACTCTCATAGGGTTGAATACCTGTGGAATTCTCTGTCCCAGAGAGTTGTGTAGGTCATGTAATTCAATATATTTAAATCGGAGATCGAGAGATCTTTGAGCGACAATGGAGTACAGGTTTGTGGGGATTGGACAGGGAAGCGGAGCTGGTTCCATGATTAGAACAGCCATGATGTTATTGAATGGCGGAGCGGGAAAGAGGGGCCACACGGCCTAATCCTGCTCCTATTTCTGATCTTCTTTTATACTTATTAAACCCGATTGCTATTTTCACTACATACAACTGGGAAATATTGCAGTAATAGGGAAAACAAATCTCAATTGATCCAAAAGCCAAATACTGCGGAAGGTGGAATCTGAAATGAAGTTAGAAACTGCTGGAAATCGCACGGGTCAGGGCCGCATCTGTGGAGAGAAACAGAGTTAATGATTCGGCTCGATGGCCCTTCGTCGGAACTGGAAAATGTTCGAAATTAACAGATGCTCCCTTGCTATTCTCCTTCCTAATCAAAGATAACTGAACACTATCTATGGGAAGGAACTGTGGCTGCATTTCACATCAACATAGCTGACTACTGAATGCAATCAAATTGCAATTCTTGCTCCCAATGTGACGTATAATGCTCCTGTTGATTTCTCATCCTTACAGCGAATTTAGTGACGATTGTGATCCTGTACTGGGGAAAGTGCGGCCTCTCCAAATGTGTCACTCGCTACCTGGTGGTCATTGCAGCGGAGGATCTCCTGGTCGTTATCCTGGATCTGATACTGAGGCAGATTCCCATTGTCTATTGGCTGCAGTTCATGTATTTGTGGAAGGTCACCCTGTTTAACATCCATGCCGTCTTGCTTTATGCTGCCACAGACTGTTCTGTCTAGTACACCGTCACTTTCACCTTTGATCGATTTGTGGCCATTTGTTGCCAGAATCTGAAAATTAAGTACTGCACCACTAAAACAGCGTCTCTGATTCTTGGAACAGTTAGTGTTTTGTTTTTCTTGAAGAACATTTTCTGGTACTTTCTGTATACCAGTGAATATCTTCTCAGGAATTATCCTTGGTTTTGTTTGATACAAAGTAATCTTTATTCTCACAGGTGTGGGTAACCCAACATTATATTCTGACCCCGGGAGTTCCATTTGTCCTGATTCTGCTGCTCAATGCTTTAACCGTCAGATTCATTTTATTTGCCAGCGGAGCGCGAAGGAGACTCCAGGGTCAGAGCAGAAGGGAGAGTCCCAGGGACCCAGAGATGGATAGCCGCAGGAAATCCATAACTTTACTGCTTGTTATATCGGGGAATTTCATAACTTTATGGGCGGTTCTTCTCATATAATCGCTTAGGAACAGGATGTGTTATTTGGGGCATCAGTCTAGTCGACTACATGAATTCGTACGATAAATGGGATTCATGCTGCAGCTTCTGAGTTGCTGCACGAACAATTTTATTTATTCTGTGACCCAGACGAAGTTCCGTGAGCAGTTCAAGATGTGTTGAAATATCCCTTCAATGCAATCGTTCAACTAATTAAATGAAGAGAATGTCAATGTCCAGAAATTGATCTCACCTCATATTCGCCACAGTTTACCTTGCTTGTTTACCTCAGAGAATGGTGTAGTTTTAGAATTTGTATTTGGAAAATAAAACTACTTTGCCGAAGGTCCATGGATAGAAATACATGGGGAATATAATCGGGTAAATTGTCCAATGGTAGCAAAGACACAACACCAGACTGAAGTTGGGGGTAAGTTGAAATCTAATCCAATGTAGTCTATTAATCCGCATAATCTTACCTGAGAACATAATAACATAACAAAAAGGCGAAGGAGTAGACCATTTGGCCCATCGAGCCTGCTCCACCAACTCAATAAGACCAAGTCTGAATTGATCATGGACTCAGCCCCACTTCCCTGCCCGCCGCCCAAAATCCTTCACACCCTTAACTTTCAAAAAACTGTCGAACGCTGCCTTAAAGGTATTCAATGACCCAGCCTCCACTGCTCTCTAGGGCAGAGAATTCCATAAATTTACAAACAATTGAGAGAAGAAATTCCTCCTCATCACATTTTAAATAGGCGGCCCCTTATTCGAACTATTTTCGTCCTATTCTCCCCTATCAGTGGAAACAACCTTTCAGCATATATGTTGTGGAGACCCTCATAATCATCTTTTCGATATGATCATATCTTATTCTTCTAAATTGCATTGAATAGAGCTCCAACTTAGTGAATCTTCCTTTATAATCACAACCTACCCCTCTCATCTCCGGAATCAACGGAGTGAACCTTTCCTGTACTACCTGCAAAGCAAATGTATATTTCTTAAATCTGCTGACTAAAGCTGTAGGCATTATTCGAGGTGTATTCACCCCAATACCGTGCATAGCTCTACCAAACTTCCCTGCTTTTATGCGCAACCTCCTTTGCAATAAATGCCAAGATTCAATTGGCCATCCTGATCACTTGCAGTACCTGCATACTAACATTTTGTATTTCATGCACACGTATCCCCAGGTCCCGCTGTATTGCAGCGCCATGCCATTTTTTAAATAACATCTTGCTCTTCGATTTTGAAGCCAAGATCCATGACCTCACAGTTTCCAACCTGATACTCCATCTGCCAATTTTTTCCCACTCACTTAGCCTTTCTTTATCCTTTTGCAGGATGTTTTGTTTCTTCCTTACACATTGCATTTCCTCTTATCTTCATTAGCAAACGTGGCTACTTTACACTCGGTCCCTTCAAGTAAGTCGTCAATATAGATTGTAAATAGTTGGGGGCCCAACACTGATTCGTGAGGGACCCAACTACATACAGATTGCCAACCCGAGAATGAACCATTAACCGCGACTCTGTTTTCTGTCAGTTAGCCAATCCTCTATCAAAGCAAATATATATACCCCCAGCCGTTATAAATTAATTTTGTGCAGTAAACCTTTATGTGGCACCTTGTAAATGCCTTCTGGAAGTCAAAATACTCCACATCCACTGGTTCTTATTTTTCCACCCTATTCATTACATCCTCAAATAATTCCTGCAAATTTGACAAAAATGACTACCCCTTCATAAATCCACGCTGATTCCGCCTGACTGAATTATGCATTTTCAAATGTCCAGCGACTGCTTCTTTAATAATGGACTCCAACATTTTCCCTAACACAGATGTTAGACTAACTGGTCTATATCTCCTGCTTTTTTCGACCTCCATTTTTAAATACGGGTCTTACATTTGCATGTTTCCAATCTGTTGGTATCTCCCCAGAATCTAGGGAATTTAGGTAAATTACAACCAACGTATCCACTATCCCTGCCACTACTGCTCTGAAGAGATTAGTGTGCAAACATTGTGCCCAGCGGATTTATCTGTTTTACTGCCTTTATCCTACTGACAACCGCTCCGTTAGTGATATCGATTGTCATAAGTTGCTCCCCCCACCAACCCCCCTCCCCCTCCGCCCGCTATCGAAGTGTAATATTTGAAAACATCAAGTCATGTGGCAGCATTTTACACCTCGGCATAAGGTGCATTAAAATATCGTGGTTTGAGCTTCTGCTATCACCATCATCCTTCCCTCGCAACCTAGTGACAGAGAATGTGGATGGGATAGTGTCGCGCCTGCGAAGGTAACGGAGATAGAGACGGATTATATCTTGAATATATTTAAACAATTATAGTTGAAAGATTGCTTTTGGTTTGAGCCAAACATCGCCAAAATGCATTCCGATATGAACAAATGAACTGGGCTTAAAAATCAGCTTCAGTTAATTCCACAAGATATAATTGGACATAATAGTGAAAAGACTTGCATGTCAGATGCGGGACATGAACCCACGCATCCAGAATAGACCGCCCGGTCATCCTGAGCCTTGGAGCAAATCATCACTGTGCCTGAATTTCTTCAGAGGCGGAAAAAGGGCTTCACTCATTATTGTCCCCCGTAAATGCAGAGAGAAGGCTCAGTGAGCAGGATAAAAAGCGGTTTGGTTGACTTGACCTTATGTTCTGTGCACGTAAAAGTGGCCATTCAGCACATCATGCCTCTGCTGGCCTTCAACGAATGTACTTGAGTCACCATTCTGTGAAGCAATGCATTCTTTTAATGAATGTTGTGTAAAACATTTAATTACTCCACATCCTGCCGAGTTTATTAAGTTGCATGTAATTACTTGAAAAGATTTTGTATTATAAAATCACTTTCCATACTCGGGCTGTCTCTTGCTGTGCTTAACCACTTACCGAGCAGGAAACACATTAAAGTTTTCAATTTCGGAATTAATACTTTCTTCGCTGATTCACAGTAATCAGACCGATGCTCCAAAATCTGTCTCACTGTTTTCCCCGTGTCAGGCAGAGAAGCACATGTGACCAAAACAGTGACTTCGCTTTTTGGTCCCATCTTCTGAAGCGCCGCATGGTCCCTCTCCGGCACTCAATGAGCTGTTGGGACTTTATTGTATCCTGCCTGCGCGGTAAGAGAGCATCGTGAAGAGCTTTGTGGGTAGTAGGATTTGAGGGATAGGACAGCTAGGGAGGCTATAAATCAGCTGGAGGTGGTAGAAGATAGCTTAGGGGATGTAGGAGAGATTCGGGTTGTGTAGAATACAGCTTTAGCGGTGTGGATGGGACCCTGGTGTGGTAGTGCTTGGAGAGGAGGGCGAGTTGGCGGGTGGCGGGGAGAGAGAGCTTGTGTGGGGAAGAGAGTTGCGGGGGACGAGTGAGCTTGGGGTGAAAATGGAGCTTGGGGGGCGTGAGAGAAGTTATGGGGGGAGATAGAGCTTGTTGGTGGACAAAGGGCTTGGGGGGAACAGAGAGCTCAGGGCTGGTGAGGGAGCTTGGAGTGGGGGAGAGAAAGCTTGGCGAGAGAGAGAGCTTGAGGGTGAGAGACGGCTTGGGAGATTGAAGAAATTGCGGTGCAGGGGTTGAAGAACTTGGGGGGCAGAGTTAGAAGAGCTTGGAGGGAATGTGGTAGAAGAGCTTGTGGGGGAATGGGTAGAAGAGCTTCGGGGAGGGCTTGTAGAGCTTGGGGTGCAGAAGAGCTAGCTGGATAGAAGAGCTTTGTGGGAGTAGAGATGCTTGGGGGTAGAGGAGCTTGGGTGCAGAAGAGCTTTGGTGGTAGAAGTGCTTGTGGGGGGCTAGAGAGCGATCTGGGGGGAAGAGATATCTGCACTGGGGGGAAGAGAACTCGAGGGGTAGCAGAGCTGAGGGATGTGTCGGAGAGCTAGAGGGTGTAGGATAGCTTGGTGTGTGGCGGGGGGACTTGCAGGGGGGTTGGTGAGCTTGATGTGGGCTAGGGGATTATGGGTTGTAGAAGGGCTTGGGGCGGTAGGAGACATTGGGGGGATGGGTCGAAGAGCTTGGTGGTAGGAGAGCTTGCGGGGGTGTGGCAGGATAGCTACTCGGGGAGCAGTAGAGCTTGGGTGGGTTAGGAGAGCGTGGGTGGGGTAGGAGAGCTTGGGGGCGGTAGGAGATCTTCGGGTGGGGTAGGAGAGCTTGGGGTGGGGCAGAAGTGCTTGGGGTGGGGTAGGAGAGCTTGGGGTGGGGTAGGAGAGCTTGGGGTGGTGTAGGAGAGTTCAGGAGATGGTAGGAGAGCTTGGGGGCGGAAGGAGAGCTTGGGGGTAGTAGGAGAGCTGGCAGGGTAGGAGAGCTTTGGGCGGGTAGGAGATCGTCTGGGGTTGGAATGCTTGGGGTGGGTTAGGAGAGCTTGGGAGGGGGTAGGACTGCATGTGGGTAGGAGAGCATAGGCGGAGGGTGTGGTTAGGACAGCTTGGATTATAGGACATCTTGGTGGGTCGGAGAGCACGGGGGGGTAGGAGAGCTTGGTGGGAAGAAGAGGTTGAGGGCAGAAAATCTTGGGAGTGTCGGAGATCTTGGGCAAGCAGTGACGTCTGAGGTACCACAAGGTTCAGTGCCAGGACCTCAGCTATTTACAATATATATTAATGATTTGGACGAAGGAATTTTATGTAATATCTTCAAGTTTGCAGATGACACAACGCAGAGTGCCAGTCTGACTTGTGAGGAGGAAGGTAAGAGGATGCAGGGTGACTTGGAAAGGCTAGGCGAGTGGGCAAAAGCATCACAGATGCAGTATAACGTAGATAAATGTGAGAGTATGCACTTTGGTGGCAAACACATGAAGGCATTATATTCTGTGTGGTGAAAGATTAGGAAAAGGGCAGGTGCAACAAGACTTGGGTGTCATGGCACATCAGTCATTGAACGATTGCATTCAGGTACAGCAGGCGGTGAAGAAGGCAAGCGGCATATTGGCATTGAAAGCGAGAGGATTTGAGTAAAGGAGCAGGGAGGACTTACTGCAGTTGTACAGGGCCTTGGTGGGACCACACGTTGAACATTGTGTTCAGATTTGTTCTCCTAATCTGAGGAAGGATATCCTTGCTATTGAGGGAGTGCAGTTCAGGTTCAGCAAACTGATTCCCAGGATGGCAGGATGGCATATGAGGAAAGACGAGATTTACTCGGCTTATATTCACTGCAATTTAGAAGAATGAGAGGAGATCTCATAGAAACATATAGAATTCTGACGGGACTGGACAGGTTAGATGCAGGAAGAATGTTCCCGATGTTGGTGAAGTCCAGAACAAGGGGTAACAGTCTAAGGATAAGGATTAAGCCATTTAAGACCGAGATGAGGAGAAACATCTTCACTCAAAGAAATATGAACCAGTGGCATTCTCTATCACAGAACGTTGTTGAGGCCAGCTCCCTAGATATATTCGAAAGGGAACTAGATATGACCCTTGCGGCTAATGGAATCAAGGGGTATTGAGAGAAAGCAGGAATAGGGTACTGAAGTTGCATGATCAGCCATGATCATATTGATTGGTGGCGCAGGCACGAAGACCGAATGGCCTATTCCTGCACCTATTTTCTATGTTTCTATGTTTCAATAAAATGAGGCTTGGGTGATAAATATTGAAATGAAACAAAGAGATATAGACAAGAGGAATAGAGAATAGGAAAATACAGTTTCCACTCTGACCTAATGCAGAAACTCGTCTGCTGCGATCCTGATGGCCACCCACAGGCTGGATACACTAAAGTCCCAAAAGCTCATTGTTTGCCGGAGAGGGACCATGCTGCGCTTCATAAGGTGGGACTATAAAGCGAATTCACTGTCGGAGATCTTGCGTTGGTGGGGGGGGCGATTAATTGCTTGGGGGCAAAGAAGATCTTGGGTGGACGGTGTCGAAGAGCTTGGGGGGAAGGTATCGAAGAGCTTGCGGGGAAGGTGTCGAAGAGCTTGAGGAGAAGGGGTCGAATAGCTTTGGTTGAAAGTGCATAACAGCTTGGGGGAAAGTGTAGACGAGGTTGGGGAGAAGAGGTAGAAGGACCTGGGGGAGGACGTGTACCAAACCTTGGGGGGCTAGAAGAGCTTGGGGTGCAGCAGAGCTATGGGGCAGTGGGTATGACAGCTGATGGGGTAGAAGAGAGCTGCGGGATGGTGGGTAGAAGACAGCTGCGGTTTTGCGGCGGAAGAATGCTTTTGGGGGAATAGTAGATGTGACCTTTGGGGTGCAGAACATGGCTTTGGTGGTGTAGAATGCAGCTTGGAGGCGGTAAATGAGCTTCCGGGGCGGGGGAGAGCTTGGGGTAGGTAGGAGAGCCTCGCGGGAGGGTAGGAGAGCTTTGTGGGGAAGGAGAACTGTGGGAGTGGGGGGCAAGCTGTGGGGGAAGAGAGACCTTGCGAGGGTGAGAGAGCTGGGGGAGAGAGAGCTTGGGGAGGAAGTGCTTTGGGGAGGCGGGTGAGCTTGGCGTGGAGAGAGAGAGCATGGGGGCGGAGAGAGAGCTTTGGTGGGAAAACTCTCCGTCCCCTAAGCACTCCTACAACACCAAGTACTGTTTCCCCACCAAGCCCTCCTACCCCACCAAGTTCTCCTACCCCCCAAGCTCTCCTACCCCCACATCTCTCCTACCCCCAATCTCTCCTACCTCAGCCCAAGCTCTCCTACCAACTCAAGTTCTCCTACCCCACACCCCAAACATGCTTAGATCCTCAAGCTTTCCTATCACAGCAAAGTCCCCGAAGATCCACCAATCTCACCTAACCCCAAGCACTCCTGTGCTGCAAGCTCTCCTATCCACAAGCTCTTAAACGCCCCAAGCTATTCTACCCACCAAGCACTCATACCCGCCAAGCTCTCATACCCCCCAAACTATCCTAAGCCCCCCAAGCTTTCCAACCACTCCCGGCAAGCACCCAAACTCTCCTAAATTCACAAGCTTTCCTCACACCCAGCATCTCCTACCACCACAAGCTCTCTTATCCCCCAAGCTCTCCTACAACCCAAGGTCTGCTACCCCCACGAAACTCTCCTACCCGCCACATGCTCTCGAACCCACCCAAGCTTACTACACCCGCGAGATCTCCTAAACCCCCAAGATCTCCTCACAGCCCAAGCTCTCCTACCCGCCATGCTCTCCTAACAACTCCAAGCTCTCCTTCACCACAAGGTCCCCTATATTCCCAAGTAGAATACCTCCCAAGCTCCGCTGCACATGCAACCTCGCCTACCACACGGAGCTCGCCTACCACCGCCCCCACCCTTAGCTGTCCTACGCCTGCAAGCTCAACTACGCCCCAAGCTCACCTAACTACGCTCTTGATAAAATCCAACCCATGTCTGTTCACATAATAGAACTAACTAAAGAGGCAGCGCAAGCTTACCCATTTTGTTAGGAACAGTGAGGCCAGGCAATGGAATTACAATTTAATTGGGGTGCAGGAACAGTTAGATGTGGGGGTGTCAGTACACAAGTCTTTTAAGGCAGCAGGACAAGTTAAGAAGGCTGTTAAAAAAACATATGGAATCCTGGACTTTATTAATAGAGGAATCTGGGGCGCAGAAGAGACGAGGGTCCTGGGGCAGCACGGGCCAGCCCATACTGCACTATATGTGTGAACTCGGTCCGTGCAGCAGACCTGATCTCCAGTCCTCTTGGCCAATCCTTGCGACTGGACCAAGACCAATCTCTATCAAGCCCGTGCGGTAGATGGGTTGTAACGTGCAGCCCACGTTAAAAAAATCCACGCAGAGACATCTTCCACCCTTCAGGATGCAGTTCTGGATCTGGAATATTAGGTCCTTCATTGAAACACATGTGATCTCATCCCTTTTTTGGCGCGGAAGCAAATCATCTTCGATACGAGGGACAGCCTATGATGATGATGAATAGAGGAATCGAGTCCCCTGGGAGGTCAACCGCATCAAAGTTTGTGCTCTCGGCCAGGCCAACATCCCCAGCTTCGAAGAATTGACCACACGTGACCAACTCCGTTGGGCGAAGAAACAGTATCCACATGCCCGTCACAAGACTCCCAAAACAAGCATTCGACTCAGAACTCCTATACGGCAGGCGATCCCCAGGTGGGCAAGGAAATGTTTCAAGGACACCTTCAAAGCCTCCTTGATAAAGTGCAACATCTCGACCGACACCTGGGAGTCCCTGGAAAAAGACCGCCCTAGGTGGAGGAAGTGCATCCAGGGAGGCGCAGCGCACGTCGAGTCTCATCGCCTTGCGCATGCAGAAAACAAGCGCAGGCAGCAGAACCAACGTGCGGCAAACCATTTTCCCAACCCACTCTTTCCTCCAACAAGTGTCTGTTCCAACTGTGACAGAGACTGTAATTCCCATATTGGACTGTTCAGTCACCTGAAAACACACTTTTGGAGAGGAAGCAAGTCTTCTTCGATTTCGAAGGTCTGCCGAAAATGATGATGAGAGAACAAAAGCAAGGAAGTTATGCTAAACCTTTAAAAAAACACTGGTTAGGACTCATCTGGAGAATTGGATATAATTCCAGGCACCGGCATTTTAGGAAGGATATCGATGCCTTGGAGAGGATGCAAAATACATTTACTAGAATTGTTCCAGAGATGAAGGATTTTATTTACATGGCGAGACTTGAGAAGCTGCTGTAGTTCTCCTTGGAGTAGAGAAGGTTGAGAGGAGATTAGATCGAGTTGTTCAAAGTCATGAATTGTTTTGATAAGGTAAATAAGGAGAAACTGCTTCCAGTGTCAGCCGACTCAGAAACCCAAGGATACGGATTTAAGATCATTGGCAAAAGAAACAGAGTGGAGTTTAGGAGAACTTTTTTTAAAACGGCAAGTTGTTGTGATCTACATTGAATGCGCTGCCTGAAAGAGCGGTGGGAGCAGATTCAAAAGTAACTTTCAACAGAGAATTAGTTGAATACTTGAAAAGGAAAAATCTGGAGGGCGACAGAGAAAGAACAGTGGAGTGGGTCTAATAGGAACGCGTTTTCAGAGAGCCAGCAAAGGCAAGATGGACCGAAAGGCCTACTTCTGTTCTGTAAGATTCTATGATTATGTAATACTGAAGCTGGATTTTAGTGTGGAATCCTACCGCTGTGTATCGGAGCGTACAATGCACCACACGGACACACACATACAGACGCAGTGCACTGTAGGAATAGGAATCATGTAAATTTACAGCACAGTGGTAGTGAGGTTGGGATGGCATCAAACTGAAAATTAGGGTTGCAAGCAATAAAGGTGCAGCAGTTCTCATGGGTCACTTTAATCTGCATGCAGATTGGGCTCACCAAACTGGAAGCAATAGAGTGGAGGAGGATTCCCTGGAGTGTTTAAGGTATGTTTTTTCTCGACCAATATGTCGAGCAGGCCATCCTCGACTGGGTGTTGTGTAAAGAGAGGGGATTAATTGGAAATCTTATTGTGCGAGGCCCCTTGGCGAAGAATGAACATAATATGGTTGAATTCTTGATGAAGATGGAGAGTGACACAGTTAATTCAGAGACAAAGATCCTGAACTTAAAGAAAGGCAACTTCAATGGTATGAGACGTGAATTGGCTCGGAAAAACTGACAAATTTTATTGAAGGGTTGACGGTGCACAGGCTATGGCAGACATTTAAATAGCACATGGATGAACTTCAACAATTGTACATCTCTGTATGGCGTAAAAATAAAACGGGGAAGGTGGCTCAACCGTGGATAACAAGGGAATTCAGGGATAGTGTTAAATGCAAGGAAGAGGCAAAATACAAACCTGACTACTAGGAGAAAATTAGAATTCAGCAGAGGAGCACAAAGGGTGTAATTAGCAGGGTGAAAATAGAGTACAAAAGGTAGCTTGCAGGGGACATAAAAACTGACTGCAAAAGCTTCGATAGGTACGTGAAGAGAAAACGATTAGTGAAGACAAATGTAGGTCACTTGCTGTCAGAATCAGGTGAATTTATAATGGGGAACAAAGAAATTGCAGCCTAATTAAAAACATTCTTTGATTTTGTCTTCACTGAGGAATACACAATTAACCTTACGTAAATACTGCGGGAACGAGGGACCAACGAGAAGGAGGAACTGAACGAAATCCTTATTAGTCAGGAAATTGTGTTCGGGAAACTGATGGGATTGAAAGCCAATAAATCCCCAGAGCTTGATAGTCTGCATCCCAGCGTATTTCAGGAAGTGGCACTAGAGACAGTGGATGCATTGATGGTAATTTTCCAACATTCCATGGACGCTGGATCAGTTCCTTTGATTTGGAGGGTAGCTAATGCAACCCCACTTTTTAAAAAAAGGACGGAGAGAGAAAAGAGATAATTATAGACCGGTGAGCCTGAAATCGGTAGTTGGCAAAATGTTGGAATCAATCATTAATGTCGGAATAGCAGCGCATTTGGACAGCAGTGACAGGATCGTTCCAAGCCACCATGGATTTATGAAACAGAAATCATGCTTGACAAATCTTCTTGAATTGTTTGAGGATGAAACGAATAAAGTGGACAAGGGTGAACCAGTGGATGTGTTTTATTTGGACATTCATCATAGGCAGTCCCTCGGAATCGAGGAGGACTTGCTTCCACTCCAAAAGTGAGCTCTTTGATGGCGGAACAATCGGATACGAGAGCCACAGACCCTGTTACAGGTGGGACAGACATTCATCGGGGGAAGGTGTCGGTAGGGCTGGTTTGCCGTGCGCTCCTTCCACTGCCTGCACCTGGCCTCTTCATGCTGCTCAGGTCGAGCCTCAAAGTGCTCAACGCACTCCCGGATGGACTTTCTCCAACTTGTGAGCTCTACAGCCAGGGTCTCCCAGGTGTTAGTGATCATGTAGCATTTTACCAGCGAGGCTTTGAGAGTGTCCTTATAATGTTTCCGCTGTCCTCCTTTGGCTCATTTACCAGGAAGGAGCTCCTTATTAAGAATTTGCTTTGGGAGTCTAATGTCTGGCATGCGTACTATGGGGCCTGCCCAGCGAAGCTGATCGAGTGTGGTGAGTGCTTCAATACTGGGATGTTAGCCTGGTCGAGGACACTGATGTTGGTGCGTCTGTCCTCCCAGGAGATTTGCCGGATCTCGCGGAGACATTGTTAGTGAAATATCCTCAGTGGCTTGAGGTGCCTTCTGTACATCGTCCATGCCGCTGACCCATACAGGAGGGCGGGCATTACTACATCCCTGTCGACCATGAGTTTGATGGTGAATTTGAGGGACAGGACTTCAAACACTCATTTCCACAGGCGGCCGAAGGATGCACTGGTGCACTGGAGGCAATGCTGAATTTCCAGATCAAAGTCTGCCTTTGTTGATAAGAGGCTCCCGCGATATGGGAGATGGTCCACGTTGTCTAGGGCTGCCTCATGGATCTTGATGATTTGAGGGCAGTGCTATGTTGCGGGGACAGGCTGGTGAAGGACCTTTGTCTTACGGATGTTAAGCGTAAGGCTCATGCTTCAATATGCATCAGTGAATACATTGACGATATCCTGGAGTTTAGCCTCTGAATGTGCACAGATGCAGGCATCGTCCACATACTGCAGTTGAATAACAGAGTTTCGGTGATCTTGGAGTTGGCCTGGAGGCGTCTTAGGTTAACCAGCTTCCCCCTGGTTCTGAACTTTAATTCCACTCCAGTGGGGAGCTTGTTGATTGTGAGGTGGAGCATTCGCCTAGGAATGAGAAAAGTGTTGGAGCGATAACGCAGCCCTGTTTGACCCCTGTGCGGACCAGAGTTTTGTCTGTAATGGATCCATTGGTAAGGAACACGGCCTGCATGTCATCGTGAAGTAAGTGAAGGATGTTGTCAAATTTTGGAGCCATCCGAAACGGAGGAGAACGCTCCATAGACGCACACGCGTCACAGTGTCTAAGGCCTTTCTAAGTTCGAAAAAGGCCATGTATAAGGCTGACTGTGCTCTTTGCATATTTTCTGCAACTGGTGCGCTGCAAAGATCATGTCTGTTGTGCCCCGTAGTGGAAGAAATTCGCAATGTTATTCCGGGAGGAGCTACTCGCCCACAGTGAGAAGATGATTGAGGAGAACTCGAGCGACAACTTTCCCAGTGGATGAAAGCAGGAAGTTTCCCCTGAAGTTGCCGCAGTCGGACTTGTCTCCCTTTTTAAAAATGGTCTCAGTCACTGCCTCGCTCAGATCTCCCGGCATTCTCTCCTCCCTCAAGATGAGAGAGATGAGGTCATGTATCCGGGCCAACAGCGCCTCTCTACCTTATTTTAGCCCCTCAGCACGGATTCCATCCGCACCCGTAGCCTTTTTATTCTTCAGCTTTTTTATGGTTTTGCCTACCTCGAGCAAGGTTGGCGTTTCACTGAGTTGATGGTGGGTTGCATGCTGCGGGTTTGAATTGAGAACACTCGAGTCAAAGGCAGAGTCTCCATTGAGGAGATATTCAAAGTGCCCCTTCCATCGGGCCCTGACAGCCTTTGTGTCCTTGATGAGTGTTTCCTCGATCTTGGCAAGACTGGGCTGGATCATTCGGACTTTGGATCGAAGGTGGCTTGACTGCAGCGCAGAATCCACGCACATCTTGGCTGTCGAACTGTTGTTGCATCTCATGTGCTTTCTCCATCCATCAGCTGTTCTTTCGGTCCCGGGTTTTTTGTTGGACCTAAGCCTTGAGCCGTCTGTAATGTTGTTTTGCAGCTCTCGAATGGGCTGTTGCTTGATGCTCAGAAATGTATTGCGCTTGCAATTTATTAGTTCTTCGATCTCCTTATCATTTTCATTAAACCAGTCCTGGTGTTTTCTGGTTGAGTGACGAAGTGTCTCTTCACAGGCACTGGTTATAGCGGCCTGGAGGGCAGAACAAGCGCTATGGGGATTCAGCATCACAGTGTCATCAAGGCACGCCTGATTGGCTGTGAGGCGTTGGCTGTACATGGCTCTCTGAGCTTGCTCTGTAAGTGCCACGGAATTAACTTTTTGTGGAACTGCTTCTGCTGTCCACTCTGCTTTGCAGCAATGTTAATGTTGATGATGGATCTGATTAGGCGCTGGGTCTTCGGCCAGGGACAGCAGCGGTCGGTACGGAGTCCCTTCGGCCAGGGACAGAACTGGCTTGTTTGATCTAGGATGCTTTGCATGCCAAGGACTTAGAAGTTTGGGTCTGCTGTTTTGCTGCTTTATTTTGTTGCTGTGTTTTTTGTTTGGTTGTGTGTGGACTACTTGACGATCGATGGCAGCAGGAGAATGAACAGCAAAGATTTGGAAAAAAAAAAGGAAAGGGTGGGAGAGAAAACGAATACAGCAGGGAGAAGCGAACAGCTTGTTGTTTGTTTGAAGGCAGTGTGAATGTTGCGAGCAGGCTGTGGTGACAGCAAAAGTCTGCAACACTTAGTATTTGCAGTTGGTCTCCCTTCCAAATACTAATCAGGCATTACTTTGCTTCGCATCCGAGATCAGACATTTTCAGACTGCTACGGCCGTAGCGATATAACATGGGGTTCTCTCTTTACTCAAAAAGCGACAAACAGCTGCTTATTGCATTATATCAGCTCCAACTTGAATGCTATTTACCAGCTCGAAAGCATTTGTACTTCTAACATTTCCTTTTACCAGCCTTGCCACCTTGTTTTCAATCTCTCTTCGCGCCGTTTCTCGCTAACACACACACAATGTTTAAGCCCGAGCTTCCATTGCTAAGTACAAATCAGGCATGTGCCTATTAGACAGAGAGCGAGAGCGAGAGCGAGAGTTGTAGAAAAATCGAAGGAAACAATGGCAAATGGCGTGCTGAATGAAGGCGGCAACAACCTCGACTAATAGGTAAAACCGAGTACACCTGGTGTTAAGAATCGAACTCAAGTACAAATCAGACCTGTCCCAACTTTGGTGCAGAAATGAGCTACGGTGTGATAGTTATAGCGCAATGTTTGAGTTTGATCTCAATGGTTTGGATGACAAGGACTTTCTGGTTTGGGTGTGTTGTTTTGCTCGGTTACTTTGATGTTGTATTTTTTGTCTAGTTGTTTGTGGATACCCTTGACATTCTATGACAGCAGGAGAATGAGTAGCACAGATTTGGAAAAATAAGGGAAGAGAGTGAGAGAGTAATTGAATGCAGTAGGGAGAAGCGAAGAGCTTTTGTCGATTGTTTTATGCCAGTGGGAAGGTTGCGACCGTCCTGTGGTGGCAGCAATTGCCTACAGTACTTGATATTCCCAGTCGGTCTCCCTTCCAAATAGTTACCTGGCTTTAGTCTGCCTCTCCTCCGAGTGTAGACTTCTTCAGACTGGCATGGTCGTAGTGAATTAGCAGCTGGTTCTCTCTTTACTCAAAGAGCAACAGAGAGCAACTTATTGATTTCTGTTAGCTCATGCATGAATGCTCTCAAACATTTGAATAGAAACAAGGAAACATAGAAACATAGAAAATAGGTGCAGGAGGAGGCCATTCGGCTCGTCGAGCCTGCACCACCCTTCAATAAGATCATGGCTGATCATTCATCACAGTACCCTTTCCTGTTTTCTCTCCATACCCATTGATCCCTTTAGGCATAAGGCCATATCTAACTACCTCTTGACTATATCCAATGAACTGGTATCAACAACTCTCTGCGGTAGGGAATTCCACGGGTTAACAACTCTCTTAGTTAAGAAGTTTCTCCATAATCTCAGTCTTATCCTGATCCTTATACGAGGTCCCCTGGTTCTGGACTTCAACAACATCGGCAACATTCTTCCTGCACATCCAGTACCATCTGTATTTGATATGTTTCGATGAGTTCCCCTCTCATACTTCTAAACTCCAGTGAATATAAGCCCAGTCAAAACGTCTCTCCTCGCATGCCAGTCCAACCATCCACGGGAATCAGTCTCTTGAACCTTCGCTGTACTCTCTCACGAGCAAGAACGTCCTTTCTCAGATGAGGAGAGAAAAACTGAACACAATATTCCAGGTGAGGCCTCACAAAGGCCCTGTACAACTGCAGTAAGACCTCCCTGCTCTTATGCACAAATCCGCTAGCTATGAAGGCCAACATACCATTTGCCTTCTTCACGGCCTGCTTCAAGTGCATGCCAGCGTATAATGACTGATGTACCATGACACCCAGGTCTCGCTGCACTTCCCCTTTATCTAATCTGCCGCCATTCAGATAACATTTTGCCTTTGTGTTTTTGCCATCAAAGAGGCTAACCTCACATTTATTCACATTACACTGCATCTGCCATGCGTTTGCCCATTCAACGAACCTGTCCAATTCACCATGTAGCCTTTTAGCAGCCTCATCACAGCTCACTCCATCGTCCAGCTTCGTGTCATCTGCAAACTTGGAGATATTACACTCAATTCCCTCATCCAAATCATTAATGTATTTTGTACATAGTTGGGGTCCAACACTGAACCCTGCGGTACCGCACCAGACTCTGCCTGCCATTCAGAAAAGGATCCATTTATCCTGAATCTCTTCTTCCTGCCTGCAAAGCAGTTCTCTAACCATGACAGTACATTACCGTCAATAACATGTGTTATAATTTTACACATCAATCTCTTGTGTGGGACCCTGACAAAAGCAATTTAAAAGTCCAAATATGCCAAATCCACTGGTTGTCCCTTGTCCACTCTACCAGTTGCATCCACAAAAAATTCTAGATTTGTCAAGCAGGATTTCCATTTCATAAATCCATGCTGACTTGGACCGATCCCGTCACAGCGTTTCAAATGTGCTGCTATTTCATCTTTAATCATTGATTCCAAGACATTCAACCACTACTGATGTCAGGCTAACCGGTGCATATTTGACCGTTTTCTCGCTCCCTCCATTCTTAAAAAGCGGTCACTCTTATCATTCAAAAGGGACGAGGAGGTGTATCTGAAGGAAATAAATCCACGTCTGCCGGTATACGACAGGGGAGTGGGGCTCTTTGATAGCTATCATTGTGCCGACGAGCCGAATGGTCTTCTTTCGCGCTGTAACAATTCCATTTTACTGTAAATATATCAGTTAGTGGCGCATGGAAGCAGAATATTTCAAAGCGACGTGGCTTCAGTCGGCACAACAAGAGGCATCCGTTTCAGAAGATTCGGGTGCGCGAAAATTCGGGTTTAGTGACCATGAAAGCATCATTTTTGTTTGGTGAAGTTTCGGTCAGAGACATTTTTGAGAAAGGAATTTTTTGCAGAAAGGGATTCAGCATTTAATCTTCTTTCTGGCTGTAGGCGTCACATTTCTTTTCGATGTTATTCTTCCAGAATTTATATTTCTTTGCTGTTCCACAATAATCAGTCCCTTGCTCTACAGTCTATCTCACTGTTTCCCCAGTCCAATATACATGCGACCAGCAATGAAGGTGATGAAGCAGATCACTAAAGCACAGTGTGTAACATGGTTTATGGTTTCAGAGGTAAATTGCAGAGCACAGAAAATTGTTCAATTAAGGACTCTCCTTCAGTTAGCATTAGTTGTGCAAATGAAGATCATCAGTTAATTAATGACGTTGTTCCATGAAAGGAGGATAACATATGAACGATTATACATTTTCTGCATTTCGAAAGATACTGGTTAATCAGGATAGTCTGCACGATTTGTTCAGGAAGGGTCTCGTTTGAATAACTTGAATGCAACTTTGGAGGAGGTCAACAGGTGTGTCGATGAATTAGTGCCTATGTATATGGATTTTATCAATGCATTCGCTAAGATCCCACATGCAGATTGTTCATGTAAGTAAAAGTCCATGGGATCCAGGGAGAAGTGGCTAATTGGATCCAAATTTGGCTCAGAGACAGGAAACAAAGGGTAATGTTTGATGGGTGTTTTTGTGACTGGAAGGATGTTTCCAATGTAGTTCCGCAGTTTTCAGTGCGAGGCCGATTGCTTTTTAGGGCATTTATCAATGATCTAAACTTGAATATAGGGGTTATGATTAAGACGTTTTCAGGTGATAGTAAAATAGATAGTGTGGTTGAAAATCGGGAAGAAACTGGAGACTGCACGCAGATATCAATCAACTGGTAAGGTGGGCAGAACAGTGGCAACTAGAATTTAATCCAGAGACGTGTGAGATCATGCATTTGTGGAGGGCGAACAAGGAAAGGGCTTACTGGTAGGACATTGAGAAATATAGAGGAACAAAGGGAACTTGGATTGCTTGTCCACAGATACCTGAAGGTAGTTGGCCAATTGGATAAGTCACTTAAGAAGGTATACGGAATGGTTGCAATAATCGGCAGATGAAAGGAACAGAAAAGCAAGTGGGTTATGCTAGAACAGTATAAATTTCTGGTTAGGCCATAGCTGGAGTACTGCGTGCAGGTCTGGTCACCGCATTGTAGGAAGGACGTGATTGCCAGGTTTTAGTGCAGGGTACAGTGGAGATTTACATAGATGTTGCCGGGATTGGAGCAACTTTGCGATGAGGAGATTGGATCGGCTGGGTTTTTTATCCTTGGAACAGAGGAGGCTGATGGGCGACACCATTAAGGTGTATAACATTAGGAGGGGCATAGATATTGTAGATTGAAAGGGCCGATTTCCCATAGTAGAGGGGTCAACAACCAGGGGGCATAAATTAAAAATGATTAGTATACGTGTTAATGGGAATTTGAAGGGAACATTCTTCATCCAGATGTTTGTGGGGTCTGGAACTCACTCGCTGAAAATGTGGTGCATAGAGAAACCCTCACCATATTTAAAAAGTAATTGTATGTGCATTTGGAATGCCGTAACATGCAGGGTTACACACCAAAAACTGGACATTTGTTGGTCGATTCGGATTCGATGGGCCGAAAAGGATTCCTTCCATGCTGTAATCTTCTATGATTACATAATATCGGTCAGCATTACTTTCATGATGCAAAACAAGTCGATCGGCTGATTAATGGTGTTTCCAGCGAAAAAACGTTCGTGTAAACTGGGGCTCGAACTCAGGTACCAGAGATTAAGAGTTTTATGAGGTTGCTGTTTGGAGTACGGGGAGACTTGGCTCGAACCGGAGCATTTTGCAGCCCAGTGAAGGGCGGTAAACCGTAGTTGATGCTGCGTTCGCCGCTTTCCGCCGGCAGCGGCTGATTGGAGAGTGCAAGACTGGAATGTTGGGGCTTGTCCCGCCCTCAATCACTCTCGAGCTGTGGAAGAGCGATTAATCGATGGTTTCGTTTGTGGCTTTGATTTTCGATGCGACGCGGCAGGATCCTTTAATTATCTCTCACAGCTGAACTGAATGCACAGAATGTGCAGCTTCAAGCTGGGGTTTCTGATCCGTCAGGGCTGCAAACGGGAGGGAGTGAGAAACACTGTGCAGATCTTGAGTGTGTACATAACTGTACAGAGAAATCAGCAAATGCAAAAGCGTCAGGAGACACTGCATTCTGTGAATATTGAACCACGAATATGAATTATTCAATTTGTTCTAATCATTAATGGAACATGTTTGCAAAATGCTTCCACGCGGTGTCGAACCGGGGACATTTCACGTTGCTAGGCGAACGGGATAACCACTACACTACGGAAACAATATGGTAGAGGCAGTGTTCGGAACATAACCATAGATTTAAGCTCAACAGCTGGACTACTCTTCAGAGACTTGCGTTGTGAGAATAGAATGACGGTGCGACATTGAGCAATGTTTTGAGTTTGGCAGGAATTGATCCCGAGTTTCTCTGTCTTTTTACATAGGAACAGGAGTGGCCATTCCACAGCAAGTGCTTAGAATCTGGAATACACTGCTTTAAAGAGCGGTGGTGTCAGATTCATTCTTATCTTTCAAAACGGAGTTGGATAAAGATTCGAAGAAAAAAATTGCACAGCTGCGGGTAAATGACGGGTATGTGGGACTAGTTGAGGGTTGGCATGGGCTCGAAGGGCCGAAAGGCCTTCTTCAGTGCTGTAAACATTCGCTTATTCTGTGATTTTCTAAGTTAGTGGCACATTTTATTGCGTGTATGGAAGCAGAATATTGCAAAGGTACATGGATTCAGTTGGCACAACTAGGGGCATCTGATTCAGAAGATTCGGGTGCGCGAAGATTCGGGTTTAATGTCTTTAAATGCATCATTGTTGTTTTGTGAAATTTCGGTCAGAGAAATGTAAGGGAAAGGAATATTTTGCTGAAAGGGAGTCAGCATTTAATCTTCTTTCTGGCTGCTGTGTCCACATTTCTTTTATAGGTTATTCTTCCATTTGTATATTTTCTTTGCCGTTTCACAATAACCAGTTCCTTGCTTTACAGTCTATCTCACTGTTTACCCAGTCTCAAATACGTGTTCCCATGACGAACATTTTGAAGCAGAGCACTAAACCACAGTGTTTATTGTTTAAGAGGTACATTGCAGAGCACAGAAAAATTATTCAATTAAGGACTCTCCTTCAGTTAACATATCTTTAGTTGTGCAAATGAAGATCATCAGTTGATTAATGATGTTTTCCCGTGAAAGCAGGATAACATTCAACGATTCTACATTTTATACACTTCGAAAGACACTGGTTAATCAGGACAGTCAGCACGACTTTTTAAGGAAGGGTCGCGTTTGATTAACTTGATTGCATTTCTGGAGGAAGTCATCAGGTGATTCGATGAAGTAGAGTGTATGATGTAGTGTATATAGATTTTATTAATGCTTTCGCTAAGGTCCCAAATGGCAGACTGGTCATGCAAGTAAAAGCCCATGGGATCCAGGGCGATGTGGCAAATTCGATCCAAATTTGGCTCAGACGCAGGAAGCAAAGGGTAATGCTTCATGGGAGCTTTTGTGATTGGAAGGATGATTCAAGTGAGGTTCCTCAGTTTTCAGTGCTAGGTCCATTGCTTTTTATGGTATTGATCAATGATCTAAACTTGAATATATGGGTTATGATTAAGACGTTTTCAGGTGAAGGTAAAATAGGCAGTGGAGTTGAAAACGTAGACGAAAGCTGGAGATTGCAGGCAGATATCAATCAACTGGCAAGGTGGGCAGAACAGTGGCAAATGGAATTTAATCCAGAGACGTGTGAGATCGTGCATTTGTGGAGGGCTAACAAGGAAAGGCAATAACATCAAAAGGTAGGACATTGAGCAATATAGAGGAACAAAGGGAACTGTGATTGCATGTCCACAGATCCCTGAAGGTAGCTGGCCAGTTGGATAAGTTAGTTAAGAAGGTAAACGGAATATTTGCATTTATTGGCAGAGGCAAGGAAAAGAACAGGAAGTGGTTTATGCTAGAACTGTATAAATCTCGGGTTAGTCCATAGCTGGAGTACTGCGTGCAGTTTTGGTCACGACATTGAAGGAAGGACGTGATTGCGCTGAAGAGGGTACAGAGGAGATTTACATAGATGTTGTTGGGAGTGGAGCAACTTTGCTATGAGGATTGGATAGGCTGGGTTTGTTTTCCTTGGAACAGAGGAGGCTGATTGGCGAAAGTTAAGGTGATAAAATTAGGAGCGGACTAGATATTGTTGATTAAAAGAGCCTATTTCTCATAGTAGAGTGGTCACCAACCAGGGGTTATAAATTAAGAGTAATTACTATAAGGGTTAAAGGAGATTTCAAGGGAACATTCTTCATCCAGATGTTTCTGGGGGTCTGGGACTCACTGCCTGAAAGAGTGCTGGAGGCAGAAACCCTCAACACATTAAAAAGTTCTTGGATGTGCACTTGAAATGCCGTACGTTGCACTCCTGAAACTGGACATTTGTTGGACGGTGCGGATACGATGGGCTGAAAAAGACTCCTTCCAAGCTGTAAACTTCTATGATTATATAATTGTCGATTAACATTACTTTCATGATGCAAAACGTGACGATCAGCGAATTAATGGTGTTTCCAATGAAAAAATGTTTGTGCATGCTGGGCTCGAACTCAGAAACCTGAGATTAAGAGATTTATGAGGCTACCGTTCCGTGTACGGGGAGCTTTGACTCGAATCGTTGCATTTTGTATCCCATTGAAGGGTGGTAAACCACTGTTGATGCTGCATTCGCCGCTTTCCGCCTGCAGCGGCTGATTGGAGATGTGCGGGACCGGAATGTTGTGGCTTGTCAAGACCCTAAATGACTCTGGAGATGGGGAAGTGCGATTAGTCGATGGGTTTATTTGTGGCTTTGATTTTCTGTTGTGAAGCGAGGTGCTATGGCAGGATCATTTAATAATCTCTCACAGCTGAACTGAATACCTGGAATATGAAGCTTTGAGATGGGATTTCTCCACCGTCGGGGCTGGAAACGGGAGGGAGTGAGAGACACTAACTGCAGTTTGAGTGCGCATAGAATTGTAAAGAGAAATCAGCAAATGCAACAGCGTCGTGGGACAAAGCACTCTGTTCATATTGAGCCAGTAATGTGAATTATTCAATTTTTACAAATCATTAATTGAACACGTTTGCAAAATGTATCAGCCCAGTTCCGAACTGGGGACCTTTCACATGTTTGGCAAATGTGACATCCACTGCACTACGGAAACGCTCTGGCAGATGTAGCGTTGGGAACATAACAAGAGCTTTAACCTCAACAGCTGGACTACATTTCTCGAGGTTTTTATAACGGGAACAGAATGGCGGTGCTATATTTAGCAAGGTATTGAGTGTGGCAGGAATTGATCCCATGTTTCTCTGTCTTCATACATAGGAGCAGGAGTGGCCGTTCCTCAGAAAATGCCTCAAATCTTCAATACACTGCTTTAAAGGTCGGTGGAGGCAGACTAAATCTTATCTTTCTAAACGGAGGTGGATAAGTATCCGTCGGAAAAAAATTGCACAGCAGCGAGTAAATGACCAGGGCGTGGGACTAGTTGAGAGTTGGCATGGGCTCGACGGGCCGATTGGCATTCTTCCTTGCTGTAATCATTCCCTTATTCTGTGATTCTGTAACTTAGTGGCACATTTAATAGTGAGCATGTATTGATTCGGCACAACTAGGGGCGTCTGATTCAGAAGATTCGGGTGCGCGAAAATTCGGGTTTAATGTCTTTAAACGCATCATTTTTGTTTTGTGCTGTTTCGGTCATAGAAATGTTTGGGAAAGAATTTTTTTGCTGAAAGGCACTCAGTATTTAATCTTCTTTCTGGCAGTTGTGGCCACATTGCTTTTCGATGTTATTCTTCCAGAATGTATATTTTCTTTGCTGTTTCACGAACAGTGCTGGAAACGGAAGGGAGTGAGAAACACTGTGCAGAGTTCAAATGTTTACAGAACGGTACAAAGAAATCAGCAAATCCAACAGCCTCGTTAGACACTGCACTATGTTAATATTGAACCACGAATATGATTTATTCAATTTGTTCTAATTATTAATGGAACACGTTTGCAAAATGCTACCAACCGGTTTCGAACCATGGTCTGTTGGCGTGTTAAGCTCAACGTGTTAACCACTGCACTACAGAAACGCTGTGGCAGATGCAGTGTTGGCTACATAATTGGAGCTTTACCCTCAACAGCTGGCCTGCACTTCAGGAGCTTGCGTTTTCAGAATAGAATGACGTTGCGATATTTAGCAAGGTTTTGAGTGTGGCAGGAATTGATCCCGTGTATCTCTGTCTTTATGCATAGGAACAGGAATGGTCATTCCTCAGCAAATGGTTAGAATCTGGAATACACTGCTTTAAAGGGTGGTGGAGTCAGACTCAATCTTATCTTGCAAAATGGAGTTGGATGAGTTTTCGAAGGAATAAAATTGCACAGCTGCGGGTAAATGACGGGGAGTGTGACAAGTTGAGATTTGGCATGGGTTTGACGGGCCGAATTTGGTACTTCCGTGCTGCAACCATTCCCTTATTCTGTGATTCTATAAGTTAGCAGCATAATTAATAGTGTGCATGGAAGCAGAATATTGCAAAAGGACATGGATTGTGTCGGCAGAGCAAGAGGCATCTGACTCAGCAGATTCGGGTGCGCGAAAATTCGGGTTTAATAACTTTAAAAAGCATCATTTTTGTTTTATGAATTTTCGGTCAGAGAAATGTTTGGGATAGGATTTTTTTGCTGAAAGGGACTCAGCATTTAATCTTCTTTCTGGATGTTGGCGTCACATTTCTTTTCGATGTTATTCTTCCAGAATGTATATTATCTTCGCTTTTTCACAATAATCAGTCCCTTGCTCTACAGTCTATCTCACATTATCGCCAGTCTCATGTATTTTTACCAGCAATGAGCATTTTGAAACAGACCACAGAAGCATAGTGTCTAAAATACTTTATGAGGTAAATTGCAGAACACAGATGAATTATTCAATTAAGGACGCTCCTTCAGTTAACATTTCTTTAGTTGTGCAAATGACGATCATCAGTTAATTAATGACGTTTTCCCGTGAAAGCAGGACAAAATTTAACGATTTGACATTTTCTACATTTCGAAAGGCACGAGTTAATAAGGACAATCAGTACGATTTGTTAAGGAATGGTGGCGTTTGTCCAACTTGTTGCATTTTTGGAGGAGGTCACCAGGTGGGTCGATGAAGCACTGCGGATGATGTAGTCTACATGGATTTTATTAATGCTTTCGCTAATGTCCCATCTAGCAGACTGATCATGAAAGTAAAATTCCATGGGATCAAGCGCGAAGTGGCAAATTGGATCCAAATTTGGCTCAGAGTCAGGAAGCAAAGGGTAATATTTGATAGGTGTTTTTGTGAATGGAAGGATGTTTCCAATGGAGTTCCGTTGTCTTCAGTGCTCGGTCCATTGCTTTTGATAGTATTTATCAATGACCAAAACTTGAATATAGGGATTATGATTAAGAAGGTCTCAGGTGATAGTAAAATAGGCAGTGTGGTTGATAATGATGAAGAAAGTTGGAGAGTGCAGGAAGACATCAATCAACTGGAAGGTGGGCAGAACAGTGACAAATGGAATTTAATCGAGAGTCGTAATAGATCGTGGCATTTGTGGAGGGCTAACAAGGAAAGGGAATACACATCAACTGGTAGGACATTGAGAAGTGTAGAGGAACAAAGGGAACTGGGATTGCATGTGCACAGATCCCTGAAGGTAGTTAGCCAGTTGGATAAGGTGGTAAAGAAGGCATACGGTTTAGTTGCCTTTCTTGGCAGAGGCATGGAATAGAAGAGCAAGTGGGTTATGCTTGAAATATATAAAATACTGGTTTGGCCACAACTGAAGTACTACGTGCAGGTCTGGGGAATTAAGTTTTGGGTAATTAAGCTGGGCAAGTTGAGGGGTGGGAGCGCAACGGCAAGTACTGTGCATAAAATAACGCCTTCAGCAGGTAGAACTGTAAATGGCAGGGCCTACACGCCTGCAGAGGTCAGACGAGGAAGAGAGAGTCTGCTTTGGGCAGTGAAGGCGAATCCATTTATACCATGTTGGCGTTGCGGCGGTAAACATCGAGACTATCAATGTCGATTCAAGCACTGCGTGTGCACGGGCTGTGGTACAATGGGGCACCTCCAGCGAATGTGGAAACCCGCCGCGACTCCCCACGTGGCAGAGTCGGCAGGAGATGAGCGATCCGGCGCTGATCATGCTAAACGAGTAAAAGAGGCAACTCGACCCGAGACTAAAGAGGAAGTGTATCGGGTACACACATTAGCAACAAAATCTTCCGATAATGTTGAAAGTCAAATAAATGGCATTCCCGACTCCATGGCATTGGACACAGAGTCGAGTCAGTCAATTATGTGCCAGAAGGCTTTTGAGAAACTGTGACAACTAGGCACAAATTCCCAAACTAAGCCCGATCCATACCAAGCTATGCACTGACAGCAAAGAGGTCATATATGTAATTGGCAGTGCAGCATGCAGTTATCGTACGCTGGAGCTGTGTACGATTACCATTATGGATTGTACCAGGCGATGGCCCAACGCTGTTCAGCAGAATCTGGTTCGGAAAAAAACAATGGAACTGGGACGCCAACAAAGCATTGTCTTTTGTGGATGACGCCTCGTGTGCCCAAGTGTTAAACAAATTCCCGTAGTTATTTGAACCAGGCATCGGCAACCTCAAAGACGCCAAAATGCAGGCCCATCGAGTCCCTGATGTACAGCATGTTCATCACAAGTCCCGCTCGGTTCCATATATGATGTAAGAGAATGTCGTGATCGAGCTGGACAGACTTCAACGAGAGGGATATTATCGCCAGTCGAGTTCAATGAGTGGGCGAGTCCAATTGTTCCAGTGTTGAAAAGCGATGGGACGGTCAGAATCTGCGGGGAATACAAATTAACGATCAATCGAATCTCGTCACAGGACCAGTACCCACAACCCAAAGCGGATGACCTATTCGTAACGTGAGCAGCGGGGAAGTGTTTCACGAAGTTGGATCTAACCTCTGCTTACATGACACAGGAGGTGCCTGAATCTTCGAAAACATTGACATGCATCAACATGCACAAAGAATTGTTCATATGCCACAGAGGCACTTTTGGTATTCGCTCGGCTGCAGTCATCTGCCAGAGGAACATGGAGAGTCTGCTGAATTCGGTTCCGCAAAACGTGGTGTTTCGAGACGACATCCTGATCATCGGTCGCATCACCACCGAACACTTACACAACCTGGAAGTGAATGTAAGCGAGTGGACAGCGTGGGACTCAGGCTGAAACGCTCCAAGTGTGTTGTCTTGGCGCCAGAGGTCGAATTTTTGGAAAGAAAGTTTGAAACGAATGGTATCAGACCCACGGACTCCAAGATGGAGGCCATCAAGAATGCATACAGACCAAAGAATGTGACGGCGCTTCATTTGTTCCTGGGATTCCTCAACTATTTTGTTAACTTTCTACCGGAGTTGTGCACTTTGCTGGAACCATTGCATTCATTGCTTCGCAAGTGTGATGACTGGGTTTGCGGTAAATCTCAAGAGACAGCATTTACTAAGGCCAGAAACCTGCTGAGTTCTACCAAGTAACTTATATTGTATGACCCGTGTAAACGTTTAGTACTAACTTGCAATGCATCTTCGTACGGGGTCGGATGTTTGTTGCAGCAATCCCATATGTCAGGTTAACTGCAACCGGTTGCATATGCATCCGGAAGTTTATCAATGGCTGAAAGAGCCGACAGTACGTTTCAAAAAGAACCCCTAGCATGCGTATAAGGGGTTAAGAAATTGCACCAATATCTATTTGGAGTCTGGTTCGAGCTCGAAACCGACCACAAACTGCTCATTTCGCTGTTCTTAGAAAGCAAAGGTATTAACATCAATGCTACGTCCCGCATCCAAAGATGGACAATAACATTTTCTGCGCATGACCATGTCACAGACCAGGCGTTGAGAACTGTGCTGATGCCTTCAGTTGGCTACCATTGGCCACCACCGGGGTGGAAATGGTGCAGTCCGCAGACGGTTTGTTGTAATATATGTTTTTGAGAGCGAGGGTCACCCGTCACGCCTCGCCAGATCAGGACCTGTGGATCAGGAAAAGCCATGACCCTGTGCTATCACTAGTAAAAAGCTGCATAGAAACATATAAACAAATAAAATAGGTGCAGGAGTAGGCCATTCGGCCCTTCTAGCCTGCACTGTCATTCAATGAGTTCATGGCTGAACATGCAACTTCAGTACCGCATTCCTGCTTTCTCGCCATAACCCTTGATCCCCCGAGTAGTAAGGACTTCATCCAACTCTTTTTGATTACATTCAGCGAATTGGCCTGAACAACTTTCTGTCAAAGGGAATTCCACAGCTTCACCACTCTCTGGGTGAAGCAGTTTCTCCTCATCTCGGACTTAAATGGCTTACACCTTATCCTTAGACTGTGACACCTGGTTCTGGACTTCCCCAACTTGGGAACATTCTTACTGCATCTAACCTGTCCAAAGCCATCACGATCTTAAACGTCTCTATGAGATCCCCTCTCATTCTTCTGAACTCAAGTGAATACAAGTGCAGTTGATCCAGTCATTCTTGATAGGTCAGACCCGCCATCCCGGGAATCAGTCTGGTGAACCTTCGCTGCACTCCCTCAATAGCAAAAATGTCCTTCCTCAAGTTAGGAGGTCAGAAATGTACTCAATACACCAGGTGTGGCCTCACCAAAGCCCTATACAACTGTAGCAACACCTTCCTGCCCCTGAACTCAAAGTCCCTCGCTATGAAGGCCAACATGCCATTTGCTTTCTTAGCCGCCTGCTATACCTGCATGCCAACCTTCAATGACTGATGTACCATGACACCCGTCTCGTTGCTTCTCCGTTTTCCTAATCTGTCACCATTCAGATAATAGTCTGTCTCTCTGTTTTTACCACCAAAGTGGATAACCTCACATTTATCCACATATTACTTCATCTGCCAAGCATTTGCCCACTTATCTAACCTATCCAGGTCACTCTGCAGCCTCATAGCATCCTCCTCGCAGCTCCCACTGCCACCCAACTTAGTGCCATCCGCAAATTTGGAGATACTACTTTTAATCCCCTCATCTAAATCTATAATGTACAATGTAAACAGTTGGTGCCCCAGCATAGAACCTTGTGGTACCCCACCAATCACTGCCTGCCATTTTGAAAAGTACCCATTTACTCCTCCTCTTTGCTTCCTGTCTGATAACCAGTTCTCAATCCATGTCAGCACACTACCTCCAATCCCATGTCCTTTACCTTTTCACATTAATCTCTTGCGTGATACCTTGTCGAAAGTCTTCTGAAAGTCCAAATATACCAATATAAGTAGTTCTCCCTTGCCCACTCTACTGGAAACATCCACAAAAATTTCCAGAAGATTTGTCAAGCATGTATTTCCCTTTCACAAATCCATGCTGACTTGGACCTATCATATCACCTCTTTCCAAATGCGTTGCTATGACATCCTTAATAATTGATTCCATCATTTTACCCTTCCTTGATGGGAGCTGATCGGCTGTTCCCGGAAAAAAGCAAGACGAAATTAAGCCGTTTTATTTCTGCAAGGATGAAATGTCCTTCCAATCGGATTGTCTCCTGTGGGGGAATCGCGTGGTTTTGCCAAAAAATAGGCAGGGAAATGTTTATACGCGAACCACACAGTATCCTTCCAGGCATAGTCATGAGGAAGGCTCGTTAGGCGGCCCGGCATTTACTCAGAATTGGAGTCATGCATACACCGATGTAACACTTGCTCACAGTTGAGAAATGCACCAAGGAGGCCCCACTGAGTCTGTGGTAATTGCCCTCCAAACCGAGGTCCAGGTTCCACGTATATTTCACTGGCCCTTTTTCTGGTAATGATGTATCTTTTAGCAGTGAACTCTTAATCGAAATGGATTCAATGTATAATAATGTCATCATGTACGTCCACTGCCACCATTGAAATCCTCCGGGCCATGTTCGCCACCCATGGCTTGCTCAACGTTCTTGGTAATGAAAGTTAACCATGCTTCACCCGCTCGGAATTCAAAGAGTTCAAGTCCCGCAATGGCATCAAGCTTGTCAGGTCTGCCCTTTTAAGGCGGCATCCAATGCGGCATCCAATGGTCAAGCAGAACGGGCAGTCCAAATTATCAAGCAGTGCAGTCCCGGTTATCTCGGGTTATGCTCAGCTACCGCATGCGACCCAACTTTCTTAGTGGTGTTCCCCCTGCAGAAGTGTTAATGATGAGAGCACTCAAAATCAGGCTCTCCTTACTTCACCCGGATCTCAATGATCAGGTAGAAACTCGGTGTCACCGGCATAACGTGTACCACGATCACGTGGCTGTATCACGTGACATTGTGGTTAACGACACTGTGTTTGTTCTTAATTAGCTTCATGGTCCCAAATATGTTTCTGGCACTATTTTAGCCAAGGAGGGGAATCGAACGTTTGTTATTATCTGTGTGAATGGAGAAAGATACAGAGAGCATTTGGATCAGACGAAATTGTGATTCCTTGACAACGAAGAACAGTATGAAGAGGACACTACCATCATTAATCCACCAACACACACCCAACCAGCAACCGACCTCGCTGTCAACCACGAGGATGAACTCACCATGCCAGCAGTCCGATCCGCCGAGCCGCGTTGCAGTGCAGCAATGATCCGACCAATCACCCATGTCAGGAGTTCAACTGAGGCGATCAACCAGGATCGCCTCAACTTGCAAATAACTTGTATCTAAGATTTTTTTTGGGGGGGCTGATGTTATTTTTGTAACCTTTGCTAGTACTTAAGACTTGCCACCAGGGGGCGCCGCAGCTGTTGGAGACCCAAGGGTCATCTGCACATCCCGGGCAATCAGGTATCAAAGTTAGTCTACCATGCAGTTTCCTGACTCTGGAGTTTGCTTAAAGAGACTTAGATCATAATAGTTTGAGCTTACAGCATACAGTCTTGTGGAGTTATTCTGAATATAACAGCAGTGAGAAGACATTTTTCACCAACGAGAAGATGTGTAAGCTCACGGGGTATTGCCACATGAGTCCTGCAGCATATTCAACAGAAACAAGTATTCTGCTGAACAGGTCACTGAGAATATTGTGCTCAGTATCACAATGCCCCTGCATTGGACATCTCGCTGATTCTGTTTTATAGAAACATTCAAAGCTTATCGATACGAGGTGCACCAAAATCCAGTTGTAGATTAAAAGACTGGTTGTAGCACAGCAGGAGGCCATTAGTCCCATAAAGAGCGTGCCGGTTCTCAGCTAGTCCCATACTCCCGTCCGTTCCTCGTAGCCTGCAACAAGACATCAATGGGTAAAGAAAGATTCATACTGAAGGACATGAATGATGTAAATTCGGGCCCAATGTATTCACACATATGTCCCTTCGCGCTTACAGTCAAGTAAAGCAGCACGTTCATTCCAGTTGACTTAAGGTAGAGTCTATAATGTGAGGCTGCCGAGAGCAACGGCAATGTAGAGCTACTAATGCTGCAAAATCTTATTTGATCATTCAAGTCACATATTCAAAGTTGTTTTTTTAAAGATAATCAAATATTGTTGACTTGTAATAGTCAGCAATGTTTGTACCGACAGTTGGATGCCTGTGTTCAGTTGGAAAGCTGGCTGAAGGAACATGCAGTGTGACAGAGCTGGACCTCAGCAGATTTACCGTCTGCGGAGCAGAACATGAGCCTCCTGATTGAAAATGTTTCTCCAGTCCAGCTCAGAGGGGTTTCAGCGCAATGACAGTGGGATGGGACTGTGTCCACTTGTATAACAAGAAGTGAGGGGGCATTTTCCCTTCCGGAAAGGAAACTAATGATCCAGTTGCAGTTTCAGAGGCAGAATTTATTTGTACCAAGACTGAGCCGAGCCGATCACGTGGAGAGAAAACAATTCTTTCTGTCTGTTAATTCAGTTGGCATTTCAACAAAAATAAGAAACCACTATGACTTAGTCATTGATGGTGCAGCTTAATGGATACGAAATTTATTTATGGTATGTATCATAATGTTATCAGGAAATTGAGGTTTTGAGAGATTTAGATTCAAAGCCGATTTTATTTAATATTCAGTCAAACGCTTGGAATTTTCTATGCAACTAATAAAGCAAACTAGCACAATCGATTCGCAAGCCGTCGCCTTAACCTCTCGTCTATTATCTACGTAAACTCAACCATTCCATTTCACACTTTTCAATACAAAAAAAATTCAAAAGCAGGATTGCATACATTCTATATATACATTTCGGGAGATCGAGGCCCTGATAAAAGGAAGCAGAGTTCGAGAGGAGGAGCAGCGGTTCAGGAGATCGAGGCCCTGATAAAACGGGGCAGAGTTCGGGAGGAGTAGCAGCGGTTCGGGAGACCAAGGCCCTGATAAAAGGCCGCGGAGTTCGGGAGGAGGAGCCGTGGTTCGGGAGATCGAGGCTCTGATAAAAGGACGCAGAGTTCGGGAGGAGGAACAGTGGTTCGGGAGATCGAGGCCCTGATAAAACGGCGCGGAGTTCGGGAGGAAGAGCAATGGTTCAGGAGCGGGAGATCGAGGCCGAAGGTGAAACAAATAAGTAAAAATAAATCAAAATTGATGTCAAAGCTGATAGTGTAAGTGATTGGCTAGTTGAATGATGTGTAGTTTTTATTTTTCTTTTTTTTTTCCTTTTCGTATCAGTAAGGAAGCTTTGGCACTGTTGCCAAATTAAGTTATATTAAGGGTTAAGTCATGTCAGGAGAGCCCAGTTCCGTGTCATGCTCCTCCTGTGCTATCTGGAAAATCAGCGACACTTCCAGTGTGTCCAGCTGCAGCTCCTGTCAGACCGCATTGCGGCACTAGAGCTGCGCATGGTTTTACTCTGGAGCATCCGCGATGCTGAGGATGTCATGAATAGCACATTTAGTAAATTCGTCACACTGCAGGAAAAGTTTTCAAAGGCCGATATGGGAATGGGTGAGCAACATGCAGAGCCATGGAAGGAAGGTAGTGCAGTCGTCCCCTGCAGTCATCCCCCTCCAAAACAGATATATCACTTAGATACTGTTGTGGTCATGGCTCATCAGGGGAAGGCAGCAGTAGCCAAATTCATGGCATGGGTGTCTGTGCTGCAGAGGAGTGCAGGAAAAACAGTGGGAGAGCTATAGTAGTAGTGGACTCTATTGTGAGGGGAATAGATAGGCGTTTCTACGGCCGCAATGCAGATTCCAGGATGGTATGTTGCCTCCCTGTTGCAACGCTCAACGATGTCTCGGTGCAGCTTCTCGAAATCTCGACTTACAATACATGACTCTGACACCTTTAGCTCCAGCACCACGGGATGAATCTCACTCAGTCAAATGCTAAGTGAAGACCTCCAATATGGTACAGTTTCACGAGGTATTAATACAGTACAAAACAAGTTATGCTCCCATCCTGTGTGTTGGTTCTGTCTTTGCAGTCAGCGAATACCGATAAATAGTTAATGATTACCACATCCTTGTCTTGACATTATTTCCAAATGTCTCCTTCATCAGAGTTATTGATTGGCCAGTCAGCCATTACTCGACGAGGGTGTCATAATGTGCAATTACCAGCCTTGCATTGTGTCAGTATTGTCCAGTTTCCTTGTCAGTTATTTGAGCCCATGATTTCCATAGTGGTTGCTTGGATATTTGGCTTCTTGCACATTATTAATGAGTCTGTACAAGAGATAATGGCTTGTAATTTTATTGTCTATTCGGGGGGGTGAATTGGTGCTGCATGGATAATGCAGGGGAGCACAATGGGTGGTACTTGTCACAGCAGAACAGTTTAATGTTGTCTAGCGGCTATTAATCAGCTCTCAGCAGTTTCAATCCAGGTTAGCATGTTTTTGCAAACAGACTGTCTGTTGCAGAAATTTCTGGAAGGACCAGGTCTCCATTTTGTTTTATGTCAGAAACGTTACAAAAAAGAGTGTAATGTAACTTCAAAAAATACATTACCACATTTCCCCCTTTTGTCCTTCACAAGGACAACTTATTCCATTCCGATCTTGCACAATCTCTCTTTTTACATTTCCACACAAGAACCTTCAGTAGTTGTTGCGACCATAACCCGAGCAGTGGTCTCGGTTGTTAACACTGTTTTTCCCAACCTGGCACAGCAACACTTAACCAAGACAAGCAATAGATATCGGGCGAAGACTATCAGCAGAAATATGATCAAACCCTGTCCCAAAGATCTCCCTCGTGATCCCAACCATCCCGATGCCCAATCCCACAGGCTGTTACCGTCCTGGACAATAGTCTGTTTGTACTCCAATACCTTTTTCCGAATATATTCAGCTAGACTGCCGATTTCTTCTGACTTATTCCGTATGTACGTACAGCATTCTGCACCTATTAACGCGCATATCCATCCTTCTTTGGCTCGGAGATAATCTAATGCCATACAATTTTGGAGAGTCACTGTTCGAATGGTTATCATTTCGTCATTCATCCCTTCAAGGGCTTGGGATATTGCGTTGGTTACTGATTCTGCTAAATTAGCCAGTTCCCGTAATTGCCATTCGTTTTATGCTATTCCATAGGGTGGTATCATTACCTTGAATATTTCACTTAGCCATGTCAAATCCCGTTTAAGTCTACAACCCCATAGCCATTCCTTAGCGTCTTTGTTGACCTAATAAAGGGGACCACGTATCCTAAGTTACAGGACCAAGATGGCTGATAACAACCGGTGGGCTTTATTGCCACAAATAAACTTGGTGCAATATAGGACGTCAGCTCCTTGTCCTTTCATGCGATACATAAGAGAGTGGTCTCACCGTCCCACCCTTCACATGAGGCTTTAGTATCGCCCATCGTCAAGTTAACGGTGGCTATCTTTCTCCCGGACATGAGATTTGTTTTGGCTTGCCATTTAGCCATTTGGGAGCACTTGCTGCGTCCCATTCCTGGTTCTTAGGCTCATGACTCACTAGGCACATTATACCTTCAGGTTTTCCTATTCTGGGAGCAATACTTAGGAAGGATGGCTGACGGTTATTATTATAATTTGGCTGGTACCATCCCTGGAAGGTTAGAAGTTTTATCCCTGCTGACTCCATTCTGTTCGATGCTTCGTTTCTGACACCTTGTTTAGGTTTGCCCTATTTTGCACTATCAATCTTTCAACAATTTCTGATTCGTTGAAGGGGACGGATCTTAGTGGAGTAACCCTTTAGGAGTGGATAGGTACATGGGAACAAATCCAACAACTAGACAAGTTTCTTTCTTGAGCATACTTATGACACAGTGCCATAAGTACGTTTTCCTGCAGTTCCCTTCGTTCGCATTTCTGTACCCCTGGTATTATCAATAACGCAAAACAAAACCCTGTCAAGCACAGCACCATCAGTCCCCATAAACCGTACAGTTCCTTATTCATCTTCCTTTTTCTGTTCCTCTGGTTCCTTGTTCCCTTCCTCCTGGTCGGGTGCCCTTTTGCAATGGGATGCATGGATCCATGTTAGTCTTTCCTTTACCTTGATTGCAGTATTCGTCGCCAGCAAAACCTGGTATGGTCCTTCAAATATTGGTTGTAGACTGCTTGTTCTTTTAAAGAGTTTGATGCAAATGAATTCCCCGGTCTCCACGTTATGACACTTCCCTTCCGCTGGCTTGACTTGAGCTTCTTTTACCTCCGAGTGAAAGCTGGAAATACATTTGGTTAGCGCAATACAATAATTCAACATTTTTTCTTCCATTTTGTGGATGTCCATTTGATTTGCAGTAAATGGTGCTGTAAAAGTTCGTCGTTGGGGACGTCCCATAACTATCTAATGCGTTGACAGCTCTGATGTTCTGTTGGTTGCAGATCGCATTACCATCAAGGCTAAGGGCAACAGTTCTATCCATTTTAGTCCAGTATCATTGCATAATTTGCCAGCTTATATTTAAGCATTCCATTGTTATACGGAAATATTTTCCCATAGAGCAACGCACATGTAGCATAATGTTAGAACTAACTATGTAACTGTAGTATTAAAAGCGTGTGTACATTTTATGAAGATGGCTGCTCGTGGTTCAGCAATGCCACAAGGGATTTCTGCAAGCAGAAAGAGACTGCATTCCTAGTTACTGATGTCTGTTGTTTCTCATACATGAATAAACATGTTTTCTGCAGATGTCACTAAGCAACGGGCTTTCAGGCTTCAGATTAGACGTCCTGGTTCATGTTAGAAGAAGACGACCTCCTAAAATGACTAAGATAAGGAAACTGCCCAAATACAGCACCCAAGGACAGTAGGATAAGGGAGGTCTGGAACATATCACAAGACCATGAATAATCCTTTGCAACACATGAGGAAATAATGCAGTCACCTAATGTTCAGAGACCACTTCTATTGATCTATTTGAATCTATATGTAATCAACAATCAATATGATTGGATAGTGTTCTGCTGAAATGGGCTGATTTAGCTGTAGTAAACTGTTGTAAAACATATAAAAATGAATGAAAACCTTAGTTCAGCGGAGAGAGGTAACTGGACGCACCAGTGGCATAATTTCTTCGCCGGCGTAACAAAATCGTATTGATGTATGGACTGACCCTGAGTGACGAGTGATTCTTGGACGGGTGCATTCGTGCTAACAATGGCGTCACAAACAGGACATTGCAGAGTCCGTTGGGAATCCCCTGCATAATCCAGGTGAGTATTGCCAGTAGATCCCGTGGGGATGGGACCAGGTGGTTCCAGAGGCCGATGCAATATCCACACTGTAAGCAGGGTCGGACCAACAATCAAAACGGTGGAAGGGAGTCGTAAGGAGACATAGATCACTGCGGGAATAGCACTCTTGTGACCTGACAGTAGATTGAAACAGGCTACTATAAGTCACGCCGGGTACAGGCGGACCGCTGAGAGTTAGATGGTCTGCTACAAGACGCACCGGAAATTAAAATAGTAGACCTCTGAGAGCTAGATTCCGAACGAGCTACCCACCCCAATATTTGCAAGTTAGAAACGCTCTACGACAAGTCGTGCTGGAAGAAAAAAGCGGACCTCTGAGAGTTAGACGTTCTACTACAATTCACTCCGATAAAAAGGGATGGACCTATGAGAGTTCGATCGCTTATGAACTAACCATCCCCAAGACACATTATGGCCAGTGTAACAACAAAACTCGAGTGGGGGCCAGAAAGGACACTTACCCACCACCTGGCGGAGAAACAAAAAAATGTAAAAGTAAAGGAGTGTATTCTGATTCTTGGAGCCCACATAAAATTGACAGAGAAAGTAAATCAGTCATGTATTAATCTAACATCATGTATTAATTTATAAAATATACCTGATAGTGACTATCTTAAGTGGTGTATGGCTCCAAAAAGAATAGAGCCGGCCAACAATAAGCTTTGTTGAATGAAGAGAGACTTTTGTGAATGTCTGTCTTTGAGTAAGAATGCTTGTGTGATTTTTTGACTGCGGAATGAATTTTTCATGTGTTCTGAAAGCCTGTTTGGAAAAATGATGGAGCTGTCTGTTTGTGTTAGCTCCACCCACCGCTTTTGTCGACAGAGTGAAAGTTTTTGGAACCCTTTGTAGTGTTGTCCTATATGTACGAAGTTTTAAGTTGGAAAAGCAGGTGTGGATTTATTCGGATGATAAGTTACAGAGCTAGCAAATGCACAAAGGATATAGGTTTGTTGAGCAAAAGATAAAAAATACGTGTTCCCGGTGGTGTTAAAAACATTGGATTTGACAGGATCACTTAATTGTCGAAAGAAAATCGGCAATCATTGATTACATTGTGTTGAAAAATATAAATTTAGCCTGGGAATGAGATAAATGATGCCTTTAAAAAAAAGCCTGCATGGTTCTCTCGAGGTTGCGGGCTGGGGACGTACGCTCCCATTTTCCCTTGTGTAAAACCTTGATGCGAAAGCTTCCAGCTCAGTAAAAATAATTTTAAATAAAAGTTTGGCATTACAAAATTTGAATTGGCATTTTGTGATTATAAGAGAAAAATACGGAGAATATAAGAGCAAAATACTAAGATAGATTCAAGCTAAAAAAAAAGTTAATCTGGTCTCTTAAAAAAAAAGAAATAAAAATAAAAAGTTTGGAAACAATCTAGAAATACCTTCAGTGATCAGCTCAAACTCCTGGGCGAGTGGTGAGCTATCTGCGAAGGTATAAAAGGGACTTTTCAAAAAATAATTTTATAACGGCAAGCTTTAGCAGTTTAGAAAAAAAGACATTGTAACGGCCATGAAAGTGGAACATTTGAGATAACGAAAAGCAGCTCTCAAAGCATAAGTGCTAGACTCCGTTCCAGTTATTGAAAAGACGAAAAAAAGATAAAGACGCAACCTTGAAAGAAAACAAATTGAACGATGTTGAAAGAAAAAGTGTCTTCGATTGTCTGATGAATCTAAATTAACAACTTTACGGAGACACGTGCCCTCTGTGTAAAATACAAAACCGACTTTGAAATAAAAGAAGATCTGAAAAAAAAGACGTAACGAACTGAATCGGTGCTGAAAAAAAAGAGTGTTTTCGATGGAAAAATACGTAACTTACCAAATAGTAGTTGATATTGGCCGTGAAAAAGATATTGGTTTAATTGAAAAATATTAGCAAAAGGTAAAATACACTCTGCATTGATAATGATTTTAAATTACGAGAAAGATTCACTGTAGTTTGAAAAGATTTTGAAATAGACGCTGTTTATCAAGAAAAGTCCCGAACAGTATAAACAAGCAGGAGAGTTTTGAAAATAACGAAGAGAAATGTTCTAAGCTATGCGAATTCAAGCACAAAAAGAAACAAAAACTGGGGATTAGAAAATCTTACTGAATTTTTAAATTCTTATTGAAAATGGAACTGGCATGGAAGTTTAGATTTTGTGCTGAGAGAGAAATAAAACACAAGATTTGCCGTGTGTACGGGACAGTAAAAAAAAACGAAATATTGGAATGTATACAGCTTGTGTGAAAATTGGATTTCAGTAAACAAAATAGCTATTAAAAATGTGTGGTCTCGTTTTAAATCAATTAAAAAAAAACTTTGGCAAGTAATTGAATTTGAAGTTTCGAAAAAATTGGAGTTTATTATAAAGTGCTGTCTTTCCTGATGAAAATACATTTATTATGACGGCTTTGTAAATTATTTATGCTGATTTAACGGATTCCTAATTTCTAAGCATGTCTTGAAGGCACAAAGACTTAAAAAACATTTTGGATGTTTTCACGAAGTCATGTAATGACATCAGGCCTTCGTACAAATCTGTAAAGGAGTTAAACCCTTTGCAATGACAGCTGTTTTATATTGGACATTATTAATTTGGATTTCGTAATAGAATATAGACTCACTGATAGATAGAGGAATTGGTGGGATAGTCAGTATAAAAACAAAATAGAACTAGCCTATGTAAGAATACTTGCCTGATACAATAAAGAAATAGATACTCAAACAAAACTAATTCAAGAGTTAAAAGCTAAGATAAATGAGCTGGAAGAGATTTTTTTAAAAGGGACCAGATGAATGGAGCAGTGCGCTGCCATAGCTCCATCACCAATGGCAATCGAGACAATGTACCCCAAAGTTGGGAGCCCACAAACCCAACCTAACCCTTACCTCCGATTTCACAGAGTGACCTCGACATGCATGGATAAAAGATGAGTAGATCAGAATCTAAGCCCTGGTGACGACCAGGATCTATTTAAAATTTGCAGATAAAACACTCCCCGAGATGGAATCACCGTGGCCACTTAAGTTCTGTAGCATGATACTAGGGATCTCGACACTCATACAAGCATCAGATAACCCGGATGGACTACGGGGGATACAGCAAATGCAGGAAAGGCACACTTACCCGAACTATTGGGATCTTGTTTAACTTAACTGATGGATAATGTATCCCAGCAGCCAAGGACAGGAGCGAGGACAGAACTTATGTTAACGCATGAAATTGTGCCTGTTCTGATCAATAGTTCAGGCATGCAAATGCCGGAGTATTGTACAGAACAGGCAAGGAAGATGTATAGTGTATTAAGTAAGGTTGTAATGCGGCAGGCTGCCAATGCCATGGGTGCCAGTAACTTCCGAGGACAAGAGCAGGTGCATAGGCATAAGACGGGAATAATTAATGACGCTGCTACCGGCTTTAATATCGGGACCTCCATAGTAAACTCACTGGATATAAAAGGGCTAAACGAAAATGTGGAACAACTTAAACGGGTGATGAGGGAACTGTTAGAGCTGGCAGAGCAGAATCTCAAAGACCAAGCCGACTTCGGAAGGGAAGACATGGAGATACAGTTAGGTGGAATTTCAATAATCGAGACACATGCCAAAACAATTAATCGTCTAATTGACAAAGAAAAGGAAGATGCCGGAAAGCTGCGACAAGGGCAAGTCTGTCACGCTTATGATTTGTGGATGGTGGGACAGGTACGACACAACCTCGATCAGATCCAAAAGGGGGAGGTACCAGACTCGATAGACAGCTCACATCTGGCTCAGCTGGCCAAGCTGAAGGTGACACTGGATAACTGCAGGCTGAAGGGACTGACCAGAGCATACTCAGCGATCCCAAACAGCCAAATGGGCACAGCTGCGGTAGGGGGATTGTCTTGATGATACCCATAGTCACTCGAGACTCAGGTCCATTTCCACTTTATCAACTCGAGAATCTCGGGGTCATATGCGACAATACCTCCCTCCATTATGACTGAACCGCAGACTCCGCTATTCATAGAGATAACACGCTATTCGGCGTCTCCCTGACAAGGTGCAAACAAAGGGGCGAGATCACGGTGTGCCCCCACCCACTGGGACAGGGAGAAATAGATGAGTGTTCTTTTAATCTCACCGATGGATGCGATCTGGAAATGATTACTGCTCCTACACATTTTGCCTGGGCCGGGAACGGAGGCAAAGGGAGATACTGTGTCTCCACCACAGAACACTCACATCAGTATAACGTGGTTGCAATGCCAGATCCCGCAACCAAACATCTGCTTTATATCCATATCGCCCGTTACTATAGGGCAAGCCCGCATTATCCAAGTTAGACGGCGAGGTACCGAAATCATTGATGCTGTCGATCAACTCATTGGTCACCTGCAGGACTATGACGAGGCACCTATTCCCCATTTAGCAGAAGTATGAAGGGAACTAAGAATCAGAGTCGGACAGTCTGTTGAACTCTACCAATAATTACGGACAAATAGTGAGATACTGGAGAAAGATTCCGACAGAGAGCTGCAGGATGAGAGTTGGTGGAGGAGGGTTGATAACTGGGGGATGAATGTCAACATCCACCCTTGGATTCGAATTATATCACATATACCTTTCGGAATAGAGCTAGTCCTAGCGTTAGCATGGGGAGTCATGGCTTGCCGGTCCTGCAGACATTATGCAAAACAACGGAGGTTTAACACCTGAGCTCAGATAAGCAAGGACGTTCGTGTGACAGGCGAAATGGGTGATTCGAACTAAATTAATTTGATCTAAAACAACTGGGACTCCTGAAAACGCGTGACTGGCCAGCACGTCAAAGCATGGAGCACCGGGTGATACAAAAACATAAAATAACATAAATTAATATCGGTTTCAGGGGGCTATGACGAGTCCGTTTACCGGAAATGGGGGATTGTTATAGATAAAGATTTTCCCATATTGATCAACGGCACCTGTAGCATAATGTTAGAACTAAATATATAACTACAGCATTAAATGTGTGTGTAAAATGTATAAAGATGGCTGGTCGTTGTTTAGCAAAGCCCCAAGGGATTTCAGACAGCAGAAAGAGACTGCATTGATAGCACTTGATAACTGATGTTTCTCACACAGGAAAACAAAGGAGCTCTGCAGATGTCCCTAATCGTTGGGCTTTCAGGCCTCACACAATAAGTCCTGGTCCATGTTCGAACAATTCGACTCTGCATCAGGATTAAGATAAGGAGACTGCCCAGAGACAGCACCCAAGGACAGTAAGATAAAGGTGGGCCCAGACCATGTCACAAGACCATGAATAAACCTTAGCGACACATGAAGCAATCACGCAGTCACCTCAAGTTGAGAGACCAATTATATTGGTCTATTCGAATCTATATGTAATCTGTAATCAATATGATTGGATAATGTCCGGCCGAACTGGGCTGATGTAACTGTAGTAAACTGTTGTAAAACCTATAATAATCCATGAAACCCTTTGTTCGGTGGAGAGAAGTACCTGGACCCACCAGTGGAATCATCTCTGCGCCAGCGGAATAAACCGTTTTGATTTCTGGATCGACCCTGAGTGACTAGTGATTCTTGGAAGGTTACATTTGCACTATCAAGAAGAGTGAGAGGTGATCGCATTGAAACAGATAAGGTTATGAAGAGTAATGACATAACCTGATTCACTTGACTGGAGAGTCAAGAGCGAAAGATCATAGTCTCATCATCGGATGCTGGGATTTTAAGATTGGGATGAGATGGAATTTCTTCACTCAGAGGGATGTGAAACTTGGAATTCTCTACCCTAAACGAGCAGATGATGCTCAATCGTTGAATATATTCTACGCTGGGCTAGTTGCATTTTCGGTCTCTAGGGGAGTGAAGAAATATAGTGGTCAGCTGGGAAAGTGAAGTTCAGGTTAATAATCAGCCAGGATCTCGTTGAAAATCGGTGCAGGTTCCTAATTATTATGTTCATATACTCACAAAAGAAAATAATTACCAAAGCTTCTGTTCGAACGTCCGTAATTATTGAAGGAAGGACAAGAATGCGAATTAATTTCATTTTTTCCGAATTTCTGGAAGGTGTTTACAGATAACTTGCAAGAATTGTAACAGTTACGAAATTTAAACAAAACATTCTTTTTACATTCCTTTGCTGATTAGTTTGGAATACTGATTGAGACAGAATATCAATACTATTACTCAAGATACTTTTATCAATCGCAACAAAAAAGAGCAGACTCCAGTTTTGTGCTGATTGAGGGCACCACAGTGACAATGGAGATTTTAGGTCAGTGCCTGGTAAAAAAAAAAGAGGTGAAAGGTCAAATCGGTGAGCCGAGTTCAGACTGGTTCATGCAGCCGAATACTGGTCACGTGACAAGAGCTCACTCTATTTGTCAATGGGGAATGGTGTCCAATAGAGAAACACGCGCCTGCAATTTTCATGCGAACTTCAAGGAAAGTTACCAATATCGGCAAACTCAAGACATTTGTTTCAGTAATAAATGAGACTGTATTGATGATTTTAAATTGGGGTGCCCGATCGCAAAGTCTGCAGTGTAAGGTGGATTTCCCTGTTGTCCAAATTATCCGTCTCCACTGTTGAAACTCTTCACTGGTATCTTCAATCCATGAACTTGAAATGTGCTAAATTTGAAGGAATGGGTTAAGTTTAATCAGTGGAAAAAGCGGGAAAAACATAAATAAAGCAAACAAACAATGCATGCTACAAAATGGAAGAAGTGTTCACACAAGAGCTCTCCCATTTTTCTTATTAACAGAAAGAAGAACGGTCTACGGTGAAACATGAGTCTAAATTGTGATCCACTTACGAAGAACCTGTCACTTAACTTGCTTGTTTTAATTTTCATTTTCTAACTAAATTGAGGATCAGTCTCCAGGGAGATTCACCACAATCTTCAGCTCTACCCTGAATTTCCTTTGGACCCCTGCATAAATACACGTGTTTGGACAGGACCTCAAATACTTCAGGATCGTTCCGGCTCCAGGGCTGACATATCCAAGGTCTGTGCGGTCATCTCACTAATAATTGATGTTTCTCTGCCTGGTAGTTAACAAACTAACGGCAGATGTCAGCCACACCAATATAACACTGAATGATATAGTGAAGAGAATAATGACGGATTCCCATTATTATGAATGAGAACGCCCCCTCCAAAAACACAAAACATTAATAAAAAGTGAAAAAATACACTACATATATTAAATGAATTAAAAAAAAACGTTATTTAATAGTTATTATTTCTTTTAAATACCGTTTTTTTTACATTTACTAATTTTGTTTGAAAATCAATTTAACGTATTGGGCATGTTTTTAAAAAATGAAATGTGTTTTTTTAATTGAATTTTTTGGTTTTATGTGTGTTTCCAATTAATAATGCCTGTAACAGAAGGGTATGTGCCTGCTTGTATCAGGTGCAAGCAGTTTCAGGACATCTTCTGGGCAAATTATGGGTAAATTCAATAATTTCGCCCTTGCAAAAATCTTGGCTGAGATACAGAAGATCTGTCAAGCTCCAGCTTGATCGACTGGAGAAGCAAATTTTCAGCGCATGCCCATTGCACACTGATAACTGCCATTTGCGATACCTTCCTGGGTCCGTACACATTCGGTATGGACCCGAGATGCCGCAATTTAGGCCCCAGTATGTTACGCCCGATTCCATGAACCCTGATTGTGTGTAGTAACCACTTGTGTGGCATAACATCGAATATTTTTGGAAAATCTAATTACAGTACATCCACTGTTTCCACTTAAATACCATTCTTGTTACAACCTCAAATACTCTACTTGGTTTGTTAATCATGACTTAACTTTCATCATTCATATTGACACTGGACCACCATATTTTGATTTTTTCTGTTAGCAGGTCACTAATAATAGATTCTTTGATTAGCATTTTCCCAACTTCTGGTGCCAGGCTCACTGGTGTCAGTTCCATGTTTTTACATTTCCTCATTTCTAAAATAGTGCGTTATATCTCACACATTCCAAACTTTCGGACCGTTATATAATCTAAGGAGTTCTGGAAGACCAAAACAAAAGCATAATTTATCTCTGCAGTCGAAACTTTATGAACCATTGGATGTAAGCCATCAGGTCCAGGATATTTGTCAGCTTTTAGTCTCATTAATTTATCCAGTCGATTTCATTATCATGCTAATTCCTACTCGACACTTGATTCCCCATTATTTCGAGAATGTTTTTATTTCTACTTCCGTGAAGACAGATGGAAAGTATTTGTTTAATGTCGCTGTCATTTCCTCATTCCCAATTATAATTTTTAGGGTCTCATCCTGTAATCCTCCTTAAGGTGATCCCGGGATTGGCCAACAGAAGTTAAGTAAAACAGTTGTTGACCTGCCCTAATTTGGAGTCAGACGGTGCTGGAGTGGGACCCCGATTTACAATCTTGCCGAAGGGCTGGCTCGATGTCGAACCCAGCCAAACACTCCTATGTCTCGACTAGGGAGCTGCATCGTACGATTCACTTTGGAAGCTGACAGATTTTAAGCTTAGTAAGCCAGAAGATCAAACTTAATTGAGCTCCGGCCTCGCTTGTTTGAGTGAATGTTAAACTTGTGGAACATTCTTCGTGATCCTTTCCACCAGTAGCTCAATATATTCCTCAGAGTCGAGAATGGAAATGAAAATCTGGTAGCGCCAACTGAGGGCGTCTCTCCGCAACATCATCAACAACAAGCTGCATTTATTTAGCGCCTAAAACTTAGTAAAATGGACCAAGGCATATCCAGGAGCTTTTATCAAAAGAAATGTCATATCCAGATACATACGCAGATATTAGGACATGTGTGCAAAAGCCTGACCATGTTAAGCAACGTCTTCGTGCAGGAGAGAGGGGCTAAGAGGAGTGCAGACTTTTGGAAATTTTACCAGAGTTTGTAGCTTTTGCAGCTGAAGGCATGGCCGCCAATGATTATGCGCTAAAAACCGGGGATTCAGTAGAGGACAGAATTGGAGGAGACAACATTATTGGAATTTTTTAGCGCTGGAGCAGGTTATACAGAAAGAGAAAGGTCGAGGCCATCGAGATATTTGAAAAGCATGGATGACAGTATCACATTCGTGGTTTTGATGGACCAGTATCTAATGTCGGTAGTTCATGTAATGATGTGTGAATGGGATTTGATGCCAGTTAGGATGCAAGCAGCAGAAGTTTGGATAAGCACAAGATTAACGAGGGTGCAAGGTGCCTTTGGAATAGTAAAATTTTGAGATAACAAAAGCATGAGGTAGGACCTTACAGCAAGTTGAAAAACGATTAGAAATCAACAGAAATAGGAGTTTGCAACTGAATGAATTATTGTGAGTGTAGAAATTACTGATTCCGAATGATCAGACTAAATCCTAATATTTATAATAGAATCCTTCCGTAGAATTTCAATGGTGGTTTTTACCTTGATATCATGAAGGGCAGACGTAGTTGCTTGAAATCATTCAGTTATCCATTTCCATACCTCATCATCATCATAGACAGTCCCTCGGAATATTGCTTCCACTCCTAAAGTTAATTATTTGATGGCTGAACAGTCCAACACGGGAGCCACAGACCTTGTCAAAGGGGAGATAGATATTCGTCGGGGGAAGGGGGTGGAATGAGTTACTGCTTTGACGCACGCTTCTGTCAATGCCTGCGATTGTACTCTTCAATACTGTACCGTAAAATAAGAAAATGACTGTCCGAATCTTAAGCTTCCTTCAAAATAGAGTAAAATCAGGTGGAGTTTAAAACGTTTCCGATTTCAGAACCCGCCTGTTTATCCTCGACCTGATAGATTAAAATAACGCTCCTGTCGTCTTATCACATACTTTCATAAAGAGCGCCAGTGCCATGTTAGCCTTTTGAATAATTCGATGACTCACAGGGAGATTCTTACCAAAGCTGCCAGTACCTTTCTATTTCCGAAACCTATGCAAAGAGCCCAGTCATTTCCCTGTATGTCCATGTGTCTCTTTGTGCTGGATATCACCGCATGTGAACGTAGATGAAACATCCAATATGTGACATTCATCTGCTTCAGCGGTGATGTTAATTAAATTCAACTAAAATTAATATTTTCCAATCAATCATCTGCTGAGTGCAAGGCCTCTGCCAAAGTTTTAAGTCTAGAATCGGAAATTAAAACCAGTTCCTTACATCCCGTGCCAGATGCATGATATTGGATTTAGGTATATGGGCACAACACATACTTCAGCAAATGTTTGCCTTTGCTATTCCACAGATCAGTTCGTTTCGCAACCATTTGCTAAGACAGACAAAGTAGTAATATCCCAGACTCTAGATTGGCTCAGAATCCTTTGGAAGGAGGTAAAGGGAAACGATGCCTTTCTTGCAATTTTGACATAACTTGGCAGTCGGGAAACTGATGGAATCGCTTGAATGCTGTTTCTTCACGCCGCCGAATGTTGCCCTCATTGAAGGCAACGAGGGAGTGAAATAAGTGGCGCTGGTGGAGGGGGAGGGACGTGGGTAAAACTGGTTTTCCAGCGTCACCTGCCAGATTGCCGCCCAGATTGTAATGATAACAGTAAATGAGTGTAAGTGATGTGTGGAGAAAGTGCATGTCCACATATGAGTAAACACTTTTAGCACATGCTCAGAAATGTACAGTGGTTACCCAGTCTTTGCCAGACAGGTCGGTTGCCACAAAAAATAACGTAGCTCCTAGTGGGTGAAAGGTGAGGAGGGTGAATTGGGAGGAGGTTTGGGCAGAAAATAAGACGCATTATGTCAACAAATTAATAGCGCCGTTGACCGTTTATTTGAAAAGTGTATCTCTGCATCATAGATCAACAAATTTGTGCACTATAGAAAGACCAAAGAATTAGAGCTGGTTACTGTTGAATAACAGAATAAGTTTGGCACGATATAAACCGCTATCACAGCATTCAGATTTCTCTTTTGTCTGTTTATTAATAAGTTGTTTTTTCAGAATTTGCTCTTAGCTTCACACGTGTTTTTCGATTAAAAAATTGAGGCCAAACATGAACTGGATTTAGACGCCACGACACAAAGTGACTTCATATTCAATCATACAATCACAGAATTAAAAAACACAGAAAAGGCCGGTCGGCCAATCGTACCGATACTGGCTTTCGGAAAGAGTTATCCAATTGTACCCTCGTCCCTGCACTTTCCCCTCAACAATGCAACTTTTCCCGTTTTAATTTTAAATCCACTTAAAATTTGAAGGTTATTATTGCATCTGCTTCCACCTCAATTTCAGGCAGTGCGTTCCAGATCATAACATGTCGCTGTTAAAATGCTTTTCTCCACGTAATTTTCAAAACCTTTTGCTAATTGCATTAAATCTATGTTTTCTGGTGAACGACTAAGCTGTCAGTGATAATAGCTTCTCCTCATTTATTCGATCAAAGCGCCTCATAATTTTGAACACCTCTATTAATTCTACCCTTAGCTTAACTGCTCGAAGTAGAATAATCCCAGCTCTATTGGCTTTCCACATTACTGAAACACAGCATCCCTGCAAAACATCTAGTAAATCTCCTCTGCACCCTCTCCAAGGCCTTAATATCCTTCCTAATGTTTGGTATCTAGATTTGGACACAATGTGCCACTGTAGCCTAATCAATAATTGACAGAGATTTCACATAATCTTCATGCTTTTGTACTCTGTGCCTTTATTCACAAAGCTAATTAAGCCGTATACTTGTGAGTATCTGTGTTAGCTTGTCCTAACACTTTCAAAGATTTTTGTTCCTGAACTCCAGGCCTCTAGATTTCTGCATCTCTTTAAAATTCGATTTTTACTTTAGAAAGACCCTCCTCGTATTTCTGTTGATAATGCACCAATTCTGAATTCTCTCCATTCAATGTTATCTGTGATGATTCCATTTCTCTTCATTAGTATTATTGGAACCTTTTCTTTCATGCAGGTGCAATCAGAATGTTGTAGTTTGGAAGTTGGATGCTGGTGTTTGAGTGGGGCCGTGCTGATCAGTAGGCTTATCGGAAGGCTGGGTAGGAAAATTAAATTGTTGAAAAACCGTAAATAATTGAACAAAGAAATACAAAAATAAGCAAACAAACAAGCTGATGTTTGGTGATTGCCTACACGTACTGTGTGATTCACACCAATGAATTATAATTGCGGCATACATTATAATATCTAGGATTTACTGTAAAATAATGGTGAGGCGAATGACACTCTGTTATTTATTCATCAATTGGAAGCTATTTCGAGCCTTCACAGATGTGCAGTTCAATTCGAAAACATGGAGTTGCTTCCGAGATCCACCACTATTGTGTAAGCTGCTCGAAAATGGTATCTTGCTTTCTGGCTCCCCATTCAAATGTATTGAGCTGCGTGACTTTCTTGTATTTGCATTGGAGAGAGGGATTAATCTCGCCACAGAAAACTAAAGATTATCCATATCAGTCCATGTACCATTTTCAGTGGTGTGATAAGTTTTCTTTTCTGCCAATCGGCCTCTCCAATACTGAGGATTAAATTTTCTGAATGCGGATACTAATGTCTTCAGATTTTAATTGTGGATGGAAATTATTTTAAAAACTAAAAAATCGACACAATTCATTGACATGTCTTTCTGTTTCTATATTCTCTCTCTAAATTCAATATTTCGTTCCCTTTTTCATTTTGCTTTGAATACCCGATTTGACATTGCATTCACTATTCTGAATTAAATTCCTGTTTTAGAATTCATGCTGTTTATTTCAAACCATCAATGTTATTGTTTAAGGGGAGGGGGCGCAGATGCCCTCGAGAGGCCGCCAAAACATCGGAAACTATATTTACTGCAACTTCAAGTACAAAAGGTCGTAGAAAGTAAATGGAATCCAGTTTCACCGGATTTGATCTGTTCAATGTAATATCAAGAAGCGCCTGAGCGCACTGGATACAAGAAGCCTATTGGTCCCTTCTACATCTGCTATCATGCAAAATTCTTGTGGTCCAGACGAAGCCCGCCTCTAACCAAGATTCAACAGTGCAGCTGCGACATTAATATCTAGCAGACTATGTGTAAATCTGCCCATGTATGATATGTCTACAAAAAGCAGGAAAAATTCAATTCAACCAACTTTAGTCCCATCAGTCTTCCTTCAGTCATCAGCAACTGATGGAAGTGTCGTAAACAGTGCCATCAAGCGGCCTTTGCATACCAATCACCTGCTCACCGATGCTCAGTTTCTCAGCTCCAAACCTCATTACATCCTTGTTCCAAACATGGGAAAAAGAGCTGAATCCTGGAGGTGAAGTGAGAGTGATTGCCCTTAACAAGAATTGACATCAAGGAGGCCCTGTAAAAGTAAAGTCAATGGAAATCACGGGGTTCAAATTTGCACTGGCTGGAGTCCGACCAAGCAGAAAGGAATTTGATTGTGGTTGTTGGAGGTCAAACATCTCACCCCAGGACATCGCTTTCGGAGTTCCTCAGGGCAGTGTCCTGGGTAAAAACATCTGCAGCTGCTTCCTCAATGACCTTCCCTCCATCATAAGGTGAGAAGCACGGATATTTTCTGGTGATTACACAGTGTTGAGTACCATTCTCAATTCCTTAGAAAATGAAGCCGTCCATGCCCGCATGCAGCAAGACATGTACGTCATTCAGGATTGGTCTGATAGGTGGCAAGTAACATTTGCACCATACAGGAACCAGATAATGACTATCTCCAAAAGGCGAGAGTCTAAGCACCGTGCCTTGAAATTCAACATCCATTACCATCGCTAAATCTCCCACCTTCAACAACCTGGGGTTCACCATTAACCAGAAACATAACTAATCAGTCACATAAATCCTGTGGCCACAAAAGCAGATCAGATGCTTGGTATTCTGCGGCAAGTGATTCACACCATGATATCGCAAAACCCTACAACTCTACAATGCACAAGTTAGGAGCATGATGGAACAAGTCACGGGTGTGATGGAATACTTCTCAGTTACCTGGATGGGTGCAGCTCCAACAACACTCAAGAAGTTGGACAGCATCCAAAATTGTCAGTACCCCATGATTGGCGCGACATCCAACACAACAAACATTCACCCCTCCACCAACGTCGCCCCTTGGCTGCCGTGTGTACCATCTGCTGTGCTCGACATAAACTCGCCAAGGTTTTTCGTCAATACCTCGCAAACCAGCATCCTCTCAGTACAATGGCATTCAGTGCATGCGATCAGCGTCACTTCCACGTTCCCCTGCAAGGTACACACCATCCAAACCTGAAACGTTATCGGTATTACCTCATCATTACTGGGTCAAAATCCTGGAAATACCTCTCGAACAGCATTATGGGAGTACGTTCATCATGCGCATTGCAACATTTCCAAAAGGTGGCTCACCACCCCCTTCTCAAGGACCAATAGGAATGGGCTATAAATACTGGCCTTGCCAACGATGGCCACATGCTAGGAACGCAGCCAAGGAAAAAACATAGTCGTGCATCATTCAGTTTAATAATACTCAAACGTGATTCTCCCTGGCCCGAGGTCAAAAGGATCCATTCCTTGATACTTGCTTCCTCACTTACCAAAAATATGTCTAGTGCATGGAGAGCGCGGTTTGCTGCTGGCTACTGTAAATCCTGGTTTATTATTTCTCATTGGAATACATTTGGAATATAAATGCTAAGTTATGCATTTTTAGCGTCACTATTCTGAAGAACCGTAAATATTGATTGGCAATTTTGTTTTGTAATTACAAACCTTATTGACTTATATTATCGAATATTTCCACAATTCCATGCCTACAACAATGGATACGAAAATTGATAACGACAGATCCAACAATGCCAGCAGGTAGATAACGTGCATAAGACTGAAACGGTATATCAAGGATCAGGAGCAAGGACATGTTCAGGACACTCAGAAATAAGACGACTTCAGGCAATGAGAACTGTCGTACATACCGCAACAGCACAATTTAAGGAGAATATGAAATCGAAGCTTAAAGATTCGCCGATTGTGGTCAAACAAAAAACATTGGGAATTAAGGTGATATCTGCGAGTTGTGCGAAACGTGCATCGGAAGCCCGCTGTGCGCTGCTCCACATTTTTCATTCTAATTGAATTCAATGGAAAATAAAATTTAGATGAGATTATCGCAGGCTAATTTCAGGCCCATTGTCTCAATATTAGGTGACCACTCTCAGGGCACCGACAATATGTCTTCAGCAGAAAGCATATTTCAGTGCGGGGGAGGAGATTAATGGACCAGGGCGTGGAAATACTATTCAGCCCCGTTTGCGAGTTTGAGCTGTGCGCTTACATAACAACACTGACCGCAGTGTTGGAACTCTGGAAGAATAATTAATTGCAGCTCCACTGCACCAAAGGCTGAGCAGGGAGCAGCCGCAAAACGGAGGTCCGACTGCGCCATCACATGCCATCGTATGTAATTACAACTTAACCTCTGCTCGTCACAAATGTGAACAGCTCAATATATAACTGGAAATGTTAGAATCGGTTGTGCACATGGAATGTACGGACAGGCCGAAGACTCTTTGAATGTACGCAGTGCCAAATAATAAAATCATAGCATGTTCCAGCAGAGAAGGAGTCTATTAGGCCTCTGCTTGCACCTTGAAAGACATAGCGAAATGAGGCACAGCCTCAAGTCCTTTGCCCACAGACCCGCATGATTTTCCATTCAACTACTTATCCAGTTCCCTTTTGAAAGTTATTATTCAGTCTGCTTCCGCCATCCTTTCAGACATTACAGATCAGAACAGGCCGTTGCGTAAAAAACATTTCGCCACATCTCCCCGCTCATTTCATTTGCCAATTACATTGTATCTGTGCCCTCTACTTGCCGACCGTATGCCATTGGAAACAGCGTCTCCTTATTTTCTCTATAGAAAACATGATTCACACTACCTATGTAATAAATCTTTTTGTTAGCTATTTAGGGATTTTCATTGAATTTAAACAGTATCTCTGAAGATTTATATCAACTTCAAATTCGTTTCCAATATGCAGCAGTTCGCAGAATGTTCTCTGATCCCAATGTAACGCTGACTTGACTCTGTGTTGTGGTTACACCTCGTAATATGAAAACCCCCAAAGGTTTTAGAACGCCTCCTTAAGTGATTTCTCACGGCTTCTCTCTCAAGTTGATCCGCTGAGCATTGGTTTTATTACACCTGCATGCGCGTGTGAAATGGAAAGCGACGCAAAGCTATGCTGTGAAGGGCAATCTGAATTATTTTTGTTGGAAAGTATTCAATTGTGCAAACAACCATAATATGCCCGAGTGAAGTCTGATTATAAACTCATATTCATGCATTAACAAGTTATGAAAGTCCATTAATACAAAAGTATTCGTAGTCAGCTGGCATAATGTTGCCAATTCGAGGTAACACACTTTAGGAAGCATGTGAAAGCCTAGAGGGGTGAAGATGATATTTTATAGATATATACCAAAGATGAAAAATTTCAGTTACGTGGGGAGACTAGAGAACTGGATTTGTTCTCCATACAGCAAATGATGTTAATTGAAAACTTGATAGAAATAATCAAAATCATGTAGGCATTTGATAGATAAAAGAATCTGATTTCAGTGGCAGACCGGTCGGTACCCAGAGACACAGAGTTAACATCGTTGGCGAAGGGCCCAGAGGTGAAATGAATATAAACAATAGGCAGCGAGTTGCTGTGATCTCTAATGCATTGTCTGAAAGCGTGGTTGAAGCAGATTCAATAATATATCTCAAAGGTGAATAGGGTAAATACAATTCTGTACTTACAACCAAATTAAGGTCCCTAAAATTGCCGACACCTCTCGAAGGGCAGATAATATGAGGGATTCTAACCTCGAAGTAAATGAACAACAGGACCAGATTGGCTGTGCCAAGAAGGGTACATATCGCATTCAACACCAGACACGTCGCCACCTTTGAAGAATATGCAAAAATTATAAAATATATGAATTGATTATATCTTTACCAAGCCATTATTTGTCTGTGTGGAAAATCTAGTGTAAACCATATATTTAAAAACATTAATTAATTCCAAATTCTATACAAAACGCACTTATTGCAAAACCATAGAATCATAGAATCTTACAGCCCACAAGGCGACCAGAATGTCTGTGCCGGCTCTTTGAAAGAGCAGTCAAATTAGATGGTTTTTTTCTGGAATAAACATTTGACATATTATTGCAGGCTATGTAGCTGTCTTAAATGACAACAGAAAGTGTGGGCTTTATATCAATCTAATTGGTCGAGGATAACGTCTTTTTCATCTTGGATTTTGCTGAGCCAGCTGAGTGGTGTGACTAGCGGGGAAACTACACTGGTCAGCGGTAGAGTCAACTGAACAAATAATAACATAATTATATGGACAATCTCGGCGAACCAATCATCAGGGACAGAGGAAGTTAGGAACATTTGAATGCAATTCAGACCCTCGAAACTGTTCCACTATTCAATTAGATTGTTTCTGAAATTTAGCTTAACTGTACCGCTCGTCCTGGGTCCAAAGAGCCTTAATACTATTGCCCAGTAAAAATGAAATTCCAACAAGTGTTTGGAATTATAACTGCGCTTAAAGTGGAAACAATATTGTGGTAGATTTTAAAAGAGGCTGCCGACTCGCTATCACCGCTTTACCATCATCAAAGTCCGATTTTACCCACATTGAGAGTAAAACAGAAAATATCGATTATGAATCCACTGGAACTGAATATCGAGGCTGACGTCTGATGGGTAACCGATTCATTATCACTTGATTTTCTCGCCTGCAATTCTTCAATTCCATCCCCAAGATCTACGCATTAGAGGGGTTACCACTTATATGAACAATCCCAGTTTACGGCATTGTTTTACAGAAGGAAATAATCAGCTCAGCAAACATAAATTCAAATTAGTTTCGTATTCCACAGAATGGCTTGTTTTGTTTAAATGGTGAGTTATTATGCAGATACTTACAAGGCATGTAGACAATGTCTTTCCAAGAATACACCTCAGTACTCCAGAAAGTATAAACTAAAATAAAGTGACATATCAATTTCACTTGATAAAACATGAGCATAATTATTGGAACATAGTATCACGACTATGTGTTTCAGCGCCTCGAGCCAATGCCACCAGTTAGTTAGATCCTGGCTGATGTGTAACTTGACTTCATCTGCATGACTTGATTCTGCTACTCATAATAAAATCATGTAACATACATCGATCATCGACAGTTTTGAAATTTTCAATTGATCTCGACCCTCAATTACTTTTGGGGGAAGGCTTTACGAAATTTACAATGTTCATTATGTAAAAAAGTGTTTCCTGACAGGAGCACTGAAATGCCTCGAACTAAGGTTAAGCTTATGTTCTGGACACCGCCCCCCACATCCCCCCCCGGCCCCAGAGGAAATAATTTCTCACTATCTCCCATATTATGTACTTTAATCTTCCTAATCATCACAGCTAGAAGCCCCCTTCATCTTCTATCCTCGAGGGAATGTAAGTTTAATTTATGCAATCTTTCCTCCCTATTAATATTAATTCGCCCCGGTATCATTCTGGTGAAACATAGAAAGATAGAAACATAGAATATAGGTGCAGGAGTCGGCCATTCGGTCCTTCGAGCCTACACCACCATTCAATAAGATCAAGGCTGATCATTCCCTCAGTACCACTTTCCTGCTTTCTCTCCATACCCCTTGATCCTCTTAACCATAAGGGCCATATCTAACTTGCTCTTGAATATATCCAATAAACTGGCATCAACAACTCTCTGCGGCAGGGAATTCCACAGGTTAACAACTCTCTGAATGAAGAAGTTTCTCCTCATCTCAGTCCTAAATGGTCTACCCCTTAACGTGAGACTGTGTCCCCTGGTTCCGAACTTCCGCAGCATCAGGAAAATTCTACCAGTATCTAACATGTCCCGTTCCGTCAGAATGATATTTGTTTCTAGGAGATCCCCTCTCATCGTTCTGAACTCCTCATATGTCAGTTCAGTCATTCCGGGATTCATTCTGGTGAACGTGCGCTGCACTCCCTCAATAGCAAGAATGTTTTTTCGTCAGATTAGGAGACCAAAACTGAACACAATACTCCAGGTGAGGCCCCACCAAGACCCTGTACAACTGCAGTAAGACCTCCGTTCTCCAATACTCAAATTCCCTAGCTATGAAGGCCAAAAGTACCATTTTCCTTCTTCACCGCCTGCTGTACCTGTATGCCTGCTTTCAATGCCTGATGAAACAGGACACCCAGGTCTCGTTACACCACTACTTTTTCTAATCTGTCGCCATTCAGCTAATATTCTGTCTTCGCGTTTTTGCCCGCAAAGTGGATAATCTCACATTTATCTACATTATACTGATTCTGCCATGCATTTGCCCTTTCACCTACCTGTCCAAGTCACCCTGCAGCCTCATAGCGTCCCCTCATAGCTCACACCGCCACCCAGTTTAGTGTAACCTGCAAACTTTGAGATATTACACTCAATTCTTTCATCTAAATCATTTATTTACATTGTAAAGAGCTGGGGTCTCAGCACTGAGCCCTGCAGGCATTCGACCTGCCATTCTGAAAAGGACCCGTTCATCCCGACTCTCTGCTTCCTGTCAGCCAACCAGTTCTGCATCCATCTCAGTATCTTAACATCAATATCATGCGCTTTGATTTTGCACACGAATCTCTCGGGTGGGACCTTGTCAAAAGCCTATTGAAAGTCCAAATACACCACATCCGCTGGTTCTCCCATATCCATTCTACAAGTTACATCCTCAAAAAATCCCTGAAGTTTTGTCAAGCATGCTTTCTGCTTGATAAATCCATGCTGACTTGGACCGATTCTGTCACTTCTTTCCAAATACGCTGCTATTTAATTCTTAATAATTGATTGCAACATTTTCCCCATTACTGATGTCAGGCCAACCAGTCTATAATTACCCGCTTTCGCTCTCCCTTCCTTTTTAAAAAGTGATTCCTGATTAGCTACCCTCCAGTCCAAAGGAACTGATCCAGAGTGGAACGCCTGTTAGAAAATGGTCAGCAATGCAACCACTATTTCTCGGGCCACTTACTTAAGTACTCTGGGATGCAGACTATGAGGGCCCGGGAATTTATCGGCCTTCAATCCCATCAATTTTCCAAACAAAATTTCCCAACTTATAAATTTATCCTTCAGTTCCTCCTTCTCACTAGACCCTCGGTCCCCTAGTACTTCGGGAAGGTTATTTGTGATTTCCTTCGTGAAGGCAACACCAATGTATTTGTTCAATTGGTCTGCCATTCCCTTGTTCCCCATTATAAATTCAACTAAATCTGACTGCAATGGACCTACGTTTGGCTTTACTAATCTTTTTCTCTTCACTAAACGAAAGAATTGTTTGCAGTCATTTTTAAGTTCTCGGCAAGCTTCTTCTCCTATTCTATTTTCCCCCTCTTAATTAAAACCTTTGTCCTCCTCTGCTGAATTCTAAATTTCTGCCACTCCTGAGGTTTGCTGCTTTATCTGGCCAATTTGTATGCCTCTTCTTTGGATTGAACACTATCCTTAATTTCCCTTGTTTGCCACGGTCGAGCCAACTTCACGTTTTATTTTTACTCCAGGCAGGGATGTACAATTGCTGATGTTCATGTATGTGATCTTCAAATGATTGCCATTGCCTATCTACCGTCAGCCTTTTAAGTATCATTTTCCAATCTATTCTTGCCAATTCACGCCTCAAACCATCGAGTTTTTACTTTTTTTAGGTTCCGAAGCCGAGTTGCTGAATTAACTGTGTCACTCTCCATCTTAATGACGAATTCTACCATGTTATGGTCACTCTTCCCCAAGGGGCCTCGCATAATAAGATTGATAATTAGTCCTTTCCCATTACTCCTCACCCAGTCTCGAATGACCAGCTCCTTAGTTGGTTCCTCGAGATACTGTTCTTGGAAACCATCTTTAATAAACTCGAAATCCTCCTCCACCGCATTGCTACCAGTTTGGTTAGCCCAATCAATATGTAGATTAAAGTCAGCCATGATAACGGCTGTACCTTTATTGCATGCATCCCTAATACCTTTTTTGATGCTGTCCCCAACCTCACAACTACTGTTTGTTGGTCTGTAAACAACTCCCACAAGCGTTTTCTGCCCTTAGGTATTTCTTAACTCCACCCATACCGATCTCACATCATCCAAGCTAATGTCCTTTCTTCCTATTGCATTAATTTCCTCTTAAACCAGCAATGCCACCTCGTCTCCTTTACCTTACTCTCTCTCCTTCCTAAATGTTGAATACCCCTGGAGGTTGAGTTCCCAGCCTTGGTCACACTGAACCCATGTCTACGTGATGCCAATTACATCATACCCGTTAACTGCTATCTGCACAGTTAATTCGTCCATTTTTTCTGAATGCTCCTCGCATTGAGGCACTGAGCCTTCAGGCTTGTCTTTCAAACACACTTTGCCCCTTTTGAATTTCGCTGTAATGTGGCCCCTTTTGCTTTTTGTCTTAGGTTTCTCTGCCCTCCACTTTTACTTTTCTTCTTTCCACCTTTTGCTTCTGCTTCCATTGTACGTCCCTCTGTCTCCCTGCATAGGATCCCATCTCCCTGCCACTTTCGTTTAATTCCTCCCAACAGCACTAGCAAACACTCCCCCGAGGACATTGGTTACGATCCTGCCCAGGTGCAGACCGTCCGGTTTGTGCTGGTTCCAGCTCCCCCAGAACCGGTTCCAATGTCCAAGGAATTTGAATCCCTCCCTGCTGTACCACTCCCCAAGCCACATATTCATCTGAGTGATCCTGCGACTCCTACTCTGAATGGCAGGTGGCACTGGTAACACTCCTGAGATGACTGCTTTTGAGCAACAATAACTGTCTGAAATCTTGAAGTGTAAATTTCTGGTTGATTATTCACCAATCACCGAAGGTTGAATACAAAAGCAGTGAACAAATAAGGATCTCGATACATAAAGACTTTACATAAATCGGGGTGTAGTATTTATTGTTTCTGTCGTTACATTCAGAATTCCCGTTCCTCTAACTTCCCATTTCTTTGTTATTTTAACGGGAATGTTATTAGGTTTTGAAAAGTGGATGCCTTCGATAAAATAGCGACAATAGAAGAATATTACAGACAGGCTCCACACCTCCATGCAGCAATTACAAAAATGGCTAACATCGCATCAAAATAATTCTAAACAGATTTAAAATTGACCAGTGTCTACTACAGGCATTGGACGGAAACTCACCAACAGCGCGCCACACCACTGTGTTCTTTGCACTCTTGCCAACAATCTCCGATTCAGAATTAAAACCGTCCAAAATAAAATTAAAGTTGTACCCAACATAATCTGCACAATCTGAAAGAGAACAAGTATTGCACTGGGTAAACAATGCTAGCACTCCATAATTATACAAAATATACCAGTGGGTGTGAGAGCGAGAGAGAGGGGCGAGAAATGTTGAGAGAGGGGTTGAGGAGGAGAGCGAGAGATCAAGGTAAAAGACAAGTAAAGCTTTGTTGAAATCTGATTGAGATAATTCGTTTAGCACAACGCATGCATGATTTAAGTTCACTTAAATGTTCACTGCATCGGACAATTCCTCACATTACCATGTTTAATTTTATAGCAGATGTTGGGGACCATGAAGCTTGTCTCCATGTATGAAACATGAACAGTTTGGAAACGCAAGGACACACATTGATAAACACACTATCGAGACAAAGGCTGCTAAGAGGCAAGTTGCCAAGGCAACATATATCACAGTAAAAGCTAAACATTGACGTACTTACTGCATTAACGCAGAGCTTGTAGAACAGAGGCAAAGTCCGAACAATAAGTCGTTTAATAAACAAAAAACTTGGCCTGAGCAAAAAGTGCAACTACTTATCACGTAGGCACAGGCCGAGTTTCTGCTACAGCATGCGGGTATTTGCTTTCTCCCCCATGGCAGAGCGTTCTCGGGTAGGTCTAGGGCCAGGCAGCCACACAGATGACCTCGAAGGATGGAACTCGTAGCTCCACGCCTGGGAAACTCGAGCTGTATGGGTGTCTTGGCACTGGGAAGGCTCTCAGGATCAGTAGTATGACGGCAGACATGAAGCTAAAAGTGATCATCCCCGGCCGCGGGACAGGTTGTATAATTCGCATGATATCTGGTCATTTAATATAATACTGTAGAATAGTTATATACAATCTAATACTGTCCTTATTCAAAGTAATAAAATGTAATATGATTACAAGGAACACTCGTGCATGAATCATTAGCTGAGTTATTGCAGCCAGACTAATAATTCTTTGTTACTACGAAAGCCACGGAGGAAACTCTCCAACAAACATATGCATGTGGAACACCTTAAACAGCAACACACTCCACCAGTGGTGCACTTTTGCTGTTTTGTGTACCCTCTACAAGATGCACTGCAGCAACTCGCCAAGCCTTCTTCAGTGTCACTGCCAAAAAGAAAACGCATTAGCCCAGAAAGACGAGGGCAACACCACAAACTCCCCACCAAGTTTCACATTATCCCGACATGGAAATATATCCGTCGTCTCTTCTTGGTCGCTGGGACAAACCCCTTGCAATCCTTTGCTAAGAGTACCTTGACCATATGGATTTCAGCTGTTCAAGAAGAAGGCACACCACGACTTTCTTAAGGGAAAGGGTCAGCGAAATAATTGATCATCTTTCTAGCGAGGAGCCGATCCCCAGATAAAATTTTAAAACGTTTTGATTATACAGGTTAAGGAAGCAGTTAACAAAGCTTAAGGGATTTTGAGCTTTATGAATAGAAGTATGGCGTATAAAAGCGTGGATATGATGATAAACCTGATTAAAACATTGGTTCGGTGTCATTCAGAGTACTGTGTCCAAATCTGGTCACCACACGTTAGGAATGAAGTGAACGCCTTTGAGAGGGTACGGAAAAGGATTATGGGATTGATTTCAGGGATGAGGGATTTCAGGCATGTGAATCGATGGAGAAGCCGAGGTTGTTCTCCTTGGAGATTGAGAGGAGATTTGATAGAGGTGTTCAAAATCTTGAGGCACTGAGCAGAGCAGATAGAGAGCAACTGTTCCCATTGGGGCAACTGTCCAGAACAAGCTGAGACAGATATAAAGTAGATGAAGACTCTGCGAATTGATGATTGTATAATGTTTTCATGATCATATTTCCCCATGTAAATAGCGATATTCTACATGTGATCGTACTCACGTTGTTTTTAATTTCGCTATGAGTAGCGACAGAAACTAACCTTCATCAGCTAATTGATGATGTCCCTACATGAAGTAACTGAAACCGAATTTGTTCAAGGCGTCTTGAAAGTAAGGCTTTGCATTCTGAAATTTTAATCTGCTCGGGAAAGAATAAATGCATAAAATAACGCTTTAAAATTACACCAAAATCTTTCGCAGTTCCCTGCTTAATTCCTCGAATGTTCTTTCTTCTGATTGGTGAACAATTCCGGGAGCCATCCTGGATCACTAGGCCTTGCCGAGTACCGGATTGCGGGTTATTATTGGGACTGATGACGCTTTTTTCCATGCGCAGTGAAGTTGCCATGTTGCAAATGCGGATTGGGCAATGTATCCTTAGTGAATAAGAAGGTAGTTCCATAGACATTCGAATGCCACAGTTGTACTTAATAAAGAGTAAACAATACTCCTTATCATATTATAATTTGGCAATGCAAATTTGTGATATTTTAGCCACCTAGCACCGAATCTATAACTAATTTATTCCAATGCAATACATTTCGATTGATGCAAAAATATCACACGTTTTTACCATGTACATCAGGTTCATTCATTTGACTCTTGAGGCGTGCTTCGTTTTCACTAATCACATCTTGGGGATTTGAATAATTCAGTTACTATAGTGAAAAAATAAATCTCTGAATTGAACTTTCTAATGAGTCGTGAACTTTAATTGGAGATGGGCCAAATCGATGGACATATTTTTCCTGAGGTGATAATGTGCTTTGTTCTGTCTGATATCCGTCCTGCATTTACAAGCATCTATATTTCATCATGGATTTCCCTCTAATTACCAAGCAAAATATATTTCCCTGCACAATTCTTTCAATGCAGCCGAACGATAAATTTTCCAATTAAATTTCATCCCGTTCTCTATATTTATAATAATAAACAATGAACAAAATGTAGTACTAATGTTTTCGCCTACGCTGCTCATTGAACTAAAAAGGGACATAACTGCATCAATTCAAAAATTGGTGTCTTGTTCGCCTGAACGCTAAGACGTAACTTTACTTCTGCATTGTGTTAAAAAGAAATTGAATGCTAAGTTGTTAAAATTAAACTTACGGGACATGTTCCTTGTGTTTGCTGAACAGGCACAGATTTCTAATTTCAAAAAGCAAGATTAGCTCAAGTAGGCATTGTAATTTACTTTCGTCATCACAAAGGATATTGCTGCAATACCCAGATATAGAAATATAATACCTAGAAGTTACAACAAAAAAACAGGAAAACCCGCATCACGAGACCCTGCCGGCGTTGAACATTCAACTGATAACATTACAGAAAAAAAGTATTTGAGTGAAAACAACAGGCTTTAAATCTGATAACTGCGTTCTCATTATATACATCTGATATATGCATTCAGTTTCCGGCACAGGAATGATGGGCCGAATGGCCTCCTTCTGTGCTCTACTATTCTATGATTCTATAAGGGGTTGCGTTGTCTAAAACCACCGTTCAGAATTCCAATTCATAATTATTATTGTATGAAATTCTTTTCTGTTGTGCATATGAATATTCCATCTCATCTCCTGGTCTGGTTTTTAACGCGTTACATGATATCAACTGAAAATTTCGGACTGGAGATATGCCTTCATCAGAGAAGATATTGCAACATTTATGCAGATAAACTTCTCACAATTCTATATACGTTGTTTGCCTTTTTACAGACGGTACCGAATGGGCTCTTATCCGCCTGCGCCAGATTTTCCCTTCAGTGAACCTTGATGGAAAGGAAAATCTGGCGGGCGCATAACAGGCGGCTAATCCCACGATGCCCATTTTACACCATCGTCCAAGGTTTAAGTTGCCTTCATTATTTGCAACTAATGCCATGTCTCTTTGCTAAAATCAGTTGTCTGTCAATATGAACTCCGCATAACTTACCCGTGATTATCGGTCACCGATCAGGAATCGGCCTCCATCTTTCGCCCTCTCGAGCCTTTCGAATGGAACACTTGAGTAACACTGCGGGGTGTTTCTGATATAGCCGAATTTCATGGGGGTGGAGTTTGACCCTGTTCTTTCACCAGCTTTACAAAACAACTGTCCAAAATTGCATTTCCCTGTTCGCTGTTCCTTCAGTTCAGTTCCGTGGATAACAGCTGATATTTAAAAGAATGATTGCGGAATTCTGACATAGAATTTGAGTCCAGATATCACAATTGATTCTATATGTGTAGAGAGGCTTTGTGTGTCCGAACTGATTGTTTTTTTTTATCGGAAGGCTAAATAATAAATTGAAGGAATAGATGCTAACATTAGACCGTAGATTTCAAATAACCTCTGATTATTTAATTATCCCCAAGCAATCTCCAGACGAAAATTCATTATCTTGTTCATTCTCTCATGAAACCCAGTATCAAAATAACGTATTAATCTGCCCAATGTTTTTTTATTTATTTTAGGCGATGTCGCCTTTTAATGCCAATCTCTTGTTGTCCTGGATGGACATCAGAGGCTTGTTGATCCATTTCAGACGGCAGTTAAGACTGAACAGCGTTGGGTAAGAAGTGGAGTCATATATCAGCTGAGACCGGGTAAGGAATGCAGGTTTCTTTCTCTAAAGGACATCAGTGAACCAGCTGTGTTTTCACATCAAACTGCCAGTTTACCAATTATTTTTTTGATGCCAGCGTTTTATTACCAGAATTTTTCAGAAAAGGATATCAAATTCTCAAGCTGGCCTATTGGGATTTTAGCTCACAGTCTCTGGGTTATTAGACGAGGACGTCAAATAGATAGTCGTGTTGAATAACAGTGGCGTTATCATACCCGAAGTCATTTGCTGAATTGTGATACTATTGATCAAATACTTGAATACGTGGTCTGTGTTGCCCTACCTTATTATATTGGCAGATTATAAGTTAGGAATAATGTGTATATTAAACCCATGCACATTTACGATACACGGGTTAATGATTCGGTGAGACATAGGGAACAGGACAACCCTTTGGATATTGCATATAGGTGATTTATTTGTTCTTTCCACTAAAGATCGAGAACAGGACCGTCATGTCTGGGGTCTGTTCCGAATCGGACCACGTTCTGATAGGTGCAATTATCTTTGTCGTTACCAATGCAGAATGGAATTTTACACAGATTTGTAAGCAACTTGACAAAAATGCACATGGGTTAGCAGTTGATTTATGTTTCGGGCCAGGATGTCCGAAGCAAACTAAGGTGTTCAATTCCTTTCTCTCATTCTTCAGCATCAGCCGTGGCTCAGAAAGTTAGTACCTTATCGGTTCAAGTCCCACTCCAGAGACTCGAGCAGGAAAGTCGAGGCAGTGCAATACTGTCGGAGTTGCCGTCCTTCGGATGAGTAATAGGATTACATAGATTATCAGATTCAGAAACAGGCCATCCAGCCGAACGAGTCAATGCTGGCGTTCATGATCCACTCGAGCGTCCTCCCATCTATCGTAATTTATTCTGTCAGGAAAACACTCCGTTTCCTCCTCCCTGATGTGATTATCTAGCCTTCCCATAAATATATCTACGTTATTTGCCTCAACCACTCCCTGTGAAAGATATTTCCTGATTCTCTCCAATCTGTGGGTACATAACTTCGTTCTGAATTCTCTGCTTAATAATCTGGTGACTATATTATATTGATGGCCTCGAGTTGTTCTCTTCCCTACCAGAAGAAACACTTTTATGTGGATAATTTAAACCCAGGCCCCGTCAGCCCTCTCAGTTGCCCGTAAAATATTCGAAATTACCATTTTGAATAAAATCAGGGGAGAGATCCCTGCTGTATTGCACAAGTTTAAATCCCTTAATCAACATCGGTAGAAACGCATTATCTTGTGATTATCTCATTGCTGTTTCATGAAGCTTGGCATGCGCAAATTGCCAACCGTCCTTCTAACATTACAACAGTGACTGCACTTTAAACAATAATTGTATTGGCAATAAAATGCATTGGGAAGTCCGGTGGTTGTTAAAGCCGCTATATAAATGCATGTCCTCCTCCTGGTTTATTTTTTCCCGTCAGGCTGTTAATACCATTGAGTGGATCAATATGAAAAATACACCAAAAGCAGTTCGGACGCCAGGAGTCCGAGAGTTCGGGAGGCCACAGAGTTCCGGAGTTCAGAGCCAAGGAGTCCGAGGATTCGGGAGGCCACAGTGGTTGGGAGTTCGAACGGAAGGAGTCCTAGTGTTCGGAAGAACAGGTGTCCAAGATTTCGGCAGGCCACAGAGTTCGATAGATCGGAAGACAGGCGTTATAAGACCATAAGAGCATAAGAAGTAGGAGCAGGAGGAGGCCATACGGCCCCTCGAGCATGCTCTGCCCTTTAGTACGATCATGGCTGATCCAATCATGGACTCAGATCCACTTCACTGCCCGCTTCCCATAACCCGCTAATCGCTTTTCAGTTAAGAAACTGTCTATTTCTGTCTTAATTTTATTCAAAGGCCCAGCTTCCACAGGTCTCTGAGGCAGCGAATTACACAGATTCATAACTCTCTGAGCGAAGAAATTCCCCTCATCTCAGTTTTAAATTGGCGGGCCCTTATTCTACGCTTATGCCCACTAGTTCTAGTCTCACCTATCAGTTTAAACATGTTGTTTGCATCCGCTTTGTCAAGCCCCCTCTTAATCTGATCGAGTCCTAGAATTTGAGAGGCCACACAGGTAGGTGAGTTCGCGAGGCCACAGATGTTGGTGAGTTCGGGAGGCCAGAGAGGTCGGTGAGATTAGATGGTAAATATCTCTCTTTACTCAATTTCTGATTCAATCGATTTTAAACTGGATAAGTCGAATTAGAGTGATGGCAGGCAGCTAACTCCCGTGGACTGCATATTCTGCGGTATGCGGAAAGTCCTGGAAGCTTCGTGCAGCCGTGAGAACCAGGTGTGCAGGAGAACAATGGGAACAATGAAATGGCAGACGAGTTGAACAAATACTTAGGTTCTGTCTTCAGGAAGGAATACACAAATAACCTTCCATAAATAGTAGGGGACCGAGAGTCTAGTGAGCAGGAGAAACTGAAGGAAATCACTAATAGGCGGGAAGTTGTCTTAGATAAATTGATGGGATTGAAGACCGACAAATTCCCGAGGCCTAATAGTCTGCATCCCAGCGTAATTAAGAAAGTGTCCCTAGAAATAGTGGATGCATTGGTGATCGTTTTCCAACAGTCTATGGACTCTGACTCAGTTCCTATGGGCTGGAGGGTAGCTAATGTAAAACTACTTTTTAAAAAAGGAGGGAGAGAGAAAACGGGTAAATATAAAGTGGTTAGGTTGACATTTGCAGTGGAAAAAATGTATGAATCAATTACTAAAGATGAAATAGCAGCGCATTTGGAAAACAGTGACAGGATCGGTCCAAGTCAGCATGGATCTATGAAAGGGAAATCCTGCTTGACAAATCTTCTGGAATTTTTTCAGGATGTAACTCGTGAAGTTGACAAGGGAAAGGATGTGTAAGTGGTGTATGTAGACTTTCAAACGCTTTTCACAAGGTCCCACACAAGAGATTGGTGTGCAGAATTAAAGCACATGATATTGGGGGTAATGTGCTGACGTGGATAGAGAACTGGTTGGCGGAGAGGAAGCTGAGAGTCGGGATAAACGTGTGCTTTTCAGAATGGCAGTTAGTGGCTCGTGGGTTGCACAGGGCTCAGTGCTGGGACCCCAGCTATTTAAAATATACATTCATGATTTAGATGAAGGGATTGTGTGTAAGATCACCAGGTTTGCAGATGACACTTAGCTGGTTGGCGGTGTGAGCAGTGAGGAGGACGCTAAGAGGCTGCAGATTGTTCTGGACAGATGAGGTGAGTGGGCAAATGCTCGGCAGCTGCAGTATAATGTGGATAAAAATGAGGTTATCCACCTTGGAGGCAAAAAGATGAAGGCAGAATATTATCTGTGTGGCAGCAGATTAGGAAAAGGGGAGGTGGAACGAGACTTGGGTGTCATGGTACACCAGTCATTGAAAGTTGGCATGCAAGTACGGCAGGCGGTAAAGAAAGCAAATGGAATGTTGGCCTTCATAGTCAGAGGATTTGAGTATAAATGCAGGGAGGTCTTACTGCATTTGTATATGGACTTCGTGAGGCCTCACCTGGAATATTGTGTTGATTTTTGCTCTCCTATTCTGAGGAAGGAAAGTTCTTGCTATTGAGGGAGTGCAGCGAAGTTTCACCAGACTGAGTCCGTGGATGGCAGGACTGATATATGAGGAGAGACTCGATCGACTGAGCGTGCATTCACTGGAGTTTGGAAGGATGAAAGGGGATCTCATAGAAAAATAAACAATTCTGGCTGGACTGGAAAGGTTAGATGTAGGAAGAATGTTCCCGATGTTGGAGAAGTACAGAACCAGAGGACACAGTCTACGGATAAGGGGTAAACCATATCGGACAGACATGAGGTGAAACTCCTTCACTCAGAGAATTGTTAACCTGTGATCTTCCCCACCACAGAGCATAGTTGATGCAAATTCATTGGATATATTCAAGGGGGAGTTAAATATGGCCCTTACGGCTAAAGGGATCAAAGGGTATGGAGAGATAGCAGGAAAGGGCTGCTGAGGTGAATGATCAGCCATGATCTTATTGAATGGTGGTGCAGGTTCGAAGGGCCGAATGGCCTACTGCTGCACCTATTTTCTATGCTTCTATGTAACAACTATATAATATTTACAGGAATATAGAAAGTTAAGCGGTAATATTAAAAAGCATATTAGAAATGCTTAGAGAGACCACGAAAAATTATTGGCTAGAAAAATGAAGGAAAATGCTAAGATGTTCTATCAATATATTTAAAATAAGAACGTAACTAAAGAAAGGTTAAGGATTATTAGAGACCACGAGGGTAATGTTTGAGAAGATGTTTGAAAGATTCTTAACGAATACGTTGCATCTGTTTTCACTAAGGAAAGGGGCAATTCAGATATTGCTATCGAGGCGGAAGGTGATATTCTGGAAGAAATACATTTAATGAAAGAGGAAGTATTATGGGCGTTTGGCAACATTGAAAGTAGGTACCTCCGTAGGCCCGGACGAAATGCATCCCAGGCTGTTGAGCGAAGTAAAACAGGAAATATCAGAGGCCTTGACCAATAATTTTCGAGTGCACTTTGGATTTTGGCATGGTGCAGGAGAAATGGAGGATTGCTAATGTAGTACCCTTTTTTAAGAAGGGAGAAATGGATAGGCCATGTATTACAGGACAGTCAGCAAATCTCAGTGGTGGGAAAATTATTGGAAACAATCCTGAAAGACAGGAGAAATCTACATTTGGGAAGGCAAGGATTTATTAGGGAGAGTCAACACAGATTTATTAAAGGAAGTTGGTGTTTGACTAACCTGATAGATTTTTTGAGGAGGTGACAAGATGGTCGATGAGGGTAGTGCATACAATCTGTTGTATAAAGACTTCAGCAAAGCTTTTGATAAGGTCCCACATGGTACATTTGCAACGGAGTTTAAAGCCCATGGGATCAGTGCAAAGTGGCAAGTTGGATCCAACGATGTTTTGGTGCTAGGAAGCAACGGGAACTGGTTTGTGGATGTATTTGCAAATGGAAGGATGTTGCCAATGCAGTTCCACGCCGCTCAGTACTGGGTACCTTGATTTTTGTGGTATATATCAACGATTTAGATTTGATTATAGCAAGTATGATTAAGAAGTTTGCAGAAAATACTAAAATTGGCTGTGAGCTTGATAATGAAGAGGAAAGTCATGGGCTGCAGGAGAATATCAATCTTCTGGTAAGCTGAGCAGAGCAGTGGCAAATGGTATTTAATTTCGAAAAGTGTGAAGTAACACACTTTGAGAGGGCTAATAAGGAAAAGGTGTACACATTTAGTGGTAGGCCACTTGATAGTGTAGATGAACAAAAGGACCTTGGAGTGCTTGTCCACAGATCCATTAAAGTTGCAGTCCAGCTGGATAGATTGGTTGCAAAAGCATACAGAATGTTTGCCTTTCTTGGCTGAGGCATAGAATATCAGTGCAGGGAGGTTATGCTTATATTTTTTAATAACTTTGTTAGGCCAGAGCTGGAGTAATGCGTGCAACTCTGCTCGACGTATTATAGGAAGGACGTGATTGCACTTGAGAGGGTGCCAAGGACATATTCGAGGATGCTGCCTGGAATAAGGAATCTCAGTTATAAGGAGAGATTGGATAGGTTGGGCTTGTTCTCATTGGAACAGAGACTTTGAGAGGAGACCTCATTGACGTGTAAAACATATTGAGGAGTCTGGATATAGTGGACAGAAAGGGCCGATTTCCATTGGTGAAGTAATCTATTCGGAGGTTGCACAGTTTTAAGGTGTTTGGTGGAAGGTTTAGAGGGAAGCTGACTGGGGCGGGGGTCGGCTTCTTTCCGCAGAGGGTTGTGGGCATCTGGAACTCACTTCCTGGAAGAGTGGTGGATGCAGAAACCCTCTCCACTTTTAAGAGATGGTTGGATGTTCACTTAAAGTGCCATAACCTGTAGGGTTACGGATCTAGAGCTGATAATTGCGATTAGATTAGATGACCTTTTGTTGTTTGGTGCAGATATAATGGTAAGTACTGCAGAAAGAGAATACGTCCAGGGAGATCTCCTGGACAAGATTCGATCGCCTGGATGGATCGGAGTTAAATTTGCCAGAATTTTTCCTCCGAAATAGTCCTAGTTTTTTAACAGTTTTTTCCTTCTCCCAGGCGATCACATGACTTCGGTTTGACTGGAGTTTAGCATGTTTCTGTGTAAGGGGTGCCGCTGTTGTGTGAGGCGAACTGGTTTTCTTTCGGCCATTGATAGTTTTCATGGGTTTGTATGTTGTCTTCGGGGCTGCAGGCCTGGGGGCAGATGGCTCTTTTTCAAACGGCATGGACAATATGGTCCGAGGAGGCCTCCTTCTGCCCTGTATATGTCTATATTTCTATTTTTGAATTCGGTTTTTGACAGCCTGCCTGCAGATGGCCGATTATCTCAAGGAATATCAAAGATATGAGCTGCCCAGAACGCTACCACCGCATTTGCCTTTGTCCAGACTACACTGGCTTTTAAGACAGGCAGGCAAAAATGCAATATAGCATTTCATTTATTCGTTCTGGCATGTGGGTGTCGCTGGCAAGGGTATTCTGAGCGACCTTTTTGTAGCGCTGCAGTCCTACTAGTTAAAGAACTCCCATAGCGCTGCAAGGCATGGAGTTCCCAGATTTTGTACCAACAATAATGAAGGAAATTCGATATGATTGCAAGTCAGGATGGTTTGTAACTTGGAGGATAACATACAGGTGATGGTGCTTCCATGGACCGACTGCCTTTGTCCTAATAGGTGGTTGCGTTTGGGTGGTGCTACCGAAGATGCCTTTACGAGTTGCTGTAGTGTAGCTTCTCGATGGCAAACACTTTGTTCCGATGTTAGAGGGAATAGATTTTGAAGGCGGTGGATAGGTTGGCAATCAAGCGGGCTACTTTGTCCTGGATGATGTTGAGCTTTATGGGTGTTGTTGGAGCTGCACTCATCCAGGCAAGTGGAGAGTATTCAATCACGCTGCTGACTTGTGCCTTTTATATGGTAGAAAATAGTTTGGGGAGTCAGGATGTAAGACATGCCCCGCTGAATATAAAGCTTCTGATCTATTACTTTTGCCATATTATTTACGCTGCTGGTCCAGTTAAGTTTTTGTCAATGCTCACAACCAAGGTGTTGATTCGGCGATGCTAATGCCAATTAATATCAAATGGACGTTTATAGACTCCAGCTTTTTGGAGATGAACAGCGTTCAAACGGGAGACGGTTCGTGTACAGTCTCGGCACATGCCCACAAGGGAAAAGGAAAGGCCAGAAAAACCAGCGGACGCTCCTAGATTTAGAGAAAAGCGCGAAGAATAAAAAGGGGTGTACGACAAATGTCAACTTGGTAATACAAGGGATTTAGGCTCAGTAGAACAAAGTAAAGACGATAGATTAAAAAATAAATAACAGAGGGAAAGAGTCAGTACGAGAATAGTTTTGCCGCAAACATAAAATAGAATCCAAAGTTTATATCTGCATGCTAACAATAGACGGCATGGCATAAGAGGAGGGGCCAGTTGGGACAAAACTGGTGATCAATTGTGAAAGGCAGAAAGCATTTTTGAGGAACTAAATGAATGTTATGCATCAGTGTGTATCAAGAAGAGGAGTTTGGAAAAGCTGCTGTGAGCACGAAGTTTGTTGAGATATTCGATGAGATAAAATAGATAAAGAGCATGCACTAAAAAGGCAAGTGGACAAGTCATTCGGTCTGGACGGGCTCCATCATAAGTTGTTTAAGGAACTATGGGAGAAACTTCCCCGTTGCTGGCTACAATCTTCCAATCCACATTAGATGCATAGAATAATACAATCACTGCACAGATGAGCATTCCAGTTAGTCCCACTCTACACTCTTCTTTGCATATCACAGCATTCGTACTCCCTGAAGTATTTCTAAATTCCATTTTGAAGGCTACTATTGAAACTTTTTTCGACCACACTATTGAGCAATGTATTCCACATCCTAACTAGCAGTTGCATCGTATCTGTTCTGCCAAGAAAGAGCTTTCCAGCCAAATCCCACATTGCAGCACTTCAACCGAGGACTTGTGGAATATATTTCAAGTGCATATCCAAGTACTCTGAAAATGTGATAAATGTTGCTGCACCTACCTTCCTTTCAAGCGGTGAGATGCAGTCCCACAAGTCCGTCTGGGTGAAAAAGGTCCTCTCCAGCTGCGCTATAATCCCTCTACTAATTACTTGAAATCCATGCCCCCTTGTTATGTTCCACTCTGCTCTGGAAATAGGAACATCCTTTCCGCTCGATCTAGCCCGTCATAATTTTTTTGCCCTCAATCAAGTCTCCCCGCAGCCTCATCGTTTCCGAAGAAAATAACCCCTGTCCAGCCAAATCTTTCTCAAAGCAAAAATGCTGCACTCTGGAATAATTGGACTGTGATTTCCAGAATGCAAGTTGAAAATTTGCTACTGACACTTAACTTGGACGTGAGTAAGATAAAAATAAACTTGAGGAGGACATTGACTGCTGGTGGAATGGGTGGCCATATGGCAAATGAAATAAAACTCAGAATAATGAGATCTGGTCCATTTCGGCAGTAAGAATGATGTGGGACAACAAGCCTTCTTAAAGCATTTCAAAGTAGGTGGAGGATCAATGTACTGAGTGACTTTTAGCAGAAGTATTTTGGGGGTTCTAGATTAGCTTAAAAATTCAGTTAATAAAGCATATGGGCCCCTGGGTTTTATCAACAGAATCATTGAGTAAAAAGCCAGGAAATTATGCTAAATCTATATAACATATTCGTTTTGTCGCAGCAGGAGGATTGTGTCCAATCCTGGGCGGAACACTTTAGGAAGGACGTGAAGGTTTTGGAGAAGGTACAGAACAGATTTACGAGAATTATTCCATGGATGAGAGAGTGAATTTAATTGGACAGACTGAAGACGCTGTGGTTGTATTCCTCAGAACAGAGAACGATAAGTGGATATTTTTTAGAGCTAATTAAAAATTTTTTGGTTTATATGGAGTAAACAAATCGAAAATGCTACCAACACTTATGGGCAGAGATTTAAGGTAATTTTCAAAAAAAGCCAGAGGCACCATAAAGGAAAATTTCATGCGACAAGTGGCGAGAATTTGGAATACACTGCATGATACTTGGATGAAAAGAAGATTCAATAGTATCCTTCAAAAGGGAATTTGATAACTACTTGAAGGAGAACGATTTACATTAATAGAGCAAAGGAGTGGGACTACGTGCATTGCACTTCGAAAGACCCAGCATAGACTGGATGGAACGAATGACATCCTTCTATGCTGTACTATTCGATGATTCTAGAAAAACTTAAACCTAGACTGAAATAAACAGCTTGAATTTCTATAGCGCCTTTCATGACCTCCGCATTAATGCGCTTTTCGAAGTAAGTTCACTCTGATAATGTAGGAAGGGCGGCAGCTAATATGCGCACAGCAAGATCTCACGAACAGCAATGTGATAATGACCACACAACATGTTACATCATAATTTTGGTTGTTGGCCAAATATTGCCTCAGCACACCAGGCAGAGCTATTATGTTCTGCTTCAATATATTCGGAGACTTGCATCAACGCCTCATCCAAAAGACAGCAATTCCGAGAGTGCAGCGTCCCTCAGTGCTGGCACTGGCAATGCCAGCCTTGATTTTGTGCTTGTGTGGCTATCAAGTTCTCAACATTCTCATCATCAAAACTAATCAATTCCTGACCAAATGCTGACTCTTAATTAATCAGCATGCTAAACAACCGACCTCCGCCTTTTCAACACAACTAAAAAGCGCGGACAATGAACCTCTCGATAGGCCCAGTAGGCTGCAGATAGATAATGGTGCAGTTCTAGGGGTTAGCTTTCTGCCACTGACGGAATATGGGTTTGTTACTTTTATATTTTGCTTTTTTAACTGAATATGACAGAAATCTTCTGGTATGGATAAAATTGTTGGACAATTCTCGGTTACCGTTTAGTTGGGTTAACAACTTTAATTAACCCCTAGTGGTTAATGGTTACAAAGGGATATATTTTACCAAATATTTTTCAGACTGCGAGAGTGATTAAATGTACATTTTCTTGCTTCCTGTTCACAGCTCGACTCACTACATCCGATCAGTCACGAAGCCATCTCAGTTTAGGCGGTGACCTATAATGTGATTCGAAGATGGTCGAACACGCAGGCCTGCATGATATTATCTTGGTCAGGCGCGTGCTTTGCAGCAGTTTCTGCTCATTGGCATAGCAACCCAACCGCAGCCGCTGGTTTCTTCAGCTGCACATCTGTTGGAGTCATGAACTTTGAGTTTAAGTTCTGTCGAGCCTATTAGTGGAGGAGGTGTTCTGCAAAAAAACTTCGACGTGGAGGGATGATTGCAATTTGTTGTTCATTTAAGACAAATTGTGTGAGTTTTGGTTATTTTGAGACGCTAAAGTAATTTATCATTATTGCCGACTTTTCCTAATGCTTCAGGTTTAGCACATTTCAAAATTTGGGTCGCTGGAGTTTGATCTGAACTTTCCATTAATGTCTAAACTGGGTACAACCTGTTAGTGCAGCACTTGAACCGTAGCCTTTTGGGATATATTTCAAGTGCATATCCAAGTACTTTGAAAATGTGATGAATGTTGCTGCCTCTACCTACCTTTCAGGCGGTGAATTCCAGTCCCACAACGTAGTCTGGGTGAAAAATGCCCTCTTCAGTTCCTCTTTAATCCCTCTACTAAATATTTGAAATCTCTGCCCCCTTGTTATGTTCCAGTCTGCTGTGGAAATAGGAACTTCATGCAACTCATAATGTTTTTGGCCTCAATCATGCCTCCTCTCAGCCTCATCGTTTCCGAAGTAAATAACCACAGTCCAGCCAATCTTTTCTCAAAGCAAAAATGCTGCAATCTTGCAAATTGGACTTTGATTTCCAGGATACAATTTGAAAATTTGCTACTGACACTTAACTTGGTGTCAGTAAGATACAAATAAACTTGAAGAGGACATAGACAGGCTGGTGGAATGGGTGGCCATACGGCAAATGATTAAAACTCAGAATCGTGTGATATGGTCCATTTCGGCAAGAAGAATTATGTGGGACAACAAAGGCTTCTTAAAGATTTTAAAGTATGTGCAGGAACAGAGTACTGAGTGAATTTTAGCAGAAGTATTTTGGGTGTTCTCGATTAGGTTAAAAACTTATAAAGCATATGGGACCCTGGGTTTTATCAATAGACTCATTGAGTACAAAGCCAGGAAGTTATGCAATATCTATTTAAAATATTATTTTTTCCGAAGCTGGCGGGGTTGTGTCCAATCCTGGGTGGAACACTTTAGGAAGGACGTGAAAGCTTTGGAGAAACTACAGCAGAGATTTACGAGAATTGTTCCAGGGATGAGACAGATAAGTGGATATTTGCTAGAGATAAGTACAATCTTGAATGGTTTATATGGAGCAAACAAATCGAAAATGCTTCCAACATTATGGGCACAGATTTACGGTATTTTTAAAAAAGGCCAGAGGCACCATAAAGGAAAATTTAATGCGACAAGTGGCGAGAATTTGGAATACACGGCATGGTACTTGGATGAAAAGAAGATTCAATAGTAGCCTTCAAAGGCGAATTTGATAACTACTTGAAGGAGAACGATTTACATTAATAGAGCAAAGGAGTGGGACTAAGTCCATTGCACTTCGAAAGAGCCAGCATAGACTGGATGGAACGAATGACATCCTTCTATGCTGTACTATTCGATGATTCTCGAACAACTTAAACCTAGACTGAAATAAACAGCTTTAATTTCTATAGCACCTTTCAGGAACTCCGCATTAAAGCGCTTTTTGAAGTAAGTTCAGTGTTGTAATGTACGATGGGCGGCAGCTAATATTCGCACAGCAAGATCTCATGAACAGCAATGTGATAATGACCACACAACATGTTACTTAATAATGCTGGTGGTTGGCAAATATTGCCCCAACACAGGAGCGAGAGCGTCTCTGTTCTGCTTCAATAAAGTCGGAGCCTTGCTTCAACGTCTCATCCAAAAGATAGCGTTCCCTCAGTGCTGGCACTGGCAAAGCCAGCCTCGATTTTGTGCTAGTGTGGCTAGCAAGCCCTCAACATTCTCATCATCAAAACTAATCAATTACTGACCAAATGCTGACTCTTAATTAATCAGAATGCTAAGTAACCGACCTCCGCCTTTTCAACAGCTAAAAAGTGCGGAGAATGGACCCTCGATGCGCCCAGTACGCTGTTGATAGATAAGGGTGCAGTTCCAGGGGTTTGCTTTCTGCCACTGACGGAATACGGGTTTGTTACTTTGATATTTTGCTTTTGTAACTGAATATGACAGAAATATTCCGGTTGGGTAAAATAGATGGACAATTCTCGCATACCGTTTAGTTGGGTTAACAACTCTAATTAACCCCGAGTAGTTAAAGGTTACAAAGGGATATATTTTACCAAATATTTTTCAGACTGCGAGAGTGATTAAATGTACATTTTCTTGCTTCCTGTTGACAGCTCGACTCACTACATCTGATCAGTCTATAAGCCATCTCAGTTTAGGCGGTGATCTATAATGTCAGTCTAAGAAGGTCGAACACGCACGCCTGCATGATAATATCTGGGTCAGGCACGTGCTTTGCAGCAGCCTCTGCACATTTTCATAGCAACCCAACCATAGCCGCTAGTTTCTTCAGCTGCACATCTGTTGGAGGCATGAACTTTGATTTTAATTTCTGTTCAGTCTATTAGTGGGGGTGGTGTTCCACAAAAAAACAGCGAAGTGAAGCGATGATTACGATTTGTTTTTTTCATTTAAGTCGAATTGTGTCAGTTTGGGTCATTTTGAGACTCTAAGTAATTTCTGATTATTGCCGAGTTTTTCTAATGCTTCAGGTTTAGCACATTTCCCAAGTAGGGTCGCTGGGGTTGGATCTGAACTATCCATTAATCTCTAAACTGGGTGCAACCTATTCGTGCAACTTCAATCGGTGGGCAAACACTTCTAATGAAGACCCCGAAAAACATTTAGTTAGCATTTATAAATGCATGCTTAATTTAAGGGCTGTCTGCAAGGATTTAAGACAGTCACGTCACGTTTGATAACGTGCAAGGACTCTTTTATAAAGTAACCTATTGCATAAATGGAGGGGATAACGTAAAGTCAAGGTTTTGCACAAAAGGTATGTTTGGAGAATGGTGGACAGGGAGCGACATTCTGCTCCATCCAACCAGTCCGGTACAATTGTGATGCCTTGTGAATCGGAATTTATAAATTCTCGACACCACCCAAAACCATGTGAACTACTGCAAAATTTAACAAAACAGATAAAGGCACAGGATGATGAGTAGTAAAACATCAGGGAAATTCCTCTATGAACGTTTTATGTGATTACAACTAGTCCACACGATTATAGTGGCCCACGTTTACGCTACCTGATATCTCCCCATTGTACGACATGACCACCATAACAGCAAGTAGCCGGTCCATCCCTCTCTTGATGGGATGCAGCGACTCGACATCCATTGGACAAGCCAGCAGCCTGTTCCACTGGTGCACTATCATTTTATTAAAACAATCTTGAAATCTTAACTCTGGCCATACCTAATCAATGTAATCGAAGCATTTTGTCTAGAAAAAGGCAATCATTCCCATTCACATCTTACAATGTTGAAACTTCACTGCAGCGTCTACTGTTCTCTCAAGTATACAGACCCAATTCTTTGAGCCAACATGGTAACGAGGATAATTCAAAAACGGGTATTAGACTTGCGGCACTCCTCTGCACCAATTGTATCTGCATGTTCGCTCAGCTTGTTAAGGGACCGAAGTTGGACACCGTTTTCTAACTGAGGACGGACTACCGCCTTGTGAAAGAACAAACTGGAACCCGGTATGCTTATATTTATAGTTAATTGTCCAATAACTACACCCTCGAAAAATCAGACCTTTTGGATCAGAAAGAAATAGCACCATGGATAGAAAGCTGAATGATGGACAAAATTCAAAAGGTTAGGTGAAATTGATGTGAGTTAGACTGCAAAAGGTTGGAGGCAGTTTTGGAGTCTAATCAGGAATGCAATTTTATGCTTTGTGTATTTAGACAATGTAAATTTTGAAATAGCAAAAAATATTTCGAAATTTGCCTCAACACAAAATTAAACTGTATGTTAAACTGTGATCATGTCAGTCAGCGCATTCTGGAAAACAGGTTGATAGGTTGATGTATTTGATGATTAATATGGATAAGTGAAATATAAGTGTGCAGGCTGATAGGGTTTTGTTGACACCTTCACAGAGGAGGAGGACGAGGCAGATATTGCAGGAGTCCGCTGATTCCATCTCGCTCTCCAACAAGTACTCTGTTCTGTGTACCGGTGAGGCGAAGGTGGCTCTGGGGAGTGCAGCCAACGCCATGTCCATGGCACCACGGATGGCTCAGATGCACGGGGGCGGGGAGGGGTGGATGGAAAAGAATAGAAGAACTATAGTAATAGGGGGTTCCATCGTCAGGGGAGCATATAAATGCTTCTTTTGCCGCAGACATGACTCTGGGTTAGCATGTTCCCTCCTTGGTTCCAGGGTCAAGGATGTCAATGAGCGGCTGCAGTATATTTTGAGAGGAGAAGGTGGACAGCCAGAGATCGTGGTCTATAAATGAACCATTGACAGCGGTAGGAATACAGATGCGACCCTGCAGGCTGAGGTGATGGAGCTACGAGAGAGATTAAAAAGCAGGTCCTCAAAAGTAGTAATGTCCGGATTACTCCAAATGCCGCGAGCCAGTGAGTACAGCAATAGGAGCACAGAGCAAATGAATACGTGGCTGGAGAGATGGTGGAGGCGGGAGGGATTTATTTTCCTGAGGCATTGAGACCACTTCTAGTGGAGTTTGGCCCTGTACAACCCAAACGAGTTTCTCCTCAACAGAGCCGGGACCAATATCCTCGCGGGGTGGTGGTTGGGAGAGTGGCGGTGGAGGTGGTCCGGGGGGTTGGGGTAGCTAATGCTGTTGGGGAGGGTCTAAACTAACTTGCCAAGGGAATGGGAACCTGGAAATAGTTTCAGTAGGGAGGGGAGTAAAGCTGGAAATTGAGAGCAAAAATAAAGAAAGTGAGTTTGAAGGAGGGAGGATACAAGCAGAAAAAGGGATAAAACATCAAATTTAAAGGCACTTTATCTAAACGCACGTAGCATTTGTAACAAAATAGATGATTTAACGCCACAAATTGAGAAAAGTTGGACTGGGAAGAAAATATTTAGGGGTTTTTGAAAATCCGGTAAGACAAACAGAAAGGAAAAAGAGGTGGGTTAGCAAAATTGATAAATGATGGCATCACTGCAATAGTGAGAAACTATGTTGGCTCAAATGATCATGATGCTGAAACAGTTTGGTGGAGTTAAGCAATAATAAGGGGAGAAGTCACTGGTGGGCAAAGTCGAAAGGCACCCTAACAGGAGCAACTCTGTTGCTCGCAGCATAAACCAGGAAATAGTGCGGGCTTCTAAAAAGGGAACAGCAATAATCATGGATGATTTTAACATCCAAATGTAATCGACAAATCAAATTGGTCCGGTTAGCCTTGAGGAGGAGCTCATAGAGCGCATAATGAACGGATACCTTGAGCAGTATGTAACGGTACCAAACCGGCTGCAGGTTATCTTAAATCTTGCCTGGTGTAATGAGAAAGGATTAAAAAGCCAACTCCTAGTAAAGGATACCCGAGGAATGAGTAATCATAGCATGATTGAATTTCAAATTCAGATAGAGGGTGTGAAGGTTGCATCTCTAACTCGCGTACCAAGCTCAACTAAAGGAGACTATGAAGGCATGAGTTCAAAGTTGTCTAAAGTGGACTGGGAAAATAGAATAATGTGTAGGACGTTTGATGAATTGTGGTTTACATTTAGGGAGATATTTCGCAACTCTCAAGAACATTATATTCCAGTGGGGAGGAAAGGATATCAGAGTAAATATTACCATGCGTGGCTAACTAAAGAAATAAGGGATGGTATAGAATTAAAAACAAGGGCATATAAATCACCATAACCAGTGGGAGGACAGAAGATTGCGAAGAATTTAAAGCCAGCAAAGAATTCGTTATAAAATTATGAAGAAAGGGAAGATAGACTATGAAAGTAAACTAGTACAAAATATAAAGTACATTGGCAAGAGTTTTAATAAAAAGGAAAAGAGTGGCTAAAGCAAATGTTGATCCCTTAGAGGATGAGACCAGGGAATTAGTAATGGGAACATGGCAATGGCAGAAACTCTCAACAAATAATTGGTATCTGTTTTTACGGGAGAGGAAACTAACAATATTCCTACAGTCGTTCGTCGAGGAGCTGTGCCGGTGGGATGGAGGAGCCAACTACATTCACAATCACTAAGGAGTTGGTACGCAGTAAAATAATGGGACTAAAGGCAGATAAATGCCCTGGACCTGATGGCTTGCCTCCCAGGATATTAAGAGAAGCAGGGACTGTGGATGAATCGGTTGTAATTTACCAAAATTCGCTGGATTCGGCAGATTGGAAGAGTGCAAATGTAACACCACTATTTAAGAAAGGAGACAGACATTTTGTTTGAGGAAGGATGAGGCCATTCAACAACTGGTGCTTTTTCACCATTGCATTAGATATTGGCAGATCTGTATCGGAACTCTATCCACTCGGCTTTGCTCTGCAACCCTTCTGTCAGCCGTTGTTAAAAACAAATCTCACTTTTTGCATTTTCATTTGACATAGCTTCAACATATTTGCACGGCAGAAGAAAGGAATGGACTCCTTATCGAGGATTCCGCATTACAACCTGTAGGATTAAACCATCGTCGCAAACAATGGGTAAAAAAAACAGCCCCATTACTTGTCATGGTAGATGCTATAACCGTTACCACAAGTGGAAGGTTAAATCATTCCCATCTTGCGAGCGTGGAGCTCCTAATCAGACCCAGGTGCACATCCTTGACAACTGCGCTCAGAGAAAATTTGAGGCTGCTGAAATATTCCCACTCTGTTACACCGGAAGAATTAGCCTGGATAAACAACTTGATTCTTTCTGTGTTGCTGCTACCGAACAAAGATCAAGAAGCGGAACATAGTTCCAGACTTACATAACCCTTGGATTGAACAGGTGCTCCCCGACATCAGTCCTAAATGTGCATTGTTCTAATTGTAAGGCTCTGTCCACTAATTCTGGGCTCTCCCAGCAGATTTTAATGTTTAATTTTATCTGCCTCATCAAATACGTTAAGTTATTTAATAATCTCAATTGGATCATCCTTCTTCATATTCTATATTCAACAAGCACGGCTTTTGGGAATTACATGGTCAGCACATGTGTAAGCTCACTCCACGTCTTCGGATTACGTTACCAATGGGCAGTTGAGAATGAGGGGGTTGAAGACGATGCTTAAATCTTTGAGGATACTCCTAAGGTAACAGTGCGTGACAGGGAGAGCCGCAATTGCTGGAGATGCTATGGTTATATTTGGATAGTAAAGCATGGAATCAATCGGGAGGAGTAGCTTTGTGTTGGAATCCCTACCTCCTGCAAGGTATGCAGCTGCTAAAACCAGTGGTTCTGCTTCGAATGCAATTGACAATTTGCATAAACTGCTACAAAGATCATCCTTGCCCAGATAATGTCATGCAGAATTGCGGGTCCCGCCATTTTAGATACATTTTCGCACACCACCTAAACCCAGATGGATTATTGTATCGTCAGATGCACGGAGTGAATGAGAGAACAGGAAAAAAAGATGAACTTTAGCCATCTGTTGCAGTCATGCACTTATTTGGCAACAACATCTGCTTTACTCCATCAACTGCTCTTGGAGAGTCAACTAAATTTTCACCAGGAAATATTTCACATTTTGTCACGGAAACTAAATAAAATTAAAATGCCATATGGTATCAGTATCCGAGTGCTGACGCATTTACCTCGAACTAGAGCGGACTCAGCTCAGAGAGAGGTTGATTGTCTGCATTTTTTCCCATTACGAATACAGACATCGTTTACTCTAAATACTCCACAATAGATAGACCACAAGTATGTAGCAGCCCAACATGAAATTGAAATTGGACGTAGGCGGGAACACAAATATATGTGCTTGATTCATGGACAGTAGCGAGTAAACATTGCACTCATTCATTTCGAATTCCGCTATCCATTCGGCCGACTGAATCGTGCTGTAACATCTGTGCTTTTCTATTCCTATATCTGCTTGTTGGAAGATGTTGTTTGGAACTCCAGAAGTAAATTAAAATCCATGTTTGAGGTAACGTTACATGTTTAAATTTGAAGAGAGTGAAGCTTTTTACACCAAAATCTATGTCTCCCCGGCAAACATCATATTTGTAACAATGCATTTAGTGTGTACTTAACACAAGATATAAAGGAAATAATGGCATCAATTTGTATACGTTCCAGAGAACTAACTAACTTCCAAGACACTAACTTTTATGTTCACTCATTAGTGATAACCTTTATATGAATGAAGAGTGTAACCTCATACAATAATAACATGAGCTTTTTTTAAATGTGTTTCATTATTACAATAATAGACAAGAGGATGTAACTGAAGTGGTAAGATTTTCCCTTGGCTCTATTGGAAGATTAACGTATATATGCCGCGGGGTATTTTATTTTGGTTGTTGCAACGGAACCTCAATCAAAAACATGATGCTAGTGATTTGAGGACAAATATCAAGCAGAAAAAAAACATGAACACAGCAACAATATGCTGATCGATTGTTACCCAATCATTACTTTCATATAAATTTCAAGACGTTGAACACAGTATTGTTCAGATATTTCGTTTTCCTGGTTTTATGAACTAAAAATATCAATATTCTTAATATTTGAATGGTAAAAACAAATACATTCCTAGATTGAAATAAACGAATTTCATGAATATGACTTAAATTATCAAGTTGAAAAATGCAATCGGTATTAATTTAAATAGAGATAAATAAAAAGAGATCAGCTGCCAGCTTCATTAATGTCAGGTGGCAATATGCAGAACGTATTGTTTCCTCATTACGAAGAGATATTTTAGCACAATAATGCATGTGGCACTTGCTTCTTATTCGCTAAGCGTTTATCTTCCAGGCTTTACTTGGAACATGGAGACTTCACTGAACACTGAAGGGAACGTAATGAGTCCCCATATTAACCCGCAATCATATAAACATAGAAACATAGAAAATAGGTGCAGGAGTAGATCATTCGGCCCTTCGAGCCTGAACCACCATTCAATAAGAACATGGCTGATCATTCACCTCAGTACCCCTTTCCTGTTTTCTCTCCATACCTCTTGATCCCCTTAACCATAAGAGCCATATCGAACTCACGCTTGAATATATCCATTAAACTGGCATCAACAACTCTCTGCGGTAGGTAATTCCACAGTTTAACAACTCTCTGAATGAAGAAGTCTCTCCTCAGCTCAGTCCTAAATGGCCTACCTCGTAATCTAAGACTATGTCTCCTGGTTCTGGACTTCCCCAACATCGGGAACATTCTTCCTGCATCTAACCTGTCCTGTCTCGTCAGAATCGTATACGTTTCTATGAGATGCCCTCTCATCATTCGAAACCCCAGTGAATAAAGGTTCAGTTGCTCATGTCTCTCCTCATATGGCAGTCCAGCCATCCATAGAATTAGTCTGGTGAACCTTCACTGCACTCCCTGAGTAGCAAGAACGTCCTTCCTCAGATTCGCAGAACAAAACTAAACACAATATTCCAGTTGAAGCATCAATAAGGCCCTGTACAACTTGCAGTAAGACCTCCAGGCACCTATACTCAAATCCCCTAGCTATGAAGGCTAACATGCGATTTGCCTTATTCACCGCCTGCTGAACCTGCATGACAACCTTCAATGACTGATGAAGCATGACATCCAGGTCACGTTGCAGATCCCCTTTTCCTAATCTGCCGCCATTCAGATATTATTCTGCCTTCGTGATTTTGCCCCCAAAATGGATAATCTCACATTTATCCACATTATACTGCATCTGCCATGCATTTGCCCACTTAGTTAACGTGTCCACTTCATTCACTCTGCAGCCTCTGAGCGTCCCCCTCAAAGCTCACACCGCCACTCAGTTTAGTGTCATCTGCAAACCTGGAAATATTACCCTCAATTCCTTCATGCAAATCGTTAATGTATATTGGAAAGAGCTGGGATCCCAGCACTGAACCCTGCAGCATCGCACGAGTCACTGCCGGCCATTCTGAAAAGGACGCGTTTATTCCAATGCTCTGCTTCCTGTCTGCCAACCAGTTCTCTATCCACGCCAGTACATTACCCCCAATACGATGTGCTTTGATTTTGCACACCAATTTCTTGTGCGGGACCTTGTCAAAAGCCTTTTGAATGTCCAAATACACCACATCCGCTGCTTCTCCCTTGTGCACTCTGCAAGTTCCAAGCTGAAAACATTCCAGAAGATTCGTCAAGCATGATTTCCCTTTCGTAAATCCATGTGGACTTGGGCCGATCCTGTCACTGCTTTCCAAATGCACTGCTCTTTCATCCATAATGATTGATTCCAACATGTTCCCCACTACTGATGTCAGCTAACCGGCCTATAAATACCCGTTTTCTCTCTCCCTCCTTTTTTGAAAAGTGGTGTTACAGTAGCTATGCTGCAGTCCACAGGAACTGTTCAAGACTCGATCGACTGTGGGAAAATGATCACAAATGCATCCACTATTTCTAGGGTCACTGCCTTAAGTACTCTCGTTTGCAGACTATTAGGCCCCCTGGATTTTATGAGACTTCAATTTAATCAATTTCGCAAACACAATTTCCTGCCTAATATGGATATGCTTCATTTCCTTCATCTCACTAGACCAATTGTCCACTAGTACATTCGGAAGTTTATTTGTGTCTTTCTTCGTTTAGACAAAACCGAAGTATTTGTTGAATTGGTCTGCAATTTTTTTCGTCCCCATTAATAATTCACCTGAGTACGACTGCAAGGGACCTGTATTGTCTTCACGAATCTTTTTATCTTCACATATTTATTGAAGCTTTTGCAGTCATTTTTTATGTTCCGTGCAAGCTTCCTCTCGTACACTATTTTCCCCCTCTTAATTAAACCCTTAGTCCTCTGCTGTTGCATTCTAAATTTCTCCCAGTCCTTAGGTTTGTTACTTTTTCTAGCCAATTTATATGTCTCATCCTTGGTTTTAACACTATCTCTAATTTCACTTGTTAGCAATGGTTGGGCCACCTTCCCCGTTTTATTTTTACTCCAGACAGGAACGTACAATCCGATAAAAGAGAAGGTCCAGTGAGACGCGGAGGCTCCCAGACTGATTCACCGACCAGAAGAGCAACTGCTACATGAATTCAGATGGGAAAAACGAAAGCACTATGTGTAAGATTAAACGATTTCTATACTCTTTTTGTCCTTCTCAAGTAAGTCACAATTTGAACTGCTTTGAACAGTTTACATTCAAAGTGTCTTGAAAAAATTGTTTTCAGTAACAATTTAAGGGGACAACATTAATTTGCTGATGAAGATTCTTCCCGTCGCTATTCCTAGTGAAGCTAAGGGAAACCTTGATAAGCGCATGACAGTCAAATGACTGGAAGCAACAACTGGTAGCTGCAATGTGAAGGAGGATTTCCTGGAGTTTATATTGGATGGTTTTCTTGACCAATATATCGAAGAACAAACATATCGATATATAGAGATTAGGTCATCCGAGACTGGATCTTGTGCAATTAGAGAGGATTCATTAGCAATCTGGTCGTGCGAGTCCCCTTTTTGAGGAGTGACCATAATATTGTTGAATTATTCATTACGATGGCGAGTGACCCAGTTAATTCAATGAAAAGGGTCCTGAACGTAAAAAAAGGTAACTTCGATGGTATGAGACATGAATTGGCTCGGATTGACAGGCGAATGATACTTAAAGGCCTGCCAGTGGACAGGTAAGATTTTGGTCAGTGGGAGAACTTCAAGGTTTAACCCTTTTTAAATCATTTCAAGATTGGTGTAAATTACTCGTCACAGTTTCGAGTAGCTCTAAAGGTATAATAAGATTACAAGTTTAAGTAAAACTGCAATATGAAGGAGATAGGATTCTTGTAGATTTAAGCAAAGACAAACAAGCAAGCTAGCTTAGCTAATTAGACTGCTTGTAAAAACTGTTTCGCTAAACAGGTCAGCGATGATTCAGGTAGTAACACCATAAAAATAAGGAGCTTGGTGCAGCCTTGCTTGGAGTGCAGCGGCAGGTCAGAGTGCAAAGGTAAGAGTTTGGTAAGTGTGTGAGTTAAGGCACGTGGGAGCGGGAGGTGTTGCTTTGTCTTGTTTTCTGCATCAGTGCAGACTCCCCGACATGGGAGGAAAAGAAAACGAAGTGTGACATCACAGCCAGAGATTCGGTGACGTCGGAACGGCCTATAAAGTCCAGCTGGTGCAGCTGCAGCAGGGAGAGAAGGCAAAAAAGAACTACAAAGAAATCGAAAAGTGACGTCACAGCCAACGGAGTAAGTGATTGGCTGATGATTGGTGAATAGTTTTTTAACTTTTGTTTTCTTTATCATTAAGTAACCTTTAGCATTATTGTTTCCAAATTAAGTTAATCTCGGGGTTCATTCAGGCAGGAGAGCTCCGATACGTGTTATATGGGAAGTCAGGGACGATTCCATTGTCCCTGACGACCACATATGTGGGAAGTGTATCCGGCTGCACGCCCTGACAGACCGCATTGCGGCACTGGAGGTGCAGGTGGATTCACTCTGGAGCATGCGCTGTACTGAGGATTTCGTGAACAGCACGTTTAGTGAGTTGGTCTCACTGCAGTTAAAGGTTACACAGCCAGATAGGGGATGCGTGACCAACAGGAAGAGCAATGGAAGGAAGGAAGTGCATTGGTCCCCTGCAGTCATCCCGCTAAAAAACAGATACACCGTTTCGGGTACTGTTGAGGGGGATGACTCATCAAGGGATGGTAGCAGCAGCTAAGTTCATGGCAGCGTGGGTGGCTGCGCTGCACAAAGGGCAGGAAAAAGAGAAGGAGTGCTATAGTGATAGGGGAATCTGTACCGAGACTCCAGGATGATATGTTGCCTCCCAGGGTGCAAGGGTCGAAAATATATTGGAGTGGGTGCGGGACATTTTGAAGGGGAAGGGTAAAGAGCCAGTTGGCCTGGTGCATATAGGTTCCAACGATACAGATAGAAAACGGGATGAGGTCCTATAAGAGGAATTCAGGGAGGTAGGAGCTGAATTATAATGTAGGACTTCAAAATTAGAAATCTCAGGATTGCTACCAGTACCATGTGCTAGGCAGAGTAGGAATCGCAGGATAGCTCAGATGAATACGTGGCTTGAGGAGTGGTGCAGAAGGGAGTGATTCAAATTCCTGGGACATTTGAACCGGTTCTTGGGGAGGTGGGAAAAGCACAAACCGGACGGTCTACACCTGGGCAGGACTGGAATCAATGTCCGAGGGGGAGTTTTTGCTCGTGCTGTTGGTGAGGGGTTAAAGGAATATGGCAGTGGGATGGGAACCTATGTAGGGAGACAGAGGGAAGTAAAAAGGTAGTAGAAGCAAAATATAGATATAAGAAAAGTAAAATTGGAGCGCAGAGGAACCCCAAGGCAAAATGCAAAAAGGGTCACATTACAGAAAAATCCTAAAGGGGAAAATTGTGTTTAATTGAAAAGGCTGAACGCTCTGTGCCTCAATCCGAGGAGTATTCGGAATAAGGTGGACGAATTAACCGCGCAGATTGCAGTCAATTGTTTTGATGCAATTTGCATCACGATACATGGCTCCAGGTTGGCCAAGGCTGGGAACTCAACATCGAGGCGTATTTCACATTTAGGATGGATAGACTGAAAGGAAAAGGAGGCGGGGTGGCGTTGCTGGTTAAACAGGAAATGAATGCAATAGTAAGCAAGGACATTAGCTTGGATGATGTGGAATCAGTGTGGGTGGAACTAAGTAATACCAAAGGGCAGAAAACACAGGTGGGAGTTGTGTACAGACCACCAAACAGTAGATTTGAGGAGGGGGACAGCATCAAACAAGAAATTAGGGACGTGTGCAATAATGGTGCAGTAGCTATCATGGTCGACTTCGACCTACATATTGAATGGTCTAACCTAACTGGTAGCAATGCGGTGGAGGAGGATTTCCTGGAGTGTATTAATGATGGTGCTCGAGACCAATATATCCAGGAACCAACTCGATGGCTGGCCGTCCTCGACTGTGTGATGTGTAATGAGAAAGGACTAATTAACAATCGTATTGTGCGAGGCCCCTTGGCGAAGAGTGACCATAATATGATAGAATTATTGATTAAGATGGAAAGTGAAAGTTAATTCAGAGACTCGGGTCCTGAACTTGGTGAAAGGTAACTTCGATGGTATGAGACGTGAATTGACTAGAATAGACTGGCGAGTGATACTTAAAGGGTTGATGGTGTATTGGCAATGGTAAACCTTTAAGAATCACATGGATGAACTTCAGCAATTGTACATACCTATCTGGAGTTAAAATAAAACCGGGAAGGTGGCTCAACCGTGGCTAACAAGGGCAATTAAGGATCGTGTTAAATCCAAGGAAGAGCCATATATATTGGCTTGAAAAACCAGCAAACCTGAGGACTGGAAGAATTTTATAACACAGCAGAGGAGGACAAAGGGTTTTATTAGGAGGGGGAATATAGCGTATGAGAGGAAGCTTACTGGGAGCATAAAAACTAACTGCAAAAGCTTCTATAGATATGTGAGGACAAAAAGATTAGTGAAAACAGATGTAGGTCCCTTGCAGTCAGACTCATGTAAATTTATAATGGGGAACAAAGAAATGGCTGACCACTTAAACAAATAATTTATTTCTGTTTGCACGAAGGAAGACACAAACCTTCTGGAAATATTAGGGGACTAAGGGTCGAGCGAGAATGAGGAACTGAAGGATATCCTTATGAAGCAGGAAATAGTTTTCGGGAAATTGATGGGATTGAAGTCTCACAAATCCCCGGGGCCTGACAGTCTCCATCCCAGAGTAATTAAGGATGTGTCCACAGAAATATTGGAAGCATTGGTGATCATTTTCCAACAGTTTATCGACTCTGGATCAGTTCCCATGGACTGGAGGGTAGGTAATATAACACCACTGTTTCAAATTCAAAAGATTCTGAAGGGGTTAGACAGGTTGGATGCAGGAAGAATGTTCCCAATGTTGGGCAAGTCCAGAACCAGGGGACACAGTCTAAGGATAAGGAGTAAGCCATTTAGGACAGAGATGAGGAGGAACTTCTTCACCCAGAGAGTGGTGAACCTGTGGAATTCTCTGCCTCAGAAAGTTGTTGAGGCCAATTCACTCAATATATTCAAAAATGAGTTAGATGTAGTCCTTACTAGTCGGGGGATCAAGGGGTATGGCGAGAAAGCAGGAATGTGGTACTGAAGTTGCATGTTCAGCCATGAACTCATTGAATGGCGGTGCAGGCTAGAAGGGCCGAATGGCCTACTCCTGCACCTATGTTCTATGTTTCTATGTTTCTAACAGGAGGGAGAGAAAAAACGAGTAATTATAGACCGATTAGCCTGTCATCAGTAGTGGGGAAAAATGTTGGAATCAATTATTAAACATGAAATAGCAGCTTATGTGGAAAGCTGTGACAGGATCGGTCCAATTCAGCATGGAATTATGAAAGGGGAATCATGCTTGACAATCTTCTGGAATTTTTTGAAGAATGTAACTCGTAGAGTGGACAAGGGAGAACCAGTCGATGTGGTGTATTTGGGCTTTCAAAAGGCTTTTGAAAAAGTCCTGCACAAGAGATTGGTGTGGAAAATCAAAGCACATGATATTGGCGGTGATGTACTGATGTGGATAGAGAACTGGTTGGCAGAGAGAAAGTAGAGATTCGGAAAAAACTGGTCCCTTTCAGAATGGCAGGTAGTGGCGAGCGGTTTGCCACAGGGCTCAGTGCTGGTACCCCAGCTCTTTACAATGAACATTAATGATTTAGATGAAGGTATTGTGTGCAATAGCTCCAAGTTTGCAGATGGCACTAAACTGGGTGGCGATGTGAGCTGTGAGGAGGACGCTAAAAGGCTGCAGGGTGACTTGGACAGGTTAGGGGAATGGTAAACTGCATGACAGATGCACTATAATATGGATAAATCTGAGGTTATCCACTTTAGGGGCAAGAACAAGAAGGCAAAATATTATCTGATTAGTTAAAGGGGAAGTGCAACCTGACCTGGGTGTCTTGGTTCATCGGTCAATGAAAGTTGGCATGCAGGTACAGCAGGCGGTGAAGAAAACCGAATTGAGAAGGAATTTCTTCTCACAGAGAGTTGTGAATGTGTGGAATTCTCTGCCCAGGGAAGCACTTTACGCTAGCTCATTTATTATATTCAAATCACAGATAGATAGATTTTTAACCAATACGGTAATTTAGGGTTATGGGGAGCGGGCGGGTAAGTGGAGCTGAGTCTGCGGCCAGATCAGCCATGATCTTGTTCGGTGGCGGAGCAAGCTCGAGGAGCTAGATGGCCTACTCCTGTTCCTTGTTCTTAAGTTCTTATGTTCATCTGTTGTTATGTTCTTATTAATGTTGGGGAAGTCCAGAACCAGGGGTCACAATCTAAGGATAAGGGGTAATACATTTCGGACCGAGATGAGGAGAAACCTCTTCACCCAGAGAGAGGTGAACCTGTGGAATTCTCTCCCACAGAAAGTTGTTGAGGCCAATTCACTAAATATATTCAAAAAGGAGTTAGATCTAGTCCTTACTACGCGGGAGATCAAGGGGTATGGCGAGAAAGCTGGAATGGGGTACTGAAGTTGCATGTTCAGCCATGAACTCATTGAATGGTGGTTCAGGCTCGAAGGGCCGAATGGCCTACTCCTGCACCTATTTTCTATGTTTCTATGCACCAATGTATGTCCTGTATTTGGACTTTCAAAAGGTTTTTCACAAGGTCCCACACGAGAGATTAGTGTGCAAAATTAAAGCAATTGGTATTGGTTTAATGAATTGAGGTACAGAAAGAACTGGTCGGCAGACACTAAGCAAAGAGTAGGAATAAACGGGTCCTTTTCAGAATCGCAGGCAGGGACTAGTGGGTACCGCAAGGTTCAATGCTTCGACCCAGATATTTAAAAAATACATTAATGATTTGGACGAAAGGATATAAAGTAATACCTCCATGTTTGCAGATGAACTAAGCTGAATGGGAGTATGAGCTGTGTGGTGGATGCTAAGAGGCTGCAGCTGAATTCGACAGGTTAAGTTAGTGAGCAAATGGATAGCAGATGCAGTATAGTGTATAAAAACGTGAGGTTATCCACCAAGGTGACAAAAACAGGAAGGCAGAATATTATCTGAATGCTGACAGATTAGGAAAAGAGGAGGTGCACCGAGACCTTGGTGTAATGGTACATCAGTCATTGTAAGTTGGCATGCAGGTACAGCAGGAGGTGAAGAAGCCAAATAGGATGTTGGCCTTCGGAGCAAGGGGATTTGAGTATATGTGCAGGGAGGTCGCACTGCAATTGTACAGTGCCTGCTGAGGCCACACCTTGGATATTGTTTACAGTTTATTCTCATAATCTGAGGAAGAACATTCTTGATATTGGGGAAGTGCAGCGAAGGTTCATCAAACTGATTCCCGGGATGGCAGGAATGACATATGAAGAAAGATTGGATCGACTCGGCTGATATTCACTGGAATTTAGAAGAATGAGACCGGATCTCATGGAAACATATACAATTCTGTGGAGATTGAACAGGTTAAATGCAGGGAGAATGTTGCAGATATTGGGGAAGTTCAGCACCAGGGTTCACAGTCTAAGGAGAAGGGGTAAGCCATATAAGACTGAGATGAGGAGATACGTCATCATTCAGAGAATTTTGAACCTGTGGAATTCACTAAAACAGAAAGATGTTGAGGTCAGTTCGCTAAATATATTCAAAAGCCAGTTAGATTTCACCATTACGGCTAAAGGGATCACGTGTCATGGAGAGAAAGCACGAATGTGGTACTGAAGTTGCATGATCAGCCATGATTATATTGATTGGTAGTGCAGGCACGAAGGGCCGAATGTCCTACTCCTGTAACTATTTTATATGTTTCTATGTTTCTATAATAGTTTGTGCTGAAGAGGGATATCGGGAGATTGGTGTGTAGTATTAACGTGGGTATAGAAATGTTCGCCAGAATAATCTATTTCCGTGTTATAAATGCGATGCAATTATATTTAATGAGCATTGTAAACACTTTCAGTAAGATTCCGAGTGCGATTTCGCTTGTAGTCCTGATCGTAGCATATGCCTGCATTGAAAGTTAGTCACAAGATTTGGACTTCAGTTATTGCGCACACCCAGATGCCCTTGCGAAGCTGGCAGTGGACCAACTTCTTGAAACTCAGCCTTCATGCTGTTGATGGTCCTTCCACAGTGCTGTTGGTTAGGGTGTCCCAGGATATTGAACCAGCTGCTATGAAGTACAGCGATATATATCGAAGTCTCATGGAATTGACTCCGAGGTGATGCTGTTCCCATGCACCTTCTGCTCCTGTCGTTCTGGCGGTGTTCTTCGTGTTAGAGGTAATGTTGAAGAAGTCATGATGCGTTGTTGCTTTGCATCCTGTAAGTGGAGCACACAGTAACCACGGTGCGCCGCTGGCTGAGGGCATTATTGTTTAAGGTGGTCGAAATGCGTACGTGTTCATTCAGTGATCTCAATCATTTTTCTGGGAAGTCATATTAGTCTCGATCCTTGATCACTCTCTTTCCGACCCCGTCTCGTTCTGTCGCACAAACACACGTCCACGTTGATTGATTTTATACAAATTGCCTTGTATTGCTCAGAATGATATTTGTTCTATTTTAGTTCACTCGGATTTTGTGGAGAATATTTTTAATAATATATGGGACACATTTCATTCTGAACCCCTAATTCAATATCATGAGAACACAGCTCACATTAGTGGAGCGGTCTGGCGGCAAGTTTCCATTCAAGGTTCTTAGTAGACGGTGTTTGAATGATTTTCGCTGTGCAATAATTGAATATATGATTGAATTCTTTGCCATTATTTGCAGGGAAGACTTGCAATAATATTCCGATGCTTGTCTCTATATATCAGATGAATAAAATAATTATTTTAAAACTACTAATAATTCCTATAAAATAGCGAACAGATAGAATGCCAGACTATCGAGGTTCCCCATTGTGAAGTCGGAAAATAAATTATGCAAGCCGACTTAGTTAAGTTCGTTGCGGAGAGCGTTCGCATATTGTTCATTGTTTACTGTCCGATGTTTGAGTGTCTGGGAAGACGCAAACAAATGGAAGCCATTTATCCCCTCCAGCGTGTTTCCCTATTCATTAATATCATGGTTGATCTGTACCTCAATTCCATTTACCTATCTTACACCCATTATCCAAAACTAAGCTCTCAAGCTGTTGACAACTTCAGTCGAACTAATGTTGAAAGCTTTTTGGGAGGATTGTTAAAGATTTTCACGCTACTTCGTGTGAAGAATGTATTCTTTCCATCAACCTTGAAACTGCACATCTCTAATTTGAAGTTTATGCCCGTAATTCTGTACTCCCGCAATAGAGAAAATCAGTTACTCTGCACCCAACCCATTTAAATCTTTAATCGACTTTTTCACCACAATCAGATCGCCTCTTAATTTTCTGGATTCAACGCAACTCATGTGCGAGCAAGTTTGACATTCCAACCAATCTCTTCGTATATTAGATTTTCCTGAATCCCTTCTGGATATATTGGTGACGATCTGATATTGATGTTTGCTAGTTTTGGACACCCCGCAAGTGGAAACATCTTCTCTACCTTTAACCTATGATATATTTTCATAATTTGAAAGACATCAGTACGTAACCCCTGAGTCGTCACGATTCAAGACAAAAGAACTCCAGCCTGCTCAGTCTTTCCTGATAGTTATTAACTGTCAATTTTGGTATTATTCTTCTAAATTTCGTGACAGCTACTCCAGTGGCGCTATAAACTTTTTGTAATATGGAGAGCATTTTACAGTAATCTAAGAGTGGTCAAATTAAGATTTTAAAGAATTTAAACAAAAATCCTCTTCCCTTCAAATATATTCGTCAAGAAGCCAACCCCAGTGCTCTGTCTGCAATTTGTTGGACTTACTTAACCTAGATCTCTAATTTTACTGATTTACAAATCTAGATCCCTTTGCACCTCTACCCTATTCCGACTCTTAATTCCCAATGAATAAATGGCCTCCTTATACCACCTACCAAAACGTACCAGCTCAAGCACGTTTCGCACTTTTGGAGACGACCAAATGCACTACCAGTGTCATTCATAATCCCCAAAATGGTCCATTTTACAATCGTAAATTTCGATTTGATTTTCTCCTTCAATGGGACTGTCGCTAGGAGTAGGATCATCATCATTGCAAGAAGCAGTCTTTTTTCCGATTGCACTTAACATGTTCTTGCCACTGATACACAGAGATAATGTGTCGTCCTGATACTCATATTCTTCCTCCGAGCGCTGTTGGAGCTGATGATATCGATCGACGATTCCATTTTCGAATGCAAGGCGTTGTGCAACAATTCTAAAAAAAACATGTCAACTACATGATGGTAGTTATGAGGAGAAATTGCCAAACAATATATATATTTCTGCTGAAAAGTAACACAGACTGTGAGTTTAAATAGTAACTTTCATGTTGGTACGTCCCAAATTTATTTGCATCCAATGAAGCAGCATTGAATTCCGACCGACAGCATTCTGATGCCTCCATCACCGTTGTTGAATGGATTTCCTTCATACAGTGGGAGATTTTGCAGAAAGATCACTATTGTGATGGCGTCTACGTTCAGTTCATAAAATACCGTGCTCACTTTAATCCATCAAGGCGTGTGAAGCTAAGGACTTTAGCTGAAAAAAGCACAGCTGAAAATAAACAGATAGGGAGAAATGCGAGAACTGCACAATAAATTATAGACCGTTAAAGAACAGATGGAGGAAATTCGGCCCATCGTGCCTGTGCCGGCTCTTTGAATGATCTATCCAATTACACCTGCTTCCCTGTCTTTCCTCCATAACCGTGCTATTTGTTTTTTACCCTTCCAGTATATATCAATTTATCTTTTGAAATTAACTGTTCAAAATGATTCCAACACTCTTTCCGTCAGGGCATATTTTTAAACTCTTACCAAAGCACATGTGGATTACGAGCGAGAATAAGCCATACATACTTCGAGTTCGCTCTACCATTCAGGATGATGGTGGTTGAAGTCGGACTTCAACTCTGCTTTTCCGACCTAACCCCATATCCCATGACTCCGTAAGTGCAACAAATCAATCCCTATCAATCTTGAATATAGTCGTCGACTGAGTCCCTATAGTCCTCCGGAGTAGATTATTCCAATGAATCACAATGCTCTGATTGAAGAAATTGCGACACATCTCAGTCCTCAATAGCCGACGCCTTATAATGAGATTATCATTTCTCGTTCTGGACTCTCCAGTCAGGGTAAACAATCTCTCACCATATACACTCTAAGAATTTTCGACATTTCAATTAGATAAGGTCTCAGTTTTATAAGATCTAGTGAATATAGGTTCATTCAACTCAATATCTTCTCACAGGACAGAAATCGATCCCCAGCAATCAATCGAGTGGCTGTTGGTTGCTCTTCCTCTCAGGCAAGTAAATCCTTCCTGAGTAAAGTTCATCAAACTGTACACAGTGCTCCAGGTCAGGTCTCCTCATATACCTCTCTAGTTGCAGCAAGACGTCCTTACTCTTATACTCCACCCCTTGCAATAAAGACGGACATCGCATTTACCTTCCTCACTGATTGCTGTGTCTGCATTTAGTTTTCTTTGATTCGTGTAGAAGAAGGTACAAATCCCTCTGCATAGCGGCCTGTACCAGTCTCTCACCCTTTTCATTATTCAGCTTTTAATTCTTCAAACAAAATTGCAAGTCAAATGAACATAGATCATTAACGGGTGTTGTGGACGAACGCTACAATAGGTGAGAGAAAATTGGAAAGGGCAGAAAGATGGTGGCTGACACGATGTGTTCAGGCAGAAACAATTATCAACGTGTCTAATGTAAAGCTGACCCTTATATCTAGACGAATAGAATTCAAGGATTAGAAATTACACTAAAGCTATACATAACCATGCCTAGACAGGAGTACTCTGAACTATTCAACGCACTACACCTTCGAACAATATATTGGTCATGGAGGGAGTGCAGCTTAGAATTAATATCAATCCTGGTTTCCATGGGTAAAGTTATGAACAGAGATTACACAAATGGGGGTTGTATTCTCTGGATGTTCGAAGGTTAAGGGGCGATATGATCTAAGCTTTTAAGTTATTATTGGAAACTCACAGGAGAGGTAAAGAAATTATATCCACTGGTCTGTGAATGCAATACTAGGGGGCTGCACGTTGAGCCAAACCTTTCAAGAGTGAATTCAGGTAACATTTGTGAAAACAAAGGGTGCTAGAAGATTGGAACTCGCTTTTGCGAATAGCGTTTGGTTTTATGGCAATTGTTAATTTATAAGCTGAGATTCATAGATGTTTTTATCCAAACTTATTAACAGATATGTGGCAAAGGTGGGTATAAGAGTTAGGTCAAATATATGTCATGAACTCATTTAATGGCGGACTAGGATCCATGGATTCAATGGTCTACTCCTGTCCTTACATTCCAAAGTTGACAATTGAACGTTCCCCACATCATACACCATATTAAAATGCTTGCACAATCTCTAAACTGGTCTTTATCCTATTTCAAACACTTTAGTTGTTTCTAACAGTTTACCTTCCCACCTAGCATTGTATCATCATTAAACGTGGATATATTAAACGTGGCTCCCACCCCAAGTTCACTGATATAAATTGTAATTCTTTCAGGCCGAAGCATTGAACCTTGCTGCACACCAGTAGTTACTTCCTGCCATCACGAAAATAATCAGTTGATTCCTGCGCTGTTTTATGTCCTTTAACTATCCACACTAAAATATTGCCCCAAAATCTCCATGAGCACAAACCTATTTTCTTTATATTCCAAAACATTCACTCTCACTCTCTCTCACTCTCTCTCTCTCTCTCTCTCTCTCTCTCTCTCTCTCACATTCTCCCTCTCTCTCTTTCCCTCCTTCTCTGCCTGGCTGGTTTTCGCTCTCTCTCTCTCTCTCTCTCTCTCTCTCTCTCTCTGCTGCACTCCCTCTCTGTCGCTCTCTCTTTAGTTCTATCCTCATCTTATAAGAAACAGAGAAAGATTGAAATCTACAGCTCAGAATGAGGCAATTTCGTCCCATCATGTCCGCGCCAGCTGAAAAAGCCACACGTCCCTTGCTGCGCCTTATATGAGCATATTGCAAAGGCAGAAAGAAAAAGAGCATCCGGCGAAACCAAGCCGCCCAACAAAACTGCGACAACCAATTTTACTCTCCAGCCCATTCTGAGCCATGTGATCTCCCACGAGAGGCAAAAACCAGTTAAAAACACAGGCAAATTGAGGAACAAAATCTGGGAAACATCCTGGCCGACCCATCCAGGCGATCGAAAATAGTCCAGAACGCAACTCTGGCTGTAGTCGATTGCCTGCAGTACTTATCATCGTACCTATGCCAGCTAACAAGAGGGTACACCGTCTAATCCAACTTACCAACTCTATCTCCATAACCCTGCAGCTTATGGCACTTCAACTCCATCAAGCACTTCTTCACCACCTCATGTCAAATTCATCTTTCTGCCCCTTCCCATTTTCTCCAACTTCCAGTCGTGTTCCTTCCACACCATCCTGTTCCAAATACCAGCACCCATTTTGCACACAAATATTTCCGCCACATTTCATCGGCTGCCAGTCCCTTTCTCGTTATCGGCACCTTTCCTCCACCCCTCATCCCTTGAACCAATGACAATCATGTTACAGTTTTAAACGCAATTATTAAAATGCAAGATTTTTGCCAGAATGATACAGGTTTGCGTGATTGGTTGCAGATCGGGGGACTTTGGTTATTTTCAGAAAGGTGTGAAGGCGGGATTGTCCTCCTTCGCGCTGATAATGCTAAATATACAATTAATGGAGATCTGCAAAATTATGAAGATGTTTGATAGATTAAATAAAGTGAACGGTTTCCATTGTCAGGAGCGTCCATAACTAGAGGACACGGATCTAAGGTAAATGAATAAATAACCAGAGCAGAGCTGAGAATTATTTGTGTTTTTCCACAGCGAATTCCCTGACAGGTTGGTTAAAAAGTTTCAACATTAATTTCCTCAAGGGAGTTGGATATATACTTTCAAAAGGAAAATTATACATGGCTATGCAGAGCGAGTAGGATGTTCTATTGCACTGTTTATTTCTATGCATTTGAACCTCTCTCTAGGAGCAGGAAACTGAATTCACCAGGTGAAGCGCCAATTTAACAACCTATCCAACACTGCTCACCATCAAATTAATGAAGTATTGGCCCAAACAGCAGAAATACTCTCACGTTTGTCCTCCCAAACGAATTCTACACCAGAGTAGAACCTGAAATTTTCATAGGCTGTATAGTTGGCGGTTCACTTTTAAAACAGAATGATATATGGAACCGTGGTGTGGACATTAACTGGTCGACATGCTCACTACATATAGTGATACTGCCATTGCCATTAAGAAAGGAGAAGATTGGGTAATTCCCCTATTAGTCACGCCCGGAAACCAAACCGCTGTAAGTGACTGTGATAAATTTCACAAACATAATTTGTTTAATACAACTATCCTGAACACATTCCATTTTGCGGGACAATACAGCATGCTCTTATTGGTGACGTTGTTTCAGTTTCGGTCATGAATTTATAGACTATTTTTAAAATCTACTCTCTATTTGTTTTACTGCTGTGCGTTATTTAAACAAACAGTTTACCAAATAAATATACTTTGTTTGCAGTGAAATCAACTGAAGTGAATCCCTCCACAATAACAGCCTTCCTCCAGCTCATTGACTGACACAATGCTAGTCCCTGATTAACACAGTGGCGTCAATAGACACTCTGGATACTATTGGCTTTTCAACTGCGTCGCCACATCTTGGTTGATTGTGAGACTCGAATACCTGGCTTAGATATACATTAAATGAAGAACGGAAGCAGCCTCACGAGCTTGTGCTATTATCCATACTATCCACCAAGTCTGGCAAGCCCCGCCACAACCGGCAGCCTGAAGAGGCAAATCACCCTCAGCCAAACAAAATAATGGAAATGTCGAGCTGTTGACCTGGATCGCGTAATGGCTCAGGAAAACTGCTGGTTTCACAGCACTGGATGGAGCGAGTCTCCGATTCCAATCAGTTAGGGCTCCCATTCGGGATAATTTCTGGCATTGCTGTGCGAAAGTACCATCCTGGAGATAATGGGGAGTAATTTTCAATTTTGTAGAATTGGCCACCAATTATACACCCCGCTAACTGATCCTTTCCTTTGAAGCAGTTTAATTAAAATTGTGTACACTAGGGATAATGTGTCACACTGTGGAGATCTACAGAGATTGGGGAGAAGGGATAGTTTCCGGATAGGCTGTCAGAATGACGAGGATGTGTTAGGTTCGGGAGAAGGTGTCAGATTGAGAAGAAGCGACAGACTGTGGAGATTGGACAGATTGTGGTTGAGGTCCACACTGCTGGCGTCCCCTGGTCGAACCATCCCCAAGGCAGAGGACAGCCCATATCTTAGCCAAGATGCAGTAGAAAAGTTTAAAGTTAATCTATGTATACGGGAGCAGGCCACAGGGCCAAAGGACTGCGTGATCTAAATGTAATTTTTGGACTGTAACCACTAATTTAAAATTGGTTTAAAGATTGCATACATTAACGTGCGGAGCATTAATTCAACTACGCGATGTGTTTGCACCTTGGGGTACATCGCCAAGGTCAAGGCAGACGTGGTGATCTTGCAGGAGCACCATCAGTTACCGCCAGTTGTCGCAATGATGCCATACCACCCGTTTGGTCAGGAACAACGATTGCCATTCCTCCGGCCAGGGAATTCTGCTGCGGGGAGGCTACTTCACCATCACAGAAGTTAAGGAGGTGATGGGCGGCCGCCTCCTCGTAGCAGATGCATTGTATAAAAATGTTCCTCGAAGGCGAATTAAAGTGCATGCCTCGCCTATCCAGTAGCTCCCACTGCTGCTGGCGACATCCAGACTGGACGTTGTGGGCGGTGATTTCAACTGCATTATCGATGCGACTGGATGATCCAACAGAGCCGACAGCAAACTGGAGGCCACATCCAAACTCCTGATGGACGTAGCAAAAGACGCCAAGCTGTGCCACGTCTTCAGCAACTCTTCAGATGGAGCATCGCGCAGATACACCTGGTCGTGACCAGACAAGACCGTCCGTTCCAGAATAGACTTCCTGTTTGTGTCCCACACCCTCAAGGTTAGATCCACCGACGTCACGCCGGTGTTCTTCTCTGACCAATGCCTTCTACTGGCCGACTGCCTCCCACAAGAAGACCAGAAAGTTGGCAGAGGGATATGGAAGCTCATCGTGAATCTGTTGACTCCGGAAAACGTTGAGGAACTCAAGAGTGATTACAAACGTTGGAGAACCGTAAAGCCACTCTGTGATTCCCCGATGCACTGGTGGGAAACAGTCAAGACAAATATCAAGAGGTTCTTAATCATCAAACGGTGTTCAGGAGACGAGACGGATATAGGGGGAATTATCCCAACTCCAGAAAAGTATGCAAAACCTGCTCCTGCTGCAGTCAATGGGAATCGATGTCGCGGAGCAACTTGAAGAGATGAACGGCCAGCAAGCCTCGCTCTTTGCCTCAGAGTCATCGAAAATAATTTTCCATCCCAGAGTCCACTCCGTCGAGCAGGATGGGACGTGTTCGCGTTTCATCTTCCAAAAGGTACACAGGGGGAGCTCTGTGATCACCAGTCTAATGGAAGAAGATGGTTCTGTGACGCCTTCACAGCCCGCTATTCTGAGGATCAGCAAATCCTTCTGTGTCGGGCTGTACGACGTCAAGCCCACAGACCGCACGACGTCAAGTCCACAGGCCGCGCTGCCTTCCTCTATTTCCTGTCGGCTATCTCAGAGGTCTTAGAGGAGAGCGAGCGGGAGAGTCTGGACCACCCGCCAGCTCTGGAATAGCTGACAAACGCCGTCCGCTGCCTTGCAACGAGTACAACTCCCGGAAGCGACAGCTTACCGGTCGAGTTGTATTCGGCTCTGTGGGACTGGATGGGCCCAGACCTGCTGGAAGTGTACAGGGGTATGCTTCTGGCCGGCAGTATGGCAGAATCAATGAGGAAAGGCATTATCACCCTCATTTACAAGCAGAAGAGGGATAGGGAGGAAATCAAAAACTGCTGGCCCATCTCGCTGCTCAATGTGGACTACAAGATTCTGTCAAAGGTCATTGCAAACAGGGTCAAGTCTGCTCTAGAGCTGGTGTTCCACGCGGACCAGACCTGCGCTGTCCCCGGCAGGAAGATCTCTGATAGCCTGGTGCTACTCAGGGATACGATCAACTGCATGTGAGAGGTTGGACACCAGTTTAATCAGCTTGGAACAGGAGAAGGCCTTTGACAAGATGTCGCACAAGTACCTGATGGACGTGCTGTACAAGATGGGGCTTGGGGAGGGTATCCGCAATTGGATCCAATTGCTCAGACATCAGTAACACAGTTCTAATCAACGGGTGTAAAACTGAAAGCTTCCGGATCAGGTCTGGAGTCAGGCAAGGCTGTCCCATCTCCTCTGTCATGTTTGTGTGCTGTATCTAACCCTTTGCCGAGACCATCAGGAAGGATGCGAGCATTAGAGGGGTGACGATCCCAGGCAGCGGAGGCGCTCAGGTAAAGAGCTCCCTCTACATGGACGACGTCACCGTCTTTTGCTTGGACCTGCAGTCAGTCCACAGATTGCTCACAATGTGCGACCAGTTTGAACTGGCCTCGGGAGGGAAGGTCAATCGCAGCAAAAGCGCCGCCATGTTCTTTACAACTTGGTCCACCAATCCTTTATTCCCTTCACCGTTAAGCCAAATTACCTGAAGGTGTTGGGAATATGGTTCGGAGAGGACGGGGCGTGTGCCAAAAAATGGTAAAAGCATACCGCCGAAGTGAAACAAAAACTGGGATGGTGGAAGCTGCACTCCCTCTCCATCGCAGGAAAGAACCTGGTCATCAGGAATGAGGTGCTCTCATTTTTGTTGTACGTGGCGCAGGTCTGGCCTATCTCATGCTCCTGTGCTGCAGCAGTCACCCGTGCCGTCATCCAATTTGTCTGGAGGTCCAAAATGGAACGTGTCCGCAGAGACACGATGAACAATCCTCTGCGCAGTGAAGGATGTTCCGAACGTGGCCCTCATCCTGATGGCCACCTATGTGTGCGGCTGTATCAAGCTGTGCACCGACTCCCACTACGCAAACACCAAGTGTCACTACGTGCTGAGGTTCAACCTGTCCCCAGTGTTGCGAAGGATGGGTCTGGCCACGTTGCCGCGAAACGCCCCGACCAGTTGCACCATGCCTGTCCACCTGTCCTTCGTCGAAAAGTTTTTCAGTAAAAACCCCTTTGGCCACAAGGCCATAAAGCAGTGGTCGGCACTAAGGTCCTGGCACCCGACGAAAGAAGGAAAGGGAGGACCCGGTCGGGTGTTTCCCCGAGCTGAATTTCGAAATCGTTTGGCAGAACGTCTCATTGCCAGAGCTTTCACACAGGCACCAAGACGTAGCTTGGGTGGCGGTGAGGAGGGCACGACCCGTCACATACTTAATGCACAGCCGGGGTTCAGAAACGCGGCACTTTGCCCCGAGTTGGCTGTGGTGCGGACGTGACTGTCATCCATCTTCTTCAGGATTACCCCTTTGCAAGGCAGGTCTGGAAGGAGATGCAGTGGTTGCAGTCGAGGTTCATCCCAAGCAGCTCCGTTACAGAGACACATAGAAAAACATTGAAGATGGACACTAACATTTTCTGCGCATGACTATGTAATCTGTCACAGAATCGGCGTTGAGAACTGTGCTGATGCCTTCAGTTGGCTACCATTGGCCACCACCGGGGTGGAAATGGCGCAAGCCGCAGATGTTTATTGTGATATATGTTTTTGAGAGCGAAGGGTCACCCGTCACGCCTCTCCAGATCAGGATCTGTGGATCAGGACAAGGCAGGACCCTGTGCTATCACTAGTAAAAAGCTGCACAGAAACATAGAAACAAGGAAAATAGGTGCCGGAGTAGGCCATTCGGCTCGTCTAGCCTGTACCGCCATTCAATGCGTTCATGGCTGAACATGCAACTTCAGTACCCCATTCCTGCTTTCGCGCCATACCCCTTGATCCCCCTAGTAGCAAGGACTTCATCCAACTCATTTTTGAATACATTCAGCGAATTGGCCTCAACAACTTTCTGTGGAAGGGAATTCCACAGGTTCACCACTCACTGGGTGAAGCAGTTTATCCTCATCTCGGTCCTAAATGGCTTACCATTATCCTTAGACTGTGACCCCAGGTTCTGGACTTCCCCAACATTGGGAACATTCTTCCTGCATCTAACCTGTCTAAACCCATCAAGATCATAAACGTTTCTATGAGATCCCCTCTCATTCTTCTGAACTCCAGTAAATACAAGCCCAGTTGATCCAGTCTTTCTTGATAGGTCAGTCCCGCCATCCCGGGAATCCGTCTGGTGAAACTTCGCTGCACTCCCTCAATAGCAAGAATGTCCTTCCTCAAGTTAGGGGACCAAAACTGTGCACAATACTCCAGGTGTGGCCTCACCAAGGCCCTGTAAAACTGCAGCAACATCTCCCTACCCCTATACTCAAATCCCCTCGCTATGAAGGCCAACATGCCATTTGCTTTCTTAACCGCCTGCTGTACCTGCATGCCAACCTTCAATGACTGATGTACCATGACTCACAGGTCTCGTTGCACCTCCCCTTTTCGTATCTGTCACCATTCAGATAATAGTCTGTCTCTCTGTTTTTACAACCAAAGTGGATAACCTCACATTTATCCACATTATACTTAATCTGCCATGCATTTGCCCACTCACCTCACCTATCCAAGTCACTCTTCAGCCTCATAGCATCCTCCTCGCAGCTCACACTGCTAACCAACTTAGTGTCATCCGCACATTTGGAGATACTACATTTAATCCCCTCTTCTAAATCATTAATGTACATTGTAAACAGCTGGGGCCCAAGCACAGCACCTCGTGTTACCCCACTAGTCACTGCCTACCATTCTGAAAAGTACCCATTTACTCCTACACTTTGCTTCCTGTCTGACAACCAGTTCTCAATCCATGTTAGCACACGACCCCCAATCCCATGTGCTTTAACTTTGCACATTAATCTCTTGTGTGGGACCTTGTCGAAAGCCTTCCGAAAGTCCAAATATACCACATCAACTGGTTCTCCCTTGTTCACTCTACGGGAAACATCCTCAAAATATTCCAGAAGATTTGTCAAGCATGATTTCCCTTTCACAAATCCATGCTGACTTGGACCTATCTTTACACCTCTTTCCAAATGCGCTGCTATGACAACCTTAATAATTGATTCCATCATTTTCCCCACTACTGATGACCGGTCTATAATTCCCTGTTTTCTCTCTCCCTCCTTTTTGAAAAAGTGGGGTTACATTTGCTACCCTCCACTCCATAGGAACTGATACACAGTCTATTAAATGTTGGTAAATGACTGTCAATTCATCCACTATTTCCAAGGCCACCTCCTTAAAAACTCTGGGATGCAGTCCATCAGGCCCTTAGGATTTATCGGCCTTCAATCCCATCAATTTCCACCACACAATTTCCCGACTAATAAGAATTTCCATCAGTTCCTCCTTTTTACTAGAACCTCTGACCCCTTTTATATCCGGAATTGTTAGTGTCCTCCTTAGTGAATACCGAACCAAAGTACTTGTTCAGTTGATCTGCCATTTCTTTGTTCCCCGTTATGAATTCCCCTGATTCTGACTGCAGGAGACCTACGTTTGTCTTTCCTAACCTTTTTCTTTTCACATATCTATACAAACTTTTGCAGTCCGTCTTAATGATCCCTGAAAGTTTATCTCGTACTCTATTTTCCTGCCCTAATCAAATCCCTTTGCCTTCCTGTGCTGAGTTCTAAATTTCTCCCAGTCCCCGGGTTCACTGCTATTTCTGACCAATTTGTATGCCACTTCCTTGGCTTTATTACTGTCCCTGATTTCCCTTGATATCCACGGTTTAACCACCTTCCCTTTTTTTATTTTTACGCCAGACAGGGATGTACAATTGTTGTAGTTCATCCATGCACTATCTAAATGTCTGCCATTGCCCATCCACTGTCAACCCCTTAAGTTAATTCGCCAATCGATCCTAGCCAATTCACACCTCATACCTTCAAAGTTACCCTTAATTAATTTCTGGACCATGGTCTCTGAATTAACTATTTCATTCTCCATCCCAATGTAGAATTCCACCATATTATGTCCTTCTTCCCCAAGGGGCTTCGCACAACGAGATTGCTAATTAATCCTCTATCATTACACAACACCCAGTCTAAGATGGCCTCTCCCCTAGTTGGTTCCTCGACATATTGTTCTAGAAATCCATCCCTTTTGCACGCCAGGAAATCCTCCCCCACCGTATTACTTCCAGTTTGGTTAGCCCAATCTAAATGCATATTAAAGTCACCCATGTTAACTGCTGCACCTTTATTGCATGTACCCCTAATTGCCTGTTTGATGCGCTCCCCAACATCACTACTACTGTTTGGAGGTCTGTGCACAACTCCCGGTAACGTTTTTTGCCCTTTGGTGTTCTGCAGCTCTACCCATATAGATTCCACATCATCCAAGCTAATGTCCTTCCTAACGATTGCAATAATATCCTCTTTAACCAGAAATGTTACCCCACCTCCTTTTCCTTTCATTCTCACCTTCCTGAATGTTGAATACCCATGGATGTTGAGTTCCTTGCCTGATCATCCTGGAGCCACGTCTCTGTACTCCCAATCACATCACATCTGTTAACATCTATTTGCACTGTTAATTCATCGATCTTATTACGGATACTCCTTGCATAAAGACACAAAGCTTTCAGGCTTGTTTTTTATAACACCCTTTGTCCTTTTAAAATTAAGAAGTAATGTGGCCCTTTTTGTTTCTTGCCTTTGTTTGTTCGGCCTTTCAATATTGCATTTTACCTTTCTACTATCAGTTTCTGACTCCATATTACTTCGCCGTATCTCACTGCATAGGTTCCCATCCCCCTGCCATATTAGTTTAAACACTCCCGAACTGCATTAGCAAATGTTACCCCTCGGTCATCAGTTCCAGTCCTGCCCAAGTGCAGACCGTCCCTTTTGTTCAGGTCCCACTTCCCCAGAACTGGTTCCAATGTCCCAGAAATTTGAATCTCTCCCTCTTGCACCACTGCTCAAGCCACGTATTTATTCTAACTATCCTGCTCCCTCTACTCTGATTAGCACGTGTCACTGGTAGCAATTCACAGATTACAACCTTTGAGGTCCTACTTTTTTAATTTAACTCCTAGCTCCCTAAATTCAGCTTGGAGGACCTCTTCCTGCTTCTTACCTATATCGTTGGTACGTACATGTACCACGATAACTGGCTGTTCAGCCTCCCTCTCCAGAATGCTCTGCAGCCGTTCCGAGACATCCTTAACCCTTGCACCAAGGAGGCAACATACCATCCTGGAGTCTCGGTCGTGGCCTCAGCAACTCCCATCTATTCTCCTTACAATAAAGTCCGCTATCACTATATCACTCCCACTCTTTTTCCCACCCTTCTGTGTTGCAGAGCCAGCCACCGTGCCATGAACTTGGCTTCTGCTGCCCTCCCCTGATGACTCATCCTCCTCAACAGTACCCAAAGCGGTGCATCTGTTTTGCAGAGGGATGACGGCAGGGGTCCCCTGCAAAGGACACTGTGCTGTACGGGCTGTTCCCAGGGACAGAGACGGAGACAGACCTCATCTGCTGCTGCTGGAGGGCCATCAACTCGGTGAAAGGCGCACTTAAGTCTTGCCGAAACTTGCTGGTCTTCCAGAACAAGGAGATGTCCACGTCTGCGTGTTGAAGACTGGTGCAATCCAAGATCCAGGAATACGTGCTGAGGGACGCACTAAATATTGGTGCAGTCGCCGCAAAGGCACGGTGGGGAAGAGCCACAGTTTAAAGCCCTTCTGCCACAGTAAACCCAGGGGCTGGAATCAGTATAAAACTCCTCTCTGGCTGCAATTGGCAACGTTTTGTACACATCGAGCTCCGTGATCTAAAAACACCTATGTAGTGCCATGTGTAATGCAAGTTCTGCAACTGTTTTGTAATGTATGTTGCAAAGAAATGTAACGATACCCACACCCGTTCCGTGTACTGATAGTGCCAAATGTAACGTGATTTGATCACTATATTACATTGTATCCTGGATTGTACTGAATTGTACCTTGAAATGAAAAGCAAACAAATGTATTGAATGGAACTGCTTTTCGAATCCAAATGTATTTCATGGAACATCTGATCATAACCAAATGTACTGAACTGCTTTCCAATCTATTGTGCAAATTTTTCCATGAATAAAATATATATTTTGAAATGTTAAAAAAAATTCCCCAATGCTGCAGGATAAGGCTCACTGCTAATACTACAGGAGTGAGCCCTGTACCCACACTGACACAGTGAGGATTCCCCAATGCTGCAGGATAAGGCTCTGTGTTAATACTGCAGGAGTGGGTCCAATACCCAAAATGACACAGTGAGGGATTCCCCAATGCTGTAGGATAAGGCTCATTTTTAATACTGCATAGGTGGGCCCAGTACCTCACTGATACTGTGAGGGATTCGCCAATGCTGCAGAATAAGGCTCAGTGTTAATACTGCAGGAATGGGCCCAGTACCCACTCTGATACAGTGAGGGATTTGCCAATGCTGCAGGATAATTCTCAGTGTTAATACTGCAGGAGAGGGTCCAGTACCACACTGACACAGTGAGGATTCCCCAATGCAGCCGACTACAACAAGTTCAAGAGATTGCAGCATGATTGGATGGTTTAGGTGTGTTGTCAAATGCCTGGCAGATGCAGCATAATGTAGATACATGTGAGATTATCTACTTTGGTGGAAAAAGCGAGCAGGCAAATATTATCTGAATGTCGACAGATTAGGAAAAGTTGAGGTGCAACAAGACTTGGGTATTATGATACATCAGTGATTAAAAGTTGTCATGCAGATACTACAGACAATGAAGATGGCAAATGCCATATTGGCCTTCATCGCGAGAGGATTTTAGTATTGGAGCATGGAAATCTTAACGGATTTGTACCGGGCCTTCGTGAGGCCACAACTTGAATATTGTGTAGAGTTTTGGTATTCTAACCTGAAGAAGGATATTCTCGTTTCTGAAGGAGTGCAGCGAAGGTTTACCAGTCTGATTCCCGGGCCGGGATGACAGGTCTGGCATATGAAGAAAGACTGGAGCAACTAAGCTTATAATCACTGGAATTTAGAAGAATGAGAGTGGTACTCATGGAAACATATACAATTCTGAGCTGATTGAACATGTTAGACGCAGGAAGAATGTTCTCGATTTTCGGGAAGTCTAGAACCAGGGTCACCGTCGATGGATAGGTGGTAAGCCATTTAGGACCTTGATGATGAGAAATTTCTTCACTCAGAGAACTGGGAAATTGTGTAACAATCTACCAAGAAAGTTGTTGAGGCCAGTTCGTTATATATATTCAAATGGGAGTTAGATGTCGCCCTAACGGCTAAAGGGATGAGGGGTATGGAAAGAAAGCAAGAATGGGGAACTGAAGTTGCATGATCAGCCATGATCATATTGAATGCTCGTAGGCTCACGAGGTATGGAAAATGATCCACGTTGTCCAAACCCCCCTGATGGATCTTGATAACGGGGGGAGGGGTGCAGTGCTGTGTATTGGGGGCAGGTTGGTATTGGTCCTTTCTCTTGCGGATCTTTAGTGTAAGGCCCATACTCTCGTATGTCTCGGTGAAGGTGTTTATGATGGCGTTGTGTTCGGCCAAAGAATGTGCACAGACACAGGCATCATCGGCGTACTGTAGTCCCATGAAGGAGGTTGGGATCAACTTCTCTCTGGCTGGGAGACGGCCGGTATTGAATAGATTTCCGTTTCTCCTATAATTTAGATCCTCTCCAGCGGGGAGCTTGCTGAGATGGAGCATAGCAGCAATGAAAATCTAGAAGAGCGTGGTGCGATTTACAGTGCCTTGCTTGACCGCGGTCCGTACATGGAATGGCTCTGCGGTGGATACGTTGAACTGGAGCACGGCTAGCAATTCATCCTGGAGCACGGAGACAACCCTTTAAATGCAGCAGAATCTGAGGAGGTCACTCTATAATCCGTCATGGTTGACAGCGTTGGAGGCTTTTGTGAGATCAAAGAAGGCCTTGTACAATTGTTGGTGCTATTCCCTGCATTTCTGTTGTATTTGCCGCGTGGTGAAGATCATATCCTTTGTGCCAATTAGTGGGCGGAATCCGCATTGCGACTGTGAGGAGATCTTCAGCCACAGGGAGGAGTTGGTTGAGGAGACTTAAATGCGATTACTTTGCCGTTGGTCGAGTGCAGCAAGATTCCTCTGTAGTTGGATTCGTCACCTTTCTTTAAGATCATCACAATTACAGCGACTCTGAGATCTCCTGGCAAGATCTCCTCCTTCCAGATAAGACAGATGTGATCATGAATCTGTGCCAGTACTGCTTCGCCGCCAAACTTCAGTACTTCCGAGGGGATTCCATCTGCTCCTGAGGTCTTGTTGTTTTCAGTTGCCGGATAGCGTTTTCAAACTCGTGCCGAGCTGCCATTATGCCAAGGAGGTGAAGGGTAGCATGCTGTGGGCTGCAGTCAAGGACACTCACGTCGAAGACAGATTTTTGGTGGCGAACATCCTCGAAGTTTTCTTTCTAGCGGGCACTGAAAGCCTCACAGTCCTTGATCAGCACCTCTCTGTTCTTGGCTTTCAGTGGTTTAGGACCTTGGGCCATAGGTTCGACCACACTGAAAAATCCACCCACGTCGTGATTGTCGGCTAGATGCTAGATATCCTGCGCTATTAATTATATATTAGTTGGAGTTTCTTTATTACATTCACGTTCTCTATTAGTATGAGCTTCGACAATAGTTTGAGAGGCTGTATTAGTTTGAGTTTCTCTAATAATTTGAGATGTATTATTTATGGTGGCTGTATTTGTCTGAGGTTCTCATTTTGGTTTGAGTTTCTCTCCTAGTTTGAGGATCTATATTAGTTTGAATTTCTGTAAATGATTGGAAGTGTTATATTGTTTTACGTTGCTGTATTTATTTGAGATTCTCTATTAATTTGATGGTTTTTATCAGTTTGAGTGTCTTTAGTAGTGTGAGGTTCTCCAGTCGCTTTAGGGTCTGCATTAATTAGAGGTTCTCTACTCGTTTTAGGTGCTGTATTAGTTTCGGGTTTTGTATTAGTTTGAGGTCCTGTCCTGATTTGAGATTCTCTATTAATTTGCCATTCTCTGCCAGTTTGAAGGGCTGCAATATTTTGGGCTTTTCAGTACGTTTTATATTCTCAATTAGTTTGAGTTTCTCTATTAGATTGACGTTATCGAATAGTTTAAGGATCTCTATTAATTTGATGGGCTGCACTAGTTTGAGGAGCTGTATTCGTTTGAGGTTCTCTAACAGTTTGAAGTTCCCTATTATGTTACTTTCTCTAATAGTTTGAGCGGTTGCATTAGTTTGAGCTTCTCTATTACTGTAAGGAGATATATTAATTTGAGGTTCTCGAGAAGTATGTATTGTTGTATTATTTTAAGCGACTGTATTTGCCTTAGCTCCTCTACGGGTATGAGGACATCTATTAATTCGAGATTATTTATTAATTTTGGCGGCTCTATTAATTTGAATGGCTGTATTAGTTTGATGGCCTGTATTAGTTTGAGGGTCTGTTTTAGTTTGAGGGGTTGCAATAGTTTGAGGGGCAGTATTACTTTGAGGGGCTGTATTAGTTTGAGGGTCTGTTTTAGTTTGAGGGTCTGTATTAGTTTGAGGGGCTGTATTAGTTTGAGGGACTGTATTTGTTTGAGGGTCTGTATTAGTTTGAGGGAGTGTATTAGTGTGAGGGCCTGTACTAGTTTGAGCGACTGTATTAGTTTGAGGAGCTGTATTAGTTTGAGTGTATGAATTAGTTTGAGGGGCTGTATTAGTTTGAGGGTCTGTATTTGTTTGAGGGGCTGTATTAGTTTGAGGTTCTATATTACTTTGAGGGCCTGTATTGTTTTGTGGGACTGTTTAGTTTGAGGGTCTGTATTAGGTAAAGGGGTTGTAATAGTTTGAGGGACTGTTTTAGTTTGCGGGGCTGCATTACTTTAATGGACTGTATTATTTTGTGGTTCTGTATTAGTTTGAGGCACTGTATTAGTTTAAGGGTCTGTATTAGTTTGAGGGATTGTATTAGTTTGAGAATCTGTATTAATTAGATGGACTGTAATAGTTTGAGATACTGTATTAGTTTGAGTGTCTGTATTAGTTTGAGGGACTGTATTAGTTTGAGTGTCTGTATTAGTTTGATGTGCTGTATTAGTTTGAGGTACTGTATTAGTTTGAGGGTCTGTATTAGTTTGAGGTACTGTATTAATTTGAGTGTCTATATTAGGTTGAGGGTTGTAATAGTTTGAGGGACTGTATTAGTTTGAGGGGCTGTATTAGTTTGAGGGATTGTATTAGTTTGAGAGTCTGTATTAATTTGAGGGACTGTAAAAGTTTGAGGTACTGAATTAGTTTGAGTGTCTTTTTTTAGTTTGAGGGGCTTTATGAGTTTGAGGGACTGTATTAGTTTGAGGGGCTGTATTAGTTTGAGTGTCTGTTTACGTTTGAGGGGCTGTATTAGTTTGAGGGGCTGTATTAGTTTGAGAGGCTGTATTACTTTGATGGGCTGTATTAGTTTGCGGGTCTGTAATAGTTTGAGAAGCTGTATTAGTTTGAGGTGCTGTATTATTTTGAGTGCCTGTATTAGTTTGAGGGGCTGTATTCGTTTGAGGGACTGTATTAGTTTAAGGGTCTGCATTAGTTTGAGGTCTGTATTATTTTGAGCGTCTGTATTAGTTTGAGGGTCTGTAATAGTTTGAGGGACTGTATTAGTTTGAAGGGCTGTGTTAGTTTGAGTGTCTGTATAAGTTTGAGCGTCTTTATTAGTTTAATGGACTGTATAAGTTTAAGGGAACGTATTAGTTTGAGTGGCTATATTACTTTGAGGGGCTGTATTAGTTTGAGGGACTGTATTAGTTTGAGGCACTGTATTAGTTTGAGGGTTTGTATTAGTTTGAGGGACTGTATTAGTTTGAGGTACTGTATTAGTTTGAGGGTCTGTATTAGTTTGAGGGAGTGTATTAGTTTGAGGGCCTGTACTAGATTGAGCGACTGTATTAGTTTGAAGTACTGTATTAGTTTGAGTGTCTGAATTAGTTTGAGGGGCTGTATTAGTTTGATGTTCTATATTACTTTGAGGGCGTGTATTGTTTTGAGAGACTGTTTTTTTTGAGGGTCTGTACTAGGTTAAGGGGTTGTAATTGTTTGAGGGACTGTTTTATTTTGAGGGGGTGTATTACTTTAAGGAGCTGTATTTGTTTGAGGTTCTGTATTAGTTTGAGGGGCTATATTAGTTTGAGGGTCTGTATTAGTTTGAGGGGCTGTATTAGTTTGAGGGTCTGTATTAGTTTGAGGGGCTGTATTAGTTTGAGGTTCTGTATTAGTTTGAGGATCTGTATTATTTTGAGGGACTGTTTTAGTTTGAGGGTCTGTATTATTTTGAGGTACTGCAATAGTCTGAGGGAATGTATTAGTTTGAGTGGCTGTATTACTTTGAGGGGCTGTATTAGTTTGAGGAACTGTATTAGTTTGAGGGTCTGTATTAATTTGGGGACTTTATTAGTTGGAGGGTCTGTATTATTTTGCAATTCTTTATTAGTTTAAGGGTCAGTATTATTTTGCAATTCTTATTAGTTTGTGGTTCTTTATTAGTTTGCGGAGCTTGTTTTAGTTTGAGGGTCTGTATTAGTTTGAGGGGCTGTATGAGTTTTAGCGACTGTATTAGTTTAAAAGTCTGTATTAATTTGAGGGACTGTATTAGTTTGAGGGTCTGTGTTAGTTTGAGAGTCTGTATTAGTTTGAGGGTCTGTATAAGTTTCCAGGACTGTATTAGTTTGAAGCTCTGTGTTAGTTTGAGTGTCTGTATTAGTTTGAGGGTCTGTATAAGTTTGAAGGACTGTATTAGTTTGAGGGCCGGTATTAGTTTGAGGGTCTGTATTAATTTGCGGGACTTTATTCGTTTGAGGGTCTGTATTATTTTGCAATTCTTTATTAGTTTAAGAGTCTGTATTATTTTGCAATACTTTATTAGTTTGTGGTTCTTTATTAGTTTGCGGATCTTGTTTTAGTTTGAGGGTCTGTGTTAGTTTGAGGGGCTGTATTAGTTTGAGGGATTTTACTAGTTTGAGAGTCTGTATTAGTTTGAGGGAATGTATTAGTTGGAGGGGCTGTATTAATTCGAAGTTCTTTATTAGTTTCAGGGGCTGCATTAGTTTGAGGTTCTGTGTTAGTTTGAGCGATTCTATTAGTTTAAGGATCTGTATTAGTTTGAAGGACTTTATTAATGTGAGGGTCTGTATTAGTTTGAGGGACTGTATTGGAATGGGGGGCTTTATTAGTTTGAGTGTATATATTAGTTTGAGGGTCTGAATTAGTTTTAGTAACTGTATAAATTTTAGGGAAAGTATTAGTTTGAGGGTCTGTATTAGTTTGAGGGACTGCATTAGTTTGAGGGTCTGTATTAGTTTGAGTGTCTGTATAAGTTTGAGGGACTTTATTATTTGAGTGGCATTATTTGTTTGAGTGTCTATTAGTTTGAGGGGTATATTAGTTTGAGGGTCTTTATTAGTTTGAGGGGCTGTATTAGTTTGAGGGTCTGTATTAGTTTGAGGGGCTGTATTCGTTTGAGGTTCTGTATTAGTTTGAGGATCTGTATTATTTTGAGGGACTGTTTTAGCTTGAGGGTCTGTATTATTTTGAGGTACTGCAATAGTCTGAGGGACTGTATTAGTTTGAGTGGCTGTATTACTTTGAGGGGCTGTATTAGTTTGAGGAACTGTATTAGTTTGAGGGGCGGTATTAGTTTGAGGGTCTCTATTAATTTGCGGGACTTTATTAGTTGGAGGGTCTGTATTATTTTGCAATTCTTTATTAGTTTGCGGAGCTTGTTTTAGTTTGAGGGTCTGTATTAGTTTGAGGGGCTGTATGAGTTTGAGCGACTGTATTAGTTTAAAGGTCTGTATCAGTTTGAGGGACTGTATTAGTTTGAGGGTCTGTGTTAGTTTGAGAGTCTGTATTAGTTTGAGGGTCTGTATAAGTTTCCAGGACTGTATTAGTTTGAAGCTCTGTGTTAGTTTGAGTGTCTGTATTAGTTTGAGGGCCTGTATAAGTTTGAAGGACTGTATTAGTTTAAGGGGCGGTATTAGTTTGAGGGTCTGTATTAATTTGCGGGACTTTATTCGTTTGAGGGTCTATATTATTTTGCAATTCTTTATTAGTTTAAGAGTCTGTATTATTTTGCAATTCTTTATTAGTTTGTGGATCTTTATTAGTTTGCGGATCTTGTTTTAGATTGAGGGTCTGTATTAGTTTGAGGGGCTGTATTAGTTTGAGTGTCTGTTTAAGTTTGAGGGGCTGTATTAGTTTGAGGGATTGTATTAGTTTGAGAGGCTGTATTAGTTTGAGGTTCTGTATTAGTTTGAGGGACTGTATTAGTTTGAGGGGCTCTATTACTTTGAGGGGCTGTATTAGTTTGCAGGTCTGTATTCGTTTGAGGGGCTGTATTAATTTGAGGGACTGTATTAGTTTGATGTTCTGTATTGTTTGAGGGACTGTATTAGTTTAAGGGTCAGTATTAGTTTGAGGTCTGTATTATTTTGAGTGTCTGTATAAGTTTGAGGGTCTTTATTAGTTTAAGGGACTGTATAAGTTTGAGGCGCTGTATTAGTTTGAGGCTCTGTATTAGTTTGAGGGTCTGTATTAGTTTGAGGCACTGATTAAGTTTGAGGCACAGTATTAGTTTGAGGGGCTGCATTACTTTGAGGGGCAATATTAGTTTGTGGTTCTTTATTAGCTTGCGGGTCTGTATTAATTTGAGGGTCTGTATTAGTTTGAGGGTCTGTATTAGTTCGAGGGTCTGTTTTAGTTTCAAGGGCTGTATTAGTTTGAGGAACTGTATTAGTTTGAGCGGCTGTATTAATTCAAAGTTCTTTATTAGTTTGAGGCGCTGCATTAGTTTGAGGTTCTGTGTTAGTTTGAGTGACTGAATTTGTTTAAGGAACTGTATTAGTTTGAAGGACTTTATTAGTTTGAGGGGCTGCATTAATTTGAGGGGCAATATTAGTTTATGGTTCTTTATTAGTTTGCGCGTCTGTATTAGTTTGAGGGTCTGTATTAGTTTGAGACGCTGTATTAGTTTGAGGGACTGTATTGGTTTGAGGGGCTTTATTAGTTTGAGTGTATATATTAGTTTGAGGGTCTGTATTAGTTTTAGGGACTGTATAAATTTTAGGGAAAGGATTAGTTTGAAGGTCTGAATTAGTTTGAGGGACTGCATTAGTTTGAGAGTATGTATAAGTTTGAGGGTTTCTATTAGTTTGAGGTTCTGTATTAGTTTGAGGATCTGTATTATTTTGAGGGACTGTAATAATTTGAGGGACTATATTAGTTTGAGGGTCTCTATTAGTTTGAGGGGCTGTATTAGTTTGAGGAACTTTATTAGTTTGAGGGGCTGTATTAAATCGAGGTTCTTTAGTAGTTTGAGGAGCTGTATTACTTTGAGGTTCTGTATTAGTTTGAGCGACTGTATTAGTTTAAGGGTCTGTATTAGTTTGATGGACTGTATTAGTTTGAGGGTCTGTATTTGTTTGAGGGTCTGTATAAGTTTGAAGGACTGTATTAGTTTGAGGCTCTTTATTAGTTTGAGGGTCTGTATTAGTTTGAGGGTCTGTATAAATTTGAAGGACTGCATTAGTTTGAGGGGCGGTATTGTTTGAGGGTCTGTATTAGTTTGAGGGTCTGAATTAGTTTTAGGGTCTATATTATTTTGCAATTCTTTATTAGTTTGTATTTCTTTATTAGTTTTCCGGTCTTGTATTAGTTTGAGGGTCTATATTAGTTTGATGTGGCTGTATTAGTTTGAGGATCTGCATTTGTGTGAGGGTCTGTATTAGTTTGAGTTGCTGTTTTAGTTTGAGGGACTGTATTACTTTGAGGGACTGTATTAGTTTGAGGGGCTCTATTAGTTTGAGGTTCTGTATTAGTTTCAGGGTCTCTCTCCCCCCCACCCGAGTCTTGTGACCTCTCTCTCCTCCTCCCCAGGCTACAAGCCGTAAGATCGTCTCTCACTCTCTCCCCCTTCCCGGGCGACAAGCCGCAAGATTGTCTCTCCCTCTTTGAGTTTGAGTTTCTCGATTAGTTTGAGATTCTCTATTGGTTTGAATTTCTCTATTAGTTTAGGGTACTCTATTACTTTTAATGTCTCTATTCGTTTAAGATTCCCTAAAAGTTTAAGGGAGTGTAATAGATTGATGGCTGTATTAGCTTGTGTTCCTGTATTAGTCTTATGTGCTGTCTTTGATTAGGTGTATTATTTTGACATTTGGTGTTAGTTTCAATTTTTTTATTGCATTGCTGAGGCTGTATTAATTTGATTTTCTGTATACGTTTGAATATTTTGATTATTTTGAGAATTCCTATTACTTTGAGATTCTCCATTGGTTTGAGTGGATTATTGTGAGCGTCCCTATTAGTTTGAGTTTATTAGTTTCAGGTTCCCTCTTGGTTTGAATTTCAATATTAGTGTTTGTTTCATTAATAGTTTGAGTGTCTCTGTTAGTTTGAGGGTCTATATCAGTTTTAGTTTCTTTATTATGTTGAGGATCCGTTTTATTTTGAGATTCTCTATAGATTTATTAACAATTACTTTGATATTCTTTACTGGTTTGAGGTTTTCTATTACTTTGAGGTTATCATTTCGTTTGAGGTGTTGTATTAGTTTTAGTTTTAGTTTGAGGTATTTTTTGAATTATTCAAGGGTTGTTTCAGTTTGAGGTTCTCTTGGTTGAAGGGCTGTACAAATTTGAGGTTCTTTATTAGTTTGAAGTTCTGGCTTATTTTGAGGGTTGAAGATGAGAAGTTTTCTGTCAGTTTGCATTTTTTTTGCTATATGAGTTTGAGGTGCTGTATTACTTTTAGGTAATCTACGAATATGATTCACCGCATGTGTATGAGGTGCTGTATGGGCATGAAAGGCTTAATGAATATGAGAGCCTGTACTATTTTGAGTACTATCATAGAAATGCATCACTATAATTGTTTAACTGGATTTCCGTAGTTAAAGAGATCAGCCACTTCTTGTACCGCAGTAGAACAGCCTTGAGGTGGACATTCTAGCATCTGTAATTTAAGTGTTGAATGCCTGCATTTAAAAGGGCAGCCACGCCCCCCTTTGTGGTACAGCAGACCTGAGAGAGAAACTCTAACATTGGGAATGTAATTACTGAATAGCTACAGTTAAAAAAGGCAGCCACATCACAGAGTGCAGGAGAGCAACCCTGAGAGGCATCCACTAATATAGGGAATATAATTACTGAATGGCCACAGCAGTAGGACATGACCCAAAACAATATGCGATCTCCAGTTTGGCCTGATGGTTTTTGAAACAACAACCCAATTGCTGGGAGGATACACCTCGAAAACGTCATGATTTAATTAATGTGACCAGAATTGTCCAGTCTTTGGCGTTTCCATTTGATTCTCTGCAGTAAATATATTCGTTCACAACAGGGACTTAAATCGCCTGTCGTAATCAGTTTGTTCAAGTTTAAAAAAAACAATTTTGTACGATGTTGCAACTTCAATGTCCCCGTGGAGAGCCCGAAGGTACAACTTAAAGGCGCTGGAATTGTACCGCCTCAGAGTAAAATACAGGGAGATTGCCAGCAGCACGAAGTGGCACATCGTTTGACACAGAAAATGCATTCAATTGGACTTGCCAAGAAAATATGCTCTACATTCATTGCTGTCATTGGTATTCATGGCAATTTACTACAACCATTGAAGTTGTGCAAGTTTCTTTGAGCTGGTCTCTGGTTTTGCTCTGGATACTTTTTCATCCTGGACTAACGGTCACGGGTATACAGACACCTGATCGGTGATCTCATTCCGTGCAGACAAATGGCCTGAATAACCACTGTGCTTTGAACCATTGCTACATCTGAACATATACTTGTGATTGTTGCTAACAGGCTGATTGAATTATCAAGCTATTGTTTTTGGGGAATATTGTGCACTTTTTAATCAGTCCTTACTCCGCGCAACTATCTGAGAGAAGGTATTACTGGGAGTGCCTGTTACTGTAGGATTTATTGATTGTGAGTCACTAACTGTTGTGGAAGACCGTAACCCAGTGACCACGTATTACTGGGAGTGCCTGTCACTTTCGGATATACTCAGTTTGTGTCACTAACCGGTGTGGAACACAGTACTATAGTGAACATGTATTATTTGGAATGTGTGTCACAGTAGGATATATTGAGGGTGGGTCACTAACCGGTGTGTTACACCGTACCCGAGTGATCATGTATTATTAGGAGTTCCTGTCAATGTAGGATATACTCAGTATGTGTCACTAACCAGTGTGGAAAACTGTACCCAAGTGACCATGTATTACTGTCAGTCTGTGTCACTGTAGGATATACTGAGTGTGGGTTACTCACCGGTTTGGAACACCGTACCCCAGTGACCATGTATTACCAAGAAGGTGTGTCACTGTAGAATGTACTGAGTGTGGGTCACTAATCGGTGTGGAAAACTGTACCCCAGTAAACATGTATTACTGGGAGTGTCTGTCATTGTAGGAAATACTCAGTGTGGGTCAATAACAGGTGTGGAACACCGTACCCAAGTGATCATGTATTACTGGGAGTGTGTGTCACTGTAGCATATACTCAGTGTGTGTCACTAGTCGGTGTGGAACACTGTACTCCAGTAACCATGTATGACTGGGAGTGTCTGTCACTGTAGAATATACTAAGTGTGGGTCACTAACCTGTGTGGACCATTTATTACTGGGAGTGTCTGTCGCTGTAGTTTGTACTCAGTATGGGTAACTTACCGCTGTGGAACACCGTACCCCAGTGATCATGCATTACTGGGAGTGTGTGTCACTGTCAGTTATGCTGAGTGCGGTTCACTAACCAGTGTGGAACACCGTACCCCAGTGACCATGTAGAACTGGGAATGTGTATCAATGTAGGATATACTGAGTGTGGGTCACTAACCGGTGTGAAACACCGAACCCGAGTGATCATATATTGCAGGGAGTGTCTGTCACTGTCGGATATACTCAGTGTGGGTCACTAACCGGTGTGGAACACTGTACCCCAGTGATCTAGTATTGCTGGGAGTGTCTGTCACGGTATGATATACTGAGTGTGGGTCATGAATCGGTGTGGAACACCGTAAGCCAGTGACCATGAATTCCTGGGAGTGTCTGTCACTGTAGGATATACTGAGCGTGGCTCACTAACCAGTGTGGAACACCGTACTCCTGTGAACATGTATTACTTGGCGTGTGTGTCAGTGCAGAATTTACTGAGTGTGGGTCACTAACCGGTATGGAAAACCGTACCCCAGTTACCATGTATTACTGGGAGTGTCTGTTGCTGTAGGATATACTGAGTGTGGGTTACTAACCGGTGTGGAACACCGTACCGCAGTGACCATGTATTACTTGGAGTGTGTGTACCTGTAGGATATACTCAGTGTGGTTCACTATTTCTTCTACTTGCGCTTCTGAGGCCTACCCTCGGAAACGAGGATGACTCGATTCAACACTAAAAATTAGTTCCCAAAGTGCTGAAGAGACAATGCATAACCTGCATTCTCTGTCACAGGTGGGGCAGACGCTGTTTGAACGAACGGGAGTGTGGGGTGCCTGGGTTGCTGCGTGCGACTTCCACTATCTACGCTTGGCTTCAGCTTGCTCACGGCAATAAGACTCGAGGTGCTCTGCGCCGTGCGGATGCTTTTCCTCCACGTTGGGCTGGCTTGTGCCAGGGATTGCCAGGTGTAGGTGGGGATATTGCAATTATTCAAGAAGGCTTTGAGTTTGTCATGGTACGTTTCCTCTGCCCATTTCTGGCAATAACGAATCAAAGAATATACCGTTTGCTTTTTGAATCTCATGTCAGGCATGCCGACGATGTGGCCCGCCCAACGGAGCTGATCGACTCTGGTCAATGCTCGGATGCTGGGGATGTTGTCCTGACCAAGAACAATGATTTTGCGCCACTCATGCCAATTAATTAGCAGGAAATTGCGGAGGCAGCGTTTGTACTTCTCCAGTGCTTTGAGGTGCTTGCTATAAATATTCCATGTCGCTGACCATATGGAGGGTAGGTATCACTACTGCGCGATAGACCATGAGCTTGGTCCGGAGTTTGAGGACCTGGTCTTCAAACGCTCCCTTCCTCTGGTGTCCTAAGGCTGCACTGACACACTGAAGGCAGTGTTGGACTTTGTCATCAAATTCTGCCCTTATTCAAAGGAGGCTCCCGAGGTATGGAAAATGGTCCACATTGTACAGTGTGTAGCCCAGTAAACACGAGCTCCCCTGAAACTCTCAGCGGATGGCGAGATTCCCTGCGCCTATCGCCGTTGAAAAATTCTGAGTGCCGCATTTGCAATATAATTCACTCGCCATTCACACTGGAAGTCCTTTCGCCCTCACCGGTTTGGGCTGGGAATGAAAACCCTTGCAGGTTGCTGATCCTGATCCTGACCCCAGTGCACTGCCCCTGCTAACATTACAAGTGCTGGACCTCTGGTCCGAACAATATTCTATCCGTTCACTCCACTGATGTCGGTATGGGAGATCGGATGGTTCCTAGCTATGCTGCCTTTTCTTCGGATACAGGGAACCTTCGTTGTTCCAATTCTATTCCGGTCGCCTCCTTCACATATTGTTCAGGAACATTGAAACTGTGGTCGCGAAATTTCCTTTTCTAGCCATGAACTGGAAAATGTCTTAACTCGCACAAAGTCATGAACAAACATCACCTCAGCCCTGTGCTTCCTGACCCATATTGGCTCCCAGTTAAAGAACGCCTAGATTTTATGAATTCTCATCCTGGTTTACAAGTTTCTCCATGGCCTTGCACCTCCCTAAATCTGAAATCTTATTCAGCCTCACAACCCCTCAAGCTGTCTCCGCTCTTCAAATGCTGCCCTCTGGAACATCCCTCATTATACTGCTCAACCATCGGTGGCCTTACCTTCGGTTGTCTGGGCACTAAAGTCTGGAAGTCCCTCCCTAAACCTCTTCGCTTCTCGAACCATCTTTCCATTTTAAATATGGTACTAAAAATCGACCTCTTTTACCAAGCTTTTGGTCATATGCGTTAATTTCTACTTTTTTGTCTCGGTGTCATGTGTTTCTGTATTATCCAGTTAACATTGCTTTGCGGCGTCTTGGGACGTTTAACTACATTAACGGCGTAATATAAATAAAAGTTATTATTATTCATATTATTAATATTTTTAATAATTATTATTATTAGAATTGCAATTATGTAATCAACCTTGCTTCTAATTTGCGCCGCTCCCTATCCTTCACACGCTCCATCTGTCACTTCTCTTGCCTTCCTTGACATTCTAAGTCCTTTCCCGAGGATAGGCACTCCACAAATATCTACCATCATCCGGCCGACTCGGACAGCGAACTTGATTATGTGACCTCTCACCCAGCTTGCGTGAGGGACTCTATTACATTCTCCAAGTGTCGCTACATGCATTGCATCTGTTCCGATGATGCCACCTCCCACAGCAGTGCTTACAACATGTCTTCCTTTTTCTGAGCTGATGATAAACGTCTTCTGTGGTGGACAGGGTCCTCGACCTTGTCAATCCAAATTCCTGCATTTATCCTCAGCCAAGGCTTCCCCACCACTGTGGTGGAAAAGGCCCACTGCAGTGTCAATTCAATCTGCTGCATTAATTATATCGGCCCTGATCTCCCTGCTAGAACAATGATAGTGTCCCCTTGTCGTCACCTTAGTCTCAACCAACCCCCACATTCAAAAGTTCATATTTCGCCATTTCTGTCCCTTCCTTCTTATTCCCATCACCAAACACATCCCCTTTCAGCATTTCCAATGGATCGGTCCCTCCACAACAACCTGGACCACTCCAGAATCACCCCGAACAGTTATCCCCTTCCCCGAGACCTTCCGATGCAAAACGTAGAGATGCAACACCTGCACTTTCACCTCCATTCATTCCATCGTCCAGGGCCTTCAATCTGAAACAGTAATAGACTTGTATTTCCTCCAATGTAGTATGATGTACTCGCAGTTCACGATGCTGTCTCCTGCAGATTGGGGAGGATTAAACAGAGATTGTGTGATTACATTCCTGAACTTCTCCGTTCTGTCTGCAAAGGTGTCTTTCTCTCTCCCTGTGTCTCACCCTCCCCCGGGCTCTTGCTCCTTTACTTCTACATTCCACTCCCAGTCTGACATCACTACCTCAGACATTCTAAAGTGGTCGCCTTTGAAATTCAATGAGGAACAGCACCACATGTTTCGATTACGCATTTATTGCAACACGGCCATAAAACTGAGTTTACACTTTTCAGACCATTACTACCGCTCCCATTTCCTCAGACAGCATGTGCTGGTAATAAAGGATGTCTTCAGCAGAGCCATTGGGAGTGGAGGATGTGTGTGCTTGGGACCGCCTCTCGATATACGGCAGGCGGGCTGGTCCGCAGCCCTGGGGTAAAGCGACTTTTCTCCTCACATTTCCGGGCCATGGGAGGCTTCTGATCATTGCCAGATTTGCCTTGCTTCCCCGCCGCCCCCGACTCTCTAATCCTGCTTTTTCCAATTACATCTCCTGTGGAACAATTTCCTGTTCCTTGACTTGTCCCATTTGTTTTCCACCATGATCCCTTTTGTCGTTGAATCACTCCTGCCCACCATCCCATCAAAGACCTTCAACTTAGTTCTTTCCTCCTCCTACCACAACTTTATCTGCCTCTACCATTGCCTTAAAACTGTTCATCTCTCGCGGATTCCAGTTTGGAAGAAACGTTATCACCTGAAAGTTTAACTCTTTTTCTCATTCCACAGTTGCTGCCTGACATACTGAGTGATTTCAACATTCTCTTTATTTTATCAGATTTCTAAACGTTTGTAACGGGGCTTGTCAAAGCAGAGGGAGGGAGAGGAAGAGAGTGTGGGGTTTTGGGAAGTCACACCTGCACTTCCTGGCCAACAACCAGGGCCATTAAGGCACTTACATTATTCCCGAAGCTGTCCTCGGCTCACTTTAGCTGCCGGGTATCCCGAGGCCGGGAAACACAGCCGGCCACAGTTTAATCCGTAAAACAGTTTAAACGAGAAGCTGCCAGCCACATTAATACTTTTATATTGCTCACCCGCCCGCTGGGATCGCTCGGCTTCCCTCCCACTGCCTCGGCTCTGCTAAACTGGGTAACATTTGAATATATTTAGTGAATTGGCCTTTCTGTGGTAGATAATTTCACAGGTTCACCACTCTCTGGATGAAGAAGTGTCTCCTCATCTCGGTCCTAAATGGCTTACCCCTTATCCTTAGACTGTGACCCCTGGTTCTGGACTTCCCCAACATTGGTAACATTCTTCTTGCATCTAACCTGTCTAAAATCGTCAGAATTTTATATGTTTCTATGAGATCCCTTCTCATTCTTCTGAACTCCAGTGAATACAAGCCGAGTTGATCCAATCTTTCTTGATAGGTCAATCCCGCCATCCCGGGAATCAGTCTGGTGAACCTTTGCTGCACTCCCTCAATAGCAAGAATGTCCTTCCTCAAGTTAGGAGACCAAAACTCAACACAATACTCCAGGTTGGGATGATATACGTTATATGGTAACCCCTGACCCGACGTCCACCCGGCTGTTTTTGTGCTAAATGACAGGCGTTGCTGTCTGGGCTCAGTCACAGAGAATCTGTGACCAATAATTGTCCGTCTCTTTTCCCTTCTGTTTATTACAGTGAATTTAGTGGCGATTGTGGTCCTGACCCGCGGAAAGTGCGGGCTGTCCACCTGCACTACTCGCTACCTGGTGGCCATGGCAGCGGCAGATCTACTGGTTGTCATCACTGAGGTCATAATGTTGTGGATCCGTTTGTTTTAATTCCCGGAATCTTAACTGGATATCACCCCTGTGTGTAGTATTATATATATCCTGCTGCGTGCAGCCACAGACTGTTCTGTCTGGTTCACCGTCACTTTCACCTTTGATCGATTTGTGGCCATTTGTTGCCAGAAACTGAAAACCAAATATTGCACCGGGAGAACTGCGGCTGTAGTTCTGGCAACAAGCTGCATTCTGCTCGCTTCAAAAAACGTTCCCTTCTACTTTACATTTGAACCTGGATATATAATCGACAATGTTCCGTTGTTCTGCGTCACACACTCAGCCTATGAAACTGAGCCCGGTTGGGTGGGATTTGACTGGTTTGAGACGGTTTTAACCCCACTGCTCCCATTCGCTTTAAGTTTGTTGCTCAACGCTCTGACAGTCAGACACATTTTAGTGGCCAGTCGAGTCCGGAAGGGACTGAGGGGTGAGAACAAGGGGAATGGCAGTGACCCAGAGATGGAAAGCAGGAGGAAGTCTGTGGTTTTACTCTTCACCATATCCGGCAGCTTCATACTGCTGTGGCTGGTATATGTAATGGAGTTCTTATATTATAGCAATACTGGAATAAATCCCCGTGATTACACTTATTATTTCTATACCTTTCGACAAGTCAGATATATACTGCGGAATTTCAGTAGCTGTACAAACATATTTATTTACGGGGTGACCCAGTCCAAGTTCAGAGAGCAGTTGAAACGCATGGTGAAATATCCGATTACCTCAATTATACAATTACTTAATGATCAGAACAACTGAACACAGCCCAGAGGCGGCTCGCAATGTTTGCAGTCCAGGAATATTTAGCCACACTTTCCATTCATTGAACTACATCAAGAATGGTTGGTGATCCGATAATAGATCCAGCGGCGGGAAAAGCATTGTGGTTCGAACAAGGCAATATTTCTCATTGTCAATTCCCACATCGTCTTTTTGGACTGCACCGCGACATTGTTGCATTCACCACTGGGCAAAGTTTACAACAACAATATTTACAACATTTTTACAACAGAAATAGCAGCACCAACCATTTGAAATCATACACAGAGTTGTTCCATAATGGCAGCCCACCGTTTCATGTCAATGGACAATCAGACAAGGTTCGATACAGGGTTTACATAACTTCTCTTCTGTTTAATAATAATCCTCTATAAATGATCTTCAATGCTTTATTTGCACTTGTATGGCCTTAATATCCTCCCTTGCTAGATTGAGTGACTGGTGTATCTGTTCCCAGAGATCCCTTTGCACTTGTAGCCCATTTGTCTCTTCGTTTCCAAGGTTAGGTTAGGTCCTTATCTCTCCGACCAAAACGCTCCAACTCACACTGATCCATATTAAAAATCGTTTGATATTTACATGAAAATTACGCATGTTTGTGTACGATAGAATTAATTATTTTTTTTTAGTACGTCATGTACAAAGTCTGTTAAAAAAATGTAACTGATCACAACTGAGCGGGATATAAATGAATAATAATGCATTAACATTACATAAACATTACTCAGTTACACGGTTAAGCTTCGACAAACAATCCAAAAGCCCAAGGTGAGCTGAAAAAGGTATATATATTCGTGCAATTTGTTTGATTTTAAAGTTGTCAAACTATTAGCCGCATCTCTCATGTGACCATAGAAATGGCAGTACAAGCAGCATGAACAGTGACTTTCCTATGATGCTGATATGCTGTAAGTCCTCATAAGTAATTCAAATATTAATCATAATACAAACAGGCAACCAGCACAACAAATTGACGTAATTCTATAGTTCAGGGTATAAAAAAGAATTGAACAAAATGGACCGCAATTTCCAACTGGAAAAATTTACCCTAAAAAAGGTTGCCTTCTTGTACCAGCACCATGCCATGCAACAGGTCAGAAATGAGACACTTAGTCATAAGTGCAGTAAAACGCATACACACTGTGCGTCACCGAAATTAAAAACCAAATGCAGGGAGAGCTATGATTTAATAGAAATAAACATTCATCTATCTTCCTGGACAGGAAAATCAATCAGTCTGACTTGGAAATGTTAGTAATATGGTGAAATAAAAACGTTAAAATACAAACTTTGCATCCAATGATTTTCTCTCAAACATTTGGCAATATATTAATCCCTGCTGTTTATACCAAAAGTGTTGAATTATTTTAGTTACTTTCCAATTAACTAGTAGGAAATAAACTTCATTGTATTGTCAATTTTTATTTTCCTATTTCAAACTTATGTACCAAACCGAAATTGTACATTGCCAGTTCAATCAAAGTATTCTCTGTGTAGTTGTTAAAAAACAAATAGTGGTTTGTTCTAAATTTGCTTCCTGCTATTTTATACATCATTACATTACTCTTGTTCTATTAACATTCCATAAAACGTTTAGGAGGAAATCAATATTTACTTTTTTCTTGAGACTTGTTTGGACTGTAGAGCAATAGACAATATAAAATAATTCACAATCGCAATAAACAGCGGATGCTGGAATCTGAAACTGAAACAGAAAATGCTGGAACTACTCAGAAGGTCAGACAGCTTCTGTGGAGAGAGAAGCTAAGGTAACCAGTTAGGTCTGTGAGCTTTCTGTCTGAACGGGAAGAAGTTAGAGATGGAACATTTTTTTTACCAGGAGCAGAGGCAGAATTTAACCTCCCCTGTCTTCATGCATAACACGTCCTTCCCTGTTGTTCTTTCCTCGCCTCCCAACTTTCTCTGCCTCTGCACCTGGTTTAAATCTGTTACATCTCTATCGTTTTAGAGTTCTGATGAAAGTTGACAACCTGAAACTTTAACTCTGTATCTCCCTCCACATTTGCTGCCTGACCTGCTGAGTATTTTCTGCAATTTCTGGTCTAATGTTGTATAAAATAAAAAGATTTGTGTTTTTACCTCTTTTTTACTTCTCTTCCTAAACGGCTGAATGATACTTTATTAATTCAATCAAAAGTCACGTGTAACTCTGACGCATCCTCCCCTGCCCTCCCCTCCTCAACAGCATGGGGTGCGTGTTTGTATAAAGCTGCTAACTTTATTCAATCGCTCAACATCAATTATTGAAAATCTTTCAACTGTTTCTAGTCTCTTTGTAGCATTGTGAGAATAATTTGCTCCAGGTTTCTCTGTCCTGCTTCAATGCTGTCGTTAAACAGTCAACAAGTATAATAAAATAAATGGATTCCAAACGCAGCGCAAATAAGGTGGTGAATAATGTTGTGAAACTTCCGAAGAAGGCGGTGAGCTTATCTACCCTCAGATTTGGCGATGAGTTGGGATCAGTTTTGTCGAAGTTGTTTTCTCTTATCTGCTGCCATTCCCTCCCTCTCTCACAGACTCTGAGGTAAAAACGGGTCCACAAGCCTTATCCCGTCTCTCGTAACATGATTTGAATAACCCGGAGAAACACTTTCAAAAAAGGACCAAATCCTTGAAAAAAGTAACTGGAACTGAGCTCAGCACTCCGTGAGCCTAAGGTTTGTTGTCTTTAGCCTCGTCCCAGCGGCCACAGAACATGTGCTGCACCTCCACCTGTGTTGTTCTGGATGAGCAGAAATTTATCCAATTGAAGATCGGGAAGACCGAATCATTATTTTCGGTCCCCGCCACAAACTCCGTTCCCTCGCTCCTGACTCCATCCCTTTCCCCATATACTGTCTGAGACTGAACCAGGCTGTTCGCAAACTTGCTGTTACATTTGACCCTGAAATTAGCTTTCCACCACATATCCGCAGCATAACTAAGACCAGCTATTTCCATCACTGTAACATCGCCCGTCTCCGCCCATTTCCTCAGCTCGTCCGCTGCTGAAATCCTTCGTCCATTCCTCCGTAACCTCGAGACATCACGATTCCAACAGACTCCTGGTTGGCCTCCCACATTCTGCCTACGCATGCTAGAGGTGATCCGAAACCCGGATGCCCATGATCGAATTCGCACCAAATTCCGGTCACCCATTACACCTGTGCTCGCTGAACTACATTGGTTCCCGGTTAAACAACGCCTCGATTTCAAAATCCTCATCCTTTTTAAAGTCCCTCCATTGACCTTACTCCCTCTCTATCTATTTAACCTCCTCCACCACACAACCCTAGATATGTCTGCAATCCACTAATTCTTCCCACTTGAGCAGCCCTGATTATAATCGCTCCGCCATTGGTGGGCGTGCCTTCTGTTGCCGAGGCCCCAAGCTCCGGAATTTATCCTTAATATTGTCCACCTCCCTACATCTTTTTTCCCGTTCAAGATGTTCCTTGTAACGTTCCGCTTTCAACAACTTTTAGATCACTCGCACTCAATACTACTTGTGCGGTTCAGTGTCATGTTTCTTTTAGCTCATAATACTCCTATGGAGCACGTTGCGACGTTTTGCCATGTTAAGGGCACGATATCATTTAAGGTGTTGTTGTAGGTCCAAAATGCGACCGATGTGCAGTCCCTGGGAACGGACTAGTCAAACCTCAGTCTCACCCCTCTCAAGCTCTCTTTCCCCATCTTTTGCTGTCTATCTCTCTCCCATATGACACTGTATATCACACCCATGAATTGTCACTCCATCTCTCCCACTTACTCTCCTCAATCTCATTCTCTTCCACTCTATCTCTCTCCCCACTCATGAATTGCCCCAGCCTCACGATGCAACATTTTCTCTCTCCTACACTCTCCCACCAGGGCACCTGATGTTCTAGGGCCTAAAGCGTTCAGTGTGTCGACGCGCTTTATAAGAGAACCGTCTTTCAAGCCACGATTCGCAGAACAGTATCTGCAATCGGCTGCTCTTCACATACTCAGTGGCTCAGGGATGCGGCCTGTAGCGGTTTCCAGGTAACAGGCTCCGAAATGGGGTCAGCCCGCTCGCACCGAAATTTGCACCAGCAGGTCTGTGGAATATGATTGTAACGAGTGCCTGCGTGTTGAAGCCTGTGCCAGGCAGACAATGTGACATGCAACCATGGTGTGGGGAAGCATCGAGATAAACACTCAACTGCACAGCTTTGGAGAAACAGTGTGTAATATCAATCCAGATACATCAGTAACCTCACCATACTATCACTACCCATCCAGGTACATCACTGACCTCACTAATACTGTCACTACACATCCAGATACATCACTGACCTCATTCATGCTGTCACTGCCCATCCAGATACATCACTGACCTCACTCATACAGTCACTACCCATCAAGATACAACAGTGACCACACTCATACTGTCAATACTCATTAAGTACATCTCTGACCTCTTTCATACCATCACTGTCCATCCAGATACATCACTGACCTCACTCATACAGTCATTACCTTTCCAAAAACATCACTGACCTCACTCATACTGTTACTGCCAATCCAGAAACACAAATCCATGGAAATTAGGCGCAGGAGTAGGCAATTCGTCCCTTCAAGACTGCACCACGATTCAATATGAAGATGGCTGAACATGCAAGTTCTACACCACATTCCTGCTTGCTCTCCATACCCCTTAATCCCTTTAGCCGTAATGGCCATATCCAAATCCCATTTGAATATATCTAACGAACTAGCCTCCACAAATTTCAGTGGTAGAGGATTCCACAGGTTCAAAATTCTGTGAGAGTAGAGATTTCTCCTCATCTCGTTCCTAATTGGCTCACCCGTTATGCTTAGTCTGTGAGCCCTGGTTCTGGAGTACCCCAACATCGGGCATATTTTGCCTGCATCTATCCTGTGCAATCCTCTCAGAATTGTATATGTCTCTTTGAGATCCCCTCTCATTCTCCTACATTCCACTGAATACAAGCCTCGTCGATCCAGTATATCTTCATATGTCAGTCCTGCAATCCCGGGAATCAGTCTGGTGAACCTTCGCTGCACTCCCTCAATAGCAAGAATGTCCTTCCTCAGATTTGGAAACCCAAACTGTACACAATTTCCAAGGTGTGGCCTCACCAATGCCATGTACAACTGCATAACACCTCCTTGATCCTGTACTCTGATCCTCTCGCTATGAAGTCCAACATGCCTTTTGCCTTCTTCACAGCCTCCTGTACCTGCAGGCTAACTTTCAATGACTGATGTACCATGACACCCTGGCTCGTTGCTCCTCCACTTTTCGTAATCTGTCACGATTCAAAAAGTATTCTTCCTTTCTGTTTTTGCCACCTAAATGGATAACCTCAAATTTACCTACATTATACTGCATCTGCCATGCATTTGCCCAATCATATAACCTGTCCAATTCACCCTGCAGTCTCTTAGCATCCTCCTCACAACTCACAACGCCATCCAACTTAGTGTCATCTGCAAACTTGAAGACATTACATACAATTCCTTCGACTACGTCACTGTGCATATTGTAAATAGCTGGGGTCCAAGCACTGAACATTGCCGTACCCACACTACTCAATGCCTGCCATTTTAAATTGGTATAATTAATTAACATAATAAATTTAGCTCTTCAGTCCCTCCTGTTGTTCCCTGATTATTTCTAAATAATCATCCGACCACATACATTTCTGAGCCATCAGCTAGAAAAGGTGTACAAATCCATTTCCTTTGGATTGCTCGTAATTCCATCATTTACCGGAATCTTTGCAGGCTACCCCTACCTTTTTCCGTGGGATTAGTGGCAAGCTACTTATATTTGTTTTTGTACATACAGAGCATAAGCTTGTGGGTCTTAGTTGTTTCACTAACGTGTTACAAAGTCATTCGCCTCCCTATCACACCTACGTTACATAGGCTGTTGGCTGTTCGGCCAGAACCACGCGATTGTATATCCCTCGGATCTTACACATCAGATAACGTTGGATAACAATACATATACCTACCACTACCGTTATTACCACAATTCGGTGCCACATTAATTTGAGGACTGCGTGGGCCTGAGGTGAACAACCCTTAAAAATGTCCCATCAGTGTTGAACCGTGAGGTCACTTAGTTCTTCTGTCACTCGTAACAGTTCTTGTTTTGTGTAACTCATAATGACCTTTGTCTGAGGAACCGTTCCCTTTCTTCTCTCAGGTACTTGGTCATCTGAACGTGTTTTTCCATAAATGCCCTTAACTTTCTCAAGTCCAGTACCGGGGGTAGACGGATAGTCCTTTGGTGCTCCTATGTTGTGCAATGTTTTTCCATTGTCCGATTTGGTCGGACTTGGTAGTTTTAACGTCGATGATGACAGATATTTTTTCCAGCATTCGTTCACCGGGGTTTCCAATCCATCCGCGTTCAAATATACCGCGTGGGTACTGGTTACACATATGTAGTTTTTTCTGATTTCATGTATTACGATATCATTTAAGGGTTGCAGCCACTATTCACAAGCCACTGCTATGCCTTCAATGCTGCATGCTTCCACCTCTGGTGCATGTAGCGGGTATACTTGTCTGAATGGCCACTTTACGCAGTCCATCCCTTTGTGCATTTTATTCTTCGGATCTATCCATTTTACGTAAAACTGTGGCTTCCATAAGTTTTTACCGAATAGCTGTGGTAGAGTCAAAACCTCACACCATATCTGACTGTTAGTAACATTAGCCAACAAAATCGTCACATTACATCCCTCTTCATCACATCACGTGTGCTTCATATCTAGCCTGAGTGTTAGATTTCGGTGTCCAAACTGAACTAGTTTAGCCCATCGTGGGGCATTCCCAGAGTATGCTATTCTTTGTAATTCAGCCCATTGTCCTTCCTTGATCAGACCTATTATAAGGCACAGAAACTTAATTGGCTTCCCGCGTTGAATTGGCCGATACCTGTTGCTGTTCCCAGTTAGTGTTGTTTGACTATTGCCATATTATTTTGTCTGACAGCCATCCCCACAGGCGATTGGCCTCTAAGGGTTCTTGACACACATCTTACAGCCTTATGGAATTTTTTGTCAATTGTTCACCTTTTTGTACTTTATTCTGCAGCGTTTCAATATCAATTGAATTTAATGCTCCGAATCCCGTTCCTAACACTCCTAGTACTCTATCTATTACGTTTCACCAATTGGGAGCTTTGGTTCTCTTTCGGGCAAGATCCGGGTTCTTACAATACTGGGTACCATCTACTGATCATACTGTATATTTATGAGTAAATTTTTTATTGTTGGGTCTATCAGTCTGCTCATGTACATATTGTGCAGCCTTTGTAAGTGTGACATCCGTTCCTGGTTGAGACGGAGATATTTTACACTTATCATGACATTCACCCCTCAGGCGAAACTGTATTATTCCTACACAAGACCCAGTCTCCATCTCCCAAGGTTGCGTGACTCTACTCTGTACTGTTGGTGTACTCCGTTTTGTTAGTATCCCAGGCTTCTTTACATATGCTGGTTATATTCTGGGGAGTATTGTCGCAAACTCGCTTACACATCATCCCTGGACCGTCGGCCATCTATGTAAAGTTGAAGGTTACATTATCATTCTTATGGGTGGTCAGTATGATATTGCCAGAGACTGGTGTCTAATAGGTCCACTGTTTGCAGTCAAACGTTAAATGAAAAGCATGACCTTTAATTCCCGCGGGGCATGTATAGTTTCACTGGGTTGCTTCCCGGTGGGCTGTCCACATATAATAACGTCTACGGCCTTTTCCTTCTAAACGTTTCTCTGGAGGGACTGGGAGGGCAGGACAGACACAAACCCAATTGCCACCACCATTATCCAAAGGTCCATCCCGTTGTTTTCTGGCTTGCTTCCGTATCGGACGCTTCCGTGGTCACCGGGTGTACTGCCACAATACATTAAAACAGACGGGGATTGTTTAATGTTATATGTTTTTACCTGTGTCCAGTATTTCCATATAATCCCAGTGGAATCTGTATACAAACACAAGTATCGCTCATCATTAGTACCGAGTATGTTCCCATCCTTCGGGGCGCCATTCCCTTTTACAACCCTGTCACATTTATCATGACATGTTCTCCTATTTAGGTAGCGTTACGAATCTCATTCTCTCATTCTGAATTTCTAGTTCTGTTATCTGCTCTTTGCTTCTAACTTATTTATTCATAGCATACACCTCCTGGATTAGCTGGACCAAGTACTGCCTTAGCCTATCCTGAATTGGTTCAGATTCACCTGCCCCTGCATCTAAGGCCACTGGTAGTCTCATAGCCCTTCCAATCATAAGCTCCTATGGATTTAGTCCCGTGGTTCGCCCTGGTGTGCCTATGAGCCGCATTAAAATTTCTGCAAGCAGCCCGGTGCATCCGTTACCTGTCTCCTGCGTTGCTGTGGACAGGGCCGTGTTTACGGTCTTATTCATTCTTGCCACCATTCCAGAATTTTGGGGATGATATGGCATGTGGTACCTCTGTGTCATTCCCAGCAGTGCACATGTTTCTTTCATTAATTTCCCCGTGAAATGTGTCCCATTATCTGAATCTATCTGTAGGGGTACGCCCCACTGAAGTATCACCTCACTCGCCAGGATTTGTGCTACAGTCCAAACGGAGCAGTCCCTGGTAGCGAAGGTTTCCACCCATCGGGTGAACTGGTCTATAACAACCAGGCACTAACTTTTGCCACGATCCTCTGGCAGGGGCTGGTGAAGTCTATCTTTAAATTCTCCGAAGGTCCCTGTGGCCTGGGCTGATGTGCCATTCGTACCTTGCATCCCCTGCCAAGCTTTTGTTGTGCACAAATAATGCACCTTTGTCAAAATTTAGCTACATCCTTCCGCATTGCTGGCCACCACGAGAACTGCGAGAATAAGTACAGCATGTTGCTTCTCTGGATATATGTTATCCCGTGATATAATTTTAGAAGATGTTGGCCACAACATTGAGGTGCCACAACTAGCTCCTGGGGACCCCATACCCATATTTCACATTTTTGCTGGACTCCTTTCACGTCTTTCTTCCTGATCGACACTATGGTGGACCAATACTTTATTTATGTCAGTATGAACACTGTTGACATCACTGGTTGAATTTAAGCCTTAAATGCTGGCTTTGGCTTCCGTTCACCTGCCGCTCGTTTGGACTGGAGTTCGGCGAACCTATTCCCAACGATGGTTAGGTCTTGTGGGTGCTTTTGGCCCTTACTAGTAAGTTTTGTGTGTGCCTTTACCTTTATTGCCGCTGATCACCATGGTTCTTTGCTGCTTTCACTCGACTTTCTACGAGCTTTCCATGTTTTACCACATCGCCAGCAGATGTCACATACCCTCGTCGTGACCAGTCTGCCACATAGTGGTGAACCACCCGAAAACGTATTTATTATCTGGATATTTGTTTACTTGCTTTCATTTAGCTGACTCGAGAGCCTTTATACCAGTTCTGCCACCTGAGCTGACTTGTCTCGTGGGAGGATTCCGACCATTATTTCCTCTCGCTCCTGTGTTACCGCTGCCCACCCAGTATGGGGTTCTCCATCAATGAATTTCCTGCATCAATCCACAGAGAAAAACTCATCTGGATTGTCCAATGGCTCTTCCTTTACCCCGCTGTGCGTTTCCTCCTCTACTTGTTCCCTAGAGCTATGTTTCTCTCCTTCTGTCAGCTCACGGCAGCGAGGTTAACTCCATTATGCTTTTTTATTATTACTGACTTGTCTTTGGGCATCAACAGGGCTACCACTAAGCTTTTCCGCTGTCCGAGATGGACCGCAGCTTTCCAGTATTTAGTAGTTCTACAAGGGTATGTTGTGGGTGCAAAATGATTTGTCCCATCATCACTACTGGTTGGCTTACTTTGACCGCCCAAGTCGCACAGTTCAGGTTGGACACACATCGGGGCATTCCGCTAACCAATGGGACTTTCTTCGTCGAGTCGGAAGCTATAGGTCTCTGTTGGCTCCCATGTTCCTGCATAACCACGGCGGAGTAGCGTCCATCATCCTGATCACATTGGAGTTGGAAAGGTTTATTGGGATCTGGCAATCCTAGGGCGGGGGACGACATCAGATCTATTTAGTTGACATTATGCCTCTTCCTGCTCTGGTCCGCAATCTATCTTCTGTAGGGATCCCCCGCTCCATTTAACTAATTTCTGTATGGGTTCCGCTATTGTTGTGTATCGAGGTATAACATTCCGACGATAATTAAAAAGTCCTAATAACTTCCTTACTGCACTGAAATTCTGGGGCTGAGGCATGTCCCGAATTGCCATCCGTGTTTCCACTGTCATGTATTTCTTGCCCTAACTGATCCAATGTCCAAGGTACCGCGCTCCAGTCTGGGCCACCTGCGCCTATCTGGGTGATGCCTCGAACCCCGCCAGCACGCACAGACACTAACACACACAGTTACACACAGACACGCAGTGACACACTCACACACACAGCCACTCATTCATACATACACAAACACAATCTCACAGACACACACACTCAAACACATATCCAGACATACACTTACACACATGCACACTCACACACTTTCCCAGACACCGTTACAAACACACACTCAACGCAGACACTCACACACACACTCACACACACTCAAACACACACATTTACCAACACACCATTACACACAATTACACACTCACACACTTACACACACATACACAGACACACAGTTACACACTTACACATTCACAAAATCACGCACTTACTCACCCACACACCCAGGCACAGACTTATATATACACGCTCTTACACACTCGCGCACTTAGACACGCATATATTCAAAAATTAGACACTCACGCACTTACCCAGATACACACTCAAGCACACACATGCGCACACATAGACACTCGCACACACTTACAGATTCACATACTTACACACTCAAACACTTACCCAGGCACACAGGTGCACACTTACACATTTGCACACTAATACATTCAGAGACTTACAAACTCACACGTTTAGCCAGACACGCAATTACACGCTCACACACTTACACTAACAGACTTACAGACTCACACTCTTACCCAGACACAAACACATCTTAACTAATTTACACAAACAAACACTTAGCCAGGCACGCGCTTACACGCTCACATGCTTACGCACTCATACACTCACACACTCACAGATGTAAGCACTCACACACTTACCTGGACATGCACTTACAAACTCGCAAACTCACACTCATAGACTTACACACTCACACACATATACAGACACACATTCACACACTTGCACACTCCCAGACTTACACAGCCACACACACACACTTACACAGACACACACTTAAACACTCACATATTTACACACACACATGCACACATTTACACACTCACTCCATCCATCATCGGCAATCACTCGAATTGAGGATGACTTGCTTCCACGTCAAAACCTTCACAGGTGTTACAATGAAGGATCTAAAATTCCAGGTCCGAACAAAATATTCAAGGTTGGAAGATGCCAATGCGTGGATTTTTTAAACATGTGATGACTGTTGTACACCAGCCAACAATAACCCACGCACACAATTATCTAGACACATGCACATACACTCATGCAGAATAACACACTCACACTCACTTACACAGACACACACATAAAGACAAATGCACTCACACTTACCCAGACAGAAAGTCACACACAATAACACACTCATGCTAATACATCCTTCCCCATACACACACTAATTCAGTCATACACTCACACATTCACACACAATAACACACTCACGCTCACACACGCTTAACAAGACACGTAATTACACACTCACATACTTGCAGACACACACACACTTACCCAGGCACACACTCAAACACTCACACACAATAACACACTCACTAACACTTACGCAGAAACACACTCACACACTCATACAGACATTCACACTCACATAAACCTACACTTAGCCAGGCACGCATTTACCCAGATACATATTTAAACTTGCACATTTGACTCATGAGATGGCCAGTTGCGACAAATTCTTCAATGAACAATTGTGTGCTCAGCGATTAATTAGCATAAGTTGCCATTACTGAACGGGGTAGAGGAGCAGAGAGGTGCAGATACACATATCACTAAAAGCAGCGATGCAGGTTAATAAGGCCATAATAAACATCAAATAAAGCTCCAGGAGGCATTTCAAGAAGGTCAGATTTCAAAACAACTTAGCGCCTTTATCAGAGTGAATCAGCCCAAGGCGCTTCACAGAAGTGTTATGAGACAAAACATTTGACACCGAGACATATCAGGAAAAATTCCGGCAGGTGACTGAAAGCTTCATTAAAGCGGTAGATGTTAAAGAGCGACTTGAAGGATGATGGAGAAGTGCAGAGATGGAGAGGTTTATGCAGGGAGTTCCAGAGCTTGGCAACAGAAGGCTTGTGATCAGGGTGAATATTAACAGAATCTCTCATACCCTGTCTTCACTGGGATCGCTGTGTGAGTTCTGTGATCAGGGTGAATATTAACACACCCATTCACACACTGCCTACACTGGGCTCCCTGTGTGAGGCATGTGATCAGGGTGAATATTAACACACACACTCACACACTCTCTACACTGGGCTCGCTGTGTGAGGTCTGTGATCAGGGTGTATATTAACACACTCACTCACACACTGTCTACACTGGGCTCCCTGTGTGAGGCCTGTGATCAGGGTGAATATTAACACACTCACTAACACACTGTCTACACTGGGCTCCCTGTGTGAGGCATGTGATCCCGGTGAATATTGACACACACAGTCTCACACTGTCTACACTGGGCTCGCTGTGTGAGGCATGTGATCAGGGTGAAGATTAACACACTCACTCACACACTATCTACACTGGGCTCCCTGTGTGATGCCTCTGATCAGGGTGAATATTAACACACTCACTCACACACTGTCTACACGGAGCTCTCTGTGTGGGACCTGAGATCAGGGTGAACACTGACACACTCACTCACACTTTGCCAACACTGGCCTCCGTGTGTGAGTCTTGAATGTGATATTATGTCGGGAAGCACCGCCAACGCCACCAATGAAAGCCTGAAGGTCATGATTGTCACCCACGGCCGGCCTGACATACTGGTCCGTTACAAAGTGCCATGTTTCACCAGTGTCGAATTTAATGAATTCATGACCTGAAATGGGATCAAACATGTCATATCGGACTCGTTGAAACCAGCCTCCAATGGGCAGACAAAGCGGCCAGTATAAACAATCAAACAGAGCCTTAAACGAGTCACAGAAGCCTCACTCCAAACATGCCTGTACCGGGTACTGCTCAGTTACGGCACGAGACACACTCACTCACAGGTGTGTCACCGGCTGAGCTAATCATGAAAAGGACACTTAAAACGAGACTCTCGCTGGTTCACCCCACCCTGCATGATCAGGTAGAGAGCAGGCGGAAGCAACAAAATGTAAGCAATGGTCGCGCCACTGTGTCACAGGAAATAGTTTTGAATCACCCTGTGTATGTGCTAAACTCTGGACATGGTCCCAAGTGGACCGCCGGCACAGTGATAGTTAATTAAGGGAGTAGGGAGTTTGTAGTTAAACTGGACAATGGACAAATTGCAGAAATGACCTGACCAAACGAGGCTGCGGTTCACAGACTGCCCTGAACAACCCACAGCAGACACCACCTTTTTCGATCCCACTACACACACCCAAATGATCAACGACACCACGCCGGACTAGGAAATCGAACCTATCACGCCCAACATCCCAGCTAGGCCAGGCTCAGCCAGCAGCCCTGCAGGGCCAGCAACACGCCAACCGAGCGAGGGCACAGCCAACACACCAGAACACACATTTGTACCGAGGCGGTGAACCAGAGAAAGAAAGGCTCCCGACCGCCTCACCTTCTAAATAGTTTTCCTTCTGACTTTGGAGGAAGCGATGCTATGTATCCATAAAGCGTGCACTTCTTTGTTCCGACACCAGGGAGTGCATCCCCTGAAGACCCAAGGGATCCCAGCATTCCTTGGGAGCACTGTATATAATCCGGCCCCCAAGGCCTGTTCCTTACTCTAGATTATCTTAATAAAGATTATTTCACTGTTACATGAACCTCCCTTTGTGCAGTCTCATCTGTGTTAGGAACACAATAATTTGGAAAAGAAATGTGACCCCGAAAGCCAGAAAGAAGATGAAATGCTGAGTCCCTTTCTGCCAAAAATTCCTTTCACAAACATTTATCTGACCAAAACGTCACAAAAGCAAAATGTTCATTTCAAAGTCATTAAACCCGAATTTTCACGCAGCCCAATCTTCTGAATCAGATGCCTCTCATTGTGTCAACTCAATCCATGTCTCTTTGCAATATTGTGCTTCCATGCACACCAATAAATGTGCAACTAACTTATTTAATCACAGAATAAGGAATGGTTAAAGCATGGAAGAAGGTCATTGGGCCCATCAAGCACATGCCATCTCTCAACTAGTCCCACTCCCCCATCATTTACCCGAAGCTGTTCATTTTTTTCCCTTCAGTTTCTCATCAAACTGCCTTTTGAAAGATAAGATTATATCTGCATCCACCGCCCTTTAAAGCATTGTATTTCAGATTCTAACTACTAGCTGTGAAAAGGTCACCTTCAGTTCCTATCTATAAAGTCTGAGAATCACGTGATCAATTGCTGCCACACTCACAACCTTGTTAAATAAAGCACCTTCATTCTATTCTCGGAACGCAAGCTCCTGGAGTGCAGTCCAGCTGTTGAGGTAAAAGCTCTGGTTATGTTCCCAAGACGGCTTTTGCCATAGCATTTCTATAGTGTAGTGGTTATCACGTTCGCCAAGCACGCGAAAGATCCTTGGTTCGAAACTGGTTGGAAACATTTTGCAAACGTGTTCAATTAATGATTAGAGCAATTTGAATAATTCATATTCGTGGTTAACAGAGTGCAGTGTCTCATGACGCTGTTGCATTTGTTGATTTATCTGTACAATTCTGTATACACTGAAACTCTACACAGTTTTTCTCACTCCCTCCCGTTTCCAGCCCTGACGGTGGAGAAACGCCATCTCAAAACGGAACATTCCGTGCCTTCAGACCAACTGTCAGAGATTATGAAAGGAACCAGCCGCACCTGCTTCACAACAGAAAATCAAAGCCACAAATAAACCCATAGACTATTCGCTCTTCCGCAACTCCAGAGTGAGTGAGGGCGGGACAAGCCCCAACTTTCCGGTCCAGCATCTCCAATCAGCCGCTACCGGCGGAAAGCGACGAATGCAGCATCAACACTGGTTTACCGCCCATCAGTGGGCAATAAGATGCCACGGTTCGAGCTAAAGCTTCCCGAACACCGCACAGCAGCCTCATTAGACTCTTAACCTCAGCTTCCTGAGTTTGAGCCCCAGCTTGCACGAATATGTTTTCACTGGAAACACAATTAATTAGCTGATCGCCTCGTTTTGCATCATGAATGTAATGCTCACCGATAATTATATAATCATAGAAGATTACAGCACGGAAGCAGTCCCTTTCGGCCCATCATATCTGCACCGGCCTTCAAATGTCCAGTTTTAGGTGTGTAACCCTGCACTTGACAGCCTTTCAAGTGCACATCCAAGTACTTTATAAATGTGGTCAAGCTTTCTCCCGCCACCACACTTTCAGGCACTGAGTTCCAGACCCCGACAAACATCCGCATGAAGAATGTTCCGTTCAACTCCCCTTTATGCCTTATGCTAATAACATTTAATTTATGCCCCTGGTTGTTGACCACGCACCTATGGCAATTAGTCCCTTTTAATGAACAATATTTAGGCCCCTCTTAATTTTAAACACCTAAATCCTGTCGCCCATCAGCCTCCTCTGTTCCAAGGAAACCAAACCCAGCCTATCCAATCTGTCCTCATAACAAAGTTGCTCCACTCGCGGCAACATTCTACATAAATCTCCTCCGTACCCTCTTCAGCGCAATCACGTCCTTCCTTCAATACGGTGACCAGAACTGCACGCAGTACTCAAGCTTTAGTCCAACCAGAATTTTAGACATTTCAGACATAACCCACTTGCTCTTCTATTCCATGCCTCTGCCAATAAATGCAACCATTCGGTCTGCTTTCCTAATCAACTTCTCCAACTAGCCAGCTACATTCAGGGATCTGTGGACATACATTGCCAGTTCCCTTTGTTCCTCTACAATTCTCAATGTCCTGCAGTCGATGTGTCTTCCCTTTCATTGTTAGCCCTCCACAAATGCATAATCTCACACGTCTCTGGATTAAATTCAATTTACCACTGTTCTGACAACCATACAAGCAGATTGATATCTTCCTGCGGTCTCCAGATTTCTTCTTCGTTATCAGCCACACTGCCTATTTTACTTATTTTAATATCACCTGAAAACTTCTTAATCATTACCCCTATATTCAAGCTTAGATCATTTAAAAATACCATAAAAAGCAATGGACCTCGCACTAAACACTGCGGAACCCCACTGGAAACATCCTTCCAGTCACAAAAACACGCATCAAACATTAACCTTTGCTTCCTGCGTCTGAACCAATTTTGGATCCAATTTGCCCCTTCGCCCTGGATCCCATGGGCTTTTATTTTCATGACCAGTCTGCCATGTGGAACCTTAGCGAAAGCATTAATAAAATCCATATACACTACATCGTATGCACTACTTGATCGACCCTCCTGGTGACCTCCTCCAGAAATGCAATCAAGTTAGTCAAACGCGACAATTCCATCACAAATCGTGCGGACTGTCCTCATTTGCCAGTGCCTTTCGAAATATAGAGAATGTATCATCGTTAAATGTTATCCTGCTTTCACGGGAAAACATGCTTAATTAACTGATGATCTTCATTTGCGCAACTAAAGAAATGTTAACTGAAGGAGAGTCCTCAAAAAAATAATTTGTCTGTGCTTGCAATTTACCTCTTAAACCATTTTAGACACTGTGCTTTAGTGGTCTGCTTCAAAATGTTCATTGCTGGTAACAATACATGAGACGGGTGAAACCGTGAGATGGACCAAAGAGCAAGGGACTGGTTATTGTGAAACAGCAAAGAAAATACACATTCTGGAATAATAACATCGAGAAGAAATATGACGCCAACATCCAGAATGAAGATTAAATGCTGAGTCCCTTTCAGCAAAAAAATTCCATTCCCAAGCATTTCTCTGAGCAAAACTTCACAAAAAATAATGATGCTTTTTAAAGTCATTAAACCCAAATTTTCGCTCACCGAATCTTCTGAATCAGATGCCTCCAGCTCTGCTGACTCAATCCATGTCGCTTTGCAATATTCTGCTTCCATGCACACTATTAAATGTGCCACTCACTGATAGAATCACAAAATAAGGGAATGGTTACAGTACAGAAGAACCACATTCGGTCCGTCGAGCTCATGCCAACTGTCAACTCGTCCCACCCGCCCTGTCATTTACCCGCAGCTGTGCAACTTTGTACCTTCGGATACTTATCCAACTTCGGTTTGAAAGTTAAGATTGAGTCTGCCTCCACCGCCCTTTTAAGCAGTTTATTTCAGATTCGAACCACTTGCTGAGGAATGGCCACTCCTGTTCCTATGTATAAAGACAGAGAAACACGGGATCAATTCCTGCCACACTCAAAACCTTGCGAGATACAGCACCGTCTTTGTGTGCTCACAACGCAAGCTCCTGAAGTGTCAGGCAGCTGTTGAGCTAAAAGCTCTGGTTATGTTCCCAAGAGCAAGACTACCGCAGCGTTTCCGTAGTGTAGTGGTTATCACGTTTGCCTAACAAGCAAATAGTTCCCGCTTCAAAACCGGACAGAAACATTTGAAAAATGTGTTCCATTAATGATTAAAACAAATTGAATAATTCATATTAGTTTTTCAAAATCAACAAAATGCAGTGTCTCATGATGCTGTTGCATTTGCTGATTTATCTGCACAGTTATTTGCAAACTGAAACTCGACACAGTGTTTCTCACTCCCTCCTCTTTGCAGCCCTGACGGTGAATAAACCCCATCTCAAAGCTGCACATTCCGTGAATTCAGTTCAGCTGTGAGAGATTATTAAAGTATCCTGCCGCGCCGCATCAAAGATCAAAGCCACAAACAAAACCCATCGACGGATAGCTCTTTCCCAGCTCCAGAGTGAGTGACAGCGGGACAAGATCAAACATTCCGAGCCCGCACTCTCCAATCAGCAGCTGCTGGCTGAAAGCGGCGAATGCAGCATCATCAGTGGTTCACCGCCCTTCACTGGGATACAAAATGCCGCGGTTCGAGCCAAAGCTCCCCGGACAGCGAACCTTCATAAAACTCTTCATCTCAGGTTCCTGAGTTCGAGCCCCAGCTTGCATGAACGTTTTATCACCGGAAACACCATTAATTACCCGATCGGCTCGTTTTGCATCATGAAAGTAACGCTAACCGATAATGATATAATCATACAAGTTTCCAGCATGGAAGGAGTCCTTCACGACCCATGGTATTTGCACCGGCCAAAAAATGTCCAGTTTTCGCTGTGTAACCCTGCACTTTACGGCATTTCAAATTAACATCGAAGTACTTTTGAAATGTGGTGAGGGTTTCTCCCTCCACCACACTTTCAGGCAGTAAGTTCCGATACCCACAAATATCTGGTTGAAGAATGTTCCCTTTCAATCCACTTTAACCCTTATACTAATTAATTTAATTTATGCCCTCCGGTTGTTGACCCCTCTACTATGGGACGTTGGCCCTTTTAATCAACACTATCTAGGCCCCTCCTAATTTTATACACCTCAATGCTGTCGCCCATCAGCCTCCTCTGTTCCAAGGAAACGAATAGCAGATAGAGTGCTGAATGAAGGCAGCGACAACCTCGACTAATAGGAAAAGCCTCGTACAACTGGTATTAAGACATCTATCGAAGTATTAATCAGACCTGTCCCTACCTTGTTGCAGAATTGTGCTACGATGTGTTAGTTAAGCGTAACGTCTGAATTTGATCTGGGATACATTGGATGAAAAGGAGTTACAGGTTTGCTTGTGTTGTTTTGCTCGGTTATTTTCTTGCTATGTTTTTTGCTTGGATATGCATGAACCCCCTTGACTTCCTATGGCAGCAGGAGAATCAGCAGCAACGATTTGGAAAATATAGAAACATAGAAATAGAGAAAATAGGCGCAGGATTAGGCCATTCGGTCCTTCGAGACTGAGCCACCATTCAATAAGATAATGGCTGATCACTCCCTCTGTACCCCTTTGCTGCTTTTTCTCCATATCCCTTGATCCACTTTGCCGTAAGGGGCATATCAAACTCCCTCTTGAATAGAACCAATGAACTGGCATCAACAACTCTCTGCGGCAGGGAATTCCACAGGTTAAAAACTCTCTGAGTGAAGAAGTTTCTCTTATCTCAGTCTTAAATGGCCGACCCCTTATCATAAGCTTATGTCCCCGGGTACTTGACTTCCCCAACATCGGGAACATTCTTCCCGCATCTAACCTGTCCAATCCCGTCAGACTCTTATACATTTTCTACGAGATCCCCTCTCATCCTTCTAACCTGCAGTGAATAAAGTCCCAGTTGATCAAATCTCTCCTCATATGACATCCCTGGAATCTGCCTGGTGAACCTTCGCTGAACTCCCTCAATAGCAAGAACGTCCTTCCTCAGATTAGGAGACCAAAACTCAGCACAATATTCCAGGTGAGGCCTCACTAAGGCCCTGTACAATTACAGTAAGTGCTCCCTGCTCCTATACTCAAATCCTCCAGCTATGAAGGCCAACAAACCATTTTCCTTTTTCACCACTTGCTTTACCTGCATGCCAGCTTTCAATGCCTGATGAACCATGACATCCAGCTCTCGTTGCACCTCCCCTTTTAATAATCTGCCACCATTCAGATAATATTCTGCCTTCCTGTTTTTGTCCCTAAAATGGATAATCTGCATTGCATTTGGCCACTCACCTAAACTGTCCAGGTAACCTTGCTGCCTCTTAGTGTCCTCCTCATTGTTCACACTGCCACCCAGTTAAGTGTCATCTGCAAACTTGGAGGTATTACGCTCAATTCCTTCATGTAAATCGTTAATAATATTGTAAAGAGCTGGGGTCGCAGCACTGAGCCCTGCAGCACTCCATTAGTCACTGCCTGCCATTCTCAAAAGGACCCTTTTGTCCCGACTCTCTACTTCCTCTCTGCCAACCAGTTCTCTATCCACGTCAGTACATTACCCCAATGCCATGCACTTTAATTTTGCACGCCAATGTCTTTTGCGGGACCTTCCACTGGTTCTCCCTTGACCACTCTGCTAGTTACGCCTTCAAAATATTCAAGCATATTCGTCAAGACTGATTTCCCTTTCATAAATACATGCTGACATGGAACGATCCTGTTACTGCTTTCCAATTGCGCTGCTGTTTCATCCCTAATGATTGATGCCAAAATTTCCCCCCCTACTGATGTCAGGCTAAGCGGGCTATAATTACCCATTTTCTCTCTCCCACATTTTTAAAAAAGTGGTGTTACATTAGCTACCATCGAGTCCATAGGAACTGATGCAGAGTCGATAGACTGTTGGAAAATAATCACCAATGCATCCACTACTTCTGGGGCCACTTCCTTAAGTACTCTGGGATAAAGATTATCAGGCCTCGGGGATTTATCGGCCTTCAATCCCATCAATTTACCTAACACAATTTCCTGCCTCATAACGATATCCTTCAGTTCCTCCTTCTCACGAGACCCACTGACCCCTCGTAGATTAGGAAGGTTACTTTTGTCTTCCCTCGTGAAGACAGAACCGAAGTATTTGTTCAATTGGTCTGCCATTTCTTTGTTCCACATTATAAATTCAGCTGAATCCGACTGCAAGTGACCTACTTTTGTCTTCACTAATCTTTTTCTCTTCATATATTTATAGAAGCTTTAGCAGTCAGTTTTTACGTTCCCTTCAAGCTTCCTCTCGTAATCTATTTTCCGCCTCTTAACCAAATCCTTAGTCCTCCTCTGTTGAATTCTAAACCTCGCGCAGTCCTAGGTTTGTTGCCTTTTCTCACCAATTTATATGCCACTTCCTTGGGTTTAACACTATCCTTAATTTCCATTGTTAGCCACGGTTGGGCCACCTTCCCGTTTTTTTAATTTCCAGAAAGGGATGTAAAATTGCTGAATTTCATCCATGCGACCTTGAAATGTTTCCATTGCTTCTCCATCTTCAACCCTTTACGTATCATTTGCCAGTTTATTCTAGACAATTCACACTTCATACCTCGAATTTACCGTTCCTTCAGTTCAGGACCATAGTTTCCGAATTAACTGCGTCACTCTCCATCTTCATAAAGAATTCTACCATATTATGGTAGTCTTCCCCAAGGGGCCTCGCACAACAAGATTGCTAATGCGTCCCTTCTCATTACACATCACCCAGTCTAGTATGGTCTGCTCTCTAGATGGTTCCTCTTCATATTGGTATGGAAAACAATCCCGAATCCACTCCAGGAAATCTTCCTGCACCACATTGCAACCAGTTTGAGTTAGCCCAATCAATATGTCGATTAAAGTCGCCCATGATAACTCTTGGTACATTTATTGCACACATCTCTTATTTCTTGTTTGATGCTGTCCCCGTCCTCACTACTACTGTTTGGTTGTCTATATACAACTCCCACGAGCGTTTTCTGCCCTTTCGTATTCCGCAGCTCCACCCATACCGATTCCAAATCATCCACGTTAATATCCCTCCTTGCTATTGCATTTATTTCCTCTTTAACCAGCAACGCCTCCCTGCCTCCTTTTCCTCTCTGCCTATCAGTCCTAAAAGTTGATGACCCCTGGATGTTGAGTTCCCAACCTTGGTCAACCTGGAGCCATATCTCCATGATGCCAATTAGATCATATCCGATAACTGCTGTCTGCGCAACTTATTCCGAATAATCCTCGAATTGAGGCACAGAGCCTTCAGGCTTGTCTTTTTAACACAATTTGTCCCTTCAGAATTTTGCTGTAATTTTGCCCTTTTTATTTTTTGCCTTGAAATAAAGGTAGAGGGTGAGAGAGAAATTAAGTGCAGGAGGCAGAAGCGAAAAGCTTGTTGATTGGTTGACGGCAGTATGAATGTTGCGAGCAGCTTGTGGTGGCTGCAAAAGCCTACTGCACCTGGCATTCCCAGGCGGTCTCCAATCCAAATGCTAATCAGGCCTGACTCTGCGTAGGTTCCGAGATCGGATGAGATCGGGCGTTTTCAGACTAGTCTGGCCATAGGCATCAGCAAATGGGCTTTCTCTTTACTTAAACGGACAGACGTCTGTTCTTCATTTCATTTTCTCATGCTATGCATTCAAACAAGGAGTCAGCACTCATCTTTAATTTCACCATTTTCCTTCCGCCACACCCACCTCCTGCTTCTCTGCCTCCCACGCAAACAAACCACAAGCCCTATCCCCTTCATTGTCTTGCCTCAAGCTTCAAAACTACCTGACTTTCACCATTCCCTCTCTCATCCCCAAATCATTCACTTACTCATCCGGAAATCTCATGCTCGCCAACGTCGAATCGCTCTTCCCCAAAATATCCCCATCCCCAAATCTGAACTCACGACAAAAAAGCTTCCAATTCAACCAAATCGCCAGCATTGTTTAAATTCCTATCTTACCCATTTTTAAGCCAGGACTCTCTTGTAGCTCATTTCAGAAACCCATGTGGCAAGTGACGCCTGCAACTCGTCAATCTGACCTGTAACACTCCTCTCATTAACACACATGCATTCCACCAGCCTGCTAGTTGCCTTTGCTTTTTTCTGCATTGAATTGCTGCTCTTCCTGCACTATTCTTTGTTCTGTTGCTGTTTGTCGCTCCCAGGTTTCGATGCACCTTGTCTCTCCTCTCTGCTGCTGCATCCTGGTGCCCTCCGCCAGCTTGTGGTTTTTTGCTATTTATTTAGTTGTTCTGCTTCATTTCGCCCCCTGCGTCGAGCCCCTTGCATTTGTCTAGCAGCAGGAGAATGTGCAGGAAAGAAATGGTGATGGGAAAGTGAAAGAGAGAGAACCAAAAAGGGTTCTGATGGATTAATGGCAATATGTGTGCATAACCCTGAGCGGCACGTGGCGGCTGCAAAAGTACACTGCACCTGGAATTTCCAGGTGGTCTCCAGTTCAAGTACGAACCAAGCCAGAGTCTGCTTAACTTCCGAAATCACACTATATTGGGCGTTTGCAAACTAAAGTGGCCGTTCACATCTGCACAGTCGCTTTCTCTTTAATTAAACAGACATACGGCTGTTTTTCATTTCTTTTTCTCATTCTGTGCAGTCACACTTGTAATCTGCACTAATTTAAATTTCATAATTTTCCTTCCGCCACCCCCACCTCTTGCTGCTCTGCCTCCCACACAAACAAACTACAAGCCCCTTGATTGCCTTGCCGCAAGCTGAAAAATTAGCTGACCATCACCATTCGCTCACTCACCCCCAAATCTCACGTTCGCCAACCTCAAAATCTCTCAGCTCCTCAAATTTCCCCATCCCCAAAACTCTGCTCCTCCAAAAAATACTTCCACGCCCCCAAATCGCCAAGATTGTTTAAATTCCAATCCAATCCATTTTTAAGACAGGTCTCTGTTGGAGCCACACTTCAGAATCCCATGCGGCAAGTGGCGACTGCAATTCGCCAATCTAATTTGTAACACTCCTCCCATTAAGACACATGCATTCCCGCAGCATTCTAGGTGGCTTTGCTTTTTCCCTGCATTGAATTTCAGCTCTTCCGACATTATTCTTTGTTCTGTTCCTGTTTGTCCCTCAGAGGTTCCGTTGCACTTCGTCTCTCCACTCTGCTGCTGCGTCCTGGTGCACCTCTGCCAGCATGTAGTTTTTTGCCGTCTTATTTTTTTCTTCTGCATTCTATCGCCCCCTGCGTCGACTCCCTTGCATTTGTCGAGAAGCAGGAGAATGTGCAGAAAAGAAATGGTGAAAGTAAACTGAGAAAGAGAGAGCAGCAAAAAGGCTGTTGATGGATTAACGGCCGTGTGTGTGCAGAACCATGAGCGGCCTGTGGCGGAAGCAAATGCCTACTGCCCCTGGAATTCACAGGCAGTCTCCCTTCAAATACTAACCAGGCCTGTCTCTGCATCGTATTCGAGATCTGATGAGATCAGGATTTATCAGAGTAGTATGGCCTTTCATATCTAATCGCTGGCTCTCTTTTTACTGAGAGAGCCACAGACAGCTGCTTATAGCTTTCTGTCAACTGATACATGAATGTTTTAAACAGCTGAATGCGATCAAATAGCTTGGTAGAATTTATACTTCGTACATTTCCTGTAACCTGCCTTACTATTTTCTTTTCTATCCCTCTTCGAGCCATCTCTCGCTAACACACACACAAACTATAAACCCGAGCCTCCATTGCTATGTTCAATTCAGACCTGTGCCTATTAGAGAGCGAGCGAGGCAGTTGTAGAAAGCGCAGGAACGAACAGAAAATGGAGTGCTGAATGTTGGCAGTGACAATCTCCATGAATAGAAAAAGTCTAGTACAGCTCGTAATACGACTCCTATCTAAGTACTAATCAGATCTGTCCATGCTTTGTTGCAGAAATGAGCTACGATGTGGCATTTGTAGCGCAATGTCTCAGATTGACCTCAATCAATCAATCAAAGGCAGACCCTCGGGATCGAGGAGGACTTGCTTCCACTCCAAAAGTGAGTTCTTTGATTGGTGAATTGTCCGATACGAGAGCAACACATCCTGTTACAAGTGGGACAGACATTCTTCGAGGGAAGGGGTCGGTGGGGCTTGTTTGCTGCCTGCGCTCGGCCTCTTCATGCTCTTTATGTTGAGATTCGAAGAGCTCAATTCCGATTGAATTTGTCCACCTCGGGCGGCCTGCGGCCAGGTTCTGTGTTGATGTCGCACTTAACCAGCGAGGCTTAGATGGTGTCCTTATAACGTTTCCGCTGTCCTCCTTTGGCCCGTTTACCGTGAAGGAGCTCCGCATAAAGCATTTGCTTCGGGAGTCTTGTATCTGGCATGCGTACTATGTGTCCTGCACAGCTAAGCTGATAGTCAGTGCTTCAATACTGGGGAATATAGCCTAGTCGAGGACACTGACGTTGGTGCACCTGTCCTCCCAGGAGATTTGCAGGATCTTGCAGAGACATCATTGGGGAAATATCTCCAGCGGCTTCAGGTGCCTTCTGTATATCGTCCATGCCTCTGAACCATATAGGAGGGCGGGTAATACTGCAGCCCTGTAGACTATGACTTTGATGGTAGATTTGAGGGCGTGTCTTCAAACACTCTTTTCCGCTGGCAGCCGAAGGCTGCGCTTTTGAACTGAAGGCGATACTGAATCTCCACATCAATGTTTGCCTTTGTTGATAAGAGGCTCCAGAGATATGGGAAATGGTCCACGTTGTCCAGTGCCGCGCAGTGGACCTTGATTATCGGAGGGCGTTGCTGTGTGGCGATGACAGGCTGGTGAAGGACGTTTGTCTTACGGATGTTAAGCGTAAGGCCCATGCTTCAATATGCCTCAGTGAATACATTGACTATATCCTGGAATTTAGCCTCTGAATGTGCACAGTCGCAGGCATCGTCCACATACTGCAGTTGAATGACAGAGGTTGCGGTGATCTTGGACCTTGCCTGGAGGCAGTGCAAGTTAACCAGCTTCCCACTGGTTCTGTAGTTTAATTCCACTCCAGCGGGGTGCTTGTTGATTGTGAGATGGAGCATGGCGGCGAGGGAGATTGAAAAGAGGTTTGGAGCGATTATACAGCTCTGTTTGACCCCGCTGCGCACGTGGATTGCGGCTGTAATGGAACCATTGGTCAGGATCACGGCCTGCATGTCATCGTGAAGCAAGTGAAGAATGTGGACCAACTTTTGGGGGCATCCGAAATGGAGGAGGCCGCTCCATAGGCCCTCACGGTTGACAGTGTAAAAGATCGAATGATTTCTAAGATGGAAAAAGGCCATGTTTCAGGGTTGACGCTGCTCTCTGCATTTTCCTGCAACTGGTGCGCTGCAAAGATCATGTCGGTTGTGCCCGTAGGGGACGAAATCCGCATTGTGATTCCGGGAGGAGCTCCTCGGCCACAGTGAGAAAATGATTGAGGAGAACTCGAGCGACAACTTTCCCAGTGGATGAAAGCAGGGAGATTCCCCTATATTTGCCACAGTCGGACTTGTCTCACTTTTTTGAAATGGTCACAGTCACTGCATCTCTCAGATCACCAGGCATGCTCTCCTCCCTCCAGATGAGAGAGGTTAGGTCATGTATGCGCGACAACAGCGCCTCTCCACTGTATTGTTAGCGCCTCAGCACGGATTCCATCTGCACCCTTAGCCTTTTTATTTTTAAGCTGTTTTATAGTTTTGTCTACCTCGTGCAAGGTTGGAGTTTCACTGAGTTGATGGTAGGTTGCAAGCTGCGGGATGGATTCGAGAAGACTCGAGTCAAAGGCAGGTCTCGATTGAGGAGATCTTCAAAGTCCCCTGCCATCGGGCCAGACAGCCTCGGTGTCCTTGATGAGTGTTTCCTCGTTCTTGGCTCGGAGTGGGTTGGAGCCTCCGGAATTTGGACCACAGGTGGCTTGACGGCAGCGAAGAATCCTTGCATATCGTGACTGTCGACCTGTTGTTGTATCTCCTGTGCTCTCTCCATTCATCACCTGTTCTTTCTGTCCAGGGTTTTTTGTTGAACCTGAGCAATGAGCCGTCTGTAATGTTGTTTGCAGCTCCCGAGTTGGGCTGTTGCTTGATGCTCAGAAATGTATTGCGCTTGAAATTTATTCGTTCTTCGATCTCCTGATCATTTTCATCAACCAGTCCTGGTGTTTTCTGGTTGAGTGACGAAGTGTCTCTTCACAGGCACTTTATATAGATGCCTGGAGGATAGACCAAGCGCTATGGGGATTCATCATCTCAGTGTCATCAAGGCACGACAGATTGGTTGTGAGGCGCTGGCTGTATGTGGCTCTCTTAGCTTGCTCTCTAAGTGCCCCGGCATTAACTTTTTGTGGAACTGCTTCTGCTGTCCCCTCTGCTTTGGGGCAATGTTACAGTTGATAATAGAACTGATAAGACGATGGGCCTTCGGCCAGGGACAGCAGCGGCCGGTACAGGTTCCCTTCGGCCAGGGACAGAAGTGGCCGGTGAAGGGTGCCTGCGGCCAGGGACAGCAGCGGCCAATACGGGATCCCTTCGGCCAAGGACAGAAGAGTCCGGTACTCGATCCCTTCGGCCAGGGACAGAAGAGGCCGGTACAGGGTCCCTTTGGACAGGGACAGAAGAGGCCGGTACTGGGTCCCTTCGGCCAGGGAAGAAGAGGCCGGTACAGGTTCCGTTCAGGCAGGGACTGACGAGGCCGGTACAGGGTCCCTTCCGCCAGGGACAGAAGTGGCCGGTATTGGGTACCGTCGGCCAGGGACAGAAGAGCCGGTACTGGGTCCCTTCGGCCAGTGAAAGAAGAGGCTGGTACAGAGTCCTTTCGCCCAGTGACAGAAGAGGCCAGTACAGGGTCCATTCGGCCAATGAAAGAAGAGGCTGGTACTGGGTCCCTTTGGTCAGTGACAGAAGAGGCCAGTCCTGGGTCCCATCACCAGTGACAGCAGCGGCCGGTAGCGTGTCCCTTTGACCAGCGACAGAAGAGGCCGGTACAGGGTCCCTTCGGCCAGGGACAGCAGCGGCAGGTACGGGGTCCTTTCGGCCAGGGACAGCAGCGGCCGGTACTGGATCCCTTCGGCCAGCGACAGAAGAGGCCGGTAGAGGGTACCTTCGGCCAGTGACAGAAGAGGCTGGTACTGGGTCCCTTTGGACACTGACAACAGCGGCCGGTCCAGGTTTGGGTGTGCTGTTTTGCTCAGTTATTTTGTTGCTGTGTTTTTTGTTTAGTTGTGTTTGGACCCCCTTGAATTTCGATGGCAGCTGGAGAATGAGCAGCAAAGATTTGGAAAGATAAAGGGAGAGGGTGGGAGAGAACATGAATGCAGCAGGGAGAAGTGAACATCTTGTTGTTTGTTTGACGGCAGTGTGAATGTTGCGAGCAGCCTGTGGAGACAGCAAAAGTCTACAGCACCTGATATTTCCAGTCGGTCTCCCTTCCAAGTAATAATCAGGCATTACTCTGTTTCGCAACCGAGATCAGACATTTTCAGACTGCTACGGCCGAAGCGATATAACATGTGGTTCTCTCTTTACTCAAAGAGCCTCAGACAATTTGTTATTGCTTTCTGTCAGCTCCTACATGAATGCTATTTAATAGCTCGGAATCATTTGTACTTCTTACATTTCCTTTTACCTGCCTTCCCACCTTGTTTTCAATCTCTCTTCGCGCCATCTCTCGCTAACACACACACAATGGTTCAGCCCGAGCCTCCATTGCTAAGTAAAAATCAGGCATATGGCTATTAGACAGAGAGCGAGAGACAGAGCGAGAGTGATAGTTGCAGAAAAATCGGAGGAAACAACAGCAAATGGCGTGCTGAATGAAGGCAACAACAACCTCAACTAATAGATAAACCCGAGTACGCCTGCTATTAAGAATCCAACCCAAGTACAAATCAGACCTGTCCCAACTTTGGTGCAGAAATGAGATCCGGCCTGGTAGTTTAAGCGCAATGTCTGAGTTTGATCTAAATGGTTTGGATGACAAGGACTTACTGTTTTGGGTGTGTTATTTTGCTCGGTTACTTTGTTGCTGTATTTTTTGTCTCGTTGTGTGTGGACCCCCTTGATATTTTATGGCAGCAGGAGAATGAGCAGCAAAAATTTGGAAAAATAAGGGGTGAGAGTGAGAGAGTAATTGATTGCAGGAGGGAGAAGCGAAGAGCTGTTGTTGATTGTTTGATGGCAGTAGGAATGTTGCGAGTAGCCTGTGGTGGCAGAAAGTATCGACAGCACCTGATATTCCCTGTCGGTCTCACTTCCAAATATTTACCAGTCTTTAGTCTGCCTCGCCTCCGAGAGTAGACTTTTTCAGACTGGCCTGGCCGTAGTGATATAACTGCTGGTTCTCTCTTTACTCAAAGAGCGACAGACAGCAGATTATTGATTTTTGTCAGCTCAGACATGAATGCTATCAAACATCTGAATAAAAAAAGGAAACATAGTAGCAAAGAAAATAGAAAACAGTTCTTCGAGCCTGCACCGCCATTCAATAAGATCATGGCTGATCATTCAGCTCAGTCCCCCTTTCCTGCTTTCTCTCCATTACCCTTGATCCCTTTCAGCATAAGGGCCATATCTAACTCCCTCTTGAATATATCCAATGAACTGGCATCAACAACTCTCTGCGGTAGGGATTCCACAGGTTAGCAACTTTCTTAGTGAAGCAGTTTCTCCCTTATCCCAGTCGTAATCCTTATCCTTAGACGATGTCCCCTGGTTCTGGACTTCACCAACATCGGCAACATTCTTCCTGCTCCAAACCTGTCGAGACCCGTCAGAATTTTATATATTTCTATGAGATTCCCTCTCATCCTTCTAAACTCCAGTGAATACAAGCCCAATCGATCTTGTCTCTCCTCGTATGCCAGTCCTGCCATCCCGGGAACCAGTCTGTTTAACCTTCGCTCCACTCCCTCACGAGCAAGAACGTTCTTTCTCAGATTAGGAGAGCAAAATTTAACAAAATATTCCAGATGAGGCCTCACTCAGGCCCCGTACAACTGCAGTAAGATCTTCCTGCTGCTGTACTCAAATCCTCGAGCTATGAAGGCCAACATATAATTTGTCTTCTTCACTGCCTGCTGTACCTGCATGCCAACTTTCAATGACTGATGTACCATTACACCCAGGTTTCGCTGCACCTCCCCTTTTCCTGATCTGCCGCCATTCAGATAACATTCTGCCTTCGTGTTTCTGCCATCAAAGTGGATAACCTCACATTTACCCAAATTATACTGCATCTGCTATGCATTTGCCCATTCAGCGAACCTGTACAATTCACTCTGCAGCTCACACCATCATCCAGCTTAGTGTCATCTGCAAATTTGGAGATATTACACTCAATTCCCTCATCCAAAATATGAATGTATATTCTACATAGTTGGGGCCAACACTGAGCCCTACGTTACCGCACTGGTCACTGCCTGCCACTCTGAAAAGGACCCGTTTATGCCGACTCTCTGCTTCCTGCCTGCAAAGCAGTTCTCGAACCACGTCAGTACATTACTCTCAATAACATATGCTTTAATTTTGCACATCAATCTCTTGTGCGGGACTCTGACAAAAGCATTTTGAATGTCCAAATACATCACATCCACTGGTTGTCCCTTGCCACTCTACCAGTTACATCCTCAAAAAATTATTGAAGATCTGTCAAGCATGATTTCCCTTTCATGAATCCATGCTGACTTGGATCGATTCAGTCACTGCTTTTCAAATGTGCTGCTATTTCATCTTTAATAATTGATTCCAATAATTTGAACCACTACTGATGTCAGGTTAACCGGTGTATAATTGCCCGTTTTCTCTCTCACTCCTTTCTTAAAAAGTGGTCAACCTTATCATTCGAAAGGGAGTTGGATATGTATCTGAAGAAAAAAAAATCCACGTCTGCGGGTACACGACAGGGGAGTGGGACGAGTTGATAGATAGCATTGGGTCGACCAGCCGAGTGGTCTTCTTTTGTGATGTAACCATTCCATTATACTATGATTATATCAGTTAGTGGCACATTTAATTGTGTGAATGGAAGCAGAATATTACATAGCGGCGTGGCTTGAGTCGGCACAACTAGAGGCATTCGATTCAGAAGATTCGAGTGAGTGAAAATTCGGGTTTAGTGACTTTAGATGCATCATTTTTGTTTTGTGAAGTTTCGGTCAGTGAAATGTTGGGGAAAGGATTTTGTGCAGAAAGGGACTCAGCATGTAATCTTCTTTCTGGCTGTTGGGGTCACGTTTTTGTTCCATGTTATTCTTCTCGAATGTATGTTTTGTTGGCTGTTTCGCAATAACCAGTCCCTTGCTCAACAGTCTATCTCACTCTTTCCCCAGTCCCATGTCCGTGTTACCAGCAATGAACGTGATAAAGCAGATCAATAAAGCACAGTGTCTAAAATGGTTTATGATTAAAGAGGTAAATTGCAGAGCACAGAAAATTATTCAATTAAGGACTCTCCTTCAGTTAACATTTCTTTAGTTATGCAAATGAAGATCATCAGTTAATTAGTGATGCTTTCCCGTGAAAGCCGGATAACATTTAACTTTTATGTTTTTTCACAATTCAAAAGACTCTTGTTAATCAGGGCAGTCAGTACGAATTGTAAGGGAAGGTTCGCGTTTGACGAACTTGATTGCATTTTTGGAGGAGTTCAACACGTGGGTCGATGAAGTAGTGCGAATGATGTAGTGTATGTGGATGTTATGAATGCTTTCGCTAAGGTCCCACATGGCAGACTGGCCATGAAAGTAAACGCACATGGGATACAGGGCGAATTGGCAAATTGGATCTAAATATGGCTCAGTGACAGGAAGCATAGGGTAATGTTTGAATGGTGTTTTTGTGACTGGAAGGATGTTTCCAGTGGGGTTCCGCAGATTTTCGTCTGAGGTCCATTGCTTTTTATGGTATTTATCAATGATCTAAATTTGAATATAGGGGTGATAATTAAGAAGTTTTCAGCTGATAGTAAAATATGCAGTGTGCTTGAAAATGGAGAAGAAAGATGGAGACAGCAGGAAGATATCAATCAACTGGTAAGGTGGGCAGAACAATGGCAAATGGAATTTAATCCTGAGAACGTATGAGATGGTGCATTTGTGGAGTGCTAAAAAGGAAAGGCAATAGACATCAACTGCTAGGACATTGTGAAGTGTAGAGGAACAAAAGTGAACTGGGATTACATGCACTCAGATCACTGAATGTAGCTGGCTGGTTGGATAAGTTGGTTCAGAATGAATATGGAATAGTTGCACTTATTGGCAGAGGTATGTTTGAAATGTGCAAAATTCTGGTTAGCCGACAGCTGGAGTACTGCGGTGAATAAAGGACGTGATTACGCTGGAGATGGAACAGAGGACATTTACGTAGATGTTGCCCGGTGTGGAGAAACTTTGCAGTGAGGACTGATTGGATAGGCTTTGTTTGTTTTACTTGGAACAGAGGAGGCTGATGGGCGACAGCATTGAGCTGTTTAAAATTAGGAGGGGCCTCGATATTGGTGAATAAAAGGGCCTTATTCCAAAAGTAAATGGGTCAACAACCAGTGGGCATAAATTAAAAGTAATAATTATAAGGGTTAAAGGGGATTTGAAGAGAACATTCTTCATCCAGATGTTTGTCGGGGTCTGGAACTCACTGCCTGAAAGTGTGGTGGAGGCAGAAACTCTCAACCCATTTAAAAAGTACTTGGATTCGCACGTGAATTGCCGAAAAGTACAGGGTTACACACCTTAAACTGGACATTTGTTGCCTGGTGTAGATACGATGGGCCGAAAAGGACTCCTTCCATGCTGTAAACTTCTATGATTACATTAATATTGGTTAGCATTACTTTCATGACGCAAGACGAGGTGATCGGCTAATTAATGGTATTTCCAGTAAAAACATCTTCGTGCAAGCTGGGGCTCGGTCTCAGAAACCTGAGATTAAAAGTCTTATGAGGCTGTTGTTCGGTGTACGTGCAGCTTTTGCTCGAACCGTGGCATTGTGTAGCCAAGTGAAGGGCAGTAAACCGCTGTTTGATGCTGCATTCGCTATTTTCCGCCGGCAGTGGCTGATTGGAGATGCGGGAGCGGAATGTTGGGGTTTGCCCCGCACTCACTCACTCTGGAGATGGGGAAGAGCGATTAGTCGATGGGTTTGTTTGTGGCTTTGAATTTCTGTTGCGAAGCGAGGTGGCGCGGCAGGATCCTTTAATAATCTCTCACAGCTGAACTGAATGCCTCGAATGTACAGCATTGAGATGGGGGTATCTCCACCTTCAGGGCAGGAAACAAGAGGAAGTGAGAGACACTGTCCAGAGTTTGAGTGTGTGCAGAACTGTACAGAGTAATCATCAAATGCAACAACGTCGTGAGACACTGCACTCTGTTAATATTGAACCACGAATATGAAGTATTCTATTGTTGTAATCATTAATTGAACACGTTTGCAACATTTTCCACCCGGGATCCAATCGCGGACCTTTCGCCTGTTTGGCTAATGTGATAACCACTGCACTCCGGAAATGCTGTGGCAAAAGTAGCGTTGGAAACACAACCAGAGTTTTAACCCCAACAGGCTGCACTTCAGGAGCTTGTGCTACAGGAATAGAATGCTAATGCTATATTTACCAAGGTGCTGAGTGTGGCAGGACTTGATCCAGTGTTTCTCTGTCTTTATACATTGGAACAGGAGTGGCTTTTTCTCAGCAAGTGGTTAGAATCTGGAATAGACTGCTTTGAAGGGCGGTTGTGGCAGACTCAATCTTATATTTGAAAACGGAGTTGGATAATTATCCGAAGGAATAAAATTGCACAGCTGCGAGTAAATGACGGGGCTGTGGGACTAGTTGAGAGTTGGAATGGGCTCGACTAGCCGAATGGCTTTCTTCCTTACTATAACCATTCCCTTATTCTGTCATTATATAAGTTAGTGGTACATTTAATAGTGTGCATGGAAGCAGAATATTGCAAAGGGACATGGGCCTGTAGGGAGACTCTGTTTATGGTAGATTTGTAGTCCCCACAGATGCGTACGGAGCCATCAGGTTTCATGACTGGGACGATGGGACTTGCCCAGTCGCTAACTTCCACAGGTGATATAAAGCCTTCCCACAGATGCCTGTCTAGTTCGTGTTCTATCTTTTCCCGCATCATATAGGATACAGCTCTGGCCTTGTGATTGACATGTCTAGCATCCTGTGTGACCAATATGCCAGGGATTCCGTGCATTGCAAACATGGTTGCGAGGCTCTCGAAAGTGGTGTCGGTTGTGCTCGAGTGTAAAATGGTGCATTCGATCCACTTTGAAAATGCATATACAACTACGAGGAACATTTTGCCCATGAATGGGCCCGCTAAATCTACGTGGACCCGTGACCATGGTTTGGTAGGCCAGGGGTTCAGTGGATCCTCCCTGGGGGCATTACTGAGTTGGGCACAAATGGTGCACTTTCGGACGCACAGCTCCAGGTCCTCATCAATACCAGGCCACCAGACGTGGGAGCTGGCTATGGCCTTAATGAGAACGATCCCCGGGTGATCGCAGTGGAGATCCCGGACAAATGCCTCTCTGCCTCGCAGAGGCATGACTACTCGGCTGCCCCACATCAGGCAGTCTGTGTGTAGTGGTAGATCATGCATGCGCCTGTGAAAGTGTTTTAATTCCTCGGGGCAGGCATCGCGAGCCTCTGCCCAGTCACCGGTTAGGACACATCTTTTTACTAAGGATAGCGTGGGGTCGCTGGCCGTCCAGGCTCTGATTTAGCGAGCTGTCATGGCGAATCTGTGGACTCAAAGGCATTGATTGCCATGACTATCTCACAGTCCTGTTCGTCAGACCATTCCGTGGTCGCCAGGGGTAGCCTGCTGAGCGCGTCAGCACAGTTGTCTGTGCCTGGTCTGTACATTACGGTATCGTCGTAGGAATCCAGCATGAGTGCCCACCGTTGAATTCATGCTGAGGCTTTGGCGTTTATTGCCTCGCTCTCGGATAGGAGGAACGTGAGGGCTTGTGTTCGGTTTTAACGCAAACTTGGCCCGTAAAAGGTATTGGTGCATTTTTTTGACACCGTACACGCACGCGAGCGCCTCCTTCTCCACCATTCCATTCCCGTGCTCTGCCCGCGAAAGTGACCTGGAGGCATATGCTATGGCTTGTAATTTGCCCGCACGATTGACATGTTGCAAAACGCACCCGACCCCATACGATGACGCATCACAAGTGAGAACTAGTTTTTTATCTGCGTCAAAGAAAGTCAAAACACTGTTGTAACACAGAAGGTTGCGTGCCTTATTGAAGGCGCGTTCCTGGGCGTCCTCCCAAAACGAATCGCACCCCTTTCTGAGCAGCACGTAGAGAGGCTCCAGCAGCGTGCTTAAGTTCGGCATAAAGTTCCCAAAGTAATTCACTAGCCCGAGAAATGCGCGCAGTTCTGAGACATTCCGTGGGCATTGCTTTTGTTTGGGACTCTGTTCTGCGGATTCCATTATCAGCAATCCTTCTGCCCAAAAATTCAACCTCGGGTGCGAGAAGCAGACACTTGGATTTCTTGACTCGTAGGCCTACACGATCCAACTGCTTTAGTAATTCCTCCAAATTACGTAGATGGGAGTCGGTGTCCCTGCCCGTGATAAGTATGTAATCTTGAAATACAACCATCCCCGGGATGGACAAGAGCAGACTCTCCATGTTGTGCTGGAATATGGCAGCTGCCGACCTGATGCCCAATGGGCATCGATTGTACATTCAAAGGCCTCGATTTGTGTTGATGGTGGTGAGTAGTTTGGATTCCTCGGTCAATTCTTGCGTCATATATGCAGATGTAAGGTCCAATTTTGAGAAAAATTTACCTCCAGCCAATTTGGCAAATATTTCCTCCGCTCTGGGCAGCGGGTAATGGGCCTGTAGGGAACTCTGTTTATGGTAGTTTTGTAGCCCCCATAGATGCGTACGGAGCCATCAGGCTTCATGACTGGGACAATGGGACTTGCCCAGTCGCTAAATTCCACAGGTGATATAATGCCTTCCCACAGAAGCCTGTCGAGTTCGTGTTCAATCTTTTCCCTCATCATATAGGGTACAGCGCTGGCCTTGTGATGGACATGTCTAGCATCCTGTGTGATGTAGATTTTGAATTTGGCCCCTTTGAAAGTGCCCACACCTGGCTGAAAGAGATGTTCAAATCGCTTCATAATTGTTGAACATGAGGTCTGTTCCTCTAATCACATGGCATAGACATCATCCCATTTCCAGTTTTGTTTTGCCAGCCAGCTTCTCCCCAGCAGTGCTGGGGGATCTCAGGTGACAATCCACAGGGGAAGTCCATTCATTGTCCCTTTGTGTGTGACAGAGAGCATGGCGCTGCCGAGGGCTGGTACGATTTCTTTGCTATCGGTCCTTAGTGTGGTCTCGACCTTGTGAGTTTTGGTCTGTCTCTTTTATGCGGCCACAGTTGCTCAAATTGTTGAGCGCCCGTGAGAGATTGACTCGCTCACGCATCCAGCTCCATGTTGACAGATATCCCGTTGAGTAGGTACTTATCATTATAGGAGGCGTCCTGTTGTGGGAGCAGCGGCTATTGATCGTGTTGACACGCTGTACACCGGTCTCCTGGGTACTGTCCCCATCATCTTCTGGTACGCTTTCCGACCAATCCGATTCGTATACCAGCTGAGCTGCCAGTTTTTTGCACATGTGCTCCAAATGCCCTGTATATTCACAATTTCTGCAAACAGCCTGCTGAAATCGACATCCCATTGACGAGTGCCCATCCCTACACCTCCAGCACAGACCTGTTCCATTGTTCAAAGAGTTTCCAAAGAATGAGCTGCATCTGGCTGATCCCTCTTGAGCTTCTCTCAGTTTGTAGTTGATTCCTCACATTGTGGGTTGATTAGGTGTGAACGGCCGTTCCTGTGGCCCTTGATGATATCTGCCTGCTGTCGAGAACCTGTTCTCCTGGTTTTGTCTGTGTTTGTGGGTAGCAGCTTGTTTAGTGCTGTGAACATCTTGTTCAAATATTTCGTTAGTTGTCGTACCTGCATTGTAAATCAACCTCGTTTCTTCTTCCCCGACCAAGAATGTCTGTGCAACCAGTGCTGCTGCCTCTAAGGTCAGATTCTTGGTCTCTGTGAGTTTTCGGAATAAGCCTGCGTGACCTATTCCTTCAATGAAAAAGTCTCTCAGCATTTCACTCCTCAGGTCATCGGAGAACTCACATAAACAAGCCAACCTCCGAAGTTCCGCCACGAAGTCGGGTATGCTCTGACCCACACAGCGTCTGTAGTAGTGGAACCTGTGCCTGGCCATGTGTAGGCTGCTCGCTGGCTTCAGGTGGTCTGTTTCCAGTGTGTTCAATTCTTCAAACGACTTACTTGCTGGTTTTTCGGGGGCCAACAGATCCTTCATTAACGCGTATGTTTTCGAGCCACAGCTGGTCAAGAGATGGGCTCTTCGCTTATCTGCCTTATCGTCGCCGAACCAGTCTTTGGTTACAAAGCTTTGCTGGAGCCTTTCTATAAAATCCTCCCAATTGTCTCCCGCATTGTACTTTTCATTGATCCATTGTTCGCCATTCTGTGGATTCTGTAATCCCATAACCCGTCGCCACTGTAAAGTCCTGTCCCCTTAGTACAGATTCACACGAGGCATGCAGTGAAGTCAAGCTCACTCTGGGCATGCACCTTTATTTCACAGCTCTGGAATTCTGCACTTGCCTGAGACCTGCCCTTATTATACCTGTCTCTTGCAATTGCACCCCTCGTGATAAGTTCTGCTGGTGGTTACAGGTCATAAATTATTACAGTCATGTATAGCATGTTATGATACAGTTATATATAACAATGTCAAATACTTGACAGATTTTGCCTGGTAATCATAGACCAATTCATACGATGGGTGGATGCCTTCGCTACCAGGGACTGCCCTACTCGGACCGCAGCACAGATGCTGGCGAGCGAGATGATACCTCGGTGGGGAGTATCCGTACAGATAGATTCAGACAATGGGACACATTTCACGGGCAAATTAATGAAAGAAACATCTGCACTGCTGGGAATCAAACAGAGGTAAAACATACAATATCATCCCCAATGTTCGGGAATGGTGGAAAGAATGAATCGGACCTTAAAAACGACCCTTTCCAAAGCAACCCAGGAGACAGGCAAAGGATGGACTGGGCTGTTTGCGGCAATTTTAATGCGGCTCAGAGCCACCCCAGGGCGAACCACGGAACAAACACCATATGTACTGATGACTGGATGGGATATGAGACTACCAGAGAACGTATCCGAAGGGACAGGTGAAGCAGGACCAATTCAGGAAAGGTTGAGGCGGTTCTTGTTCCAGCAAAACCAAGAGATGCAGGCGATGCATAAAGAAGTTAGAAGCAGGCTGCATATAAGAAACCTAGAAATTCAGAATGAGGGAATGAGACCCAAAGCGCTACCTAAACGAGGAGAACAGGTCATGGTAAATGTGACAGGGATGCGAAAAGGAATGGAGACCCGAAGGATGGGACCATACTCGGTAACAATGACGAGCGATGTTTGGCAACAGGAGCCCACTGGGATTATATCCAAACACTGGACTCAGGGAAAACCATATAACACTAAACAACTGTCGTCTGTTTTAACACATAGGGACGGTGCACCCACTGACCAAGGAAGCGTCCGATAAGGAAGCAAGACAGAAAACAACGGGATAGACCTGTGGATAGGGCTGGTGGCAACAGGGTTACTGGGGCCCCGCCTTCCTGGTGGCTCCAGTGCTAGATTTGGAAGGAAAAGTGCGTAGACGTTAATATTTGTGGAAGGCCCACCGAGACACAACCCAGGGAAACTACATGCCCCGCTGGAATTAAATGTCATATTTTTTGATTTACCATTTGACTGCAAACTTTGGACCTATTCGGCACCACGTCCAACAAATTTATACTGGTCAGCCATAAGAATGAGAATGTTACCTTCAGCTTTACATGGGTGGCCGACGGTCGAGGGATGATATGCAAGCGAGGTTGTGACAATACTCCCCAGAATATGACCAAAATATAGAAAGATGCCTGGAATACTAAGGAAACGGAGTATAGCAATAGGAGAGAGTGGATACAGGGAATGTTGAGAGACGGAGATTGGGTGCTGTGTAGAAATAATTCAGTTTGGCAGCAGGGGTACATGGCTGATCATGATAAGTGTAAACTATCTCCGTCCGAACCAGGAATGGATGCCACACTTACAAATACTGCACGATACGGGCCTAAGCACACTGATAGTCCCATCAATAATACATTCAACAATAAATATATAGTATGATCAATAGATGGTACCCAGGATTTGTAAGAACCTGGATCTTGCCCTAAAGATAACCAGAGCTCGCAATCGGCGCAACATCCTAGATAGAGTACTCAGAGGCTTAGGAAGGGGAGTAGGAGCATTAAACTCAATGGATATTGAAACGATGCTGAATAAAATTCAAAAAGCGGGACGATTGGCTAAAGATGCCATAAGGCTGACAGATGTGTGGCAAGAACGTTACCAGTCCAGTCGTGTGGCGGGATGGCTGTCAGAAAAAAGGATTTGGGAGTGGTCAAACAAAACTAACTGGAACAGCAACATGTATCGGACAATTTAATGCGGTTAGCCAATAAGACTCGCTGCCTTAAAATGGATGTGATTAAGAAAGGACAACGGGCTGAATTAGAAAGGATAGCATTCTCTGGGAATGCCCCACGATGGGCTAAACTGCTCCAGTTTGACCACCGAAATCTAACACTCAGACCAGATATGAAGCATACACTATGTGATGAAGAGGGATGTAATCTGATTATGTTGTTAGCTAATGTTACTAACAGTCAGAAATGGTGTGAGTATGTGACCCTCCCACAGCTATTCGGTAAAAACTTATGGAAGCCACAGTTTTAAGGGAAATTGATAGACCCGAGGAATAAAACACACGAAGTGATGGACTGTGTAAAGTGACCATTTGGGCAACTATCCCCGCTACATACAACAGTGGCGGATCCATGCAGCATGGTAGTCACGACAGGGGCATGTCAATGGCATTTGAAGCACTTAAGTGATTCTAATAACACATGAAATCCGACAAAACTACATATGTCTAACCAATACCGACATGGTATATTTGAACGCAGATCGCTTGGAACCCCCGATAATTGAATTCCATGAGGAAATATATGTCATCATCGACGTCAGAACGGCCAAGACCGAACAAATAGGACAATGGAACATCATTGCACAAAACGGGAGCACCAAAGGACTATCCATACGATCCCCAGTAGTGGACATGAGAATATTAAGGGCCTTTATGGAAAAACACATTCAGGTGACCAATGACATGGAGGAAGAAAGGGAATCGTTACTAAGACAAAAGGTCGTCGTGAGTTACACAAAACAAGAACTGAACCGAGTGACGATGGAACTCAGTGAACTCACGGTTCATCACTGGTGGGACATTTTTAAGTGCTGGTTACCTGAGTCCCACGCAGTCCACAATTAGATGTGGCACACAATTGTGCTAATAATGGTAGTGGTACGGATATGCATCGTCATCCAACTATATCTGATGTGTAATATCCGAGGAATATACAACCGGATGTTTCAAGCGGAACAGCAACCAACCTTGTTAACTTCGTAACGTAGGTGTGGTAGGGAGGCGCATAACTTTGTAGCACATTAGGCGAACAACTAACACCTCTGAGCTTTTGCTCTGTAGGTACTAAAGCAAATATAAATAGCTTGCCACTCATCCCACGAAATTGTCAGGAGTAGCATGCAAAGATTCCTTTAATGGACGGAATTAAGAGCGATCCAAAGGAAATGGATTTTACACCTTTTCTTAGCAGAGGATTTAGAACATATATGTGGTTGGCTGATTATTTAGAAATAATCAGGGACGAACAGGAGAGACTGAAGTGGTAAATTACAATTCTTTATATGTGAATTAATGGTGCCATTTTAAAATTGAGCTCACAGATTTTAAAATGGAACGCAAAGACTGTGGGAAACATTGCACAGAGAAACAAATCTACTAGTTCAGAGACCAAGGCCTTGGGAGGCAAGCACAGAGAGAGATAACATAGAAACTGAAGCCATACGAAGAGAAGGATAGAATAGAAATGGACACTACAGGATCTGTCCGGACTTAAAATTTAGGCAAACGGAAGGCAGACAGGAGGAAGTGCTGGTCCAATATATTAACCAAGCATCATGTATCAATCATCACGTATTGATTATAACTTGAGTAATTACATAATGACTTAATCTGAAATTCTATAAAGGAAGATGCCTCTGGCCACTTCTTCGTGCGTACTTTCACATAATAGCTCTTCTGACAGCTTGTATCTGTTAAAAAATAAAAACATCATTTATTTTAAGGATAACGGACTCTGACTGGTGGTTTGAAGTTAATCCTAACAGAAAATACGAGTGAGGTCATTATGTGTCTGAATGGGCAATGAAAGTATAAGCAAAGTCAGTTATGTCCCTGGATGGGCAGTGACAGTATAAGTGAAGTCAGTGATATACCTGGATGGGTAGTGATAGTATGAGTTAGTTCAGCGATGTACGTGGATGGGCAGTGACAGTACGAACGAGGTCAGTGATGTAACTGGATGGGTAGTGACAGTCTGAGTGAGGTCAGTGATGTTTCTGGATGGGCAGAGACAGTGTGAGTGAGGTCACTAATGTAGCTGGATGGGCAATAAGAGTATGAGTGAGGTCATTAATGTATCTGGATGAGCAGTGAATGTATGAGTGAGGTCAGTGTTGTAACTGATTGAGTAGCTATTGTCTGTGGTAGATCAGTGATGTACCTGAATGGGTAGAGAGAATTTGTTTTTTAGTCAGTGTTGTATCTAGAAGGGTAGTGACAGTCTGAGTGAGATCAGTGATGTACCTGAATGTGCAGTGACAGTAGGAGTGAGGTCAGTGATGTCTCTGAATGGGTAGTGTGAGTCTGAGTGAGGTCAGTTATATCCTAGATGAGTGGTGACAGTATGAGTAAGGTCAGTGATATATCTGGATGGTAGAGACAGTATAAGTGAGGTCAGTGTTGCATCTAGAAGTGCAGAGAAAGTATGTGTGAGGTCGTAATGTATCTGGATGTGCAGTGATAGTATGAGGGAGGTCAGTGATGTGCCTGCACGTGTGCAGACAGATTGAGTGAATCCACTGTTGTATCTGAATGAAGAGTGACCGTATGCGTGACGTCAGTAATGTATCTGGATGTGTGCTGACAGTATGAATGAGGTCAGTGATGTACTGGATGTGCAGTAACAGTATGAGTGAGGTCAGTGATGTATCTGGATGGGCAATGATAGCATGAGTGAGTTCCGTGTTGTAACTGACTGGGTAGTGAACGTATGATTGAGTCAGTTGTCATGTATTTCACCATCTTGCAATGACAATAGTTTTGTAACTGTAACTCAAACAAACTTTACCTGTACCCTTGAAATGCACACCCTGACCACAGGGGCTGAGCTTGCGGGAGACACTCCTCACCTAGGTTTCCATGTATAAAAGGGGAGATCCCACCCAGCGTCAGCACTTCTTGGAGAAAAGTGAAGGTCACAGAGTGACAGTGTCTGATATATACATGACTCGTGTGAGATTGTAACAAGGTGCAGAGATACTACATTTGGCGAAGAGAAACGGGAATCACAGAACCACGAGGATGGCCACCGGTGGCAAAGTGGAACGCTACTGTGTGGGTGAGGACTGGGACGACTTTGTGGAAAGACACCAGTGGAACTTTGTCACAAAGGATTGGCTGGAAGAGACAGCGGCTGACAAGCGGAGGGCGCATCGACTGACCAGCTGTGGTCCACAGTTATATGCGCTGATGAAAGATCTGCTCGCACTCCAAAAACCGGCAGACAAGTCCTTCGAAGAGCTCAGCCACCTGATCAGTGAGTATCTCAAGCCGTCAAGTAGTGTACACATAGCCCGGCACCGGTTCTACTCTCACCAGCGTCAGGAGGGTGAAAACGTCTCGGACTTCGTGGCAGAACTGCGGTTTTAGGCCAGTCTCTCTAAGTTCTCCGATGCCTGCAGCGGGGAGATGTTAAGGAACGTTTTCATCGCGTGCATTAATCATGCCGGCATTTTCAGGAATCTCATAAAGAGTCTTGACTTTAGAAGGGACGGCGATGATAGCTCAGACCCATATTGCAGGGGAGAGGAGACCAAGCTAATTTACGCAAGCAGCCCTTGTTTTAGCGTTGTGGTGAACCAGAGAGTTAATTTAGTAAATGTGATACATTAGCATTTGTGGCGACGACAAAGCCACCATCAAGCGAGTGTCGCTGCAAGACCAATACCCGCTTCTGAGAGCGGAGAACCTCTTTGCCACACTGACAGAAGGAAAGCTGTTCACGAAGCTGGACCTCACTTCGGTCTACATGACACAGGAACTGGCAGAAGATTTCAAGTTTCTGACCACCATCACGACGCACAAATGTTTATTTGTCAATAACATGTGCCCATTTGGCATTCGTTCGGCAGCGGCTATTTTTCAGCGAAACATGGAAAGCTTGCTCAAGTCCATCCCTCGAACGGTCGTATTCCAAGACGACATCGTTATAATGGGTCGAGACACGGAAGAACACCTCCACACCCTGGAGGAGGTGCTACGCCGATTGTAACGGGTAGGGTTGCGGCTGAAAAAGGCCAAGTGCGTGTTTTTGGCCCTAGATGTCGAGTTCCTGGGCAGGAGGTTGGCCGCCGACGGGATCCGGCCCAACGAATCAAAAACTGATGCGATTCGCCAGGCGCCCAGTCATGGCAACACGTCGGAGTTGGGATCATTCTTGTGACTTTTGAACAATTTTGGGAAATTTCTGCCAAACGTAAGCACATTGTGGTAGCCCTTACACATGCTCCTCCGTAAAGGGTGTGAATGGTTTTGGGGAATTGTCAAGAACGGGCTTTCAATAGGGCGAAGAACCTGCTGTGTTCCAACAAACTGTTGACTTTGTATGACCGCTGTAAAAAACTGGTTTTAACATGCGATGCTTCATCCTGCGGGGTTGGGTGTGGGTTGCAGCAGCGTAACGATGACGGCCGACTCCAATCGATGGCTTACGTCTCCAGGTCGCTCGCCCAGGCAGAGCTTGGTGTGGCATGGTCGAGAAGGAGTCACTCACGTGAGTGTACGGTGTGAAAAAGATGAACCAGTATATTTTCGGTAGACAGTTCGAGTTAGAGATGGAGCACAAGATGTTAACATCCCTGTTGTCTGACAGCAATGCTGTCAACGCCAACGCGTCAGCTCGCAAACAGCGATAGGCCTTCACGCTGGCTGCATATGACAACACCATACGGCACCGGCCAAGCACTGCAAATTGCGCTGACGCTCTCAGCAGGCTCCCACTGGCCACCCGCGAGTGGGCGTCGGAGGAGAGCGCCGAGATGGTCATGGCCGTTGAGGCTTTTGAAACTGCGGGATCCCCATCACAGCCTGACAGATAAAACACTGGACCAACAGTGGCTCCCTCCGATCCATGATAAAGAAATGTGTCCTGACTGTGAATTGTGCTCCCGCACACAGGGCGTGCCCCGAGGAAGTCACGCCGTTTCACAGACGGATGGATCAACTCTCCATCCAAGCTGACTGCTAATGTGGCGGCCGGGTAGTCATGCCCCCGAAAGGAAGGGAAGTGTACATCAGGGAACTCCACAGCGAGCAGCCTGGCGTCGTGTTAATGAAGGCTATTGCCTGGTCACATGTTTGGTTGCCATGGATTGACTCAGACCTGGAACACTGGGTTCGCAGGTGCATGATGTGTGCCCAACTGGGCAATGCCCCTAGGTAGCACCTTGTCCTGGCCCACCAGACCATGGTCACGAATTCACATAGACTTCGCGGGCCCGTTCATGGGGAAAATGTTCATGATCGTTGTCGATGCATACTCGAAGTGGATCGAGTAAATCATATAGAATTCATGCACGACATCCCTCACTGTGGAGAGTCTGCGTACGGTTTTCACGACCCACGACTTGCCGCACATCCTGGTAAGCGACAAGGGACCGTGATTTACCAGCCATGATTTCCAGGAGTTTATGTCGGGCACTGGTACCAAACACTTCAGGACAGCGCCATTCAAGCTGGCTTCCAATGGGCAGGCGGCACGGGCGGTCCAAGTCATAAAGCAGGGCATGCTACGCATTAAAGGACACTCCCTTCAGTCCCACCTATCGCGCCTCCTCATGGCCTAAAGGTCCCGGCTGCACTCGCTTACGGGAGTTCCGCCGGTGCAACTCCTCATGAACGCAGCTCAAGGCGCGGCTGTCCCTCATTCACCCAGATCTGGCTGACATTGTTTAGGGCAAGTGCAAGTCCCAAACCGCGCTCCATGATCGAGGCTCAAGGGGGAGATTTTTAGAAATAGATGACTCGGTTTTTGTTCTTAACCATGTTTTGGGACCCAAATAGCTTGAGGGCACTGTAATAGGCAAAGAAAGAAACAGGTTCATGGTGGTCAGACTAAACAATGCGCAGATATGCCGCCAAAATTTGTGCCAAGTAAAGAAATGGTTCAGCATAGACACAGAGGAACCTGAAGAAGAGCTTGAGCTGTCACCCATACCACTGCCAGTGGACGAGCAACGAGGACAATCCACAGCATGCACAGTCCCTGCGGCCAGCCCGGACAGGCCGAAATCGCCTCAGGTGACAGAGACGCATGCCGAGGCTCAGCCACCAGTGCCACAACTGCGGCGCTCCACGAGAGAGCGTCGACCACCTGAAAGACTTAAATTGTGACTCAAAAAGATGTACGGGGGGAGGTGATGTCATGCATATAACCATCATGCAAAGGTAATCTTCATGTAACCTTAACATTCATGCAACTCCTGTACACTGTACGTATACCTTAGAAATGCACACCTTGACCACAGGGGGTGAACTTGTGGGAGACACTCCTCACCTGGATTTCCAGGTATAAAAGGGGAGGTACCACCCAAGGTCAGAGCTCCTTGGTCCTGGGAATAAAGGTTTACTTAGTGACTGTGTCTGCAGTAAATGTCTCATATTAGTTTATCGTACAGTGCAGGGACACCACAAAGCCAACAATCCTTAGGCTCACGGAGTCCCGAGATCAGTTCCAATTACATTTTGCGAGGGTTTGGTTCCCTTTTTGAAAGTGTTTCTCCGGGTTATTCAAATCATTTTACGAGGGACGGGATAAGTTTTGCGGACCTGTTTTTACCTCAGAATCTGTGAGAGAGGGGGGGGAACGGCAAAAGACAAAGAGAAAACAACTTTTGCAAAACTGATCCCAACTCCTCAGCAGGTCTGAGGGTAGATAAGCTCACTGTCTTTTTCGGAAGTTTCACCACTTTATTCACCTTATTTGATCTCCATTTGGAATTCCTTTATTTTATTATTCTTGTTGTGTGCTTAACGGCAGCATTGAAGTGGGACAGAGAAACTTGGAGCAAATTATACTCACAATGTTACAACGTGACTAGAAAAAGTTTAAAGATTTTTAATGAACCTTTCACAATAAACGAACGTTTCCCCCGACGTTTCTCAGATGATTTCTGAAGAAACAGACAAAAATCAGTTTTCGCCTCCTCTAAACAAGTCCCAACCTGGTCTTGAAATCCAAATGCATCAAAACAGGCTCCGAATTGCTGAACACGTATAAAATTGAAGGTCTTCAATATGTGATGTTGAGAGATTGACTAAATTGAGCAGCTTTACACAAACAAACACCCCGTGCTGTTGAGGAGGGGATGGCAGGGGAAGATGTGTAGGAGTTACGCGTTCCATTTTATTGACATTCAAACGTATCATTAAGCCGTTGAGCAAGGGAAGCAAAAAAGACAAAAAAACACAAATCTTTTTATTTTATATTACACAAAAACAGAAATTACAGGAAATGCTCAGCAGGTCAGGCCCCAACTTTCGAGAGAGAAACAGAGATACTGTGTCAGGTCTATCAACGTTCATCAGAACTGGAAATTGATAGAGATGTAACAGATTTAAAGCCGGTGCAAAGGCAGAGAAAGTTGGGAGGGGAGGAAAGAACAAAAGGACAGGTGTGTGTGATGGTGGCAGGCATGAGAGGTTAAATTCTGACTCTGCATCTTATTAAAATCTGTTACATCTCTAACTTCTTCCAGTTCTGACCAAAATGTGAGGTTATTCACTTTGGGGGCAAAAACACGAAGGTAGAATATTTTCTGAACGGCGGCAGATTATGAAAAATGGAGGTGAAGCGAGACTTGGATGTCATGGTTCATCAGTCATTGGAGGTTAGCATGCAGGTCCAGCAGGCGGTGAACCAGGCAAATGATATGTTGAGCTTCATAGCAATGGGATTTGAGTTTCGGAGCAGGGAAGTCTTACTGCAGTTGTACAGGGCCTTGGTGAGACCCTACCTGAAATATTGTGTTCAGTTTTGGTCTCCTAATCTGTTCTTGCTATTGAGGGAGTGCAGCGAAGGTTCACCAGACTGATTCCAGGAATGGCTGACTGACGTATGAGGAGAGACTGGATCAATTGGGCCTTTTTTCACACTGGAGTTTAGAAGGATGAGAGGGGATCTTATAGAAATATATAATCTTCTGACGGGACTGGACAGGTTAGATGCGGGAAGAATGTTCCCGCTGTTAGTGAAGTGCAGAACCAGGGGATAGAATCTTATGATAAGGGGCAGGCCATTTCGGACTGAGATGAGGAGAAACGTGTTCACTCAGAGAGTTCTTAACCTGTGGAATTCCCTGCCGCAGAGAGAGGATATATTCAAGAGGGAGTTAAGGTGCATTGTGAGAAAGCAGAAAAGGGTTACTGAAGGAATAATCAGCCGTGATCTTATTGCATGGTGGTGCAGGCTCGAAGGGCCGAATGGCCTACTCCTGCACCTATTTTCTATGTTTCTATGTTTATATTAAAGCTCACACCCTAAATGACACACTTAGTTTCTCTCTCCACAGAAGCTGCCTGACTTTCTGAGTAGTTCCAGCATTTTCTGTTTTAGTTTCAGATTCCAGCATCCACTGTTTATTTGCTTTTGTGAAATATTTTATTTCGTCTGTCATTCTACATTCCAAACAAGTCTCAGGAAGAATGTGAATATAGATTTCCTCGTAAACGTGTTGTAGAATGTTAATAGAAAAAAGGTTTATGTAATGATGTATAAAATAACAGGAAGCGAGTTTTGAAGAAACCGCTATTTGTTTTTTGAGAACGATACAGAACGATATAGAATGATTAAGCAGACAATGTACAATTTAGATTGGTACATATGTTTGAAACAAGAGAATACAAATTGAGAGTAAAATGAAGTTTGTTTCCCACTATATAATTGGGAAGTACCTAAAATACTTCAACACTTTTGGTAATAAGAGCAGGGATTTATATAGTGCACAATGTTTGAGAGAAAAACATGACAAGCAAAATTTGTATTTGAACGTCTTGATTTCACTATATTAGTAAACATTTCCAAGTCAGACTGATTGGTTGTCCTATCCAGGAAGAAAGATGAATGTTTATTTCTGTTAAATCATAGCTTTGCCTGCATGTCTTTTTTAATTCAGTGACGAACAGTGTGTATGTGTTTTTCTGCACTTGTGAATAAGTGCCTCATTTCTGACATGTTACATGGGGTGGTGCTGGTACAAGAAAGCAACCTTTATTAATTGAAGTGATTGCAGTTGGAAATTGCGGTCCATTATGTACATTTCCTTTTTTTATCCTGAACGAAAGAATAACGGTAATTTTATGTGCTGGTTGCCTGTTTTTATTATGATTAATATTCTAATTACACATGTGTATATACAGGATATCAGCATCGTAGGAAAGTCACTATTCCTGCTGCTTGTGCTCCGATTGCTATGGTCGCATGAGAGATGCTGCTAATAGGTTGACAACTTAAATTAATACCAAATGCACGAATATATATGCCTTTTCCAATTCTCGTTGGGCTTTTGGATTGTTTTTCAATGCATAACCGTGTAACTGAGAGATGGTTATGTACTGTTAATGCATTATTATGCAGTTCCTTTATCTCCCACTAATTTGTGATCAATTGTCAATTTTTAATAGATTTTATCCATGACGAACTAATACCTTTTAAATTAATTTTGTCGTAAATAACGTGCATAATGTTCATGTAAATATCAAACGATTTTCCATATGGATCAGTGCGAGTTGGAGCATTTTGTTAGGAGAGTAAAGGACCCAACCTATCATTGGAAACTAAGAGGACAAATGGGGGTGAAGTGTAAAGGGATCTCGGGGTACAGATGCACAAGTCACGAAATGTAGCAATGGAGGTAATAAGGACATACACGCACAAATGGAGATCATATATAGAGAATTAGATTTAACAGCAGGGAAGTTATGTAAACCCTGTATCGAGCCTTGTCTAATGACCTGAGACGCTGGGCTGCCAATATGGCATAACTCTACATATGTTTTAACGTGCTTGTTGCTGCTGCTGTTGTTGTAAAGGTTGTTGTAAGTAATGTCGGTGCAAATTTTGCTCAGAGATGAAAAGGTCGCGATAAAAGGAGCTCCTGGCCCGCTCAGTACAAGCAATTGGAGGCAACATTAGTGCGGAGGGTCTGAGGATATTGGGTGAGGTGGGGAGGGTCTGTGGATATTAGGCGGGGTGGGGATTGTCGGTGGATATTGGGTGGGGAGGGGTGGGTCTGAGGATATTGGCGGGGTGCGGAGGGGCTGAGGATAATGGGTGGGGTGGGGAGGGTCTGAGGATATTGGGTGGGGTGGGGAGGGTCTGAGGATAGTGGGCAGGATGGGGAGGTTCTGTTTATATTAGGCGGGGTGGGGAGGGTCTGAGGTTATTGTGTGGGGTGAGGAGGATCTGAGAATATGGCATGGCGTGGGGAGGGTCTGAGGATATTGTGTGGGGTGGGAAGGATCTGAAGATATTGGGTGGGGTGAGGAGGGTCTGAGGATATTGGGAGGGGTGGGGAGGGTGTGATGATATTGGGTGGGGTGGGGAGGAGCTGAGGATATTGTATGTGTTGGGGAGGGTCTAAGGATATTGGGTGGTGTGGGGAGAGTCTGAGTATATTGGGTGGGGTGGAGCTGAGGATATTGGGTGGGGTGGGGTGAGATTGAGGATATTGGGTGGGGTGGGGATGGTCTGAGGATATTGGGTAGGTGGGCAGGAGCTGAGATTATTGGGTGGTGTGGGGAGTGTCTGAGTATATTGGGTGGGTTGCGGAGAGTCTGAGAATATTGGGTGGGGTGGAGCTGAGGATATTGGGTGGGGTGGGGTGGGACTGAGGATATTGTGTGGGGTTGGGAGGGTCTGAGGATATTGGGTGGGGTGGGGAGGGTCTGAGGATATTGGGTGGGGTGGGGAGGGTCTGAGGATTTTGGGTGGGGTGGGGTGGGTCTGAAGATATTGGGTGGGTTGTGGAGGGTCTGAGGATATTGGGTGGGGTGGGGTGGGACTGAGGATATTGGGTGGGGTGAGGAGGGTCTGAGGATATTGGGTGGGGTGGGGAGGGTCTGAGGATATTGGGTGGGGTGTGGAGGGTCTGTGGATATTGTGTGTGGAGTATCTGAGGATATTGGGTGGTGAGGGAAGGGTCTGAGGATATTGCGTGTGGAGGGTCAGAGGATATTGGGTGGAATGGGGAGGGTCTGAGGATATTGAGTGTGGATGGTCTGAGAATATTGGGTGGGATGGGGAGGAGCTGAGTATATTGAGTGAGTTGGGGAGAGTCTGAGTATATTGGGTTGGGTGGGGTGTGTCTGAATATATTGGGTGGGGTTGGGTGGGTCTGATTATATTGGATGGGGTGCGATGGGTCTGAGTATATTGCGTGTGGTGGGGTGGGTCTGAGGATATTGGGTGGGGTGAGGTGGGTCTGAATATATTGGGTGGGGTGGGGTGGGTCTTGTTATATTGGGTGGGGTGGGTTGTGTCTGAGTATATTGGGTGTGGTGGGTTGGGTCTGAATATATTGGATGGGGTGGGGTGGGTGTGAGGATATTCGGTGGGTTTGGGTAGGTCTGAGGATATTGGATGTGGTAGTGAGGGACTGATCATATTGGGTGGGGTGCGGAGGAGCTGAGTAGATTGGGTCGAGTGGGGAGGTTCTGAGAATATTGCCTGGGGTGGGATGGAGCTGATAATATTGGGTGGGGAGGGTAGAGCTGAGAATATTCCGTTCATTTTTAGATATGGATTGACTCAAACTGAGGCTGATGTTAATAGGGCAGTGGTTCTTTTATTTGTAATTAATATTACCTTCTGCAACTGTAATGAAAAGCAGCGGTACCCAGTGACATAACGTAAGGAGTTGGAGCACGAGGAGGAGGCCATTTGTCTCCTCGAGCGTGCTCTGCTATTTATCCTTGGGAATTACTGATCAAGTTCCCACTCCGCACACAGTTGTGGATGGCTGCCGTTATTAATTATTGTTTTTTTTATTGAATAAACGATTCACCTCATCCTATATTGAAAAGATACTTCCCTAAAGCAGATTCACAATCGACATTAGAATACATGCAGACTGTGCAGTTGTGGCAAGTGATTTTAATGTCGGTGGATGCGAGGTGATAGACTTTGTTGGGAATCCATATATATATACATATATTTATATCATGTTTTTGATGATTTGTTTTCAGACCTTCGAAGGGCGTTTGGCAAACAACCACTTAACTGTTGTGGATAAAATTCTAACCCATGGGATTAAATGATGTGGGCAGCATGGATATGACAATCGCTCAGAGAGAGATAATAGAGAGCATTGATGAATGGTTGTTGTTCAGACTGTTGGGAGCTGTACTGCTCCCTCCAGTCGTATTAGGAGTACTGCCTATTTTTGATATATATTCATGAACCCTAGATCTGGGTATATATGATATCATTTTATCGTTTATAGATGATGCAAGATGACGGAGTGCAGTACACAATGAGGACAATATTAATAGTTTTCAGGAGGTTATAGACTGACTGGTGAACATGAGAAAGTTTAGGCTGATCATCGGTAAAATGGACAATGATTTAACATTTTCCAACTAACTCTGATTCCTGAATATCAAGTTATCTCCTCACTCAGTTAAATGCTATAGAGAAACATGGAAACATAGAAAATAGGTGCAGGAGTAGGCCATTCGTCCCTTCGAGTCTGCACCACCATTCAATACGATCATGGCTGATCATTTCGTCAGTACCCCTTTTCTGCTTTCTCTCCATACCACTTGATCCCCTTCGCCGTAAGGGCCATATCTAACTTCCTCTTCAATATATCCAATGAACTGGCATCAACTACTCTTTGCGGCGGGGAATTCCACAGCGTTACAACTATCTGTGTTTTTATTTTATACATTTCAAGCATAACCCTCTTGCTCTTCTATTCCATGCCTCTGCCAATAAGGGCAACTATTCCGTCTGCCTTCTTAACCAGCTTATCCAACTGGTCAACTACCTTCAGGGATCTGTGCACATGCAATCGCAATTCCCTTTGTTCCTCGACACTTCTCAATGTCCTACCAGTTGATGTGTATTCCCTTTCCTTTTTAACCCTCCACAAATACAACGATCTCACACGTCTCTGAGTTAAATTCCATTTGCCACTGTTATGCCCACCTTACAGTTGATTGATGTCTTCCTGCTGTCTCCAACTTTCGTCTTCATTATCAACTGCACTGCCTATTTTACTTTCACCTGAGACCTTCTTAATAATAACCGCCATATTCAAGTTTAGATCATTGATAAATACATTAAAAAGCAATGGACCTCGCACTGAAGACAGCGGAACCCATTGCAAACATCCTTCCGGTCACAAATACACCCATCAAATATTACACTTTGCTTCCTGCCTCTGAGCCAAATTTGGATCCAATTTGCCACTTCGCCCTTTATCCCATGGGCTTTTATTTAATGGCGAGTCTGCTATGTGGGTCATCAGCGAAAGCATTAATAAAATCCATATAGACTACATCATCCACACTGCTTCATCGACCCACCTGATGACCTCCCCCAAAAATGCAATCAAGCTAATCAAACGCGACCATTCCTTAACAAATCGTGCTGACTGTCCTGATGAACTAGTGCCTTTCGAAATGTAGACAATGTATCATCGTTAAATGTTATCCTGCTTTCACGGGAAATCATAACTAATGAACTGATGATCTTCACTTGCACAACTAAAGAAACGTTAACTGAAGGAGAGTCCTTAAATGAATGATTTTCTTTGCTCTGCAATTTACCTCAAATACCTAAACCATTTTGGAAACTGTGCTTTAGTGGTCTGCTTCAAAATGTTCATTGCTGGTAACAATACATGAGACTGGGGAAACAGTGAGATAGAGTGTAAAGCAAGGAACTGGTTATTTGAAATAGCAAAGAAAATATACATTCAGGAAGAATAACATCGAAAAGAAATGTGGCCACAACAGCCAGAAAGAAGATTAAATGCTAGGTCCCTTTCAGCAATTAATTCCTTTCCCAACCATTTCTATGACCGTTGCTTCACAAAATAAAAATAATGCATTTAAAGACATTAAACCTGAATTGTCGCACACCCAAATCTTCTGAAACAGATGCCCTAGCTCTGCCGACTCAATCCAAGACCCTTTGAAATATTCTGCTTCCATGAACACTATTAAATGAACCACTAACTTATATAATCACAAAATAAGCGATTGGTTACAGCACGGAAGAAGGTCTTTCGGCTCGTCGAGCCCATTCCAACTCTCAACTCGTCCCACACCCCCGTCATTTACCCACAGCTGTGCAATGTTATTCCTTTAGATACTTATATAACTCCGTTTTGAAAGATACGATTGAGTCTGACTCCACCGCCCTTTTTAAGCAGTGTATTCAAGTTTCTAACCAGTTGCTGAGGAATGGCCACTCCTATTCCTATGGATTAAGACAGAGAAAAAAGTGATCAATTCCTACGACACTCACCACCTTGCTAAATTTTGCACCGTTATTCCATTCCCGTAAAACAAGCTCCTGAAGTGTGGTCCAGCTGTTGAGGTTAAAGCTCTGGTTATGTTGTCAACACAACTTTAGCCACAGCGTTTCCCTGACTAGTGGTTGTCACATTCGCCTCACACGTGAAAAGTCACCGGCTCGAAACCAAGCGGAAACATTTTCAAACGTGTTCAATTAATGATTTGAAAAAATTGAATAATTCATATTCGTGGTTCAATATTAACTGAGCGCTGTGTATCACGACGCTGTTGCATTTGCTGATTTCTCCTTACAATTCTGTAGGCTCTCAAACGTAGATAGTATCTCTCACTCTGTCCTGTTTCCAGCCCTGACGGTGTGAGAAATCTCATCTCAAAGCTGTCCATTCCAGGCATTCAGTTCAGCTGTGAGAGATTATTAAAGGATCCTGCCGTGATACCACGCATCATGAAAGAAAATCAAAGCCACAAACAAACCATCGACTAATCGCTCTTCCCCAGATCCAGAGTGAGTGAGGGCGGGGCAAGCCCAACTTTCCGGTTCCGCATTCTGCAATCAGCCGCTGCAGGCAGAAAGCGGCGAATGCAAGCATCAACAATGGTTTACCGCACTTCACTGGGCAACAAAATGCCACGAATCGAGTCAAAGCTCCCCATACACGGAACAGTAGCCTCATAGATCTCTTATTCTCAGGTTTCTGAGTTGGAGCCCAGCTTCCACGAACATCTTTTCACTGGAAACACCATAAATTCGTTGACTGTCTCGTTTTGCATAATGGAAGTAATGCTGACCGATATTATGTAATCATAGACGTTTACAGCATGGAAGGAGTCCTTTACGGCCCGTCGTATCCACACTGGCCAACAAATGTATAGGTTTAGGTGTGTAACCCTGCACCTTATGGCATTTCAAGTGCACATTCAAGAACGTTTTAAAAGTGGTGAGGTTTTCTGCCTCTACCACACTTTCAGGCAGAATCACAGACCCCTAGAAACATCTGGATGAAGAATGTTTCCTTCGTCCTCTGTAACCCTTGTACTAATTGATATTAATTTATGCCCCCTGGTTGGTGGCCCCTCTACTATGGGAAATATTCCCTTTTAATCAACAATATTTAGGCCTCTACTAATTTTATACACCACAATGCTGTCGCCTATCAGCCTCCGCAGTTCCAAGTGAAAAAAATAACCTGCCTATCCAATCATGTCCTCAATGCAAAGTTGCTCACCTCCCGGCAACATTTATGTAAATCTCCTCTCCAGCATAATCACGTCCTTCCTTCGATACGGTGACCAGAACTGCATGCAGTACTCCAGCTATGGCCTTACAAGAAACTTATACAGTTCTCGCATGTCCCACTTGGTGTTCTGTTGCTTGCCTCTGGCAATACATGCAACCATTCCGTATGCGCTCTTAATAACTTATAAAAACTGGCCAACTACATTCAGGGATCTGTGGACTTGCAATCCCAGTTCCCTTTTTTGCTCTATATTTCTCAATGTCCTACCAGTTGATGTGCATTCATTTTCCTTGTCAGCCCTCCACAAATGCACGATCTCACACGTCTCTGGATTAAATTCCATTTGCCACTTTCTGCCCATCTTACCAGTTGATTGATATCTGCTGCAGTCTCCAGCTTCCTTCTACATTTTCAACCACACTGGCTATTTTAGTATCACCTGAAAACGTCTAGATCATAACTCCTGTATTCAAGTTTAGATCATTGATAAATAACTTGAAAAGCAATGGACCTAGCACTGAAAACTGCGGAACAGCACTTGAAACATTCTTCCAATCAAAAAAACACCCATCAAACATTACCCTTTGTTTACTGCCTCTGAGCCAAATTTGGATCGAATTTGACATTTCGCCCTGGATCCCATGGGCTTTTACTTTCATGACCAGTCTGCCATATGGGACCTTCGTGAAAGCATTAATAAACCCATATACACTACATCATACGCACTTCTTCATCGAATCACCTGATGGCTTCTCCAAAAATGCAATCAAGTTAGTAAAACGCGACCCTTCCTTTATAAGTCGTGCTGACTGTCCTGATGAACCATTGTCTTTCGAAATGTAGAACATGTATAATCGTTAAATGTTATCCTGCTTTCACGTGAAAACATCATTAATCAACTGATGATCTTCATTTGCACAACTAAAGAAATGTTAACTGAAGGAAGTCCTAAATTGAATGATTTTCTTTGCTCTGCAATTTACCTCTAAAAACCTAAACTATTTTAGATACTGTGCTTTAGTCGTCTGCTTCAAAATGTTCATTGCTGGTAACATGTCTATGAGACTGGGGAAACAGTGAGATAGATTATAAAGCAAGGAAGTGGTTTTTTGTAATAGCAAAGAAAATATACCTTCTGGATGAATAACATCGAAAAGAAATGTGGCCACAACAGCCTGAAATAAGATTACATGCTGGGTCCCTTTCAGCACATAATGACTTTCCCAAACATTTCTATGACCGAACCATCACAAAAGAAAAATAATGCATTTTAAGATATTAAACCCGAATTTTCGCGCACTCGAATCTTCTGAATCAGATGCCCTAGCTCTGCCGACTCAATCCAAGACCCTTTGCAATATTCTGCTTCCATGCACACTATTAAATGTACCACTAACTTAATTAATCACAGAATAAAGGAATGGTTACAGCAAGGAAGAATACCATTCGTCTCGTCGAGCCCATTCCAACTCTCAACTAGTGCCACTCCCCAGTCACTTACTCGCAGCTGTGCAATTGTATTCCTTTGGATACTTATCCAACTCCGTTTTCAAAGATAAGATTGACTCTGCCACCACCACCCATTAAACAGTGTATTCCAGATTCTAACCACTTGCTGAGGAATGGTGACTGCTGTTCATATGTATAAAGACATAGAAACACGAAATCAACTCCTGCCATATTCACCACCTTGCTCAATATAGCACCGTCATTCTATTGCCGGAACACAAGCTCCTGAAGTGTAGTCCAGCTGTTGTGGTGAAAACTCTGGTTATGTTCCCAACGCTACTTCTGCCACAGCGTTTCCGGAGTGCAGTGCTTATCACATTAGCCGAACACGCGAAAGGTCCCCGGTTGGACACCGGGTGGAAATATGTTGCAAACGTGTTCCATAAATAAAGACAAAAAATTTAATAATTTATGTTATTGGTTCAATATTAACAGAGTGCAGTGTCTTACGATGCTGTTGTATTTGATGATTTCTCTGTAGATTTCTGCACACACTCAAACACTAGACAGTGCCTCGCACTCCCCCCTTTTTCTGCCCTGAAAGTGGAGTAACCCCATCTCAAGGCTGTACATTCGAGGCATTCAGTTCAGCTGTGAGAGATTATTAAAGGATCCTGCCGCGCCGCCTCGCTTCTCAACAGAAAATCAAAGCCACAAACAATCCCATTGAATAATCGTTCTTCCCCAGCTCCAGAGTGAGTGAGGGCTGGACACGCCCCAACATCCCTGTCCCGAATCTCCAATCAGCCGCTGCCTGCGGAAAGCGGCGAATGCAGCATCAAACAGCGGTTTACTGCCCTTCACTTAGCTACAAAATGCCACGGTAGGAGCCAAAGCTCCCCGGACACTGAACCGTAGCGTCATAACACTCTTAATCTCAGGTTCGTGTGTTCGCACCCCAGCTTGCGCGACGATTTTTTAACAGGAAACACCATGAATTATCCGATCGCCTCGTTTTGCTGCATGAAAGTAATGATAACCTATCATAAAAAATCATAGAAGTTTACAGCATGAAAGTAGTCCTTTTCGGCGCATCTTGTCTATACTGGCGAACAAATGTCCAGTTGTAGCTGTGCAACCCTGCACTTTTCGGCAATTGAAGTGCACGTCCAAGTTCTTTTTAAATGTGGTGAGAGGTTCTGCCTCCACCACACTTTCAGGCAGTGAATTCCAGACCCCCACAAACATCTGGATGAAGAATGTTCCCTTCAAATCCCCTTTAACCCTTATACTTATTACTTTTAATTAATGCCCCGTGGTTGTTGACCCCTCGACTATGGGAAATAGGCCCTTTTAATCAACAATATCTCGGTCCTAATTTTAAACACCTCAATGCTGTCGCCCATCAGCCTCCTTTGTTTAAGGAAAACAAACCCAACCTATCCAATCTGTCCTCATCGCAATGTTGCTCCACTCCGGGCAACATCTACGTAAATCTCCTCTGTACCATCTCCAGCGCAATCACGTCCTTCCTTCAATGCGGTGAGCAGAACTGCACGCAGTACTCCAGCTGTGGCCAAACCAGAATTTTATACATTTCAAACATAACTCACTTGCTCTTCTAACCCGAAGCTCTGCCAATAACTGCAACTATTCCATACGCCTTTTTAACCAACTTATCCAACCAGCCAGCTACATTCAGGGATCTGAGGGCATGTAATCCCAGTTCCCTTTGTTCCTCTACACTTCTCAATGTTCTACCAGTTGATGTGTATTCCCTTTCCTTGTTAGCCCTCGACAAATGCACCATCTCACACGTTCTCTGGATTAAATTCCATTTGCCATTGTTCTGCCCACCTTACCAGTTGACTGATATCTACCTGCAGTCTCCAGCTTTCTTTTTCATGATCAACTACACTGCCTATTTTATTATGACCTGAAAACGTCTTAATCATAACCTCTATATTGAAGTTTAGATCATTGATATATACCATAAAAAGCAATGGACCTTGGACTAAAAACTGTGGAACCACACTGGAAACATCCTCTCAGTCACAAAAACACCCCTGACAAATTACCCTTAGCTTCCTGCCACTGAGCCAAATTTGGATCAAATTTAGCAATTCGCCCTGTATCCCATGGGCGTTTGCTTTCATGGCCAGTCTGCCATGTGGGACCTTAGCGAAAGCATTAATAAAATCCACATATACTACATCATTAACACGACTTCATCGACCAACGTGGTGAACTCCTCCTTCAAAATTGCAATCAATTTAGGCAAACGCGAACCTTCCTGAACAAATCGTACTGACTGTCCTGATTAACAAGTGTATTTCGAATTGTGAAAAAGTATAATCATTAAATGTTATCGGGCTTTCAATGGAAAGCATCATTAATTAACTGATGATCTTCATTTGCACAACTAAAGAGATGTTAACTGAAGGAGAGTCCTTAATTGAATAATTTTCTGTGCTCTGCAATTTACCTCTTTAAACATAAACCATTTTAGAAACTGTACTTTATTGATCTCTTTCATCACGTTCATTGCTGGTAACACATACATGGGACTGAGAAAACAGTGAGAGAGACTGTTGAGCAAGGGACTGGTTATTGCTAAAAAGCCAAGAGAAATACATCCTCGAAGAATAACATCGAACAAAAATGTGACCCCAACAGCCAGAAAGAAGATTAAATGCTGAGTCCCTTTCTGCACAAAATTCCTTTCCCAAACATTTCTGTGACTGAAAATTCACAAAACAAAAATGATGCTCCTAAAGTCACTAAACCCGAATGTTCGCGCACTTAAATCTATTAATCGGATGCCTCTAGTTGTGCGGACTCAAGCCACATCGCTTTGCAATATTCTGCTTCCATCCACACTATTAAATGTGCCACTAACTGATATAATCACTGTATAATGGAATGGTTACAACACGAAAGAAGACCATTCGGCTGGTCAACCCAATGCTAACTATGAATGCGTCCCACTCCCCTGTCGCTTACCCGCAGATACATATCCTACTCCCTTTTGAATGTTAAGATTGACCACTTTTTAAGAAAGGAGTGAGAGAGAAAAGGAGTAATTATACACCGGTTAGCCTGACATCATTAGTGGTTGAAAATGTTGGAATCAATTATTTTAAAGATGAAACAGCAGCACATTTGAAAAGCAGTGACTGGACCGATCCAATTCAGCATGGACTTATGAAACGGAAATCCTGCTTGACAAATCTACTGGAATTTTTTGAGGATGTAACTGGTAGAGTGGACAAGGGACAACCAGTGGATGTGGTGTATTTGGACTTTCAAAATGCTTTTGTCTGAGTCCCTCACAAGAGATTGATGTGCAAAATTAAAGCACATGTTATTGAGGGTAATGTACTGACGTGGATGGAGAACTGCTTTGCAGGCAGGAAGCAGAGAGTCGGGATAAACAGTTCCTTTTCAGAATGGCAGGCAATGACCAGTGCGGTACCGCAGGACTCAGTGTTGGATCCCAAATATGTAGAATATACATTAATAATTTGGATGAGTGGATTGAGTGTAATATCTCCAAATTTGCAGATGACACTTAGCTGGACGATGATGTGAGCTGTGCGGAGGATGCTAAAATGCTGAAGCGTGAATTGGACAGGTTCGGTGAATGGGCAAACGCATGGCAAATGCAGTATATTGTGGGTAAATGTGAGATTATCCACTCTGAAGGCAAAAACACGACGGCAGAATGTTAACTGAATGGTGATAGATTAGGAAAAGGGGAGGTGTAGCGAGACGTGGGTGTCATGGTACATCATTCATTTAAATTTGGCATGCAGGTACAGCATGCGGTGAAGAAGGAAAATTATATGTTGGCCTTCATAGCTGGAGGATTTGAGTATAGGAGCAGGGAGATCTTACTGCAGTTGCACGGGGCCTTAGTGAGGCCTCAACTGGAATATTGTGTTCAGTTTTGATATCCTAATCTGCGAATGGACGTTCTTGCTAGTGAGGGAGTGCAGCGAAGGTTCACCAGACTGATTCCCGGGTTGGCAGGACTGACATACACGGATAGACTGAATCGACTGGGCTTGTATTCACTGGAGTTTAGAAGGATGAGAGGGGATCTCATAGAAATATCTAAAATTCTGACGGGTCTGGACAGGTTAGGTCCAGGAAGAATGTTACCGATGTTGGTGAAGTCCAGAACCAGGGGACATCGTTTATGGATAAGGATTACGACTGAGATTATGGAGAAACTGCTTCACTAAGAAAGTTGTTAACCTGTGGAATCCCTACCGCAGAGAGTTGTTGATATCAGTTCATTGGATATATTCAAGAGGGAGTTGGATATGGCACTTATGCCGAAAGGGATAAAGGATAATGGAGAGACAGCAGGAAAGGGGTACTGAGGTGAATGATCTGCCATGATCTTATTGAATGGTGGTGCAGGCTCGAAAAGCCGAACGGCCTACTCCTGCATCTCTTTTCTATGCTACTATGTTTCCTTTTTTCTATTCAGATGTTTGATAGCGTTCATGTATGAGCTGACAGAAATCAGTAAGCTGCTGTCTGTCGCTCTTTGAGTAAAGTGAGAACCAGCCGTTATATCACTACGGCCATGCCAGTCTGAAAAAGTCTACTCTCGGTTCCGAAACAGACTAAAGACTGGTAACTATTTCGAACTGAGACCGACTGGGAATATCAGGTGCTGTCGACACTTGCTGCCACCACAGGATGCTCGCAACATTCCCACTGCCATCAATCAACAACAGTTCTTCGCTTCTCACTCCTGCATTCAATTACTCTCTCACTCTCACCCTTTATTTTTCCAAATCTTTGCTGCTCATTCTCCTGCTTCCATAGAATGTCAAGGGGATCCACACAAAACGAGACAAAAAATATAGCAACAAAATAACCGAGGAAAACAACAGACTCAAACCAATAAGTCCTTGTCATCCAAACCATTGAGATCAAACTCAGATATTGCGCTTAAACTACCACACCGGATCTCATTTCTGTAACAAAGTTGGGACAGGTCTGATTTATACTTGGGTTGGATTCTTTAGACCAGGCGTACTCGACTTTACCTATTAGTCGAGGTTGTTGCTGACTTCATTCGCACGCCATTTGCTGTTGTTTCCTGGATCAACTGGGCTTGTCTTCACTGCAGTTCAGAAGAATGAGAGGGGACTAGATGGAAACGTAGAAAATTCTGACAGGTTAGAGAGGTTAGATGCAGGAAGAATGTTCCCAATGTTGGGGAAGTCCAGAACAAGGGGACACAGTCGAAGGATAAGGGGTAAGCCATTTAGGACCGAGATGAGGAGAAACTTCTTCACCCAGAGAGTGGTGAACCTGTGGAATTCTCGACCACAGGAAGCTGTTGAGGCCAATTCACTAAATATATTCAAAAGGGAGTTAGTTGAAGTCCTTACTACTAGGGGGAAGAAGGGGTATGGCGAGAAAGCAGGACTTGGTTACTGAAGTTGCATGTTCAGCCATTAACTCATTGAATGGCGGTGCAGGCTAGAAGGGCCGAATGGCCTAATCCTGCACCTATTTTCTATGTTTCTATGTTTCTATGTTTCTATGTGTGTGAGCTAGCGACAGATGGCGCGAAGCGAGATTGAAAACAAGGTGGGAAGTCAGGTAAAAGGAAATGTAAGAAGTACAAATGCTTCCGAGTAGTTCAGATTAATTATCAAAATTAACATTGACCCAAAGCAGAGGGGACAGCAGAAGCAGTTCCACAAAAAGTTAATGCGGGGTCACTGAGAGAGCAAAGTCAGAGAGCAATACACAGCCAGCGCCTCACAATCAATCTGGCGAGCCTTGATGACACTGAGATGCTGAATCCCCATAGCGCTTGGTCTGCCTTCCAGGCCTCTATAACCAGTGCCTGTGAAGAGCCACTTCGTCACTCAACCAAAAAACACCAGGACTGGTTAATGAAAATGATCAGGAGATCGAGGAACTAATAAATTGCAAGCGCAATACATTTCTGAGCATCAAGCAACAGCCCATCTCGAGAGCTGCAAAACAACATTACAGATCGCTCAAGGCTCAGGTTCATCAAAAAACCCATGACAAAATGAACAGTTGATGGATGGAGAAAGCACAGGAGATGCAACAACAGGTCGACAGCCACGATATGCGTGGATTCTTCCCTGCAGTCAAGGCCACCTACGGTCCAAATTCCGAAGGCTCCAACCCAGTCCTGGCCAAGAACGAGGAAACACTCATCAAGGACACCGAGGCTGTCAGGGCCCGATGGAAGGGCCACTTTGAAGATCTCATCAATCGAGACTCTACCCGTTATCCGAGTGTTCTCGATTACATTCCGCAGCATGCAACGCACCATCAACTCAATGAAACTCCACCTTGCACGAGGTAAGCAAAACCTTAAAGCAGCTGAAGAATAATAAGGCTACGGATGCGGAAGGAATCCGTGCTGAGGCGCTAATATATGGTGCAGAGATGCTCTTCGCGCGGATACATGTGTGTTAGTGACATATGGCGCGAAGAGAGATTGAAAAGCAGGTGGGAATCAGGTAAAAGTAAATGTAAGAAGCACAAATGCTTCCGAGCTGTTAAAAAGCATTCACGAAGGAGCTGACAGAAAGCAATAAGCAGCTTTCTGTCGCTCTGTGATTAAAGAGAGAGCCACATGTTATATTGCTCTGGCCTTACCAGTCTGAAAATGTCTGATTTCGGATGCGAAGCGGAGTAATGCCTGATTAGTCATTGGAAGGGAGACTTCCTGCAAATATCAGATGTTGTCGACTTTTGCTGTCACCGCAGGCTGCTCGCAACATTCACACTGCTGTCAAACAAACAACAAGCTGTGCGCTTCTCCCTGCTGCATTCAGTTTCTCTCCCACCCTCTCCCTTTATTTTTCCAAATCTTTGCTCGTCATCCTCCTGCTGCCATTGATCGACAAGGGGGTCCACACACAACTAAACAAAAACACAGCAACAAAATAACCGAGCAATTCAGCACACCCAAACCTGTAAGTCCTTGGCATGCAAAGCATCCTAGATCAAACCGGCCGCTTCTGTCCTTGGCCGAAACAATCCAGTACCGACCGCTGCTGTCCCTGGCGGAAGGGACCCAGTTCCTGCCGATGCTGTCCCTGGCCGAAAGCCCACCGCCTAATCAGATCCATGATCAAAATTAACACTGACCCAATGCAGAGGCGACAGCAGAAGCAGTTCAACAAAAAGTTAAAGCGGGGGCACTTAGAGAGCAAGGTAAGAGAGCCATATACAGCCAGCGCCTCACAACCAATCTGGCGTGCCTTGATGACACTGAGATGCTGAATACACATCGTGCTTCGTCTGCCCTCCAGGCCTCGAAACCAGTGCCTGTGAAGGGACACTTCGTCACTCAAGCAAAAAACACCAGGACTGAAGAATGAAAATGATCAGGAGATCGAAGAACTAATACATTGCAATGAAGTACATTTCTGAGCATCAATCAACAGCCCAACTCGAGAGCTGCAAAACAACATTACAGATGGCTCAAGGCTCAGGTTCAGCAAAAAACCCGGAACCAAAAGAACAGTTGATGGATGGAGAAAGCACAGGAGATGCAACAACAGGTCGACAGCCACGATATGCGTGGATTCTTCCCTGCAGTCAAGGCCACCTACGGTCCAAATTCCGAAGGCTCCAACCCAGTCCTGGCCAAGAACGAGTAAACACTCATCAAGGACACCGAGACTGTCAGCGCCCGAAGGAAGGGGCACTTTGAAGAACTCCTCAATCAAGACCCTGCCCGTTGCTCGAGTGTTCTCGATTACATTCTGCAGCATGCAACGCACCATCAACTCAGTGAAACTCCAACGTTCACGAGGTAAGCAAAACCATGAAGCAGCTTAAGAATAAAAAGGCTAAGGGTGCGGATGGAATCCGTGCTGAGGGGCTAAAATATGGTGGAGAGGCGCTGTTAGCGCGGATACATGACCTCATCTCTCTCATCTGGAGAGAGGAGAGCATGCCTGGAGGTCTGACAGATGCAGTGACTGTGACCATTTTTAAAACGGGAGAAAGTCCGACTGTGGCAACGACAGTGGAATCTCCCTCCTTTCATCCACTGGCAAAGTTGTCGCTCGAGTTCTCTTCAATCATCTTCTCACTGTGGCCGAGGAGCTCCTCGAGGTATCACAATCCGGATTTCGACCCCTACGGAGCACAATCGACATGATCTTTGCAGCGCGCCAGTTGCCGGAAAAATGCAGAGAGCAACTTCAACCCTTAAACATGGCCTTTTTCGAACTTACAAAACTTTCACTATTTTACACTGTCAACCGTGAGGCTCTATGGAGCATCCTCCTCCGTTTCGGATGTCCCCAAAAGTTTGTCAACATCCTTCACTAGCTTCACGATAACACGCAGGCGGAGATCCTTACCAATGGATCCATTACAGCCGCAATGCACGTCCGCACCGGGGTCAAACAGGGCTGCGTAATCGCTCCAACCCTCTTTTCAATCTTCTTCGCCCCCATGCTCAACCTCACAATCAACAAGCTCCCCGCTGGAGTGCAATTAAACCACCAACCAGTGGGAAGCTGGTTAAACTATGCTGCATCCAGGCCAGGTCCAAGATCACCCCAACCACTGTCATTCAACTGCAGGATGTGGACGACGCCTGCGACCGTGCACATTCAGAGGCTAAACTCCAGGATATATTCAATGTATTCACTGAGGCATATTGAAGCATGCGCCTTACGATTAACATCCGTAAGACAAAGGTCCTTCACCAGCCAGGCATCGCCACACAGCACTGCACTCCAATCATCAAGGTCCACGGCGTGGCACTGGACAACGTGGACCATTTCCCATATCTCGTGAGCCTCAAAGGGAGACCTTGATGTGGAGATTCAGCATCGCCTTCAGTTTACCAGCGCAGCCTTCGGGTGCCTGCAGAAAAGAGTGCTTGAAGACCAGGCCCTCAAATCTACCATCAAACTCATGGTCTACAGAGCAGCAGTAATTCCCGCCCTCCTATATGGCTCAGAGGCATGGACGATGTACAGCAGGCACCTGATGCCGCTGGAGATATTTCACCAACGATGTCGCCACAAAATCCTGCAAATATCCTGGGAGCACAGGCACACCAACGTCAGTGTCCTCGACCAGGCTAACTTCCCCAGTATGGAAGCACTGACCACACTCGATCAGCTTTGCATGACAGATACAAGACTTCCGAAGCAAATGCTTTATGCGGAGCTCCTTCACGGTAAACGAGCCAAAGGAGGACAGCGGAAACGTTATAAGGACACCCTCCAAGCCTCGCTAGTATAGTGCGACTTCTCCACTGACACTTGGGAGACCCTGGCCACAGACCGCCCGAGGTGGACAAAGTCCATCCGGGATTGAGCTCTTCGAATCTCAACGTAAAGAGCATGAAGGGGCCAAGTGCAGGCAGCAGAAGAAGCGCACGGCAAACCAGCCCCACCGAACACTTCCCTCGATGAATGTCTGTCCCACCTTTGGCTCTCGTATCGGACTGTTCAGCCATCAAATAACTCACTTTTGGAGTGGAAGCAAGTCCTCCTCGATTCTGAGGGACTGTTGATTGATTGAGATCAATCTGAAACATTGCTCTACAACTGCCGCATCGCAGCTCATTTCTGCAACAAGGTCTGGATAGGTCTGATTAGTACTTCGATAGGCGACTTAATACGAGGTATGCTAGGCTAGGAAGTTGTCACTGCCTTTATTCAGCATTCAATTTGCTGCGCTTTCAATAACTCTCTCTCTCTCTCTCGCTCTCCAATCGGCAAAGATCTGATTTGTACAGAGCAATGGAGGCTCGGGTTTATAGTTTTTGCGGGTGTTAGCGAGAGATGGCTCGAAGAGAGATAGAAAGGAAGATTGTAAGGCAGGGAAAAGGAAATGTAAGAAGTACAAATGCTTCCAAGCTGTTTGATCGCATTCAGCTGTTTGATAGCATTCTTGTATCAGCAGACAGAAAGCTATAAGCAGCTATCTGTGGCTCTCTCAGTAAAAAGAGAGACAGCGGTAGATATGTACGGCCATACTACTCTGAAAAATGTTGATCTCATCAGTTCTCGAATAGGATGCAGAGTAAGGCCTGGTTAGTACTGAGAAGGGAGACCACCTGGGAATACCAGGTGCAGTGGCAATGAGCTTCCGCCACAGGCTGCTCATGGTTCTGAAGACACACTGCCGTTAAGCCATCAACAACATTTTTGCAGCTCTCTCTCTCAGTTTCCTTTCACCATTTCTTTCCTGCAGATTCTCCTGCTGCTATACAAATGCAAGGGAGTCAACGCAGGGGGCGAAAGAATGCAGAAAAACAAAATGAGATCGCAAAAAAACACATGCTGGCGGAGGGGCACCAGGACGCAGCAGCAGAGAGGAGAGACAAGGTGCATCGGATTCTGGGAGGGACAAATAGGTACAGAACAAAGAATAATGTAGGAAGAGCATAAATTCAATGCAGGTAAAAAGCAAAGCTAACTAACATGCTGCTTGAATGCATGTGTGTTAAAAACGAGCTTGACGAGTTGCAGGTGCCACTTGCACATGGGGATCTAAAATGTGGCTATTACAGAGATATGGCTTAAAAATTGATAGGATTGGAAATTAAACAATCGTGGCGATTTGGGGGCGGTGGAAGTTTTTTTGGGGTGATGTCAGATTTGGGGATTGGAAGATTTGCGGGAGAGCGATATTCGGGGGTGTGAGATTTCGAAGTTGGCGAGAGTGAGATTTGCGAGTGAATGAATGAGTGATTTGGGGGTGAGTGAGGGATTGGTGAAACTCAGGTACTTTTGTAGCTTGAGGCAAGGCAATGAAGGGGATAGTAGGGCTTTGTAGATTTTTTGTATGAGAGGAGAGCAGCAAGAGGTGTTGACAACTTAAGAAAAATGGTGAAACGGAAATTGAGTGCTGATTACTTGCATGCATGCATCGAATGAGGAAATGAAATGAAGAACAGTCGTATGTCCATTTAAGTCAAGCTTATGCCAACGTCCACACTAGTCTGAAAACGCGTGACTTCGTCTGATCTCGAAAACTAAGCAGAATCAGACGGGGTGAGTAATTGGATGGGACACTGCATGGGAATATCAGATGCAGTCGGCTATTGCTGTCACCAGATGCTGCTCATGGTTCTGCATGCACATTGACCTTAATCCATGCATAACCGTTCTGCTGCTCTCTCTCTCACATTCCTTTTGTGTAATTTCTTCTGCTGCGACACAAATGTATGGGGGTCGATGCAGAATAACAAAATAAAATAGCAAAAAACCACATGCTGGCAGAGGGGCAAAAGAGAAGAACGCAAGGTGCTTCGAAACCTGGGAGGGATAAATAGAAACAGAACAACGAATAATAATGCAGGAAAAAAGCAAAGTCTGCTGAAATGCAGGTATTAATGTGATGAATGTTACAAATCAGATTGTCGTGTTGAAGGCGTCACTTGCCACATGCGGTTACGAAATGTGGCAAAACTGAGACCTGGATTAAAAAAGGGTAGGATTTGAAATTCAACAATCTTGGTGTATTGGGTTGGTGCAAAGCTTTTTGCGGGAGGAGAGATTTGGGGATGGGAAGATTTGGTGGGTGAGCGATTTGAGCTGTTGAGAGATTTCGAGTTTGGCGAGCGTGAGGTTTGGGGGTGAGCGAGGGATTGTTGAAAGCCATGTAGTTTTGAAGCTTGAGGCAAGGCAGTGAAGGAGGTAGGGCTTCTATTTTGTTTTTGTGCGAGGCAGAGCAGCAAAAGGTGGGTGTGGCGGAAGGAAAAAGCTGAAAGGAAAATTGAGTGCTGATTACTTTATGAATGCATAGAATGAGAAAAAGAAATGAAGAACAGCCGCATGTCCGTTTAAGTAATGAGAAAGCGAACGTCTTGATGATTCTGGACAGAATAGTGTGAAAAAACCCGATCTCTTTTGATCTTAGAAACTGAACAAAGTCAGGCCTGGAAAGTATTTGGATGGGTGAGCGCGTGGGAATACCATGTGCAGTAAGATTTTTTTGGCGCCACAGACCGCTCATGGTTCTGCACACACACTGCCGTTAATCCATCAACAACCTTTTGGCTGCTCGCTCTCTCACTTTCCTGACACCATTTCTTTCCTGCACTTTCTGCTGCTGCTACACAAATGCAAGTGGGTAGATGCAGGGTGTGAAAGACTGCAGAACAATAAATTATAGCAGCAAAAGTCCACATGCCGGCGGAGGGGCACCAGGATGCTGCAGCAGAGAGAAGAGACAAGATGCATCGAATCCTGTAGGGACAAACAGCAATAGAACAAAGAATGGTGTAGGAAGGGCATCATTTCAATGCAGGAAGAAAGCAAAGCCACCTAGCATTCTACTGGAATTCATGTGTGTTAATGTGAGGAGTGTTGCAAATGAGATTGGTGAATTGCAGTCGCCACTAGCCACATGGGATTCTGAAAAAGTGGGAAACAACAGCAAATGGAGAGCTGAATGAAGTCAGCAACAACCTTGACTAATAGGAAAAGCCTAGTACACGTGATATTAAGAATCCACTACAAGTATAAATGAGACCATTCCCTACTTTGGTGCAGAAATGAGCTCCGAGGTGGTAGTTACTGCGCAATGTCTGACTTTGATCTCGGATGGTTTGTATAACAAGGACTTACTAGTTTGTGTGTGTTGTTTTGCCCGGTTATTTAGTTGGTGTATTTTTTGTTGTGTTTTGTCTAGTTGTGTGTGGAACCCCTTGATTGACGATGGCAGCAAAGATTTGGAAAAATAAGAGGACAGGGTAAGAGAGAAATTGAATGCAGGAGGGAGAAGTGAAGAGTTTGTTGATTGTTTGATGGCAGTGGGAACGTTGCGAGCGGCCTGTGGTGGCAACAATTGTCTACAGCACCTGGTATTCCCAGTCGGTCTCCCTTCCAAGTCATAACCAGGCCTTACTCTGCTTCACATCTGAAATTAGACTTTTTCAGACTGGTGTGGCAGTAGGTATCGAACAGCTGTCCCTCTCTTTGCACATAGAGCGACAGGCAGCAGCTTATTGCTTTCTGTCAACTCAGACTTGAATGCAATCGAACAGCTCGCAAGCATTTGTACTTCTTACGTTTCCTTTTACCTGCTTTCCCTCCTTGTTTTTTGGCTATCTTCGCGCCATCTCTCGCCAGCAAAGAGAAAGTATACGCCCGAGCCTCCATTGCAACTACAAATCAGGCCTGGGCCTATGAGAGAGAGAGAGAGAGAGAGAGAGAGAGAGAGAGAGAGAGAGTGAATGATAGGGAGAGCGAGAGCGAAAGAGAGATTTGTTGAATGCGCAGGATTGAACTTCAAATGGAATGCTGAATGAAGGCAGCGACAACCTCCATTAATTGGAAAAGCCTCGTCCACCTGGTATTAAGACTCCTAGCCATGTACTAATCAGACCTGTCCCTACTTTGTTGCAGAAATAAGCTACGCTGTGTTAATTATAGCACAATTTCTCAGTTTGATCGTGGATGCATTCGATGACAAGGACTTATTGGTTAGTATGTGTTGTTTTGCTCGGTTACTTTGCTGCTGTGTTTTTTTTTGGTTTTGTGTGGACCCACTTGACTTTCTATGGCAGCAGAAGAATGGACAGCAACGATTTGGAAAAACAAGGAGGGGTGAGAGAGAAATTGCATTAAGGGTGGATTGATTGACGCCCGTGTGAATATTGTGAGCAGCCTGTGGTGGCAGCAAAAGTCTACAGCACATTGAATTCACAGTCCGCTTTACTTCCAAAGACTTACCAGGCTTTAGTCTGCCTCACCTCAAAGATTAGACTTTTTCAAACTGGCATGGCCGTAGTTATATTACAGCTGTCTCTCTCTTTACTCAAAGAGCGACAGAAAGCAGCTTATTGATTTCTGTCAGCTCATATATGAAAGCTAGCAAACATCTGAATAGAAAAAAGGAAACATATAAACAAAAAAAATAGGTTCAGGAGTAGGCCACTCGGCTCTTCGAGCCTGCACCACCATTCACTAAGATCATGGCAGAACATTCACCTCAGTACCCTTTTCTGCTTTCTCTCCATCCCCCTTGATCCCTTTAGGCGTCAGCGCCATATCTAAATCCCGCTTGAATATATGCAATGAACTGGCATCAACAAGTCTCTGTGGCAGGGAATTTCAGAGGTTGACAACTCTCTTAGTGAAGAAGATTCTCCATAATCTCAGTCCTAATCCTTAGCCTTCGACGATATCCCCTGGTTCTGGACTTCACCAACATCGGGAACATACTTCCTGCACCTAACCTGTCCAGTCCAGTCAGATTTTTATGCGTATCTATGAGATCCCCTCTCATCCTTCTAAACCCCAGTGAATACAAGCCCAGTCGATACAGTTTCTCCTCGTAAGTCAGCCCTGCCATTCCAGGAATAAGTCTGATGAACCTTCGCTGCACTCCCTCATAGCAAGAATGTCCTTTCTCAGGTTAGGAGAGCAAAACTGAATACAATATTCCAGGTGAGGCCTCACTAAGGCCCTATGCAACTGCAGTAAAAATGCCCTGCTCCAATACTCAAATCACTTAGCTATGAAGGCCGCCATACCATTTGCCTTCTTCACCATCTGCTTAACCTGCATGCCAACTTGCAATGACTGATGTACCTTGATACACAGGTTTCGCTGCACCTTCTCTTTTGCTAATCTGCCGCCATTCAGATAACATTCTGCCCTCGTGTTTTAGCCATCAAAGTGGATAACCTCACATTTATCCACATAATACTGCATCTGCCATGCGATTGCCCGTTCACCAAACCTGTCCAATTCATACTTCAGCCTTTTAGCATCCTCCTCACAGCTCCCACTACAATCCAGCTTGGTATCATCTGCAAACTTGGAGATATTACACTAAATTCCCTCATCCAAACCATGAATGTATCTTGTACATAGTTGGGATCCAACACTGAGCACTACTGAACTGCACTGATCACTGCCTGCCATTAATGAAAACGACACATTTATCGCAACTTCCTGCTTCCTTCCTTCAAACCATTTCTCTGTCCACGTCAATACATTACCCTCAATACCATGTGCTTTAATTTTGCACTTCAATCTCTTGTTTGGGATCCTGACAAAATCATTTTGAAAATACAAATACACCACATCCACTGGTTCTCCCTTGTCCACGCTACGAGTTACATCCTCAAAAAATTCTAGAAGATTTGTCAAGCAGGATTTCCCTTTGATACATCCTGCTGACTTGGACCGATCCCGTTACTGCTTTTCAAATGTGGTGCTATTTTAACTTTAATAATTGATTGCAACATTTTCAACCACTACTGATGTCAGGTGAACCGGTCGATAATTACCCATTTTCTCTCTCCCTCCTTTCTTAAAAAGTGGTCAATCGTATCATTCAAAAGGGAGTTGGATATGTATCTGAAGGAAAATAAATTCACGTCTGTGGTAAACGACAGTGTAGTGGGACTTGCTGATGGTTGGGATGGGCTCCACCGGCCGATGGACTTCGTCCGTGCTGTAACCATTCCATTATTATGTGATTATATCAGTTCGTGGCGCATTTAATAGTGCGGATGGAAGCAGAATATTGCAAAGCGTCGTGGCTTGAGTCGGCACAACGAGAGGCATCTGATCAGTAGATAAGGGTGCGTGAAAATTCGGGTTTAGTGACTTTAAAAGCATCATTTTTGTTTTTAGAAGTCTCGGTCAGAGAACTGTTTGGGAAAGGAATTTTTTGCGGAAAGGGACTCAGCATTTAATCTTCTTTCTGGCTGTTGGCAGCACATTTATTTTCGATGCTATTCTTCCAGAATGTATATTTTCTTTGCTGTTTCACAATAACCAGTCTCTTGGTCTACAGTCGATCTCTCTGTTTTCCGAGTCCCATGTACATGTTACCAACAATGATCATGATGAAGTAAGTCACTAAAGCACATTGTCTAAAACGCTTCATGGTTTAAGAGATAAATTTCAGAGCACAGAAAATTATTCAATGAAGGACTCTCCTTCAGTTAACATTTCTTTAGTTGTGCAAATGAAGATCATCAGTTAATTAATGACGTTTTCCCGTGAAAGCAGGATAACATTTAACCATTATACATGTTATGCATTTCGAAAGACACTGATTTATCAGTAAGTCTGCACGATTTGTTCAGGAAGGGTCGCTTTTGAATCACTTGAATGCATTCTGGAGGAGGTCGCCAGGTGTGTCGACTAATTAGTGCCTATAATTTAGTGTATATGGATTTTATTAATGCATTCGCGAAGATCCCACATAGCAGACTGTTTATGTAAGTAAATCCCATGGGATCCAGGGAGAAGTGTAAAATTGGATCCAAATTTGGCTCAGAGGCAGGAAACAAAGGGTTTGATGGGTATTTCTGTGACTGGAAGGATGTTTCCAATGGGGTTCCGCAGTTTTCAGTGCTAGGTTCATAGATTTGTATGGTATTTATCTATGATCTAAACTTGAATATCGGCGTTATGATTAAGTAGTTTTCAGGTGATACTAAAATAGGCAGTGTGGTTGAAAATGGGGAAGACAGCTGGAGACTGCAGACATATATCAATCAACTGGTAAGGAGGGCAGAAATGTGGTCAATCGAATTTAATCGAGAAACGTATGAGATCATGCATTTGTGGAGGACTAACAAGGAAAGGGAATACACATCAACTGGTAGGACATTGAGAAGTGTATAGGAGCAAAGGAACTGGGATTGCATGTCCACATAGCCCTGAAGGTAGTTGGCCAGTTAGATAAGTTAATTAATAAGGCATACGACATGGTTGCATTTATTGGCAGAGATATGGAACAGAACAGCAAGTGTGGCATGTTAGAACTGTATACATTTCTGGTAATGCCATAGCTGGAGTACTGCGTGCAGTTCTGGTCACCGCATTGAAGGAAGGACTTGATTGCGCTGGAGAGAGTACAGAGGAGATTAACGAAGATGTTGCCGGGATTGGAGCAATTTGCTATGAGGAGAAGATTGGATAGGCTGGGTTTGTTTTCCTTGCAACAGACGAGGCTGATGGGCGACAGCATTAGGTTGTATAAAATTAGGAGGGGCCGAGATATTGTTGAATAAAAGGGCCTAATTCTCATAGTAGAGTGGTCAACAACCAGGGGGCATAAATAAAAGTCTTTAGTGTAAGGGTTAAAGGGGATTTGAAGGGAACATTCTTTATCCAGATGTGGGGGTCTGGAACTCACTGCCTGAAAGTGTGGTTCAGGAAGAAACCCTCAGCAAATTTAAAAATTACTTGGATGTGCATTTGAAATGCCGTAAGGTGCAGGGTTACACACCTAAAACTGGACATATGTTGGCCGGTGCACATACGATGGGCCTAAAAACACTCCTTCCATGATGTAACCTTCTACGATTATATAATTATCGGTTAGCATTACTTTCATGATGAAACGAGGCGATCAGCTCATTAATGGTGAAATAATGTTCGTGGCAGCAGGGCTCGAATTCAAGAACCTGAGATAAAGAGTTTACTATTCGGTGTACGGGGAGCTTTGGCTCGAACCGCGACATTTTGTATCTCAGTGAAGGATGGTGAACCGCTGATGATGCTGCATTCGCCGCTTTCTACCAGCAGCGGCTGATTGGAGAGTGCGGAATCGGAATGTTTGAATTGTCCCGCCCTCACTCACTCTGGAGCTGGGGAAGAGCGATTAGTGTATGGGTTTGTTTGTGGCTTTGATCTTCGAAGCAGCGCGGCAGGATCCTTGAATATTCTCTCACAGCTGAGCTGAATGCACGGAATGTGCAGCTATGAGATCGGGTTTACTCCATGGTCAGGGCTAGAAACGGGAGGGAGTGAGAAACACAGCTCAGAGTTTGCGTGTGCACAGAGGAGCCAACAAATGCAATAACATCTTGAGACACAGCACTCTGTTCATATTTAACCACGAATATGAATTGTTCAATTTGTTCTAATCATTAATTGAACATGTTTGCGAAAAGTTTCCACCCGGTTTCGAACCGGGAACTTTTCGCACGTAAGGCGAAGGTGATAGCCACTACACTATGGAAACGCTGCAGTAGCAGCAGCGTTGGGAACATAACCAGAGTTTTAAGCTCAACAGCTCGACGACACTTCAGGACCTTGCATTATGAGAATAGAATGACAGTGCTATATTTAGCAAATTTTTGAGTGTGGCAGGAATTGATCCCCTGTTTCTCTGTCTTTATACATAGGGACATGAGTGGCCATTCCTCAGCAAGTGGTTAGAATCAGGAATACACTGCTTTAAAGGGCGGTGGAGGCAGATTCAATCTTATCTTTCAAAATGGAGTTGGATAAGTTTCTGAAGGAATAAAATTGCACAGCTGCGGGTAAATGATGGGGGAGTGCCACTCGTTGAGAGGCGGCATGGGTTCGACGGGCCGAATCTGGCTCTTCCGTGCTGTAACCATTCCCTTATTCTGTGATTCTATAAGTTAGTGGCATATTTAATAGTGTGCATGGAAGCAGAATTTTGCAAAGGGACATGGATTGAGTCCGCTGAGCGAGAGACATCTTACTCAGAAGATTCGGGTGTGCGAAAATTCTGGTTTAATGACTTTTAAAAGCATCATTTTTGTTTTGTGAATTTTCTGTCAGAGAAATGTTTGGGATAGGAATTTTTTGCTGAAAGTGACTCAGCATTTAATCATCTTTCTGGCGTCACATTTCTTTTCGATGTTATTCTTCCAGAATGTATATTTTCTCTGCTGTTTCACTATAACCAGTCCCTTGCTCGACAGTCTATCTCACAGCTTCGCCAGTCTCATGTATTGTTACAAGCAATGAGCATTTTGAAGCAGACCACAAAAGCATAGTGTCCAAAATGGTTTATGAGGTAAATTGCAGAGCACAGACAAATTATTCAATTGAAGACTCTCCTTCAGTTAACCTTTCTTTAGTTGTGCAAATGAAGAGCATCAGTTAATTAATGATGTTTTCCCGTGGAAGCAGCATAAAATTTAACTATTATACATTGTCTACATTTCGAAAGGCACTGGTTAATAAGGACAGTCAGCACAATTTGTTAAGGAATGGTGGCGTTTGACTAACTTGTTGCATTTTTGGAGGAGGTCACCAGGTGGGTCGATAAAGCAGTGCGTATGATGTCGTCTTTATGGACTTTATTCATGCTTTCGCTAAGGTCCCACACAGCAGATTGGACATGAAAGTAAAAGCCCATAGGATCAAGGGCGAAGTGGCAAATTGGATCCAAACTTGTCTCAGAGGCAGGAAGCCAAGTGTAATATTTGATGGGTGTTTTTATGAATGGAAGGATGATTCCAGTGCGGTCCCGCTGTCTTCAGAGCTAGTTCCATTGCATTTTATGGTATTTATCAATGATCTAAACTTGAATATAGAAGTTATGATTGAGAGGTTGTCAGTGAAATAAAATAGGCAGTGTGGTTGATAATGAAGACCGAAAGTTGGAGACTGCAGGCAGATATCAATTAACTGATCAGGTGGGCAGAACAATGGCAAATGGTATTTAATACAGAGACGTGCGAGATCGTTGCATTTGTGGAGGGCTAACAAGGAAAGGGAATACACATCAACTGGTAGGACATTGAACATATAGAGGAACAAAGGGAACTGGGATTGCATGTCCACAGATCCCTGAAGGTAGTTGGCCTTTTGGATAAGTTAGTTAAGAAGGCATACGGAATGGCTGCCTTTATTTGCAGAGGCAAGGAACAGAACAGCAAGTGGGATATGCGAGAACTGTATAATATTCAGGTTAGGCCATAGCTGGAGTACTCCGTGCAGTCCTGTTCACCGTATTGAAGGAAGGACATGATTGCGCTGGAGAGGGCATAGAGGAGATTGCTGGGAGTGGAGCAATTTGCTATGAGGAGAAGATTGCATAGGCTGGGTTTCTTTTCCTTGCAACAGAGGATGCTGATGGGCGACAGCATTAAGGTATATAAAATTAAGAGTGGCCAAGATATAGTTGATTAAAAGGGCCTATTTTCCATAGTAGAGAGGTCAACAACCAGGGGGCATAAATTAAAAATAATTAGTATAAGTGTTAATGGGGACTAAAATGGAACATCCTTCATCCAGATATTTGTAGGTGTCTGAAACTCACTGCCTAAAAGTGTGGTGGAGGGAGAAACCCTCATCACATTTAAAAATATTTGAATGTTCATTTGAAATGCCTAAAGGTGCAGGGTTACACCGAAAACTGGACGTTTTTCGGCCGGTGCGGATTCGATGGTTCGAAAATGACTCATTCCAAGCTGTAAAGTTGTATGATTACACAATTATCAGTTAGTGTTATTATCATGATGCAAAACGAGGCGATTGGCTAATTAAAGGTTTTTCCAGTGATAAAATGTTCATTCAATCTGGGGCTCGAATTCATGAAACTGAGATTAAGAGTCTTAAGAGGCTGCTGTTTGGTGTATGCGGAGTTTTTGCTCGCACCGTGGCATTTTGTAGCCCAGTAAAGGGCGGTGAACCACTGATGATGCTGCCTTCGCCACTTTCCTCTGGCAGCGACGGATTGGCGAGTGCGGGCTCGGAATGTTGGGGCTTGTCCCGCCCTCACTCACACTGGAGCTGGGGAAGAGCGATTAGCGTATGGGTTTGTTTGTGGCTTTGATTTTCGATGTGGCGCGGCAGGATCCTTTAATAATCTCTCACAGCTGGATTGAATGCACGGAATGTGCTGCTTTCAGATAGGATTACTCCACCGTCAGTGCTGGAAACTGTAGGGGGTGATAAACACTGTGTAGAGTTTTAGTGTGTGCAGAACTGTACAGAGAAATCAGCAAATGCAACCGCGTCATGAGACACTGCGCTCTGTTGATGTTTAACTACTAATATGATTTGTTCAATTTGTTCTCATCATCAATTGAACACGTTTGCAAAATGTTTCCACGCAGTTTCGAACTGGGGACTTTTCACGTGTAAGGCAAACGTGATAACCACTACACGACGGAAACGCTGTGGTATTAGTAGTGTTGGGAACATAACCAGATCTTTTAGCTCAACAGCTGGACGATAATTCAGGAGCTTGCGTTATGCGAATAGAATGACGGTGCTATGTTAAGCAAATTTTTGAGTGTGGCATGAATTGATCCCGTGATTCTCTGTCTTGATACGTAGGAACAGGAGTGGCCATTCCTCAGCAAGTGGTTATAATCTTGAGTACACTGCTTTAAAGGGCGGTGGATGGAGACTCAATATTATCTTTCAAAATGGTGTTGGATAATTATCCGAAGGAAAAGAAATGACAGCTGCTGGTAAATGACAGGGCGGGTGGGACTAGTTGATATTTGGCATGGACTTGACGGGTGGAATGTTTTTCTTCCGTACTGTTACCATTCCCTTATTCTATTAATCTATAAGTTAGTAGCACATTTAATAGTGTGCATGGAAGCTGAATATGGCAAAGGAATATTGCTTGAATTGGCAGAGCTACAGGCATCTGATTCAGAAGATTCAGCTGCGCGAAAATTACTTTAAAAAGCATCATTTTTGTTTTGTGAAGTTTCGTTCAATTAATGTTTGGGAATTTTTTTTTGTTGAAAGGGACTCAGCATATGATCTTCTTTCTGGATGTTGGCATCATATTTCTTTTCGATGTTATTCTTCCAGAAAGTAAAATATCTTTGCTTTTTCACAATTACCAGTCCCTTGCTCTACAGTCTATCTCACTGTATCCCCAATTTCATGTACTGATACCAGCAATGAACATTTTAAAGCAGACCACTAAAGCACAGTGTCCAAAATGGTTTAAGAGGCACTGGTTAATCAGGACAGTCAGCACAATTTGTTAAGGAATGGTCGCGTTTGATTAACTTGATTGCATTTTTGGAGGAGGTCAACAGGTGGGTCGATAAAGCAGTGCGGATGATGTAGTCTTTATGGATTTTATTAATGCTTTCGCTAATGTCAGCAGACTGGTCATGAAAGTGAAAGCCCATGGGATCAAGGGCGTAGTAGCAAATTGCACCCAAATTTGACTCAGACGCAGAAAGCAAAGGGCAATGTTTGAATGTTGTGATTAGAAGCATGTTTCCAAGTTGTTTCCGCTCTCTTCAGTGGTTGGTCTATTGCTTTTTAGGGTATTTAGCAATGATCTAAACTTGAATATAGGGGTTATGATTCAGAAGTTCTCAGGTGAAAGTAAAATAGGCATGCGGTTGATACTGAAGAAGCAATTTGGAGACTGCAGGCATATATCAATCAACTGGTAAGTGGGCAGAACAGTGGTAAATGGAATTTAATCCAGAGACGTGTGAGATCGTTGCATTTGTGGAGGGCAAACAAGGGAAGGGAATTCACATCAACTGGTAGGACATTGGGAAGTATAGAAGAACAAAGGGAACTGGGATTACATGTGCACAGATCCCTGAAGGTAGTTGGCGAGTTGGATAAGGTGCTTAAGAAGGCATACGGTATGGTTGCCTTTATTGGCAGAGGCATGGAATAGAAGAGCAAGTGGGTTATGCTTCAAATGTATAACATTCTTGTTTGGCCATTGCTGCAGTTCTGTTCACCTCATTGATGGAAGAAGGTGACTGCACTGGAGAGGGTACAGAGGAGATTTATGTAGAAGTTGCCGGGAGTGGAACAACTTTGCTGTGAGGACAGATTGGATAGGCTTGGTTTTGTTTTCGTTGCAACAGTGGAGGTTGATGGGCGACAGCATTGAGGTGTGTAAAATTATGAGGGGCCTAGATAATGTTGATTAAAAGGGCCAATTTCCCATAGCAGAGAGGTCAACAACCAGGAGGCATGAATTAAAAGTAATTAGTATGAGGGTTAAAGGGGATTTGAGTGGTACATTCTTCATCGAGATGTTTGTGGGGGTCTGGAACTCAGTGCCTGAAAGTGTGGTAGAGGGATAAACCACATTTAAAAGCACTCGGATGTGCTTTTGAAAAGCCGTAAGTTGCAGGGTTACACACCGAAAACTGGACATTTCTTGGCCGGTGGGGATTCGATGGGCCGAAAAGGACTCCTTCCAAGCTGTAAACTTCTATGATTATATAATATCGGCCAGCATTACTTTCATGATGCAAAACAAGGCGATCGGTTAATTAATGCTGTTTCCAGTGAAAAAACGTTCGTGTCAGCTGGGGCTCAGTGATTAAGAGTTTTTATGAGGCTGCTGTTCGGTATACGGGGAGCTTTGGCTCAAACCGTAGCATTTTGTAGCTCAGTAAACTGTAGTTGATGCTGAAATCGGCGCTTTCCGCCGGCAGCGACTAATTGGCGACTGTGGGACTGGAATGTTGGGGTTTGTCCCGCCGTCACTCACTCTGGAGCTGGGGAAAAGCGATTCGTCGATGGGTTTGTTTGTGGCTTTGATTTTCGATGAGGCGCGGCTGGATCCTTTAATAATCTCTCACAGCTGAACTGAAGGCACGGAATGTGCAGCTTTGAGATGGGCTTTCTCCACCGTCAGGGGTGCAAACGTTTGGGAGTGAGAAACAATATGTCGAGTTTGAGTGTGTAGATAACTGTGCTGAGAAATCAGCAAATGCAACAGCGTCATGAGGTACTGCATTCTGTAGATATTGAAACCCGAATATGAATTATTCAATTTGTTCCAACCATCAATGGAAAAAAGTTGCAAAATACTCCCGCCCGGTTTCGAACCAGGAACTTTTCGCGTTTTAGGCGAATGTGATAACCACTACACCATAGAAACACCGTGGTAACATCAGTGTTGGGAACATAACCAGAGCTTTAAGCGCAACTGCTGGCCGACACTTCAGGAGCTTGCGTTATGAGAATAGAATGACGGTGCGAAAGTTAGTAAGGTTTTGAGTGTGGCAGGAATTGATCCCTTGTTTCTCTGTCTTTATACATAGGAACAGGAGTGGCCATTCCTCAGCAAGTGGTTAGAATCTGGAATACACTGCTTAAAAGGGCGGTGGAGGCAGACTCAATTGTATCTTTCAAAACGGAGTTGGATAAGTATTCGATGGAATAAAATTGCACAGCTGCAGCTAAATGACGGGGAGTGGGACGAGTTGAGAGTTGGCTTGGGTTCGACTGGCCGAATGTGGTACTTCCGTGCTGTAACCATTCTCTTATTTTGTGGTTCTATAAGTTAGTGGCATATTTAACAGTGTGCGCGGACGCAGAATATTGCAAAGGGACATGGATTGAGTCGGCAGAGCGAGAGGCATCTGATTCAGAAGATTCGGGTGCGCGAAAATTCGGGTTTAATGACTTTAAAAGCATCATTTTTTTTTGTGAAATTTCGCTCAGAGAAGTGTTCGGGATGGAATTGTTTTGCTGAAAGGGACTCAGCATTTAATCTTCTTTCTGGATGTTGGCGTCACATTTCTTTTCGATGTTATTCTTCCAGAATATATATTATCTTTGCTTTTTCACAATAATCAGTCCCTTGCTCTACAGTCTATCTCACTGTATCCCCAGTCTCATGTATTGTTACCAGCAATGAACATTTTGACGCAGACCACCAAAGCACAGTGCCTAAAACAGTTTAAGAGGTAATTTGCAGAGCACTGACAAATTATTCTATTGAGGGCTCTCCTTCAGTTAACATTTCTTTAGTTGTGCAAATTAAGATCATCAGTTAATTAATGATGTTTTCCCGTGAAAGCAGGATAACATTAAACGATTATACATTTTCTACATTTCGAAAGGCACTGGTTAATCAGGACAGTCCGCACGATTTGTAAAGGAATGGTCGCGTTTGACTAACTAGATTGTATTTTTGGAGATGTACACCAGGAGGGTCGATCAAGTAGTGCGTACCTTGTAATGTATACGGATTTTATTAATGCTTTTGCTGAGGTCCCACGTGGCAGACTGGTCATGAAAGTAAAAGACCATGGGATCCAGGGCGAAGTGACAAATTGGATCCAAATTAGTTTCAGAGGCAGGAAGCAAAGGTAATGTTTGCTGGGTGTTTTTGTAATGGAAGGACATTTTCATTGCTGTTCCACAGTTTTCAGTGATAGGTTCATTGGTTTTTATGGTATTTATCAAAGATCCGAACTTGAATATAGGGGTTTTGATTAAGACGTTTTGAGGTGATAGTAAAATGGGCAGTGCGGTTGATAATGAAGAAGAAAGCTGGAGACTGCAGGAAGATATCAGTCAACTGGTAAGTTGGGCAGAACAGTAGCAAATATAATTTAATCCAGATACGTGTGAGATCGTGCATTTGTGGAGGGCGAAGAAGGAAAGCGTATAAACATCAAGTGATTGGACATTTCGAAGTATCGCGGAATAAAGGGAAATGGGAATGGATGTCCCCAGAGCCCTGAATGTAGCTGGCCAGTTGGATAAGTTGCTTAAGAGGCCATACGGAATGGCTGCATTTATTGGCAGAGGCATGGAATAGAAGAGTAAGTGGATTATGCTGGAACTGTATAATATTCCGGTTCAGCCACAGCTGGAGTACTGCGTGCAGTTCTGTTCACCGCATTGAAAGTAACAAGTGATTGCGCTGGAGAGGATACAAAGGAGATTTACGTTGATGTTGCCGGGATGGAGCAAGCTATTATGAGGACAGATTGGATAGGCTGGGCTTGTTTTCCTTGGAACAGAGGAATCTGATGGGTGACAGCATTGAGGTGTATAAAATTAGGCGAGGCCTAAATATTGTTGATTAAAAGGGCTTATTTGTCATAGTAGAGGGGTCAACAACCAAGGGGCATACATTAAATGATATTAATAGAAGGCTGAAAGGAGATTCAAAGGGAATATTCTTCATGCAGATGTTTTTGGGCTCTGGAATCATTGCATGAAAGTGTGGTGGAGGCGGAAACCATCACCACATTTAAAAATTACTTGGATGTGAACTTGAAATGCAGTTAGTTACAGGGATACACACCGAAAACTGGACATGTGTTGACTGGTGCGGATACGATGGGCCGAAAAGGAATCCTTCCAAGCTGTAATCTTCTCTGATGATATAATGATCGGTTAGCATTACTTTCATGATGCAAAAAGAGGCGACCGGCTAATTAATGGTGTTTCCAGTAAAAAAAAAATGTTCGTGCAAGCTGGGGCTCCACCTCAGGAACCTGAGATTTAGATTGTTATGAGGCTGCTCTTCGGTGTACGGTGAACTTTGTCACGAACCGTGACATTTTGTAGCACAGTGAAATCGCTGATGGAGGCTTCATTCGCCGCTTTCCGCTGGCAGCGTCTGATTGGAGAATGCGGTAATGTTGGGGCTTGTCCCGTCCTCACTCACTCTGGATCTGGGGAAGAGCGATTAGTCGATAGGTTTGTTTGTGGCTTACATTTTCTGTTGTGAAGCGAGGCGGCGTGGCAGGCTCCCTTAATAATCTCTCACAGCTGAACTGAATGCCTGGAATGGACAGCTTTCAGACAGGATTTCTCCACCGTCAGGGCTGGAAACAGGAGGGAGTGAGAGACACTGTCTAGAGTTTGAATGCGGGCAGAAATGTACACAGATTCAGCAAATGCAACAGCGTCGCGAGACACTGCACTCTGTTAATATTGAACTACGAATATGAATTATTAAATGTTTTGTATTCATTAGTGGAACACGTTTGCAAAGTGATTCCACTCCGTATCGAACCGGGTACCTTTCGCATGTAAGGGAAACGCGACAACCACTACACTACGGAAATGCTGTGGCAGAAGTAGCATTGGGAACATAACCAGAGTTTTAAGCCCAACAGCTGGACTACACTTCAGAGCTTGTGTTGCGGGAATTGAATGGTGGTGCGAAATTTAGCAAGGTGATGAGTGTGGCAGGAATTGATCCCGTGTATCTCTGTCTTTATCCATAGGAACAGAAGTGTTCATTCCTCACAAAGTGCCTAGAATCTGGAATACACTGCTTTAAAGGGCGGTGGAGGCAGACTCAATCTCATCTTTCAAAACGGAGTTGGATAAGTATCCGAAGGAAAATAAATGCACAGCTGCAGGTAGATGACCGGGGTATGGGACGAGTTGAGAGTTGGCATGGTCTCCAATGACCGAATGTTCTTCGCCCGTGCTGTAACCATTCCCTTATTCTGCGATTAGAAAAGTTACTGGCATATTTAATAATGTGCATGGATTGAGTCGGCATAACTAAGTGCACCTGATTCTGAAGATTCGGGTGCGCGGAAATTTGGGTTTAATGTCTTTAAACACATCATTTTTGTTTTGTGAAGTTTCGGTCGTAGAAATGTTTGGGAAATTATTTTTTTGCTGAAAGGGACTCAGCATTTAATCTTCTTTCTGGCTGTTGTGGCCACATTTATTTTCGATGTTATTCTTCCAGAATGTATAATTTTTTTGCTGTTTCACAAGAACCAGTCCCTTGCTTTACCTCTATCTCACTGTTTCCCCAGTCTCATATATATGTTACCAACAACGAACATTTTGAAGCAGACAACTAAAGCACAGTTTCTAAAATGGTTCAGGGTTTAAGAGGTAAATTGCAGAGCACAGAAAATCATTCAATTAAGGATTTCCTTCAGTTAACATTTCTTTAGTTGTGCAAATGAAGATCATCAGTTGATTAATGAAGTTTTTCCTTGAAAGCAGGATAACATTTAAGGATTATACATGTTCTCCATTTCGTATCAGGACAGTCAGCACGATTTTTTCAGGAAGGGTCGCGTTTGGCTAAATTGATTGCATTCTTGCAGGATCTCATCAGGTGATTCGATGAAGTCGTGCGTATGATGTGGTGTATATGGATTTTATTAATGCTTTCACTAAGTTCCCACATCGCAGCCTGGTCATGAAAGTAAAAGCCCATGGGATCCAGGGCGAAGTGGCAAAATGGATCCAAATTTGGCTCAGACACAGAAAGAAAAGGGTAATGTTTGATGGGTGTTTTGGGGACTGGAAGGATGTTTCAAGTGTGGTTCCGCAGTTTTCAGAGCTAGCTCCATTGCTTTTTATGGTGTTTATCAATTATCTAAACTTGAAAATAGGGGTTATGATTAAGTCGTTTTCAGGTGATAGTAAAATAGGCAGTGTTGTTGAAAATGGAGAAGAAAGCTGGAGTCTGCAGGCAGATATCAATCAACTGTTAAGGTGGGCAGAACAGTGGCAAATGGAATTTAATCCAGAGACGTGTGAGATCGTGCATTTGTGGAGGGCTGACAAGGAAAGGAAATACACATCAACTGGTAGGATATTGAGAAGTGTAGAGGAACAAAGGGAACTTGGATTGCATGTTCACAGATCTCTGAATGTAGCTGCCCAGTTGGATAAGTTGGTTAAGAAGTCATACGGAATGGTTGCATTTATTGGCAGAGGAAGGGAATAGAACAGCAAGTGGGGTATGCTAGAACTGTATAGAATTCTGGTTGGGCCGCAGCTGGAGTACTGCGTGCAGTTCTGGTCAACGCATTGAAGGAAGGATGTGATTGCGTTGGAGAGGGTACAGTGGAGTTTCACATAGATGTTGCCGGGAGTGGAGCAACTTTGCTATGAGGACAGATTGGATAGGCTGGCTTTGTTTTCCTTGGAACAGAGGAGGCTGATGGGCGACAGCATTAAGGTGTATAAAATTAGGAGTGGCCGAGTTATTGTTGATTAAAAGGGCTAATTTCCAATACTAGAGGGGTCAACAACCAGGGAGAATAAATAAAAAAAAATTAGTAATGGGTTTAAGGCGATTTGATAGGAACATTCTTCATCCAGATATTTGTGGGTGTTTGGAACTCACTGCCTGAAAGTGTGGTGGAGGGAGAAACCCTCACCAGATGTATGAAGTACTTGGATGTTCATTTGAATTGCGATAAGGTGCAGGATTACACACCGAAAACTGGACGTTTTTTGGCCTGTGCGCATACGATGGGTCGAAAAAGACTCCTTCCACGCTGTAAACATGTATAATTATATAATTATCGGTTAGCTTTACTTTCATGATGCAAAACGATGCGATCGGCTAATTAATGTTGTTCCCAGTGATAAAACGTTCATGCAAGCTGGGGCTCGAATTCATGAACCTGAGATTAAGAGTCTTAAGAGGCTGCTGTTTGGTGTACGGGGAGCTTTGGCTGGCATCGTGGCATTTTGTAGCCCAGTGAAGGGCGGGAAACCCCTGCTAATGCTGCATTCGTCACTTCCCGCTGGCAGCGGCTGGTTGGCGAGTGCGGGCTCGGAATGTTGGGGCTTGTCCCGCCCTCACTCACTCTGGAGCTGGGGAAGAGCGATTAGCGTATGGGTTTGTTTGTGGCTTTGATTTTCGATGTGGCGCCGCAGGATCATTTAATAATCTCACACAGCTAAACTGAATGCACGGAATGTGCAGTTTTCAGATCGGATTTCTCCACCGTCAGGGCTGGAAACGGGAGGGAGTGAGAAACACTGTGCAGAGTTTGAGTGTGTACAGAACTGGGCAGAGAAATCAGCAAATGCAACAGCGTCATGCGACACTGCACTATGTTAATATTTAACCACGAATATGAATTGTTCAATTTGTTCGAATCATTAACTGACACGTTTGCACAATGTTTCCACCCGGTATCGAACAGGGGGGTGTTCACGTGAAAGGCGAATGTGATAACAACTACACTCCGGAAACGCTGTGATCGCTGCAGTGATGGGAACATAACCAGAGCTTTACGCTCAACAGCTCGACGACACTTCAGGAGCTTGCGTTATGAGAATAGAATGATGCTGCTATATTTAGCAAATTTTTGAATGTGACAGGAATTGATCCCGTGTTTCTCTGTCTTTATACATAGGAGCAGGAGTGGCCAATCCTCAGTAAGTGGTTAGAATCTTGAGTACACTGCTTTAAAGGGCGGTGGAGGCAGATTCAATCTTGTCTTTCAAAATGGAGTTGGATAAGTATCCGAAGGTATAAAATTGCACAGCTGCGTGTAAATGACAGGGCGGGTGGGATTAGTTGAGATTTGTCATGGGCTCGATGGGGCGAATGTGATACTTCCGTACTGTAACAATTCCCTCACTCTGTGATTCTATAAGTTAGTGGCACATTTAATAGTGTGCATGGAAGCAGAATATTGCAAAGGGTTATGGATTGAGTTGGCAGAGCTAGAAGAATCTGATGCAGAAGATTCGGGTGCGCGAAGATTCGGGTTTAATGACTTTAAAACGCATAATTTTTGTTTTGTGAAGTTTCGGTCAGATAATGTTTGGGAAAGGATTTTTTTCCTGAAAGGGACACAGGATTTAATCTTCTTTCTGGATGTTGGCGTCATATTATTTTTCGATGTTATTCTTCCAGAATGTATATTATCTTTGCTTTTTCACAATTACCAGTCCCTTGCTCTATAGTTTATCTCACTGTATCTCTAGTTTCATGTTTTGTTACCAGCAATTACTATTTTGAAGCAGACCACTAAAGCACAGTGTCTAAAATAGTTGCAGAGGTAAATTGAAGAGCAGAAACAAATTATTCAATTCGGGACTATCCGTCAGTTAACATTTCTTTAGTTGTGCAAATTAAGATCATCAGTTAATTAAAGATGTTATCCCGTGAAAGCAGGATAACATTTAACGATTATACATTTTCTACATTTCTAAAGGCACTGGTTAATCAGGACAGTCAGCACGATTTGTTAATGAATGGTCGCGTTTGATCAGCATTTTTGGAGCATGTCATCAGGTGGATCGATGAAGCAATGCGGATGATGTGGTCAACATGGATTTTATTAATGCTTTCGCTAATGTCCCACATAGCAGATTGGTGATGAAAGTAAAAGCTCATGGAATCAAGGGCGAAGTGGCAAATTGGATCCAAATTTGGCTGAGAGGCAGGAAGCAAAGTGTAATATTTGATCGGTGTATTTGTGAGAGGAAAGATGATTCCAATTGGGTTCCGCTGTCTTCAGACCTAGGTGCATTGCATTTTAAGATATTTTTCAATGATCTAAACTTGATTAAAGGGGTTATGATTCAGAAATTATCAGGTGATAGTAAAATAGGCATGCCGTTGATAATGAAGAAGAAAGTAGAAGGCTGCAGGAAGACACCAATCAACTGTAAAGTGGGCAGAACAGTGGCAAATGGAATTTAATCCAGAGGCATGTGAGATCGTTGCATTTGTGGAGGGCTAACAAGGAAAGGGAATACACATCAACTGGTAGGACATTGAGTACTGTAGAGGAAGATAGGGAACTGCGATTGCATGTGCACAGATCCCTGAAGGTAGTAACAAAATAACCGAGCGAAACAACACACCCAAAGAAGTAATCGTTGTCATCCAATGCATCTTAGATCAAACTCAGACATTGCGCTATAACTACCACATCCTAGCTCATTTTTGCAACAAATTAGGTGCAGGTCTGATTAGTACTTGGGTAGGAGTCTGAATACCACGTGTGCGAGGCTTTTTCTATTCGTCGAGGATGTCGCTGCCTTCATTCAGCACTCCATTTGCTGTTTGTTCGCGTGCTTTTTACAACTCTCTGTCTTTCTGTCACTCTCGCTCTCGCTCTTTCTCTCTCTCTTTCTCTCTCTAATAGGCAGAGGCCTGACTTGTAGTTACCAATGGAGGCTCGGGCTTAAAGTTTTTTTGTGTGTTAGCAAGAGATGGCGTGAAGAGTGATAGAAAACATGGTCACAAGGCAGATAAAAGGAAATGTAAGAAGTACAAATGATTGCGTCTGTTTGATAGCATTTATGAATGAGGTGACAGAAAGCAAAAAGCAGCTGTGTGTGTACGTTTAAGTAAAGAAAGAGGCAGCTATTGGATATCTACAGCAATAATAGACTGAAAAAGCCTGATCTCGGATGCGTGACAGAGCAAGGCCTAGTAAATACTTGGAATGGAGACAGACTGGGAATACCAGGTGCCGTAGACTTTTGCTGCAACCACAGTTTGCTCACAACATTCAAATTGCAATCAACCAATCGACAAGCTTTTCGCTTCTCCTTCCTGCATTCAATTTCTCTTTCACCTCGGCTTATTTTTCCAAAACTATTTTGCGCATTCTCCTGCTGCCATCGAAAGTCAACGGGTTCCACACACAACCAATGAAAAGACATAGCAACAAAATAACCGAGCAAAACAACACACCCAAACCAGTAATCCTTGTCATCAAACTCAGACATTGCGCTATAACTAACACATCGCAGCTCATTTCTGCAACAGGGAAGAGACAGGTCTGATTAGTACTTCTATAGGCGTCTTAATACCAGGTGTACCAGGCTTTTCATATTGGTCGAGGTTGTCGCTGCCTTCATTCAGCACTCCATTTGCTGTTCGTTCCTGCACTTTATACAAATTCTCGCGTTTTCTCTCACTCTCTCTCGCTGTCTCTCTCTCTCAATCTCTCTCTCTCTCTCCGTTCCGCTCTCTCTCTCTCCACTCGGCACAGGCCTGATTTGTAACTAGCATTGGTGGCTCGGGCTAATAGTGTGTTTGTGTGTTCGCGAGAGAAGGAGGGAATTGAGATAGAAAAGAAGGTGGGAAGACGGGGAAAAGGAAAGGTAAGAAGTACAAATGCATCCGAGTTGTTTGAGTTGACAGAAAGCAATACGCAGCTGACTGTGGCTCTTTATGTAAAGAGAGAACCAACTGTTAGATACCTGCGGCCGTACTAGTCCGAAAAAGTTTGTTCTCGGATGCGAAGCAGAGTAATGACTGCTCAGTACTTGGAAGGGACACCGATTTGGAATACCAGATGCTGTTGACATTCGGTGCCACCACAGGCTGCTCGCAACATTCACACTGTCGTCAACCAATCAACATGCTTTTTACTTTTCCCTCCTGCATTTAAGTTCTCTCTCATCCTCTCCCTTTATTATTCGAAGATTTGCTGCTCCTTGTTCTGCTGCCATCGAAAGTCACACACAACCTTCCAAAAAACAGAGCAACAACTTAACCGAGCAATACATAGAAATATAGAAAATAGGTTCAGGAATGGGTCATTCGGCCCTTCGAGCCTGCACAACCGTCAATAAGATCATGGTTGATCGTTCAACTCAGTACTGCTTTCCAGCTTTCTATCCATACCCTTGATCTCTTTATCTGTAAGGGCCATATCTAACTCTGTCTTGAATATATCCAATGAATTGGCATCATTATCTCTATATAGTCGGAAATTCCGCAGATTAACAACTCGCTGAGTGAAGAAGCTTCTCCTAAATGGCTTACCCCTTATAATTAGACTATGTCCCCAGGTTCTTCACTTCCCCAACATCGGGACATTCTTCTTGCATCTGACCTGTCCAGTCCCGTCAGAATTATACACGTTTCTATGAGATCCCCTCTGATCTTGCTAAACGCCAGTGAGTACGGGCACAGTCGATCCAATCTTTCCTCATATTTCAATCCTGCAATCCGGGGAATCAGTCTGGTGAACCTTCGCTGCCCTCCCTCAACAGCAAGAACATCCTTCCTCAGATTAGGAGAACAAAACTGAACAGAATATTCCAGGTGAATCGTCACGAAGACACAGTACAACTGCAGTAAGTCCTCCCTGCTCCTGTACTCAAATCCCATCGCAATGAAGGTGAACATGCTATTAGCCTTCTGCACCACCTGCTGTACATGAATGCCAACTTTCATTGTCTCATTTACCATGACACCGAGGTCTTGTTGCACCTCCCCTTTTCCTAATCTGCCGCCATGCCGATAAAATTCTTCCTTCGTGTTTTTGCCACCAAAATGGATAGCCTCATATTATCCATATTATACTGCATCTGCCATGGGTTTGCCAACTCACCTAACCTGTCCAAGACATTCTGCTGCCTGTTCGTGTTCTCCTCACAGCTCACACGACCACTCAGCTTAGTGTCATCTGCAAACCTGGAAATATTACACTCAATTCCTTCATCTAATCATTAATGTGTATTGCAAATAGTTGGGGTCGCAGCACTAAACCCTGCGGCACCTCACACGTTACTGTTTGCCACTCTGAAAATGACCCGTTCATCCCGATTATCTGCTTCCTGTCTGCCAACCGGTTCTCGATCCATGTCAATACATTACCAACAATGCCATGTGCTTCACTTTTGCGCACCAATCTCTTGTGCGGGACCTTGTCAAAGGCCTTTTGATACTCCAAATACACCACACCCACTGGTTTTCCCTTGTCCACTCTACGAGTTACATCCTCAAAAAATTCGAGAAGATTTCTCAAGCAGGATGTCCCGTTCATAAATCCATGCTGACTTGGACCGATCCTGTCACTGCTTTATAAATGCGATGCTACTTCATCTTTGATAATTGATTGCAACATTTTCCCCACTACTAATGCCAGTCTAACCGGTCTATAATTACCCGTTTTCTCTCTCCATCATTTCTTAAAACGTGGTGTTACATTAGGTACCCTCCAGTCCACAGAAACTGATCCAGATTCGAGAGACTGTTACAAAATGATCACCAATGCATCCATTATTTCTATGGCCACTTCCTTAAGTACTCTGGGATGCAGACTATCAGGCCCCGGGGATTTATCGGCCTTCATTCCCATCAATTTCCCTAAACAATTTCCTGCCTGATAACGATTTCCTTTAGTTCCTCCTTCTCACGAGACCCTCGATCCCTGAATATTTCGGGAATGTTATTTTTTCTTCCTTTGTGAAGACAGAGCTTATAAATGTGTTCAACTGGTCTGCCATTTCTTTGTTCCCCATTATAAATTCACCTGCAGTCAGTTTTTGTGTTCCCTGCAAACTTCCTCTTGTACTCTATTTCCCCCCTGTAATTAAACCCTTTGTCCTCCTCTGCTGAATTATAAAATACTCCCAGATTTCTGGTTTGGCGCTTTTTCTGGTCAATTTAAATGCCTCTTCCTTGGATTTAACACTATCATTAATTTCCTTTGTTAGCCACGGTTGAGCCACCTTCCCCGTATTATTTTCACTCCAGGCAGGGATGAACAACTGTTGAATTTCATCCATGTGATCTTTAAATGTTTGCCAATGACTATCCACTCTCAAAACTTTAATTATCATTCGCCGGTCTATTCTAGCTTATTCACATCTCATACCATCGAAGTTACATTTCCTTAAATTCAGGACCGTAGTCTCTGAATTAGCTGTGTCACTCTCCATCTTATTCATGAATTCTACCATATTATGGTTACCATTCCCCAAGGTGCCTCACCCAAACCAGCAAGTCCTTGTCATCCAAAGCAGCGTAAATCAAATTCAGTCATTGAGCTATAAGCACCATAGCGTAGCTCATTTCAGCAACAAAGTAAGGTCAGGTCTGATTAGTACTTGAATAGGAGTCTTAATACCAGGTGTGCTCGGCTTTTCGTATTAGTCGAGGTTTTCACGGCCGTCATTCAGCACTCCATTTGTTGGTAGTTCCTGCGCTTTCTACAACTCTCTCTTCTCTGTTTCTCTCTATCCATCTCTCTCTCGCTCCCGCTCTCCATCTCGCACCCCCTCTCGCTCTCCAAATCGCTCTCTATCGCTCTCTCTCTCTCTCTCTACTTGGCACAGGCCTGATTTCTACTTGGCACAGGAGGTTCGGGCTTATAGCTTGTTTGTCTGTTCGCGAGAGATGGCGTGAAGAGAGATAGAAAACATCGTGGAAATGCTGGCAAAAGGAATTGCAAGAAGTACACATGTGTAATAATTTGGAAGCTTGTAATGCTTTTAGCTCCAAACTGTGGACGTGGACGTATTGTGTTTTGCAACTACAGAGTTAATAATTAAACAGAACCAGAAATTTGCAGCGACTTCCCTGCGCTGCCTGACACGTTAGAAAGCTGTGTGTGCTTTGGCTCTGTGAATATATCACATGTGGCGGCGAAAAGCAATGCTTCAGATGATTGCAAACTGATATTCATTTGGTGAAGGAGTTAGGCAGCTGACAGAGAGACAGCTGGCAGCAAAAGCCCACTGCACCTGGCATTCCCAGGCGGTTTCCAATCCAAATATTAATCAGGCCTGACTCTGCGTAGGTTCCGAGTTCAGATGAGATCGGGCGTTTTCAGACTAGTGTGGCCATCGGCAACAGCACATGGGCTTTCTCTTTACTTAAACGGACAAACGGCTGTTCTTCATTTCTTTTTCTCATTCTATGCATTCATACTAGTAATCAGCACTCAACTTTCATTTCACCATTTTCCTTCCGCCACACCATCTATTGTTGCTCCGCCCCCCACACAAACAAGGTCCAAGCCCTATCCCCTTCAGCGACTTGCCTCAAGCTTCAAAACTACCTGACATTCACCAGTCCCTCACTCACCCCCAAATCACTCACTCCCACATCTCTCGCTCGCCAACCTCGAAATCTCTCAGCCCCTATAATCGCTCTACCCCCAAATCTCCCCTCCCCAAATCACTCCTCCACCACAAAAAGCTTCCACCGCCCCCAAATCGCCAGGATTGTTTAGTTTACAATCCTACCCATTTTTAAGCCAAATCTCTGTCATAGCCACATTTCACAACCCCATGTGACAAGTGGCGCCCGCAACTCATCAATCTGATTTGTAACACTCCTCACATTAACCCACATGCTTCCAGCAATAAGCTAGATGGCTTTGCTTTTTTCCTGCTTTGAATTGCTGTACTCCCTACACTATTCTTTGTTTTGTTGCTGTTTATTCCTCCTAGTTTTCCATGCACCTGGTGATTCCTCTCTGCTGCTGCGTCCTGATGCCCCTTCAAAAGCGTGTGGTTTTTACTAACATATTTTGTTGTTCTGCGTTCTTTCGCACCTACATCGAACCTCTTGCATTTGTGTTGCACCAGGAGAATGTGCAATAAAGAAATGGGGAAAGGAAAGTGAGAGGGAGAGCAGCAAAAAGTTTGTTGATGGATTAAGGGCAGTGTGTGTGCAGAAACATGAGCGGATCTTGGCGGCAGCAGAATCCTTCTGCACCTGGTATTAGCAGGCGCTTTCTCAGCCAAGTACGACCCAGTTATGAATCTGCTTAGTTTCTAAGATCAGACCACATCGGGCGTTTTCAGACTCGTGTGGCCATATGTATACCAACACTGGTTTTATATTTACTTCAACGGAAAAATGGCTGTATTTCATTTATTTTTCTCATTCTGTGCAATCATACAAGTAATCCGCACTCAATTTTCATTTCCGCATTTTCCATCATATTTTAGCGCCTCAGCACGGATTCTATCCGCACCCGTAGCCTTTTTATTCTTAAGCTGTTTTATGGTTTTGCCTACCTCGTGCACGGTTGGAGTTTCACTGAGTTGATGGTGGATTGCATGCTGCAGGATGGAATCGAGAACACTCGAGTAACGGGCAGAGTCTCGATTGAAGAGATCTTCAAAGTGCCACATCCATCGGGCCCTGATTTCCTCGGTGTCCATGATGAGTGTTTCCTCGTTCTTGGCCAGGAGTGGGTTGGAGCCTTCGGAGTTTAGACCGTAGGTGGCCTTGACTGCAGCGAAGAATCCTCGCATATCGTGGCTGTCGACCTGTTATTAAATCTCCTGTGCTTTCTCCATCCATCACCCGTTCTTTCGGTCCAGGGTTCTATTGTTGGAACTGAACCTTGAGCCGTCTGTAATGTTTTTTTGCAGCTCACGAGTTGGGCTGTTGCTTGATGCTCAGAAATGTATTGCGGTTGCAATGTATTAGTTCTTCGATCTCCTGATCATTTTCATCAACCAGTCCTGGTGTTTTCTGGTTGAGTGACGAAGTGTCTCTTCAGAGGCACTGGTTATAGATGTCGGGAGGGCAGACCAAGCGCTGTGGGGAGTCAGCATCGCAGTGTCAGCAAGGCACGCCAGATTGGCTGTGAGGCGCTGGAAATATATGGCTCTGTTAGCTTGCTCTATAAGTGCCCCGGCATTAACTTTTTGTGGAACTGCTTCTACTGTCCACTCTGCTTTGCGGCAATGTTAATGTTGATGATGGATCTGATTAGGCGGTGGGCTTTCGGCAAGGAATAGCAGAGGCCGGAACTGGGTCCCTTCGGCCAGGAGCAGCAGCTGCCGGTACTGGATTATTGTGGCCAGGGACAGACGCGGCCGGTTTGATCGAGGATGCTTTGCATGCCAAGGACTTACAGGTTTGGATGTGCTGAATTGCTCGGTTATTGTGTTGCTGTGTTTTTTGTTTAGTTGTGTGTGGACCCCTTGTCGATCGATGGCAGCAGAGAATGAACAGCAAAGATTTGGAAACATAAAGGGAGAGCTTGGGGTAGAAAATGAATGTAACAGGGAGAAGCGCACAGCTTGTTGTTTGTTTGATGGCAGTGTGAATGTTGCGAGCAGCCTGTGGTGACAGCAAATGTCGACAGCATCTGGTGTTTGCAGTTGGTCTCCTTTCCAAGTACTAATCAGGCGTTACTCTGCTTCGCATCCGAGATCAGACATTTTCAGACTGGTAAGGCCGTAGCATTATAACATGTGGCTCTCTCTTTACTCAAAGAGCGACAGACAGCTGCTTCTTGCTTTCTGTCAGCTCCGACATGAATGCTATTTAACAAATCTGAAGCATTTGTAATTCTTACATTTCCTTTTACCTGCCTTCCCATCTTGTTTAGAATCTCTCTTTGTGCCATCTCTCGCTAACACGCACTCAATGTTTAAACCCGAGCCTCCATTGCTAAATACAAATCAGGCCTGTGGCTGTTGGAGAGAGAGAGAGAGAGAGAGAGATAGAGAGAGATAGAGAGAGATAGAGAGAGAGAGATAGAGAGATAGAGAGAGATAGAGAGAGATAGAGAGAGAGAGAGCGAGTGCAAAAGCGAGAACGAGAGCGACAGTTGTAGAAAAAGCGGGAAACAACAGCAAATGGAGTGCTGAATGAAGGCAGCAATAGCCCCTCGACTAATAGGAAAAGCCTAGTACACCTGGGATAAAGAATCCACTCCAATTATAAATCAGACCTGTCCCTACTTTGGTGCAGAAATGAGTTACGAGGTGGTAGTTTCTGCGCAATGTCTGATTTGATCGAGGATGGTTTGGATGACAAGGTCTTACTGGTTTGCGTGTGTTGTTTTGCTCGGTTATTTTGTTGCTTTATTTTTTCTTTGGTAGTGTGTGTAACCCCTTGACTTTCTATGGCAACAAAGCTTTGGAAAAATAAGGGGAGAGAGTGAGAGAATAAGTGAATGCAGGAGGGAGAAGCGCAGAGCTGTTGTTGATTGTTTGAGGCACTAGGAATGTTGCGAGCAGCCTGTGGTGGCAGCAACTGTCGACTGCACCTGGTATTCCAAGTCGGTCTCACTTCCAAGTAATAACCAGGTCTTACTCTGCTTTGCATTGGAAATCAGACTTTTTCAGACTGGTATGGCCGTAGTTATCGAACAGCTGGCTTTCTCTTTGCACATCGAGCGACAGACAGAGGCTTATTGCTTTCTGTCAACTCAATTTTGAATGCAATCGAACAGCTCGGAAGCATTTGTACTTCTTACGTTTCCTTTTACCTGCCTTCCCTCCTTGCTTTCTGGCTATCTTCGCGTCATCTCTCGCCAGCAATGAGAAAGTATAAGCCCGAGCCTGCATTACAATTACAAATCAGGCCTGAGTCTATTCGAGAGAGAGCGAGAAAGAGAGAGATAGAGTACAAGAAAGAGAGAGAGCGAGAGCGAGATGGAGAGTGAGAGGGAGCGGGAGAGCGAAAGCGACAGAGAGATGTGGTAAGCGCAGGATTGGACTTCAAGTGGAGTGTTGAATGAAGACAGCGACAACCTCCATTAATTGGAAAAGCTGAGTCCAACTGGTATTAACACTCCTATCCAAGTACTAATCAGACGTGTCCCTACTTTCTTGCAGAAATAAGCTATGATGTGGTAATTTTAGCACAATGTCTCAGTTTGATCGTGGATGCTTTCGATGACAAGGACTTATTGGTTTGCACGTGTTGTTTTGCTCGGTTACTTTGTACTGCTGTACTGCAGTACTTCGCAATTTGTCTACAGTTAAAAGATAACTTGCTCTTCGACTTTATTCTGCGAAAGTGCATAACCTGACATTTTCAAACATTATACTCCATCTGCAAACTTTTTGACCACTCACTTATCCTGTCCATGTCCCTTTGCAAGTATTGTGTGTTCTCCTCACACATTGCTTTAACTGCCATCTTTGTGTCATCAGCAAACGTGGCTACATTACACTCGGTCCATTCATCCAAGTCATTAATGTAGTCTGTAAATAGTTGGAGTCCCAGCACTGTTCGCTGCGGCCCATCACTATTTACTGATTGTCAACCCGAGAATGAACCATTATCGCGACTCTCTGTTATCTGTTAGTTAGCCAATCCTCTATACATGCTAATATATTACCCTCAATCCCGTGAACTTTTATTTTCTGCAGTAACCTTTCATGTTGCACCTTGTCAAATGCCTTATGAAAGTCCAAATACTCCACATCCACTAGGTCCCCTTGATCCATTCTGTTCGTTACATTCTTAAATAATTCCAGCAAATTTGTCAAACATGGCTTCCCCTTAATAAATCAATGCCTACTCTGCCTGACTGAATTAAGCTATTGCAAATATCCTGCTATTGATTCATTAATAATGGAGTCCAACATTTTTCCAACCACGGATGTTAGGCTAACTGGTCGACAGTTTCCTGCTTTTTATCTGCCTCATTTTTAAAGTGCAGTTTTCCAATCTGTTGTGACCTCCCCATATTCCAAGGAATGTTGGTAAATTACAACCAATGTATCCATTATCCTTGCTGCTACTACTCCTAAGACACCAGGGGGCAAGCCAATCAGATCCAGGGGATTTTGCTGCCTTTAATCGCATTATCCATCTGAATAATTTTTAAAACCTCACGTAACCGTTAGATTTGTTCGGTTCAGCAAAAATATGCTCAAAACTGCAGTCCTCTTCCATGACACTTTTCTTGGATATATTATACGCTTGCTCTTTGTGGATTTTTTTGGCCTGAAGGCTTTCAGGCTACCGAAGCTGTACCTACTATTCTAATGGAGGCCGCAGCAAAACATTGTAAATATTCATCATGAATTGGTTATACTTGTTTTCTATTCGCATGCCTCTAAAATATACATTTATGCTTGCGTAATTACGGATGGATCTATCTCGAAATGCACTTTGTGGGCATCATGTAATTGGATCCTTGATTTCGCTGTAACATACACTCTTCAGTTTATTTCCATTGAGAGACTCATCCGACACCTTGTCATTTCTCGCAGTTTGAGGCGAGACCACCGATGGACAATTTGTTAGGGATTCAGATAGTGGTGAACAAGGAAAGGGCAGAGATTTAAATACATATTTTAAATTGTCTTAAAGGTACAGGACACAAAAGGTATTCCAGGCTTAGTGGGGAAATGAGTAGATAATTCAACTGAGGAACGTAAACTAATTAATATCGGTAGACAAATACTACTGTAGCAAAGAATGGGACTAATAGCTGACAAGTACCTTGTATCTGATGAGTGACATTCTATGGTACTAAAAGGCATTGGATGCGGATATAGTGGATGCACTGGCTGTGATCTTCCAAAATTGCTTAGTTTCCGCTGTTGAAGAAAGGAAGGAGAGAGAAAACAGGGAACTTTGCCCAGTTAGCTGACATCATTCGTCTGAATAATTATTTGTATTCAATTATTAAGCAAGTGGCAACAGCGTGCTGAGAAAATCATAATGTGCATTTTCAACATCGTTTTCTGCAACACAAAGCGAGTTTGAAAATATTATTCGGGTTTTTTGAATATGTAACTAGCAGGATACATAAAGGGGAACCAGTGAATGTTGTATATTTGGAATTCTAAAAGAAATTTGATGATAAGATGCCACCTAAAAGATTGTTAAGCAAGTTATGGGCACATGGGGTTGGATTTAATGTAATAGCATGAATGAAGGATTGGTAAACAGATAGAAAGCAAGAGATTAGCCATAATCAGGTCATTTTCAGTTTAGCAGGTTGCAACCAGTTTGGTGCTGCAAGTAGCAGTGCTTGGTCTCAGCTATTTACCCGATGTATTAATGACTTAGATGAAGGGACCGACTGCAATATATCCATACTGACGGACAATACAAAGCTAGGTGGATAAGTACGTTGTGAAGAGGATGCAAAGCGCCTGCAGAGGGATATAGATAGATTAAGTGATTGTGCAGTAAGGTGGCAGATGGAATATATTGTGGGCAAATGTGAAGTTATTCACTTTGGTAGCAAGAATCGATCAATGAATATTTTTAAATGGTGTGAAACTATTACATTTTGATGCTCAGAGTAAGTCAGGTGCACAAGTAGACGAAACACTGAGACTGCATCTACTGCAAGACATTAGGCAGGCAAGTTGCATGTTGTTCTTTAATGCTAGAGTATTCGAGAACAAGAGTAAGGAAGCCTTGCTACAATTTCACCGGGATCTGGTGAGACCATGCCAGTATTGTGCACAGTTTTGGTCTAATTTAAGGAAGTATATAATTGCCTTAGAGTTGGTGCAACAAATGTTGAGTAGATTGATTTCGCGGATTATATATTGAGTAGATTGGGCTTAATCTCTCTGGTGTTTAGAATAATGAAGGTAATCTCATTGAAGATTCAATGGGGAATTGGAACTATGAATGTTAATAGAATGTTCCCCTTGGCTGGATAGCCAAGTGCGAGGGGGAAGATTTTCAGGTTTAGGGTCCACTGATGTGGGGAGAAATTTCTTCAACCAGAGGGATGTAAACCATTTGTATTATCTACCCCGCAGGGCTGTGGATGCTGAGTTATTGATTATATTCGAGGCTGAGTTAGATTGATTTTCGTATTTATAGGAATGAAGCGATTCCGGGATAGGTAAGGTCATTGTTGCTGACGTCAAAGTTCAGCCATGATATTGTTGAATGACGGAGCATCCTCCTAATGCTCCTGCTGCTCCTAATTATTATTTTCCGATATACAAATAACATGATATTTTCCAATGATTCTTAAAGATCGTTTCAAAATATTCAGTCAACAACAAGAATACCAAAGTATCGGTGCGATTTTATCTGAATTTCTTGCAGCCTTTTACTGATAACTTGCAATAAATGTAACAGTTAAGAATTTAAAGACATTCCTTTTACATTCCCATATTATTTTGTTTTGGACAGTGTTTGAGACAGAATATCAATAATATTATTCATGTCACTTTTATCGACAGCACAAAACATCAGCAGACCTCATCATTGAGCTGTGGGAGAGACCCCACTAAGTGCATAATCGAGAGTTTAAGTAAATATCTGCGACAAAAGAGGTGAAACGCCACATTGATTAGACGAGTAACAATTGCTTCCTCCATTCGACCCTGGCCACGTGCGAAGACCCGCTATATTTGTCAATGAGGAATGGTGTACAGTAGCGAGAAACGCATCTGCAATATACACAACAGTCCTCTAGGAAAGTTAGCAATATCGGCGATCTCAACACCTTTGATTGCTTCGGCACTGACTGAAACTTTATTGATGATGTTTAAGAAGCACGCCCGATCCCAGTATCGATAGGGTAGGTGGATTACTCTCTTGTCCGACTCCACTATTGAACGTCTTCATTGCAATCTTTGATCTCTGAAGTTGAAATATGCTAAATTTGAAGGAATGGGTTTTATTTACTCATCAAAAAAAGCTTGAAAAACTAAATCAATAAAACCATCAAGTGCATGTTACAAACTGGGCAAGATGCTCATATGTGAACTCTCCCATTTTTCACCTTACCATAAAAACGGTCGTTCGAGGTGGAAACCGAACTGAGATTGATCATTAGTGACGGAGAAGCTTTCGTTTGAATTGATTCTTTTTATTCTCACTTTTTAACTAATCTCAGAATGAGTGTCCAGGTAGATTTTACCAGATTCTTCAAATTTTCTCTGAATTTCCTCTGTGTCGCTGCATAAATACACGGATTTTGAAAGGAACTCAGACACTTCAACATCGACCCGGTTTCAGTAGCGATATATCCAGGGTCTGTGAGATCACCGCGGTAATAATTGAGATTTGCCAGTTTGGTAGTTACCAAACTCACGGCAGTTGTCAGCCACAATAGTATAAAACTGCCGGATATAGTGAACAGTAAAATGACTGATTTCCTTCGACTCTCCATCTCTGGATCGCACTGATTCTCATTCCTTTGGCCTCGGAGACTCTTGCGTGATTTACTGGCCACGAAAATACGTCTGATTGTCAACCAATTTAACAAGGCAATTAAAGTAAAAGGAAGCCAAACGCCCCAGGCGCTGTGAAACCAGACGTACGCTATACCTGCAGGTGATGAAATAAATGCCACACTGGTCCGGCAGCCCCAATGCACCTTGTTAATTATCTGAAGAGGTTCAAAGGCAACCAAAACAGGGATGTTCTTTAAAAAAATTAGGACCGTGAAAGTAGTTATAACCAGGGCCGCATTTCTCTCTGTGCAATACTTTGATTTAAACTTCTCACAGCAGATAACGACAAATCGGTCAAATGTGAAGGAGATGGTGAACCAAACAGAAAAATCTAGGTTGACAGCAGCCATGTATATAATTAACTTACACACGGGAGTGTGGTAAATGAATGAAAGTGGAAAGTAATAACTGAATATATGATACACAGTTACATTGTTAATCATGACCAGTAGATCTGCTGTTGCAATGGCCACCATGTAGAGAGAGATACACTTCGAAAGGCCGCAGTTACCACGGGAGAGAATCACCATTGTAACCAAGTTTGCTGTAAGAAAGAGCAAGGAGACACATATTATTCAGGTGTCAGATTGATTTTATATATCGAGCTACATGCCCAGAGCATTTTACTCCATTCAGTGTGATTATCAACACTGAGCAGTGTGAGAATAGCATTAGTATTGGAGGCAATAGCAGGGAAAGCGAACACACATTTAATGAGATGCTGCAGTGCTCTCTCCGCACGGCGCAACAAAACAGTCTGGAAATCTGCTCAAATCCTTTTGCTGTAGCTTCAGAGAACATTGTTATTTCATTAATGTTACCAATGAACTCAGAATGTGGGGACATGCGATTCACGAGTTGGTTCCAGTCACTACCGACTCTATCATGCTGCCATCTCTAAAATTCATCATCTTTTCCTGTTAGAACCAGGATACAATTAACACAGATTAACAACAGACAGATTAGCTTGGCTTACCGGGAACACCAACAGCTGCGAGAATCGGGTAAAAAATTCCTTTGAAATGCAGAATCGTTAGTTGACCCATTTCCGGTGAGAATGGATGTATTATGTCGGAGGTTAACGACTCTGACTGGCGTACGACTGAGGCTGTGGAAGAGAATGAATATTTATCCACACTTCGGTCCTCCAGGGAGTCAATCAGGTTAAATCATAAATTGCATTAATTACAGTCATTTAACAAATAGAATGAGGTAAGTTGTTTTTATCAGACTCATCAGGTTAGAATAATAATTGAAATTGTTATTAGAAAGTTGCATAAAAACATGCACAATTGAAACATTCTTTACAATTATAAAGTGCAATCTCCCGGTACTGCTGCAGCGCCTATTGCTACAGGAGCAGTAAATGTGCTGACCCTCTCCTTGATTCAGTCTTATTGGTCCAACCTTTCTAGAACAGCCTTTGAAACAAAACTTTTGGGCATGGTGATGGCCGCTGTCAAGCGGCATTTGTTGTAGTACACCTACACTTATATGGGATGTGAGAGTGTTCCTCCTGTACTAGTGGAAGTCCTGCACATAAAGCAAGATGACAATGCGTATTCGGCTCTGTAGTACCCCGCCCTTACAGTGCTCCTTCCGTAGTAGTGGGAGACTACGTGTATAATCGAGGTCAACTTTCTCCTCTGGTACTCGCGATTATCATGCTATTGCTAGACTTGAAAGTCAAATTTTAGGGCTTCACTCTACTTACACCAACGGCGCTCCTGATTCTATGGTACGAGTGGTACCCATGCTTGTCGACTGCAGGTGGCAATGCTCCACCGGTAGCAATGTTAACCCCATACTTACAACGGTGGTGACAGTGCCTTCTGGTATTCGTGGAAACCGACAATACAGGCGAGGTGAACGTGCTCCTTTGGAAGTAGAGGTGCCCTACATTTACACTAGCCGTGGCCATGCTCCACCTGTACTAGTGGTAATCCTGTACTTATATTAGAGGTGAACATGCTCCTCGCGGTCTAGTGATACCACTATACTTTGACTGGAGGAGGCAGTGACTCTTCATTGCTAGTGATATCTACACATATTACACATGACAGTGCTGCATCAGCAACAGTGTTATACTTGCACTTCATCATCATCATCATCATCATAGGCAGTCCCTCGCAATCGACCAGGACTTGTTTCCACTCCCTAAGTGAATTATTTGATGGCTGAACTTTCCTATACGGGAACCACAGACCTTGTTACAGGTGGGACAGACATTCGTCGGGGGAAGGGGCGGTTGGGCTGGTTTGCCGCGCGCTCCTTCCACTGCCTGCACTTATACTAGTGGTGACCGTGTTTTTCCAGTATGAGTGGTATCCCTGCAACATGCTCCGTCTGGTATTAGTGGCAGTGTTCACTTATACTGGAGCTGACCGTCCTCCTCCAGTGCTGTTGGTTTCCTACCCTTACACTACTTTGAACTTGACCGTCAGGCGACAGTGCGTCCCTGAACTTACACCAGCGGTGCTCCTGCTGCCTATGTATGAGAGGTACCCAAACTCGTGCACTAGCTGTTACCACGTTCCTCGGGTAATAGGGTGCCTACAGTTACTTCAGATGTGACAATGCTCTTTCAATGTGATAGCTGATTTACTTCCGGTTCGAGACTCCGCTCTAGTTGCAGAGATGGACACCAATCTACTGCACGACTGGAGAAGATATTACATTTGCAGCACTGGTGTTATTCCTTTTGCTCCGACACAAGTACTGACCAGTTTAGCAATCCTTATAAGAAAGGATTCTTTTTTTAAATATACGATAACCGTACACAGACAATAGGTGTGCTCTCTCAAAGATCAGTATCACGGTCTTTACTGTTATGTTCCAATCACTTTGTAATGAACGCTAAAATATATTTATATTTCCTAAGTATTTGCTCTACCTGCAGTGGTATAGATACTAGAGGAAACAAGTAAGAATACAAGAACATAGGAAATTATGAGCGGTGGCGGGGGGTGTGGGTGAGATAGAGTGCATAGGAATTGTCAACTTCGTTCTGAAGAGTGGTCAATAACCAGGGCGCATTGATTTAAAGTATTTCGGAGCAGGATTAGAGGGGAGCTGGGTAGAAGATGATTCACTCAGATGTTAGTGCGGGTCTGTAAGTCACTTCCCGAATGGGTGGTAGAGGCAGAAATCCTGATCGCATTTTAAAATTACTTGGCAATGGACTTTAAGAGACGTAACCTACAAGCTGTGGACCGAGAGGTGAGAAGTAGTGTTAGGCTGAACCGTTCCTTTTCGGTCGGCACAGACAGGATTGGTCAAATGGATTCATTCTGAGCCATGAAGTGCTAGGATTCTGATCAGCAGTTCGATCCTGATCCGACATTCAGTAAATCATGGACGTTCTTCCACCTCAACTGTATCTTTTTGCATTATCCCTAGATTCATTCGTACAATGAGTATCCAGATATAGAGTGATCTCTGTCTTCAGTATAATCAACGACTGTGAATCGACAGTTCAGTGTCGGAGAGAATTCCAAAGATTTACAATCATTTGATTGAAAAAATGTCGCCTTAGCTCAGTCCTAAATGGTTGACACCTTATTCTGAGATTTTGACGCCAATTCTAGAATCCACAGTCAACATACAATTCCTCCCTCGCTATCACCTTAACTGCATTGGTTTCTATTAGATCATCTCCCATTATTCTAACTAAGGAATTATAGCCATAGTCCACTCAATTTCTCCTCAGATGACAATCCCCAAAACCGAGAATTCACTCTCGTGAATCTTGGTTGCATTCCTTCTAAGGCACGATTCCTTAGGTAATAATACGAGAACTGTACATTGTACTCCAGGTGTGCTCTCACCAAGAATTGATATAATTGCAATAAGAGGTCTTTACTCATTTACTCCAATCATTTTGTAATGAAGGCTAACATCCAAATACTTCCCTTATTGCTTGCTGTACCTGCATGTATACTTTCTTTGATTGGTGTATGCGGACACTCAGGCTTCTCTGAATACCCATATTTCCCAATTATTATCCATTTAAAAATATTCTGCTTGTTTAATTTTCCTGCCAAATTGGACAACTTCATACTTCTCCACTTTATATTCAATATCCCATGCTCTTGCCGACTCACTTAACCTCTCTATGTCGCTTTGCAGGCTATTTGCATCCTCCTCACAACTTAAAGTCCCACTTATCGTCAGCAAACTTGGGCCCCTCATCTTAGCCATTGATACAGATTGTAAATAGCTGCGGTCCAAGCACTGAGCCTTGTATTGGTTACAGGCAGCCAATCAGAAATTGACACGTGTGTTCCTACCCTGAATTTCTTTCCGTTAACCAAAGCTCAAGACATGCCAATATTTTACCCCCAATACCATAAGCCCCAATTGTGTGTCATCATCATCATCATAGGCAGTCCCTCGAAATTCGGGAAGACTTGCTTCCACACTTAACATGATTTCTTCGGTGGCTGAACATTCTCATACGAGGACCACAGTGTCTGTCACAGGAGGGGTAGATTGTTATTGAGGGAAGGTCTGGGTGGGACTGGTTTTCAGCACCCTCTTTCTGCTGCCTGCGCTTAGTTTCTGCAAGCTCCAGGCGAGGAGACTCGAGGTTCTCAGCGCCCTCCCGGATGCAATTCCTCCACTGAGTGCGGTCTTTGGCCAGCTTCTCCCAGTTGTCAGTGGAGTTGTTTATCAGGGAGGCTTTGACGGTGTCCTTGTAACGCTTCCACTGCCCAACATTGGCTCGTTTACCGTGAAGGAGATCTGAGTAGAGCACTTGCTTTGTGATTCTCGTGCCTGGCATGTGAACTACGTGGCATGCCTATCGGAGCTGATCTAGTGTGGTCACTGCTTCGATGCTGGGGATGTTGGCCTGTTTAATAACCTCTTGTGTAGCATATTATTGACAACTTAAAAAAAAATCTAATTATATTAAATGCACTGTTTCGCCATTATAGACACTGCTAATTACAACCTCAAAAACTGCATTAGATTTGTTGATCATAACATACCTTTCATCAAATCGTATTGACACTGACCAATCATAATATAATTTTCTAACTGACCTGCTGCCAATTATATAATAATATATTATTTTATTAGCATTTTCACGACGACTGATGTCAGGCTAACTGGTGCACAGTAACATGTTTTCTCTCTTCCTCCTTTCTTGAATAGCAGTTTACATTTGATACCTTCCAATCTGCGGGGACCTTTAAAGAAGATAGGGAATTCTGGAACATCAAAACCAATTATTCCACTATCACGGCAGCCAACTTTTTAAACTCTGGTTTGTAACCCATGAGACCCAGAGGATTTGTTGCCTGTCAATCCCATTAATTACTCCAGTACCATTACTTTGCTAATAGCTTTAATTTCATATTCGCACTAGACCCATCGTTCCCCACGATTCCCGGAATGTGTTATGTATTCTTCCGTGAAGACAGATAGAAAGAATTTGTTTAATGGCTCTCTTATTTCTTTATACCCCATTACAACTTCTAATGTCTCTGTTCAAATAGCTACCTGGGGCGGCCGCCAAGGGAAGGTAAGTAACATTGTTTGTGACTTGCCTTAATGTGGTTTCAGAAGGTGCAGATAGGGGGACCTCGGCTCACCATCTATCTTTTTGCCACTTTCCATTACCCAAGGGCTCGGTCACTGTCAGTGCCAAGCGGATTTAGTTGTGTCTTACCCAATGAGCTGCATCGGACGATGGGCATCTTAAGGTCCAATGTTTAAGTGTAGAAAGCCGGATGACCAATTTTCAGTGAGCTTTGGCCTCATGTCTTTGATGTTCCACCTCTGCAAACCACTTGGCGAGCCTTTCCGGCACAAGACAAATGTATCTCCCTCTGGGAACGAAAATCGGGCTGCAATTCTGAACGTCAGCTAATCCACATCATCATCAACATCAACCTACATTTAACTAACGCTTTCCATGTAGTGAAATGTCATAGGGCGCTTTCGGGTACGCTAATGGAATAAAACGACATATCCAGACATAGAAGCAGATATCAGGACAGGCGGCCAAATGCTTGGCCAAAAAGATAGGTTTAAAATACCGTCTTCGAGGAGGAGGAGAGAGGGGGAGAGATGGAGAGAGAGAGAGAGAGAGAGAGAGGGGGGGAGATAGCTAGAAATTAGTAGAGGTTTATGGAGTTGTTATCACATTGTGTGGCTTTGCAGCTGGAGGGACGGCCACCAATTGTGATAAAATGGTCGATGCACAAGTTGATAGAATTGGAGGAGCCATAAATCTTGGAGGGTTCTAGGGCTGGTGCAGGTTACAGAGATAGAGAGTGTTAGGCCATGGAGGGATTTGAAATCATGGTTGTGATTTTTAAAACGCAGTTTTGCCAGACCGGGTGTCAATGTAGTTCTGCAATTCAAACAATTATGTGTGAACGCGATTTGGGGCCAGTTAGAATGCAAGAAGTAGAAATTGCATGACTGAGTGTTTGAACACATTTTTTTAGGCTCCTACATCAAATTGACAAATTATCTAACAGAAACAGAAATAAGTGAATGTTCTGTTGTGAGTTTAGAAATTAATGTTTGCGATATTAGCAGCTTAAATCATAATATTCCCCTCCATACTACTTAAATGGTGGCTTGGACATCGACATCATGAATGGTATACGATATTGCTTGAAATTAATGAGTTAACAATGCCGATGCCAATAATATACAGCAAAACATAGGCGAAAAAGACTGGATTATTATTGATATTCTTTCAATGCAGGGCAAAATCACACGGATTTGAAATGAGCCGGCGACCAGAACCCAGCCGTTTCATGCGTGATCAGTTACGTTATGTTACCCTGTTGTTTTATCAAATACTTTCATAAAGAGCACCAGTGCCATGTAAGTCCTTGTGAATACATTTGGTGACTCGCTGCGAGTTTCCTATAAAACCAGCAAAAACATTTCCATTTCCTTAAACTGTGTGAAGAGTCCAATCGTTCCCATGTCGAGCGAGGAGGAGGAGCAGCGTCGAGTCGGGAGGCCTACAAGAGGCCCATCAGTCGCAGTCGGGGAGCGGGAGAGCGAGGAGGCGGTGCCACGTCCAGTCGGGAGGCCTATAAGAGGCCAGCTGTGCAGCTGCAACAGGGAGAGTAGGCCGAAAAGAAGTAGTAAGAAATCGAAAGGTGACGTCACGGTCAAAGGGGTAAGTGATTGGATGATGATTGGTGAGTACTTTTTCTATTTATTTTCTTTATCAATAAGTAAACTTTTAGCATTGATACTGCCAAATTAAGTTAACCTAGGGGTTAAGTCATGGCAGGCGAGCTCGGGCACGTGTTATGATCCTCCTGTGCCACGTGTGAATTCAAGGATGCTTCCAGCATCCCTGACGACGACATGTGCGGGAAGTGCATCCGACTGCAGCACTTGAAAGACTGCATTGCGGCAATGGAGCTGCGGGTGTATTTACTCTGGAGCATCCGCGATGCTAAGGATGTCGTGAATAGCCCGTTTAATGATTTGGTCACACCACAGTTAAAGAGTACACAGCCAGAGAGGGGATGTGTGACCAACGGGAAGAGCAGTGGAAGGAAGGTAGTGCAGGGGTCCCCTGCAGTCATCCCTCTTTAAAACAGTTACTGTTGAGGGGGATAACTCATCAGCGGAGTGCAGCATTAGCCAAGTTCATGGCAGTGTGGGTGGCTCTGCTGCACAGGAGGGCAGGGAAAAGAATGGGAGAGCTATAGTGATAGGGGATTCAATTGTAAGGGGATTAGATAAACGTTTCTGCGGACGAAAACCCCCAGACTCCAGAATGGTATGTTGCATCACTGGTTCAAATGTCAAGGATGTTTCCGAGCAGGTGCACGGCATTGTGAAAAGGGAGGGTGAACAGCCAGATGTCGTGGTACATATAGGTACCAACGATATAGGTAAACCACAGGATGAGGTCCAACACGACGAATTTAGGAGCTATGAGCTAAATTATAAAATAGACCCTCAAAAGTAGTAATTTCAGGATTTCTACCAGTGCCACGTGCTAGTCAGAGTAGGATTCGCAGGATAGCTCAGATGAATACATGGCTTGAGGAGTGATGCACAATGGAGGGATTCAAGTTCCTGGGACATTGGAACCGGTTCTGGGGGAGATGGGACCAATACAAACCGGACGGTCTGCACCTGGGCATGACCGGAACCAATGTCCTCGGGGGTGTTTGCTAGTGCTCTTGGGGAGAAGTTAAACTATAATGGCAGGGGGATAGATACCTATGCTGGGAGACAGACGGAAGTAGAATGGTGGCAGAAGCAACAGATAAAAGAAGAAAAGTAAAAATAGAGCGCAGCGAAAACTAAGGCAGAAAGCAAAAAGGGCCACATTACACCAAAATTCTAAAGGGAAAAAGAGTGTTAGAAAGACAAGCCTGAAGGCTCTGTGCCTCAATGCGAGGAGTATTCGGAATAAGGTCGATGAATTAACTGCGCATATAGCAGTTAACGGCTATGATGTAATTGGCATCACGGAGACATGATTCCACGGTGACCAAGGCTGGGAACTCAACATCCAGGGGTATTCGACATTTAGGAAGGATAGACAGAAAGGAAAAGGAGGCGGGTGGCATTGCTTGGTAAAGAGGAAATTAATGCAACAGTAAAGGACATTAGCTTGCATGATGTGGAATCGGTATGGGTGGAGCTACGGAATACCAATGGGCAGAAAACGCTCGTGGAATTTGTGCACAGACCAGGAAACAGTAGTCGTGAGGTTGGGGAAAGCATTAAACAAGAAGTTAAGGATGCAAACAATAAAGATACAGAAGTTATCATGGGCGACTTTAATCTACATATTGATTGGGTTAATCAAACTGGTAGCAATGCGATGGAGGAGGATTTCCTGGAGTGTATTATGGATTTTTTTGTAGACCACTAGGTCGAGGAACCAACTAGAGGGCTGGCCATCCTAGACTGGGTGATGTGTAATGAGAAAGGACTAATTATCAATCGTGTTGTGCGAGGCTCCTTGGGGAAAAGTGACCATAACATGGTAGAATTCTTTATTAAGTTGGACAGTGGCACAGTTAATTCAGAAACTAGGGCCCTAAACTTAAGGAAAGGTAACTTCGATGGTTTGAAGCGTGAATTGGCTATAATAGATTGGCAAATGATACTTAAAGGGTTGATGGTCGATAGGCAATTAACTTCAGCAATTGTACATCCCTGTCTGGAGTAAAAATAAAACGGGGAAGGTTAACAACGGAAATTAAGGATAGATTTCAATCCAAGGTTGAGGGATATAAATTCGCCAGGAAAAGCAGCAAACCAGAGGACTGGGAGAAATTCAGAATTCAGCAGAGGAGGAAAAAGGGTTTAATTCAGAGGGGGAAAATAGAACACGAGAAGAAGCTTGCCAGCAACATAAAAATGACTGCAAAAGCTTCTATAGATATGTGAAAAGAAAACGATTAGTGGAGACAAACGTAGGTACATTGCAGTCGGATTCAGGTGAATTGAAAAATGGGGAACAAAGAAATGGCAGATCAAATGAACACATGCTTTGGTTCTGTCTTCACGAAGAAAGGGACACATAACATTACAGAAATACGAGTGGTCCGAGGGTCTAGTGAGAAGGAGGAACTGAGCGATATCCTTATTAGGCGGGAAACCATGTGAAGCAAATTGATGGGATTGAAGGTCGATAAATCCCCGTGGCCTGATAGTCTGCACCCCAGACTATTTAAGGAAGTGGCCCTAGAAATAGTGAATGCATTGGTGATCATTTTCCAACAGTCGATCGACTCTGGATTAGTTCCTATGAACTGGAGGGGAGCAAATGTAAAACCAATTTTTAAAAATGGGAAAGAGAAAGCAGGTAATTACAGAGCGATTAGCCTGATATCAGTAGTGGGGAAAATGTTGCAATCAATTATTAAGGCTGAATTAGCCTCGCATTTGGAAAGCAGTGACAGGATCAGTCCAAGTCAGCATGCAATTATGAAGGGAAAATCACGGTTAACAAATCTTCTGGAATGTTTTGATGATGTAACTAGTAAGTGGACAAGGGAGAACCAGTGGATGTGGTGTATTTGGACTTTCAAAAGGCTTTTGACAAGGTCACACACAAGAGATTTGTGTAAAAATCAAAGCACATGGTATTGGGGGTAATATACTGATGTGGATAGAGAACTGGTTGGCAGACAGGAAGCAGAGAGTTGGGATAAACGTGTCTTTTTCAGAATGGCAGGCCGTGACTAGTGGGGTACCGCAAGGCTCACTGCTGGGATTCCAGCTCTTTACAAAATACATCAATGATTTGGATGAACGAATTGTATGTAATATCTCCAAGTTTGCAGATGACACTAAACTGGGTGGTGATGTGAGCTGTGAGGGGTACGCTCTGAAGCAGGATGATTTGGACAGGTTGGGTGAGTGGGCAAATGCATGGCGGATGCAGTATAACATGGAAAAATGTGCAGTTATCCAATTTGGGGGCAAAGACCCGAAGATAGAATATTATCTGAATGGCGGCAGATCAGGAAAAGGGGAGGTGCAACGAGACCTGGGTATCATGATTCATCAGTCATTTAAAGTTGGCATACAGGTACAGCAGGTGGGGAAGAAGGCAAGTGGTATGTTGGCGTTCATATCCAAGGGATTTGTGTTTAGGAGCAGGGATGTCTTACAGCAGTTGTACAGGGCGTTGGTGAGGCCACACCTGGAATATTGTGTTCAGTTCTGGTCTCTTAATCTTAGGAAGGACGTTCTTGCTATTGAGGGTGTGCAGCGAAGATTCACCAGACTGATTTCCGGGATGGCAGGACTGACATATGAGGAGAGACTGGATCAACTGGGCCTCTATACATTTGAGTTTAGAAGGATGAGGGGGGGGTCTCATAGAAACATATAAGATTCTGACGGGACAGGACAAGTTACATGCAGGTAGAATGTTCCCGATTTTGGGGAAGTCCAGAACTAGGGGAAACAGTATTAGGATAAGGGTTGGCCATTTAGGATTGAGATGAGGAGAAACTTCTCAACCAGAGAATTGTTAACCTGCAGAATTCCCTGCCGCAGAGAGTTGTTGATGCCAGTTCATTGAATATATTCAAGAGCATGTTAGATGTGGCCCTTACTGCTGAGGGTATCAATGGGTTTGGAAAGAAATCAGGAAAGAGGTACTTAGAGAATGACCAGCCATGAACGTATTGAATGGTAGTGCAGGCTCGAAGTGCCGAATGGCCGACTCTTGCAGCTATTTTCTGTGTTTGTATGTTTCGAATCTAGTGCAGGTTTCCTAAAAAATAAAAGGTGTTTGTTAAACTTTATTTTCTGTTTTAAAACTCTTACACCTTAAATGTAGGCTATGCTCCTGCTTCTATCTCGTGCAAGAGGTTTGAGGACATTTGCTGGGCAAGATATGGGTAAATTCCGCAATCTTGCCCATGTAAATGTCCTCGCTCCCCATATGCGTTGAATTTGTCAAGCACATTTTGTGTTGCAAACCGACTTTTGCGATGTCATCCTGGGTCCGTACACACTCCGTACTGATACGGGGAGGTGGGGATTTCCAGGCCAATGTTGTGAGTTTGTATCCTGCACTCTCAGTGATGGATTTTGTAAACTGCTGTTACAGGCTGTTACAGGCTGCATTTACATCCCGCACACTCAAACGCAACATCAAATTAAGGTCTGACAGAGTCACTCCATTCACCAGGGCCCCAATATCATCGGCCTTTGAATATGGAAGATTAACCGTTTGTTCTGTCTGTGGGAGAAGATTTCAAAAATCAGTGTGCCTGGAAAAGCACCGAGACACACACACACACGACTCAGAGTGTTCCAGTGTACTGGCTGTGGAAAGAGCTTTAACCAGTTACACAGCCTAAAAAAACATCGCACCATTGACAGCAGGGAGAAACCGTACACGTGTACTGTGTGTGGACGAGGTTTCAACCGAGCGTCCAGCCGAGAGAGATTCAAGAACATCCGCACTACGGAGAAACCGTGGAAATATGGGGACTATATGGAGAGATTCAATTACCCGTCCCAGCTGGAAATTCATCAACGCAGGGGGAGAGGCTGTTCAGTTGCTCTTGCAGTCTGAAGACTTCCAAAAGCTCATCGTACCTGCGAAACAGCAGCAAATCTATACTAGTGAGAAGCTGTTCACGTGCTCAGTCTGGGAAGGGATTTTCTCAAGCCAACCACATCCTGGCACACCAGTGAGTTCACACCAGGGAAAAGTGGTTCACCTTCTCCGCATGTGGGATGGGATTCACGCGATCATCTATCCTGCTGACCAACAGGCGAGTTCATACTGGGAAAAAGCCGTCTCCTTCTCGGTGTGTGGGATGAGATTCACTCAGTCATCCAACCTCAGGACATAACAGCTTGTTCACACTTTTAAATGTTCTGACTGTGGGAAGAGCTTTCAAAGAACTAAGGATATGCTGACACACCAGCGAATTCACACTGGGTAGAGACCGTTCACCTGCCCTGATAGTGCAAAGGGAGTCACTAATTTATCCAACCTGCTGATACACCAGCGAGTTCACAAGTGATTCAGGGATTACTTTCTGCTGTTAGTGTTAATCATATCCAGGCTTCAACCATTTTCATTCGGGCAGTTGGGGTTTGGTAAAACTGATGTTCGCAATCCCTATAACTGGGCTGGAGTTTAATCTGGACCAATGTCAAATAAATCAGGTTTGTTTCACATACACTCAGTGTGTAGATTCATTGATATCTCGACAATAAGACGAGCTGCATGAGCACTTGTTACAATCTCTGTGGAATCCATTTCAGAATTGATTGCCACAAGAAGGATCTGCAAGATGTCCAATTCTGACAGGAAATCAATTTATATTATATCACAGGGCGCAGTCCAACCATCCAGGGCAGTGAGTCGCTCTAATATTGGATTTTAACCGATGGGAAATATTCAGATAATCTGTTATTGTCACAGGGCAAAGCAGCATTGTTGGTTTGACATCAATTTAGTCAAACTCAATGGGCAATCCGATTTCCAACGGGAAATGTCTCATTAATGCTGATGGTGTCGGCAGTTTTAAAGCTCATTTCTCACTGTGAGGGTCTCATAATGAGAAGCTTTACAACAGTCGATGTTCACAAAGGGATTACTCACCACACCAAAGGACATTGGTGGCGTTTAATGGGCTGTTTGTGTCACTGGGCTACAGCACGATATTCTGATAGAATGAAAGCTGCTCACAGCAAACAGACAGTTTAAAGGCATGTACATGGTCCACTTTACCCCCGACCTTCTCTCTTTCACTATTTATGGACATTGCTGCAGTAATTGCTCCTCTGACCTTTTCTCCCTTGTCCCTTCAATACCCCGAACACACGCCCTACACAATCTCCCTCCGCCCCCCTACATCCTTACTGTGCTGGAATCCTAACCGGTCTCCCCATCTGCTTCTTGTCTCTCCTTGGATCCTAAAACTATTGAACTCAGTCTGCCCCTCCTGAAGTCTACAAGCTCTAAAACTGAATCTTGGTGTCCCTCAGTCCCGTCTTCTTGATTTACATCCCGTTCTCTCCTCCTCTTTCCCCCTTGGTTATGTTCCACACTCTGGGCCCAGATCCTTGCTCGGGAATTCTAAAGAGAGCAAAGTTCCCTCTGTACTGGCCCAACAAACACGCCCAGGGCAGGTACAGCACGGATTAAATACATGGTAAAGCTCCCTCTACACTGTCCCAACAAACATTCCCAAGACAGTAATAGATACAGAGTAAAGGTTCCTCATCACTGTTCAATCAAACCTTCCCTGGGCAGGTACAGCACGGGTTAAATACAGAGTAATGCTCCCTTTGCAGTGTCCCATCAAACGCTCTGCACTGTCCCAACAAACTCTCCCAGGGCAGGTACAGCACTGGTTAGATAAAGGGTAAATCTCCCTCTACAGAGTCCCGTCAAACACTCGCAGGGCAGGTACAGGGGGTTAGATACAGAGTAAAGCTCCCTCTATAGTGTCCCATCAAACACTCCCAGGGCAGGTACAGGGTGTTAGATATAGAATAAAGGTCCCTGTTCACTGTTCAATAAAATACTCCCAGGGCGGGTACAGCAAGGGGTTAGATACAGTTTAAAGCTCCCTCTACACTGACCCATCAAACACTCCCAGGGCAGGTACAGCACCGGGTTAGCTATATAGTAAAGCTCCCTCTACCCTGTCCCATCCAACACTCCCAGGGCAGGTACAGCACGAGCTTAGATACAGAGTAAAGCTCCCTCTACACTGTCCCATCAAACACTCCCAGGGCAGGTACAGCACGCGGTTAGATACAGAGTAAATCTCCATCTGCAGTGTCCCATCAAATACTCCCAGGGCAGGTACAGCATGGAATGGATGCTGATGTGAGCATTGAGGTTAGGTGTCACTGGTGCGGACCTCACTGCCTGTGGTGTTCTCCAAATCACAAATTGGGGCATACCTGTGTGAAGTAAGTTGAGTCTCTAAAGAAACTCCCTTTAAATGGGCAGAGAGACTCTTTACTTTTAAACAGCAACAGAGACTGTGAAACTAAGAAAGAAGCATTAATGGCCGATTGAAAGTAAACTAATGTTGGCGCCTGTAAATAGCGCTCCACAAGCCGAGATCCGACTGAACTCCGACTGCTGAAGCTGTCGGTGTCAGAACCAAGGGGCGAGGGATAATGTTTGAGACGGGGTGCTGTGCACGGCGATGACATCAGCCTCACGGAGCGCAACATAGCGGGGCACAAAGGGTTACCGCCGCCGCAAAACTCACACCAGATTTAGCGTAAGGCGCTGTTCTCACCGCGTCCGGTCACAAAATCATTAACACCCTGTTATTCTCAGTTGGGGGCGTTGACAGGAGACACAAAGTAGCAACATTTCACCCATCTCCCTTTAAACATGGACAGAGACACTGCAAATTTAAACAGGCTCAGAGACACTCCAAATTTCTGGAGAAATATCACCAACGCTGTCACTGCAATATCCTGAAAATCCTCTGGGACAACAGACACAACAACGTCAGTGTTCTCAATTATGCCAACATCCCCAGCATCGAAGCACTGATCACACTCGACCAGCTCCGCTGGGCAGGCCACATTATCCGCATGCCCGACACGTGACTCCCAAATCAAGCACTCTGCTCGGAACTCCGACACGGCAAGCGACCACCAGGTGGGCAGAGGAAACGTTTCAGGGACACTCTAAAAGCCTCCCTTTAAAAATGCAACTGCCCCACTGACACCTGGAGTCCCTGGCCAAAGACCACCCTAAGTGTAGCAAATGTATCCGAGAGGGCGCTGAACATCTAGAGTCTCAACGCCGAGAGCATGTAGAAACCAAGCGCAGACAGCAGAAAGAGCGTGCGCCAAACCTGTCCCACCCACCCTTTCCCTCAACGACGATCTGTCCCACCTGTGTCTGTAATTCCCTTGGACTGTTCAGTTCCCTGAGAACTCACTTTTAGAGTGGTAGCAAGTCTTCCTCAATCCCCAGAAACTGCCTAGGATGATGATGATGATGATGATGATGATGATGATGAAAGAGGCACATCCCCACTGACACCTGGAGTCCCTGGCCAAAGACCCTTTAAACAGACACAGCCTGCCCCTTTAAGGAGCGCGCCCTGTATTTTTCGCTGATTGATTGGTGCCGAATCCCCGCCCACGCCGATGATTCGCGTGGAGCTGTGCACACTGGGTGGGCCGATGCCAGGCGCAGTCTCGCCACTGGCTTCGGCCTGAGTGGCGATTGGCGGCGCACAGGCCGAGTGACGGTTTGTAGCGGGCTACTCTCGCGGCCGCAGCGGGTGAGGCAGGGATTTGTGCGCAGGCACGACGCCAGCCATTGTGGAGCTTGTCTGCAAGTGGAGGAACGGAGCAGCCCGGGGCGCGCCCAGGTTCCCTGTGGAATCACACAGTCACTGACACCACGGGCGCGATGTTTGGACCGCCGCATCGTCGGGGGGCGGTGATGGCTGTAGGGGAGCGTCGGCCGGGACGCACCTCGGTTACTGGTGGGGGTGGGCGTGGGCGGAGAGGTGGCGGTTGGTGCAGAGTTCAGCAGCCATTTGTACGCCGTACGGGGCCGCGGGGAGCAGGGGGCGAGAGGGGCGCGGCTAGCTCTGACGTCACAACGCTCTTCATTGTCCCGTTGCAGGACAGGGATCATGCGCGGCGGCCATCTTAGCGCAGGGAGGCCATCAGATACAGGATGGTGAGCAGTGACATGAATCAAGCTGGAGCAGCTGGGGTGATTCTCTGTGGAGCAGTGAAGGTGCAGGGCAGCTTAAAATCAGGAAGCTTTAGATTGAGTCAGGGAACAGAGTGGTTCTGCTCCCAGAATCGGAGAATGGTTACAGCACGGAAGGCCATTCGGCCCATCGATCCCGTGCTGGCTCACAGCGTGTCCCCCGCCCTTTCCCCCTCCCCCGCCCTTTCCCCCTCGCCAATCGCCTTAAATCTGCGTCCTGTGCTCCTTCACCCTTTCGCCAATGGAAACAGTTTCTCTCTGTCTGCTCTGTGCAGATCCCCTCATGATTTTGAACACCGTTATCAAACCTCCTCTCGATTTTCTCTACTCCAAGGAGAGCAACTCCCGTCTATCCAAGTAACTGAAGTCCCTCATCTCGTGAATCATTCTTGTAAACCTTTACTCCACCCTCTTTAATCCCTTCGCATCCTAAAGAGTGGTGCCCAGAATTGGATACAATAGTCCAGTTAAGGCCAAACTCGTGTTTTCTAAATGTTCGTCACAACATTCTTTGCTGCTTTTGTACTCAATGCATCTATGATGCCAAGGATTCCGTAAGCTTTTTTAAACACTTTCTCAGCCTCTCCTGCCGTCTTCAGCGATTTGTGGACGTGTACCTGCTGGTCTCACAGTTCATGCACCCCCTTTAGGTTTGTACCCTTTAGTTTATATGGCCTCTCCTCATTCATTTAATCATGCTTCTCGAATTGTATTTCCAAATTCAGATTCACGGCCTCATTTTATTTCTTGCTCTGAGCCCCTCAACTTAATCTGACAGCGTATTGTTGGCCAGTGGTGATTGATTGCCCTGGGAATCAACAGGAAGAAAGCTCAGAGTCTGGTGACATCGGGGATCAGCATGTTCTGAAACCAATCGTCGTGCTCGAGGGTTGGATCCAGAGTCAGCCTGTCCGGTGAGTCAGTGTGAACCCCTGTTAAACAATTTATCTTTGAAAAGTTAAATCCAGATCCATGTTATACAGTTGATCTTTTGAAACTGAAATCCAGATTTCTTTTGTCAGCTAAACAGTTCAACATTTGTCGGTATTTTTTTAACCTGGGGTCTCTATTATGAGTTTCAGACAATTGTGCCAAATGGATTATGTGTTTAAAGATCATTCAATTCCTTCTTTCCATGTCGCTGTTAGTTAAGGGACAGAGATTGATTTCCGCTCATTATGCATTTGTTGTAGTTAAAGTAATATCCTTCCTGTTGGTAGTTAGATACATGCTGTGCTCGGCGGGATGGGTGATCGCATCGGCCTTCAAAATACTCATTGTCTTATTCAAATCACTCCAGGGACTTGGCCCTCGCTATCACTGTAACCTCCTCCAGCCTACCAAACCTCTTAATAGTCTGGGCTTGTTTTCTTTGGAACAGAGGAGGCTGATGGGAGAGATTAAAGAGGTGTATAAAATTATGAGCGGCCCAGATTGAGTCGATGGGAAGGACCGATGTCCCTTCACAGAGAGGTTAACAACCAGGCGGCATCGATTCAAAAAGTTATTGGTCCTAGGGTTAGATTCGATTTGGGTTGCTATTTCTTCACCCAAAGTACGGTGTGGATTTGGAACTTACTGCCTGAAAGGGTGATAGAGCAGAAACCCTCACCATCTTTAAAAAAAATACTTGGTTGTGCCCTTGAAGTGCCATAATGGAGGGATATGGACCAAGAGCTGGAAAGTGGGATTTGGCGAGATGTAACTTGGGAGGCTGGAAATGGTATCAGTGGAAGAGCATTTTTGGTGCTGTTGATCATAAGAACATACGAAATTTGAGGAAGAGTCGGCCATTTTGCACATGGAGCCTGCTGCTACATTCAGTCAGATCATGGCTGATCTGATCCTGGCCTCAACTCTACTTCTCCACCTGCTCCTCATAACCCTTGACTCCGTTATTCAAAAATCTGTTTATCGCCACCTTAAATATATTCAATGACCGAGCCTCCACAGCTCCCTGGGGTAGAGAATTCCAAAGAGTCACGACCCTCTGAGAGAAGAAATTCCTCCTCATTTCTGTCTGAAATTGCCGACCCCTTATTCTAAAACTATGCCCCCTAGTTCTACATTCCCCCATGAGGAGTAATATCCTCTCTGCATCTACCCTGTCCTGCCCCCACAGATCTGAACTGTTTGAACAAGATCACCTCCCATTCTTTTAAACTCCAATGTGTCGGTTCAACCTCTCTTCAATGACAACCCCTTCATCTCAGGAATCAACCTCGTGAACTTTCTCTGAACCGCCTCATATCCTTCCGTAAATAAGGAGACCAACACTGTACGCAGTGCTCCAGGTGTGGTCTTGCCAACGCCAAGTACAATTATAGCAGAACTTCCCTACTTTTATACTCCATCACCCTTGCAATAAAGGCCAACATTCCATTGACCTTCCTGGTTAATTTCTGGACCTGCATAAGAACCTTTTGGATTATATGCCATGATCGGACTGAATGGAGCAGCAGGCTCCAGATCCCTCTTCAGTCTCCCAGATCACAATTCAGTTAGATTTAATGTAGTTATAGAAAAGGACAAAGATAGACCTGGAATAAAATGTTCTCAACTGGGGAAAAGTTAATTTTACGAAGCTGAGATGTGATTTTGCGAGCGGACTGGAAACAGCTACTTGAAGCTAAATCATTGTGATAGCAGTGACAGGCATTCAAGGAGGAAATGTGAAGGTACAGAGCAAGTCTGGTCCCTCAAAGAAAAAGTGTGTGCCTAATAAATCTAGAGCCCCCTGGATGTAAACATAAGAAATAGGAGAAGGAGTTGGCTATACGGCCCTTGGAGCCTGCTCATGGCTGATCATCGATCTCAACCACACTTTCCCATCTGTTCTCCATATCCCTTGATTCCACGAGATTTCAAAAATCTATCGATCTCAGCCTTGAATATACTCAGACACTCAGCATCCACAGCACTCTGGGGCAGAGAATTTCAGAGGTTCGCACCTTTGTGTGAAGACATTCTTCCTCATCTCTGTCTTACATGGCCTGCCCCTTATCTTGAAACTGTAACCCCTATTGTTAGCCATCCAGCCAGGGGGATTAACCTCTAAGTATCTTCCCTGTCAATTCCCTTCAGAATCTTATATGTTTTAATGAGATCCACTCTCATTCTTTTAAATTCCAGAGTGGATAGGCCCATTCTGCACAATCTCTCATCATAAGACGGCCCTCTAATCTCAGGAATCAATCTTGTGTACCTTTGTTGCACTATCTCCAAGGCAAGTATATTCTTCCTTAGATAAGGAGACCAAAACTGCACTGTACTGCAGGTGTGGTCTCACTTAAGGCCCTGTACAATTATAGCAAGACACCCTTTTATACTCCAATCCCCTTGCAATAAAGGACAACATTCGATTTGCCTTCCTTATTGCTTGCTGTACCTGCATGCTCGCTTTCTGTGTTTCTTGCACAAGGACACACACATTTATCTGAACACCAACATTTAAAAGTTTCTCACCATTTAAAAGATATCCTGTTTTTTCTGATCTTCCGGCCAAAGTGAATAACCTCACATTTCCCGACATTATACTCCATCTGGCACCTTACTGCCCACTCACATAGTCCATCTGTATCTCTTTGCAGACCATTGTGTTGTCCTCCCACCTAATTTTGTATCATCAACAAATTTAGATACATTATATTCGGTCTCTTTCATGGGGAGAATCGCCCTTCTCCTCTCAACACGCCTGGATTTAACGGACAGACGCCTTGGATAAGTTTCAGCGATCTTTTACTCCAGCATGTGCAGGGTGATTATCTCACTTCTCAGCTTCTTGAGAGAGGATATCCACCGAGCTGTTCAAATTACACCTTCATTATACACATTTTGGTAATTGGGTGTCCTCGTAGACTGACCTTAACAGTGACATAATAGAAACATAGAAACATAGAAAATAGGTGCAGGTGTCGGCCATTCGGCCCTTCGAGCCTGCACCGCCATTCAATGAGTTCATGGCTGAACATGCAACTTCAGTACCCCATTCCTGCTTTCTCGCAATTCCCCTTGATCCCCCTAGTAGTAAGGACGGCATCTAACTCCTTTTTGAATATACTTAGTCAATTGGCCTCAACAAATTTCTGTGGTAGAGAATTCCACATGTTCACCACTCTGTGGGTGAAGAAGTTTCTCCTCATGTCGGTCCTAAATGGCTTATCCCTTATCCTTGGACTGTGACCCCTGGTGCTAGACTTCCCCAACAATTGGAACATTCTTCGAGCATCTATCCTGTCTAAACCCATCAGCATTTTAAATGTTTCTATAAGATCCCCTCTCATTTTTCTGAACTCCAGTGAATACAAGCCCAGTTGATCCAGCCTTTATTGATATGTCAGTCCCGCCATCCCGAGAATCAGTCTGCTGAACCTTTGTCGCACTCCCTCAATAGCAAGAATGTCCTTCCTCAAGTTAGGAAACCAAAACTAGATACAATACTCCAGGTGTGGCCTCACCAAGGCCCTGTACAACTGTAGTAACACCTCCCTGCCCCTGTACTCAAATCCCCTCGCTATGAAGGGCAACATGCCATTTGCTTTCTGAACCGCCTGCTGTACCTTCATGCCAACCTTCAATGACTGTTGTACCACGACACCCCTGTCTCGTTGCACCTCCCCTTTTCCTAATCTGTCATCATTCAGATAATAGTCTGTCTCTCTGTTTTTACCACCAAAGTGAATAACCTCACATTTATCCACATTATACTTCATCTGCCATGGATTTTCCCACTCAACCAACCTATCCACATCACTCTGCAGCCTCATAGCGTCATCCTCGCAGCTCACACTGCCACCCAACTTTGTGTGATCCGCAAATTTGGAGATACTACATTTAATCCCCTCCTCTAAATCATTAATGATTGGCTGTACCAACGCATGATCGATTATTCATTTGTTCCCTTCTTCCAGGTGTCACTTGCCTCATATGTTATATGCTTATATTCGATCCCTTTGAATTGTTCTACTGCTCCCTTGAGCCCGAGGTCAACGAATGGTCATCTTGTGGCTCGACTGTGTTTTATGTGTACGTTTGGTTTAAGCAATCCTGTTGTTTAGCCTGCTCAGGGCCTTCGCAATAGCCAGATAACATATTTGATAATGAATCTTGCCCTTACAATCCCCCCCTTTGGACCTTTGCCTTATACACCAAGATAGGTTAAAGTGTCATCCCCTCATCATTTCATGCAAAGGGGAAATTATATTGTCAGCTTAATCCGTCCGTCTGTGTGGCCAAGCTCTTACTTTCGGATGTCTTCTCGTAACTCTTTTCTTTACATATTTTACATATTTTCCCTGAGATACTAAAGATTTGTATGGTGGCCTGAACTATGGTTTTCCCCGCCCGTCATTTACATCTCCAACATAATTCAATCAACAATAACATAATTCAATCAACAATACACACCTGTTCTTAGGGACCCAGGCATGGCTATTCTTCTGGACCTCACAGGCTTGGGTGTCTTTCTTGCCCAATGTCCTTTCAGCAAATGCATCATTGGTTATCCAATCCCAATCTGGAGTTGTTCTAGGTTATGTTCCACAGTATTGAGCATCCAAGCCCCATATCCCGCACAAATTATCTCGGCCGCAATTCTCTTACTCATACGTTGTCTAGCCTGGTTTACCAAATTTACCATTTTTGCATGTTCCCGCAATTAATGGCCAACCTGCAGCAGTTCCTGTTCTGCCCCGTCAACTAGCTGGGTCTGCATTTTCTCCTTTTTCAGCAGTCGTTTTAAGATCTGTGTGAGGGTGATGACCTGCTATTCTATTGTTTGAAGATCTATTGTATTGACCGTCGCAATGCCCGCCACGTATCCCGCGCCCACCATTTCTAATAGTCCCCACTTTCTCCTCCCGCCTTTTTGTTCGGCTTTTTTATGCTGAACGTCATAGTCTTGGATTCGGGCCCCTCAAAGGCTATTAGGATTTGGTTTTTATATAAGCTTATAGATTTCTTACCGCAAAACAGTGGCATAGTTATAACCATTAGGTTTAACAATACCGTAATTACACTTTAGTGTACCCCGTGGTGGATTTTGTCTTTTGTTCTTTTCATTACTAATCCTCTGCTTGACCCCTGTGTCATTTTGGGGCATGCTGGGGTTTTGGAGTCGTTGTGGTGGGGGCTATTGTGGTGGTTGGGATCTGTAACTTAACAGGAACATTCCCCATAAGGAACCATTACCACATTGTGATTCCCTGATGGTAAAGGGGTGATCCCCTCTGCTTCTCTGGTGAGGTTACATCTTACCCGCACACACTTGTGTAGATTCCCTTGGTCCGATCTATTCATGCATGTCTATGTTTGGTCTGACATTAGTGTCCCTTATCTGGGCTTGTCCATTCCACTTCAAGCTGCCCCCTTTGGCATTTTCTGGAAAAGATTGAGTTTGTAGTGGAAATATTTCCTTGGTAGCCATCTGGGCAACATACCGCTGGGTCATGGTACAAGATGGGGTTACCCAGTATTCCTCCAACTAAGACTAAGGTTCTGTAAAACGCAACATGTTTTCCCTGTCATCACCGGACAGTTAGGGTTTCATGTTACACATAATGTTTTATCTATGTTCAATGTTTCCACTGTCCGGTGCTGCCTTTTGCCAGGCACACACACGTGTTACTTACCATTATTACCTGGTGAGGGCCTGTCCATTTTGGTAAGAATCCTGGCTTTACGTGTTTTATTTTTACTATTACCTTGCTCCCAACCTGTCGTATCTGAGCCTTTTCTTCGTTGGTGCCAGTTTCCAAATCCTTATTCGCTTGCTGATCTCTGGTGTGTGCCTGCAGATCATGGAATTGTTCACATAATTCCATCACAAATCTCCTATTCGGTCCTGGTAGAGTCTGACATCATCACTCCTCATCACTCGAACCTCAGGTAATTTCATTGCTCTACCTGTCATTAGTTCGAAAGGCGGGAGTCTGGTTGTCCGGTTTCGGGTCACGGTTAAATAGATTAAAATCCAGTGCAGCACATGTACCCGTCCTTTCCCGTCTCGTCCATCACCTTGGCCAATGCGTTTTCAAGGGTCATATTCATTCGTTCAACTAATCCAGACGATTGCGCATGATGGCGGATATGGAATTTCTGCCTTGAAGTGCGCATGCTTGTTTCATTACTTTACCCGTGAAGTCTGTACCCTGATCTGATCTACCTGTGGGGGCATTCCCCACCTAGATATAATTTCTTCTGCTAATATTCTGGCCAGCGTCTCAGCCGAGCAATTTCTAATTGCGAAAGCTTCTACCCATTTTGTGAATTGATCTATTCTAACCAAACAATACGTTTTACCCTGGTGATTGGTCAGTGGGCCTGTGAAGTCGATCTTTTCCCATGGTCTCTTTGGTCGGGATTGGTATCCCATTCTGACCTTTATTTTTCCACCTGGGTTATGATTTGTGCAGGTTAAGCACTGACTACAATAATTATCTCTATCACTTCCCATTCCGTTCCGCCACCAGTATCGGGACATTGAACTTGTCATGCTGGCTTTACCTGTATGCGCATACGCGTGGTATTTACTCAATAAGTGTTATTGTATGCACGCTGGTGCTACCACATTACAATTTTTCCTCCAAATTCTGTCCAAGCCTTGTTTAGCTCACTGTCTTTTGCATTCATTTTTTCGTGTTGTAGGGTTGCCTCCTGTACTTTAAACTTCTTAACTTCTTCTGGCCCAAGTGCAAAGGCGTTTGTTTTAGCCCCTCTGCCCCCTGCTTTTGCCGCTCGCTTGACTGCCTCATCCACCCATGCATTCCCTTGCTGATATCTGCCAATGATTTTTTTTATGGACTTTGATCTTTATTTTATTGCACACTCCTGGGGCTGGAGGGAAGCCTTTACCTTTTCCTCAACAATGTTCTCGTGTTGAATTGTTCCTTCCCCGATGTCATATAACGTCGCTGACTCCAGGCCAGCATATAATCGTGGATCACCACAAATGCATATCAGCTGTCTGTATCCATATTTACTCTTTTACACCTTGCCTGTTTGAGGGCATCCATTAGGGCAACTACTTCGACCACTTGGGCTGAGATGCTCCATTCTAACTGCTCCACTCCCGTGTTTGCCCTTCACCATCTACTACCACCCACCCCGTTCGGGGCATTCCATTGATATACTGAGTGGACCTGTCTACCTAAAGGTCCATGTCTGCTCCCTCGAATGGCTCTTCCTTTATCGAGCTACTTTGGTCTGCCCACTCTATCGGGTTACATTCATGATCCTGGCTTTCCATAATGATCCACGCTGTGGGCTTGTTAAAGCTATATTTTCCTATTGTTACTCTTCCACTCAGGGATATTAGTAACACATCCCGCGTCGCCCTTCTTGTGTCTGACACTGTCCCGTGTTTAGTCGCTTTACCAGGGTATGTTACGTATGTAGGATAATTTGTCCTGACTTTACTACGATTCACTAATTGTGACTGCGCATTCAACAGCAGCTACACATCAGGATAATCCTGCAACCACAGGTTGTTGCTTAGTGGAGTAATATACCACCTGTCTCCATGTTGCTGGCTCACCACTGCATTATAGTGATTTTTGCTGTGGTGATTATAAATGTGGAAGGGCTTATTCCGGACTGGTAGCTGGACTGTTTCATCTGTTTCAGCTGCTTCTTCTTCGGAGCCCCAGACTACAGTCTTGGGAGGGCTTTCCTCCTTTTATCAAATCTTGTATGGGCTGAGCCATTTCTGCATATTCCAGGATAAAGTTCCGACAATAATTAACCAGTCAAATACCTGTCTGACTCATTTCACGAACCCTGGCCTTGGCTTTATTATAATGGCCTCCTTCTTATCCTCTGTTATCTGCCTTTTCCCTTGTGTTACGATATAACCTAGTTACTTGACTCGCCTATCTGCTCCTTTTTTGGATTAGCTTTCAGCCCTCTCTGTTGTCGGGCCCCAGATACCGGTGTCAATGCCAACAAGTGCTGTTTCTGCGTGGTGAACGCTATAAGAATATCGTCCACATATTGCAAGAGGGTACGTCCTTCCCCTACATCTAATGGCTCCAGAACCCCAACCAGCATACTCGGGCTGTCATGGAATCCTTGGGGCACTCGATTCCCTGTATACAGCTTTCCTCTTGCTGTGAAGACGAACTTCCCTTGTGACTCCTCGTCCAAGGCTGTGGCCCCAAATCCATTTGTTATAATCTAATACGGTGAATATTTTATGTTCCTGTTCCAGGCTAATGAAAATCGTTGTTAGGCTGACCACTATCGGGTGCTCCCGGGGTGTAACTTTATTTAAGGCGGTATAATCTATAGTCAGCCTATATGAGGCATCTGGTTTCTTTACTGGCCATACTGGTGAGTTAGTCGCAGCTTTTGTTTGTCTCAACGCCCCTTGCCTTTCCAATTCTTTCACTATCTGAAGGACAACTGCTTCAGCATCGGGCTTAAGTGGGTATTGACATTGGGCTATATGTTCTGACCTGTAATCTTGAGTGGCTGGGGCCCTAACAACCAACAGTCCTGTTTGTGTTGGGCCCATAGGGCAGGTCATAACTGACATATACTTCCCCAGGAGTCCTTTGTTTTCCACTAGGGATCTATTGGACGGATCCCAGCCACCCGCTGCTGCTGATTGCCCGGATGGTTACATTTACACTGATTTTGGTGCTTGCTACCCCAGAATACGCTGCGGGTCCATAATGTTTTTATTGCTAATATGATGCCTTCGGGATTGGGGCAGCACCAAAACTGGCTGGCTAGTATTATCCCCTGTACTTCCAATGGTACAATGTCACTTACAGTTGCCTTTCTGTTACCTCCTCCCACTTCTTATATGCTTATAGTTTCCTTGGTAAGGTGTAAGTCGGGCTTAGTTATGGATATTGACGCTCCCGTGTTTATCAGCATCTCGCACTGCCGGCCCCCCGAACACTGCGCTAACAAATATTTTGGTTCCTCTCTTTGTGGTCCCACATCTTCACCAGGGGCCGGTAACCCCTATTGCGAGGCTGCCAAAAGTAGCATACGTATAACATCATCATTAGAAAGCTTCTTTTGTGGGGGGTGGGGTGGCCACGGAATCCGCTGAGCTTCTCTAAGGAGCGCTACCTCTTCTTCCGTTGTCAGGCGTGGTTCTCCTCCTGGGACTCCTCTAATCTGTCCGAGTCCCTGTCCTTCTGCAACTCCCCCCTTACCCTAGCATTTCCTCGCTGTATGGCCTAATTTATCACAGTTCTGGCACTTCAGCCTTGATTGTGCACCGCTACCTTGAGCCCATATTGTCGATTGGAACTCTCTACTAAAGTGGCCTTTTCTACAATTAAAACAAATCAAGGGGGCTGCGAGTAGTTTTCCTTCCTCACACGTTCCTTCCGCAGCAGCAGCCACTGAGGCCACGTGCGCTTCTACCGTGGCTACTTTCCTTTTCTGAGTTGCATCCAGCTCTGAAGCCCATCTGAACAAGTCGTCATAGTTTTGCATTGCGACTGGCCCTGTTTTTAAAATGTCTTGGTTGCAGTACTCAACCCATCTTTGTATATTTTCAGGGATGCTTGAGTATCCCTGGTGGGGTTCAGTTTTCCAGAATACGTTTGGAAGCTGAACTATTCCTGCTCTGCTTGGCATGTGCGGATTCCCCCTTGTTTTGAGTGACCCCCATGATTATTCCCAAACTTATGTGTATTGCTCCTGCTACCCGAGTTACGTCTGCTTTAAACACCTGTTATTCTGCCTCCAATTGCGCAATGGTGGGGGCTATCATCACACACCAATTGCCGACCCTGTGTCGTTGTCCCAACTGTTGCCACATTTGTTCTGTCATTTTTGCTCTTACTCACGCGTCCAGATCTCAGTTGTGAAGCCTGTGGCATATTCTTATTTCCCGTATTTTCTGCCAAAACTATTCAGTACTTCGTCTCCTCTCTAACTTGGGTACCATTTGTAATAATTTCAATGTGTACCCGGCTGTCAGTGACACATAGGTGTTTTTTATCCGAGGCGGCATGGCGGGTATTGTGGGCGTGCCAGAGTTAGCTCCGGCAGCCGGTACCACGAGGACAGCTGGGGTGCCGGGTACAGAATCTACCTTGATCGGGGCTGCTCGTACCTTCTGGTATGGGGAGTCCAACCTTCTATTCCCCAATCGTCATAGTGTGGATTATATTTGTGAGCCTCATCGGCCAACTCATTCCACTCTGGTCCCCCACTATTCACGATTTCTGCACTTAAAATTTCCAGTGGGGGATATATTGGTACCAGTGCAGCTAGTGGGGTAGGTGGCACTGTGGGTCGCCGACTTACAGCTGCAGATGTTGCACCATTCCTACTGTTTACTTTCGTCTCTTCCATTTTTAAAATTTAGCTTTTAGTTCCTATATTATCTTATCCTTTCTTTGCATCTCTTTATTTTGTTCCTGATAGCGGGCTTATAATTCCATATGAGCCCCGTCCCCTTTATTTCTTGGTTGGCACTCCCACTTTTTGCCTGCCTCTACGGTAGGTCGTCTCATTGCCGTCTCTTTTTCTTCATTCCCTCAATTAGTTTCATGTTTTTATCTGTTAGCATTTTCCCTATAGATCCCTGGTTCCACATTCATATTTGCCGGCCATTCCTCAGATCACTAAGGGGCTACCTCTACCTTAGTGGGCTACTGCTATACCTCCATCGTGTCACCTGACCGATACTTGTTCTTTAGAGTCTACTCATACCCCAAGTGGTCCTTAATACTTGGGTCTCCGTGGCTCATTTGTTTCTTCTTTCGACAGATTTCCTCCTTTCCTGTACATCACTAACTTGTATGTGGTATTTAAAAAAGAACTCACCCAACAGCTGCCACGTTGTTTTGGGTCAGCGAGTCTGTACCCTGCCGACTACGCCAATTGATGGGGAGAATCGCCCTTCCCCTCGCTACAAGACCGGACACAACAGACGGATACCTTGGATAAGTTTCAATGACTTTTAATTCCAAAATCTGCAGGGGGAGCATCTCACTTCTCAGCTGCGTGAGAGAGGATCTCCAATGAGCTGTTAGAATTGCACCTTAATTATACAGATTTTGACACGTGAGTGGACAGACATTAACAGTGACGTGATTGGTTATGTCAACACAGGAACAAATACTCATTTGTTCCCTTCTTCCAGGTGTCACTCGCCTTATATTGTTGTATGGTTATATTAGTTCCTCTTTGGGTGTTCTTTATTGCTCATTTGAGCCCAGGGTCTGTGAGCGGTCATCTTGTGGCTCCTTGCGTACATGTATTTTTAAGCGTACCTTTTGTTTAGCCAGCTCAATGCCTCCATAGTAATATTTTTGATAATCAATCTTGCTCTTGCACCTTCTTAATTAATTGCTGTACCTGTATGCTAACTTTTTTGTGTTTCATGCACAAGAACCCCCAACTCCTTCTGTACTGCAGCATTTTATAATCTCTACCCATTTAAATAATAATTAGCTTTTTTATTTTTCCCACCAAAGTCGATAACCTTACAGTTTCCCACATTATAATCTGTCTGTCAATTTTTTGCCCACTCACCCACTACCTATATCCCTTTGCAGATTATTTGCATCCTCCAGCTAACTGGTAGTTCCGATAACTGGTCTATAGTTTCCTGCTTTTTGTATCCCTTATTTCTTAAATAGGGGTGTTACATTTACGGTTTTTCAATCTCTCCAGAATCCAAGAAATGTTGGTATATTACAACCAATGCATCCACTATCTCTGCAGGCATTTCTTGTAAGACCCTGTGATGCACGCCGTCAAGTAAAGGTGACTTGTACTTCTTTACATCCCTTATTTTGCCGAGCATTTTTTTGTATAGTGGTAGTGATTGTTTCAAGTTCCCCCTTCCCAAAACTCCTTTATTAATTGTTGGGATCTATTTATTGTCTTCCACCGTGAAGTCCAATACAAACTATTTGTTCAAGATCTCTGCCATTTCCTTGTTTCCCATTATTAATTCTCCAGTCTCATCCTCTAAGTGACCAACGTCTACTTTAGCTACTCTCTTCCTTTTTATATGCATGTAGAATATCTTGCTGTCTTTTTTTTTTATTTTTTGCTAGTTTACTCTCAAACGATCTTTTCTTTATTCATTTTTTAGTCGTCCTTTGCTGGTTTCTAAAAAGTCTCCAATCCTCTGGCCTTCCACTATTCTTCGCAATATTGTTTGTCTTTGTTTTCAATTTGCAGGCTGCGGTGGAGGCTCTAACGGCCAAATGGCCTACTCCTCCACCTATTTTCTATGATGCCTTCCTGTATTTCCTTAGTTAGATATGAATGGGTCATCCTTCTCTTAGCAGATATATTCCAGTGAGAATGATCGAGTTATGAAATATGTCCTAAAATGTTATCCACTTCTCATTCTCCTTCTTACCCTTTAATCTATTTTCGCAGTCCACTTTATGCAACTCTGCCTCATACCTTTGTAATTGCCTTTAAGTTCAGGACACTAGTTTTAGACCTTACCCTCAAACTTAATTTGAAATCGACCATGCTAAGATCACTCTTCCCAAGCAGATCCTTCAGCATGAGATAATTAATTTATCAAGACTGAAATCACATTGCCAGATCTAAAATAGTCTGCTCCCTTTTTGGTTCCACAACATAATTTTAAAGAAACCATTCTGAATAAACTCTATGAACTCTTCCTCCAAGCTACCTTTTCATAATTTGATTTGACCAAATATGACGATTAAAATCACCCATGATAATTGCCGTAACTTTCTTAAAAGCCTCCATTATTTCTTGATTTACACTCTGTCCTACAGTGTAGCTACTGTTCGGGTGCCTATAGACTACTGCCACCAGTGACTTATTTCCCTTATTATTTCTTATCTCTAAACTGATTCTACATCTTGATCTTCTGAGCCAATTTCATTTCTCACTATTGCACTAATCTCATCCTTTATTAACACTTCCTTTTCCTTTCTGCCTAGCTTTCCCAAATGTCAAGTACCACTGAATATTCAGTTCTCAGCCTTGATCCCCTTGCAACCATGTCTCTCTAATGGCTATCAGATCGTATCCATTTATTTCTATTTTTGGTGTCATCTATCTTGTTACGAATGCTGGTATGCATTCAGATACTTTTGACTTTTTTCATTTTTCCCTACGCTTTACGCACAGAGAAGTTGGGTGCGGGGGTTTGGAGAGTATGGATGAAAGAAGAGTCGGGGTGAATGGAGTTGGAGAGTAGTCTGCCATCATCCCTGTTCAACTCATAAAAACAACCTTTGACCCTTCGGTCCTTTCAAACTATCGCCCCATCTCCAACCTCCCTATCCTCTCAAGTCCTTGAATGTGTTGTCGCCACCCAAATCAGTGCCCATCTTTCCCGCTATTTCATGTTTGAATCCCTCCAATCCGGTTTCCGTGCCTGCCACAGTACCAGAACGGCTCGCATCAAAGTCACAAATGACAACCTTTGTGAATGTCACAAAGGCAAACTATTCCTTCTCTGCCTTCTTGACTTGTCTGCAGTCTTTGAAAGGTTGACCACTTTATCCTTCTCCAACGCCTCTCCACTGTCGTCCAGCTGGGTGAGACTGCACTCGCTTGGTTCCATTCTTATTTATCTAATCCAAAGATTGAGCTGCTGCAGCTTCTCTTCCTGCCCCCACAGATTAACCTCTGATCTCCCCCAAGAATCTATCCTTGGGTCCGTCCTATTTCGCATGTACATGTTGCCTCTTGGAGATATCATCCGAAAACACAACGTAAGTTTCCACGTGTTGCAATGAAACTCAGCTCTACTTCACCACCACTTCTCTCGACCCCTCCACTGTTTCCCAATTGGGCAAATATAGTCGTTCCTAGATCACTGGGTGAAAATCTAGGAATCCCCTCCTGAACAGCTCTGTGGGAGTATCACCACCACATGGACTGCAGCAGTTCAGGAAGGCGGCTCACCACTACCTTCAATGAGTTCATGGCTGAACATGTAACTTCAGTACCCCATTCTTGCTTTCTCGCCATACGCCATGATCCCCCTAGTAGTAAGGACTACATATAACTCCTTTTTGAATATATTTAGTGAATTGGCCTCAACAAATTTCTGAGGAGGAGAAATCCACAGGTTCACCACTCTCTGGGTGAAAAAGTTTCTCCTCATCTCGGTCCTAACTGGCTTACCCCTTATCCTTAGACTGTGACCCCTGGTTCTGGACTTCCTCAACATTGGGAAAATTCTTCCTGCATGTACAGATGAGGTGAGTGTGCAAATGCACGGCAGCTGCAATATAACGTGGATAAAAATGAGGATTATCCACCTTGGAGGCAAAAAGACGAAGGCAGAATATTATCTGTGTGGCAGCAGATTAGGAAAAGGGGTGGTGGAACGAGACCTGGCTGTCATGGTACATCAGTCATTGAAAGTTGGCATGCAGGTACAGCAGGCGGTAAAGAAAGCAAATGGAAAGTTGGCCTTCATAGCTAGGGGAGTTGAGTACAGGGGCAGGGAGGTGTTACGACAGTTGTACAGGGCCTTGGTGAGGCCTTACCTGGATTATTGTGTTCACTTTCGCTCTCCTATTCTGAGGAAGGACGTTCTTGCTATTGAGAGAGTGCAGCGAAGGTTCACCAGACTGATTCCGGGGATGGCAGGACTGACATATGAGGAGAGACTGGATCGACTGCGCCTGTATTCACTGGAGTTTAGAAGCATGAAAGGGGATCTCTTAGAAACATAAACAATTGTGGCGTGACTGGACAGGTGAGATGTAGAAAGTATGTTCCCGATGTTGGAGAAGTACAGAACCAGAGGACACAGTCGAAGGATAAGGGGTTAGATATTTAGGACCGAAATGAGGTGAAACTTCTTCACTCAGAGAGTTTTTAACCTGTGGACTTCCCGACCACAGAGAATCGTTGATGCAAGTTCATTGGATATATTCAAGGGGCAGTTAAATATGGTCCTTACGGATAAAGGGATCAAGGGGTATGGAGAGAAAGCAAGAAACGACTCCTGAGGTGAATGATCAGCCATTATCTTATTGAATGGTAGTACAGGTTCGAAGGGCCGAATGGCCAACTGCTGCACCTATTTTCTATGCTTCCATGTGACGACTATATAATATGTAGAAGAATATAGAAAGGTAAGAGGAAAAATTAAAAAGCATATTAGAAATGCTAAGAGAGACCACGATCAATTCTTGGCCAGTAAAATTAAGGAAATTGCTAAGATGTTCTTTCAATATCTTTAAAATAAGAAGGTAACCAAAGAAAGGATAAGGCCTATTAGAGACCACGAGAGTAATCTTTGAGAAGATGTTTGAAAGATTCTTAACCAGTACGTTGCATCCGTTTTCATTAAGGAAAGGGGCAATTCAGATATTGCTATCGAGGCGGAGGGTGATATTCTGGATGAAATAAATTTAATGAGAGAGGAAGTATTATGGGCGTTTGGCAACATTGAAAGTAAATACCTCCCCAGGCCTGGGGAAAAGCATCCCAGGCTGTTGAGCGAAGTAAAACAGGAAATATCAGAAGCCTTGAACATCATTTTCCAGTGCACTTTGGATTTTGGCATGGTGCCCGAGAAATGGAGGTTTGCTAATGCAGTACCCTTGTTAAAGAAGGGAGAAATGGATGGGTCATGTATTACAGGCAGTCAGCCTAACCTCAGTGCCGGGAAAATTATTGGAAAAAATCCTGAAAACAGGAGAACTGTATATTTGGGAAGGCAAGGATTTATTAGGGCAGTCAACAGAGACTTATTAAGGAAAGTTGGTGTTTGACTAACCTGATTGATTTGTTGGAGGAGTTGACAAGATAGTCGATGAGGGTAGTGCATACGATCTGTTGTACAAAGACTTCAGCAAAACTTTTGGGCAGGTCCCATATGGAACACTGGCAACGAAGGTTAAAGCCCATTGGATCAGTGCAATGTGGGAGGTCAGATCCAACGTTGTTTTGGTGCTCGGAAGCAACGGGTACTAGTTTATGGATGTATATGCAAATAGAAGGACGTTTACAATGCAGTTCCGCAGGGCTCAGTGCTCGGTACCTTGCTTTTTGTGGTATATACCAACGATCTAGATTTGAATATAGGAAGTATGATTAAGAAGTTTGCAGAAAATACTAAAATTGGCCATGAGCTTGATAATGAAGAGGAAAGTCATGGGCTGCAGGAGAATATAAATCTTCTGGTAAGCTGGGCATAGCAGTGGCAAATAGAATTTAAGTCGGAGTAGTGTGAAGCAACGCACTTTGAGAGGGCTAATAAGGAAAGAGTATACACATTAAGCGGTAGGCCACTTAATAGTGCAGACGAACAAAAGGACCTTGGAGTGCTTGCCCACAGATCCATTAAAGTTGCAGGCCAGCTGGATAGGTTGGTTACAAAGGCATGCAGAATGTTTGCCTTTATTGGCCGAATGGAATATAAGTGCAGCGAGGTTATGCTTATATTGTTTAATACCTTTGTTAGGCCACAGCTGGAGTAGTGCATGCAACTCTGCTCGACGTATTATAAGAAGGACGTGATTGCACTAGGGAGGGTGCCGAGGACATATGCGAGGATGCTGCCTGGAATATAGAATCTCAGTTATAGGCAGATTGGATAGGTTGGGCTTGTTCTCATTGGAACAGAAGTCTTTGAGAGGAGACCTCATTGAGGTGTAAAACATATTGAGGAGCCTGGACATAGTGGACAGCAGGGGCCTATTTCAATTGCTGAAGTGATCTATTACGAGGTTGCACAGTTTTAATGTGTTTGGTGGAAGGTTTAGAGGGGAGCTGACTGGGGCGAGGGTGTGCTTTTTTAAGCAGAGGGTTGTGGGGATCTGGAACTCACTGCCTGGAAGAGTGGTGGATGCATAAACACTCTCCACTTTAAAGTGATGGTTGGATGCCCACATAGAAGATGAGAAGGGGGATTGATTAATGGGAAATCTGGAAATGGCTGAGTGCTTAAACAATTATTTTGCTTCGGTCATCTCAGTGGAAGACACAAAAACCATGCCAAAAATTGCTGGTCACAGGAATATGGGAAGGGAGGACCTTGAGATAATCACGATCACTCGGGGGATAGTGCTGGACAGGCTAACGGGACTCAAGGTACACAAGTCCCCTGTTCCTGATGAAATGCATCCCAGGGTATTAAAAGAGATGGCGGAAGTTAGAGCAGATGCATTCCTTATAATCTACCAAAATTCTCTGGACTCTGGGGAGGTACCAGCGGATTGGAAAGCAGCTAATGTAAAGCCTCTGTTTAAAAAAGGGGGCAGACAAAAGGCAGGTTACTGTCGGCCGGTTAGTTTAACATCTGTAGTGGGGAAAATGCTTGAAGCTATCATTAAGGAAGAAACAGCGGGACATCTAGATAGGGAAAGTGCAATCAAGCAGACGCAGCATGGATTCATGAAGGGGAAATCATGTTTAACTAATTTACTGGAACTCTTTGAGGATATAACGAGCATGGTGGATAGAGGTGTACCGATGGATGTGGTGTATTTAGATTTCCAAAAGGCATTCGATAAGGTGCCACACAGAAGGTTACTGCAGAAAATAAATGTATGCGGAGTCAGAGGAAATGTAGTAGCATGGATCGAGTATTGGCTGGCTAACAGAAAGCAGAGAGTCTGGATAAATGGGTCCTTTTCGGGTTGGAAATCGGTAGTTAGTGGCGTGCCACAGAGATCGGTGCTGGGACCACAACTGTTTACAATATACATAGATGACCTGGAAGAGGGGACAGAGTGTAGTGTAACAAAATTTGCAGATGACCCAAAGATTAGTGGGAAAGCGGGTTGTGCAGAGGACACAGAAAGGCTGCAAAGAGATTTAGATAGGTTAAGCGAATGAGCTAAGGTTTGGCAGAAGGAATACAATGTCGAAAAGTGTGAGCTCATTCACCTTGAATAAAAAACAGTAAAAGGGAATACTTTTTGAATGGGGAGAAATTACAACATGCTGCGGTGCAGAGAGACCTGGGGTTCCTTGTGCATGAATCCCACAAAGTTAGTTTGCAAGTGCAGCAGGTAATCAGGAAGGCGAATGGAATGTTGGCCTTCATTGCGAGAGGGATGGAGTAAAAAAGCAGGGAGGTCTTGCTGAAAATGTATCGGGTATTGGTGAGGCCGCACCGAGAGTACTGCGTGCAGTTTTGGTCACTTTACTTAAGGAAGGATATACCAGCTTTGGTGTGGGTACAGAGACGATTCACGAGGCTGATTCCGGAGATGAGGGGGTTACCTTATGATGATAGATTGAGTAGACTGGGTCTTTACTCGTTGACGTTCATGAGGATGAGGGGTGATCTTATGGAAATAATTAAAATAATGAAAGTGATAGACAAGATAGAGGTAGAGAGGTTGTCTGCACTGGTCGGGGAGACTAGAACTAGTGGGCACAGACTCAAAATAGGGGGGAGCCAATTTAAAACCGAGTTGAGAAGGAATTTCTTCTCTCAGAGGGTTGTGAATCTGTGGAATTCTCTTCCCAAGGAAGCAGTTGAGGCGTGCTCATTGAATGTATTCAAGTCACAGATAGATAGATTTTTAACCAATAAGCGAATTAAGGGTTACGGAGAGCGGGCGGGTAATTGGAGCTGCGTCCAAGGCCAGATCAGCCATGATCTTGTTAAATGGCGGAGGAGGCTCGAGGGTGTAGATGGCCTCCTCCTGTTCCAATATTCTTATGTTCTTATGTTCTTATGAGCGACAATGCATCTCTCGACAACCAGAAACATGGATCTAGAGAACTCAACGCACCGAAACAATATAACCCTTCTTTAAAATATCTTCTCCCACACCCGAATTTAATGGCACACCTGTGAAGGGTTCATGTGCCGCAGAAAACCGGTTGAGAACCAGTGATCTCGAAGATGCACTGCAGCAACTCGCCTAGGCTTCTGCAACAGCGTTGAAGGACATGGGCAGCAGGTTAACGGGAGCACCATCACCTTTCAAGTTCCCCTCCAAGTTTCAAATCATACGGACTTGAAAATATACCATTGTTGCTTCATCATCAGTGGGTCAAAATCCTGTAAGTCGCTCCCTAACAGTCCCGTCACCAAATGGACAGCAGTGGTTCAAAAGGCGGCTCCCCACCACCTTGTCAAGGGAATTTAGGGATGGGCAATACAAGCTGGCCTTGCCAGCGATGCCAAATATCAGGAATTAATTACATTAAATTAAAAAATGAATGACTATATTTGTAAGATAGCAAAGCTTTGATCTGATCCATCAGTTGTCACATCAAAGCTCTGTTTAGTGTGAACATTTTCCTGTGTTCTATCTTCACGATGTTTGCATCTCATTTTCAGTAGGCCTGCTGCCGCATCTGGCATGTTATTCCATCCTTCTCATTGAACCAGTGTTGATCCTCTGTTTAGAAGGTGACGGGTGAGTGAGGGACATGGTGGGCCATAAGGTGACAGATTGTGTGGAATAAAATTCTGCTGCTGCTGATATTGGACAGCACCTTATGAATGCCCAGATTTCAGCTGCTAGATCTGTTCAGAATCGATTCCATTTAACACAGTGGTAGTGACAGACAACACGATGCAGAGTATCCTCCATGTGAAGACGTGACTTGGTATCCACAATTATTGTGCACTGTTCACTCCTACCAAAACTGTCAAGATGCATCTGCGATGACAGATTGATGAGGAGGAGGTCAAGTTGTTTTTTCCCTGTCGGAGAGGCAATACAGAGGGAGGTCTGCACTGTCGCAGTTGCTGTCAATCGGATGAGACCTGAAACCGAAGCCCGATCTGCCCTCCGAGCTGGATGTAAAACTAAGATACCAGCACCCCAGCCCCACCTTGAAAAATAAAATAAATGACCACCACGCTCTAACCAATTAAACCAATCGGCCTTGCGTTCAGGCATTTGTTTCCGACGCTGTAAAAAGAAACAAGTAGCATTTGCACTTTTGGAAGAAGAGCAGGAGAGCTCACCCCGGTGTCCTGGGGCCAATGTATATCGGTCAACCAACATGTGGTCTCTATTACAGTGTGGATTCTTGCTGGCGCAAATCTGCTTTTCCATTCCCTGTAGTACAATAGTGATTGCACTTTACATCTACTTTATAGGCTTTGAATCGCTTTGGGAAATCCTGAGGTGAAAGTCGCGATTACAGCTTCGGAAACAAATGCCTGAGCGCAAGGCCGATTAGTTCAATTGGTTAGAGCGTGGTGGTCATTTATTTTATTTTTCAAGGTGGTGCTGGGGTGCTGGTATCTTAGTTTTCGTATTTTAGAGCAGTTTAAAAATGTAGGATCGGAACTCACACGGGACCTACAATACTGCAAAACCTTACTTCTGCTGAGAGCTCATGGATCTGCAAAGCAAATACTGCATTTAATGAACAATTCCACAACCCTCCGGGACATTGTGACTTCTCGTATTTCAATCAGTGAATGGCTCACTGACGCTTAATTGGATTGCAGTGCAAATATGCAATTGAAATAAATACAATATCTGTGTGTTCGCTCACATTCAGCATTAGTCTGTTATAGAAACATAGAAACATAGAAAATAGGTGCAGGAGCAGGCCATTCAGCCCTTCTAGCCTGCACCGCCATTCAATGAGTTCATGGCTGAACATGAAACTTCAGTACCCCCTTCCTGCTTTCACGCCATATCCCTTGATCCCCCGAGTAGTAAGGACTTCATCTAACTCCCTTTTGAATATATTTAGTGAATTGGCCTCAACTACTTTCTGTGGTAGAGAATTCCACAGGTTCACTACTCTCTGGGTGAAGAAGTTTCACCTTATCTCGGTCCTAAATGGCTTACCCCTATCCTTAGACTGTGACCCCTGGTTCTGGACTTCCCCAACATTGGGAACATTCTTCCTGCATCCAACCTGTCCAAACCCGTCAGAATTTTAAACGTTTCTATGAGGTCCCCTCTCACTCTTCTGAACTCCAGTGATTACAAGCCCAGTTGATCCAGTCTTTCTTGATAGGTCAGTCCCACCATCCTGGGAATCAGTCTGGTGAATCTTCGGTGCACTCCCTAAATAGCAAGAATGTCCTTCCTCAAGTTAGGAGACCAAAACTGTACACAATACTCCAGGTGTGGCCTCACCAAGGGCCTGTACAACTGTAGCAACACCTCCCTGCCACTGTACTCAAAGCCCCTCGCTATGAAGGCCAACATGCCATTTGCTTTCTTTGCCGCCTGCTGTACCTGCATGCCAACCTTCAATGACTGATGTACCATGACACCCAGGTCTCGTTGCACCTTCCCTTTTCCTAATCTGTCACCATTCAGATAATAGTCTGTCTCTCTGTTTTTTACCACCAAAGTGGATAATCTCACATTTATCCACATTATACTTCATCTGCCACGCATTTGCCCACTCACCTAACCTATCCAAGTCACTCTGCAGCCTCATAGCATCCTCCTCGCAGATCACACTGCCACCCAACTTAGTGTCATCCGCAATGAGATACTACATTTAATCCGCTCGTCTAAATCATTAATGTACAATGTAGACAGCTGGGGCCCCAGCACAGAACCCTGCGGTACCCCACTAGTCACTGCCTGCCATTCCGAAAAGTACCCATTTACTCCTACTCTGTGCTTCCTGTCTGACAACCAGTTCAAAATCCACGTCGGCACACTACCCCCAATCCCATGTACTTTAACTTTGCACATTAATCTCCTGTGTGGGACCTTGTCGAAAGCCTTCTGAAAGTCCAAATATACCACATCAACTGGTACTCCTTTGTCCACTTTATTGGAAACATCCTCAAAAAATTCCAGAAGTTTTGTCAAGCATGATCTCCCTTTCACAAATCCATGCTGACTCGGAACTATCATGTCACCATTTTCCAAATGCGCTGCTATGACATCCTTAAAAATTGATTCCATCATTTTACTAACTACTGAGGTCAGGCTGACCGGTCTATAATTCCCTGCTTTCTCTCTCCCTCCTTTTTTTAAAAAGTGGGGTTAATTTGGCTACCCTCCACTCGATAGGAACTGATCCAGATTCAATGGAATGTTGGAAAATGACTGTCAATGCATCCGCTATTTCCAAGGCCACCTCTTTAAGTACTCTGGGATGCAGTCCATCAGGCCCTGGGGATTTATCGGCCTTCAATCCCATCAATTTCACCAACACACTTTCCCGACCAATAAAGATTTCCCTCAGTTCCTCCTCCTTACGAGACCCTCTGACCACTTTTATATCCGGAAGGTTGTTTGTGTCCTCCTTAGTGAATACTGAACCAAAGTACTTGTTCAATTGGTCTGCCATTTCTTTATTCCCCGTTATGACTGCCCCTGATTCTGACTGCAGGGGACCTACATTTGTCTTTACTAACCTTTTTCTCTTTACATACCTATAGAAACTTTTGCAATCCGCCTTTATTTTCCCTGCAAGCTTCTTCTCGTACTCCATTTTCCCTGCCCTAATCAAACCCTTTGTCCTCCTCTGCTGAGTTCTAAATTTATCCCAGTCCCCAGGTTCGCTGCTATTTCTGGCCAATTCGCATGCCATTTCCTTGGCTTTAATACTATCCCTGATTTCCCTAGATAGCCACAGTTGAGCCACCTTCCCTTTTTTATTTTTACGCCAGATAGGAATGTACAATTGTTGTAATTCATCCATGCGGTCTCTAAATGTCTGCCATTGCCCATCCACAGTCAACCCCTTAAGTATCATTAGCCAATCTATCTTAGCCAATTCATGCCTCATACCTTCAAAGTTACCCTTCTTTAAGTTCTGGGCCATGGTCTCTGAATTAACTGTTTCATTCTCCATCCTAATGCAGAATTCCACCATATTATGGTCACTCTTCCACAACGGGCCGCGGACAATGAGATTGCTAATTAATCCTCTCTCATTACACAACACCCAGTCTAAGATGACCTCCCCCCTAGTTGGTTCCTCGACATATTGGTCTAGAAAACCATCCCTTATGCACTCCAGGAAATCCTCCTCCACCGTATTGCTTCCAGTTTGGCTAGCCCAATCTATGTGCATATTAAAGTCACCCATTAGAACTGCTGCACCTTTATTGCATGCACTCCTAATTTCCTGTTTGATGCCCTCCCCAACATCACTACTACTGTTTGGAGGTCTGTACACAACTCCCACTAACGATTTTTGCCCTTTAGTGTCCTGCAGCTCTACCTGTATAGATTCCACATCATCCAAGCTAATGTCTTTCCTAACTATTGCATTAACCTCCTCTTTAACCAGCAATGCTACCCCACCTCCTTTTCCTTTTATTCTATCCTTCCTGAATGTTGAATACCCCTGGATGTTGAGTTCCCAGCCCTGATCATCATGGAGCCACGTCTCCGTAATCCCAATCACATCATATTTGTTAACATCTATTTGCACAGTTAATTCATCCACCTTATTGCGGATACTCCTTGCATTAAGACACAAAGCCTTCAGGCTTGCTTTTTTCACACCCTTTGTCCTTCTAGAATTTTGCTGTACAGTGGCCCTTTTTGTTCTTTGCCTTGGGTTTCTCTGCCCTCCACTTTTCCTCATCTACTTTCTGTCTTTTGCACTTGCCTCATTTTTGTCTCCCTCTGTCTCCCTGCATAGGTTCCCATCCCCCTGCAATATTAGTTTAACTCCTCCCCAACAGCACTAACGAACACTCCCCCTAGGACATTGTTTCCGGTCCTGCCCAGGTGCAGACCGTCCGGTTTGTACTGGTGCCACCTCCCCCAGAACCGGTTCCAATGCCCCAATAATTTGAATCCCTCCCTGCTGCACCACTGCTCAAGCCATGTATTCTTCTGCGCTATCCTGCGATTCCTACTCTGACTAGCACGTGGCACTGGTAGCAATCCCGAGATTACTACTTTTGAGGTCCTACTTTTTAATTTAGCTCCTAGCTCCTTCAATTCTTTTCGTAGGATCTCATCCCTTTTTTTACCTATGTCGTTGCTACCAATGTGCACCACGACAACTGGCTGTTCTCCCTCCCATTTCAGAATGGCCTGCACCCGCTCCGAGACATCCTTGACCCTTGCACCAGGGAGGCAACATAACATCCTGGAGTCTCGGTTGCGTCCGCAGAAACGCCTATCTATTCCCCTCACCATCGAATCCCTTATCACTATCGCGCTCCCAATCTTTTTCCTGCCCTCCTTTGCAGCAGAGCCACCGACGGTGCCATGAACTTGGCTGCTGCTGCCCTCCCCTGATGAGTCATCCTCCCCAACAGTACTCAAAGCGGTGTATCTGTTTTGCAGGGGGATGACCACAGGGGACCCCTGCACTATCTTTCTTGCACTGCTCTTCCTGCTGGTCTTCCATTCCCTATCTGACTGTGGACCCTTCTCCTGCGGTAAGACGAACTCACTACACGTGATACTCACGTCATTCTCAGCATCGTGGATGCTCCAGAGTGAATCCACCCTCAGCTCCAATTCCGCAACGCGGATAGTCAAGAGCTCGAGGCGGATACACTTCCCACACACGTAGCGCCCAGGGACACCGGAAGTGTCCCGAGTTCCCACATGGTACAGGAGGAGCATATCACGTGACCGAGCTCTCCTGCCATGTCTTAACCTTAGATACCCTTAAATTGGTAATAACAATGTTACAGTTCACTTACTGATATAAAAAAGAAAATAAAAGCTACTCACCAATCACCAGCCAATCACTTACCCCATTGGCTTTGACGTCACTTTTTGATTACTTTCTACTTCTATTTTGCTTTCTCTCCCGCTGTAGCTGCACCGGTATGCTTTTGATAGGTCGCTCCCCTCTCACCAACTGCCGCTGTCTCTCGATCTCCTGCTGGGCTTTTGATAGGTCGCACCCCTCTCACCAACTTTCTCTGGCTCTCGATCTCCCGCTGGGCTTTTGATAGGTCGCTCCCCTCTCACCAACTTTCTCTGGCTCTCGATCTCCCGCTGGGCTTTTGATAGGTCGCTCCCCTCTCACCAACTGCCGCTGGCTCTCGATCTCCCGCTGGGCTTTTGATAGGTCGCTCCGCTCTCACCAACTGCCGCTGGCTCTCGATCTCCCGCTGGGCTTTTGATAGGTCGCTGCCCTCTCACCAACAGCCGCTGGCTCTCGATCTCCCGCTGGGCTTTTGATTGGTCGTTCCCTTCTCACCCACTGCCGCTGGCTCTCGATCTCCCGCTGGGCTTTTGATAGGTCGCTCCGAAGATGATATTTGGCCGGTTGATATTTTCAGAAGATTGCAGATTCGAGTCATGTCGTGCTCATTGCATGAAATCTTGTTCAACTTTATAATACCAAATCACGTTCGCATTCATCAGCTGAAGGTGATTTCCGCGCAAACATTGCAAGGCTCTTTGTTAAAATATATTTATTTCATTCTGTTTCTATGTATATTTCTCACTGATCTTTGCAAACAGTTTCCAATAAACTAAACAATAATTAATGCCGATAAAGTATTCGTGATTCCAAATCGAACAACTGCTTCGCGTCAATAAGTTTAATAACAGAGAGTGGAGGAAATAGTGATCAGATTCTGGTCCAATGATAGCAACAGGAAGCCCATTAAAGAATATTTTTTTTGGTAGCATCGCTGCCAGGAGAGCTCGAATGTGCGTGGGGAAACCCTGTTATATTTCGTGCCAACGCCATAACAACTCAGCCATCGCAGCTACACCATAGAACTGCTTTAATAGTCGAAAGGTCGGTGGAAAATATCAGCCAATTGGCCTACATCTTTTGATGTCTCTCCCAGTCGATTTGAACATTAAATCGTAGTATCGTAGGATCTGACAGCATAGAAAGGAGCAATTCGGCCAGAAGTAAAAGGATTTACTAATCGGGAAATTCTGATCAAATTTGGGAGCTTTTCTCCAGACAAGCCAAGGCAGATACTGACTGTAGCATTATGAATGGTTTTGATCGTATCCAGGTGAAGATAATATTTGCTATTGTACAGGAGTTCAGAACTAGTCGTCGTAGATATAACAAAGTCACCGATAAATTCAGTGGACAAATCAACAGTAACTTATTTACCAAAGAATGGTTAGAATGTGGAAGATGCTACCACGAGCAGTAGTTGAGGCGAAAAGCTCAGATGCATTTAAGAGAGTGTTAAGTGAGCACATGTGTGACAAAAGATTCGATCGTTATGCTGAGAGGATGAAGTGAATTAGTGCAGGAAACCGCTCGTGTACAGCATTAACTACTGTGAAACCTGTTAGGGAAAAAGATCTATTAAAGTGGTGGAGACTCAATACAACATCATGTAACACCACTTTTAAACATCAACAACAACCTGTATTTATAAAGCGCTTCTAATGTAGTGAAACGTCCCCAAATGCTTCGCTGGAGCGTTATGCAATAACAATTTGACATCGAGATGCATACGTAGAAAGGCTTGGTCAAACAGGTATGGTTGATAATGAGGAAGAATGCTGCAGACTGCAGGAAGATATCACTGAACTGGCCAAGTGTGCAGGAGGTTGGTTTATGCAATTCAAATCGGAAAAGTGTGAGGTAGTACATTTTGGTAGGGCTAATAAGGCAAGGGAATACTTATTAAATGAATGACTCTGAGAACTGCAGAAGAGCAAAGGGACCTTGGAGTCTATATCCACAGATCCCTGAATGTAGCAGGCCAGGTAGATAAGGTGGTTGGTAGATAAGGTGGTTAAGAATCAACACGGAATGCTTGCCTTTATTAGCTGAGCCATCGAATACAAGAGCGCGGACGTTGTCCATGGATTGTGTAAAACATTAGTAAGACTACAGCTAGAGTACTACGTGCTGTTCTGGTCACCGAATTGCAGGAAATATCTGATTGCACTCGTGAGGGGACAGAGTCGATTCATTAGAATGTTGTCTGGATGGATAATTTAGCTGTGAGAAAAGATTGGACATGCCGGGCTTGTTTGCTTTGGAACAGAGGAGCCTGAGTGTGGACCTTACTGAAGTGTATAAAATTATGAGTGGCCCAGATAGAGTGCATAGGATGGATCCTTTCCCTTATCAGAATGATCAACAATCAGAGTGCATTGTGTTAAAGTAATTGGTAGGCTGGTGGAGGTTATGTAAAGGGAAATGTTTTCACCCAGAGGGTGCTGGTGGTCTGGAAATCGCTGCTTGAAAGGGTGGTAAAATCAGAAGCCATCACTACTTTAAAAAATACTTGGATGTACACTTGAAGTGCCGTAATCTACAGGGCTATGAACCAAGAGCTGGAAAGTGGGATTAGGCTGGATTGCTGTTTGTTGGACTGCACGGACGTGATGAGCTGAAATTGCCTCCTTCCGTGCTGTAAATCTCAATGAGTCTCTGACAGGAGCACGTGAATTCAGGTAGAAGGGGGCTCGTTTGGAGCATTAATTCTAGAAAATCCAATTGGAGAAAATGGTCACTTTCTGTGGTGCAAACTATATTACATTGTGTAGCACATGTATGATGCAACAAAAACTTGTATTTATACAGTGCCTTTAATGTAATGAAACGTTCCAAGGCACTTCTGAAGAAAAGTATGCGATAATAATTTGAATCCGAGACGCATAAGTAGAAATTAGCACAGGTGACTAAAAGCTTGTCAAACAGGTATGTTTGATAATGAGGAAGAACGCTGCAGACTGCAGGACGATATCAATCAACTGGTTAGGTGGACAGAAAAGTGGCTAATGAGCAAATGAATTTGGGGAGTGCTAATAAGGCAAGGGAATAAAAATTAATGGTAGGTCACTGAATAGTGCAAAGGAGCAAAGTGACCTTGGAGTGTATTGACACAGATGCCTGACAGTAGATCACCAGGTAAATAAGGTGGTTAAGAGCAAAACGGAATACTTGCCTTTATTAGCTGACTTATAGAATACAAGAGAGGTGAAGTTGTGCTTGAATTGTGTCAAACTCTAGTTAGGACCCAGCTGGAGTACTGCGTGCTGTTCTAGTCACCGAATTACAGGAAAGATCTGATTGCACTCGTGAGGGTAGAGAGTTGATTTACGCAGATGTTGCCTGGAATGGAGAATTTAACTATGAGGAAAGTTTTTATAGCCTGGGTTTGGTTTCTTTGGAACAGAGGAGTCTGAGGGTGGACCTTACTGTAGTGATTAAAATTCTGAGTGATCTAGGATAGAATGCATTTATAGGATATATTTCCCTTAGCAGAGTGGTCAACAACGAGAGTGTACAGATCAAAAGTAATTGTTATGAGGGTAGAGCGGAGTTGAGGGGAAATGTTTTCATCCAGAGGGTGGTGGGGGCCTGCAAATCACGGAGGCAGAAGCTCTCACCACATTTAAGAAGTATTTGGATGTGCTATTGAAGCGCTGTAATCTATAGGACTACGGACCAAGAGCTGGAAAGTGGAATTCGGCTGGATAGCTCTTTATCGGATGGCGCACACAAGATGTGATGAAAAGGCCTCCTCTCGTGCTGCAAATTTATTTGAGTCTATGACAACGCATCCCTTTTAAATAGACACATAAGGATCGGGGACATAAAGCACATCCCTTTTGAACAAACATAGATTAATCCAGGACTGACAGCACATCCCTTTTAAAGAGGAACAGAATGATGAGAGACTGACAGCACATCACTTTTTAAAGAGACACAGAATGACAAGGACTGACAGCGCATACCTTTTAAACAGACACAGAATGATCCAGTCGCGATGAAAGTTCATCGATCTGAAGCGTCAACACTGTTTCTCTCTCCGCATATTCTGCCTGGCCAGCTGAGAGTTTCCAGATGTTACTGTTTTCAGTTCAGATTTCCGGCAGCAACATTATTTTACTTTTGTCTTGACGCAGCTCTGTGGCACAATGGACAGCGCATTGACTTTCTAGTTAATGGTATGTAAAGCATACAAAGGTTGTGGCTTCGTGTCGGATTTTGGGTCAGAATTTCGTTTTTCCTGGACCGCCCAATACATTTTGCAGCATATTGACACTTCAGAGAGGGAAACTGCGGCCCGTGCACTTCCTGTTACGCAATCCCACCCACTTTTCATCTCAGTTCTCTTAGCATCCTGAGTCTATTCCGCAGGAACAGCAGCAGGCCATCGAGCCTGTTACACAAGGACTGGAGGAGTCCACTGACACCTCAAGCTAGTTGCAGGGCAGAGGAAGATGCAATTCAGCTCCTCGAGCCTGTTGTACAAGAATAGTAGAAGTCCATTCGGTCGCTCAACCCTATTGCATAGATGACGAGGAGGCAATGCAGACACACGAAGCTGTTGCATAGGAATAGGAGGAGGCTAATAAAACCTTCGAGCTTGTTACATAAGGCCCAAGTTTCCACAAGAATAAAAACGGGCGCCTCTACGAGCTGGGCGCCCGTTTTTCGCGCCTAAAACGGCGCCTAAAATAAGCCTCGGTATTCTCACCCTAACTGTAGGTCCTCTGGCCCTCGGCGCAGCCAGCACGAGCTGTGGGGGTGCGGAGCCAGGTCCCTGCGCTAAAACAGTGCCGGGACCTAAGCACATGCGCGCTACAGTGGGCACGCAAGTGCAGTAGCTCCAGGCGCCGAACTGTGTGGGAGGGGCCCGAAGCACGCAGCCCCTAGCCCTGGCTGAATGGCCTCACTGGGGCTGCGTGAATAAGGCTCCTCCCACGGCCAGCTCCTGCTACCCGCCCCCCGCCGCCCCCGACCAGACACGACACCCGCTCCCCGCTGCCTCCAGACCAGACCCGACACCCGATCCCCCCCACGCCGACCAGACCTGATACCCGCTATCCCCCACCCCGCCCGGACACGAGACCCGACACCCGCTGCCCCCCCCGACTGACCCGACCCGCGCTGCTGTAACCGCTCCCCGCCCCCCCCGACTGCACCCAACCCGACCCGCGCACCCGCCCCCCCCCACCACTGGACCCGACTCCCGCTCCCGCAATGGATCCGATCCGACCTGACCTCCCCCTCCCCCCCTCCCCCCCACTCTCTCTCCCCCTCCCCCCACCACTCTCTCTCTCCCTCCCGCCCCCCTCTCTCCATCCCCCTCTCTCTCCCTCCCCCTCTCTCTCTCTCTCTTCCGCCTCTCCCGCTCAGCGGCACGAACGGCTGCAGAATTCTCCCTGGCTGAAGCACTTTCACACAGGTAGGAAGATGGTTTATTTAATATTTTCTTGGCTTATAAATGTTTATTCAGGTTGGATTTATTTGTATAATATAAGTAAGGATTTATTGTAGAATTTCATGAGTTCCCTTCCCCCCCGCTCCCGCCCCACCTCGTTCTGGACGCCTAATTTGTAACCTGCGCCTGATTTTTGAATGTGTAGAACAGGTTTTTGCAGTTCTACAAAAATCTTCACTGGCTCCATTCTACTTTAGTTTGGAGTACGTTTTCACTGTGGAAAGTTTGAAATCAGGCGTCAGTGGCCGGACACGCCCCCTTTTGAAGAAAAAATTCTGTTCCAAAGTAGAACTGTTCTACCTGACTAGAACTGCAGAAAAAAAATGTGGAGAATTGCGATTTCTAAGATAGTCCGTTCACCACCAGTGGTTCCTAAAAATCAGGCGCAAATCATGTGGAAACTTGGGCCCATAGGAACAGGAGGATGGCAATCCGTCGTTCAACCTGTTGCACAGTAACATTCAGCCCCTCGAGCAAATTACGCAGGAGGGGACCAATCACAGTAGCATGATAGTTATGTCACTGGCCTAGTAATCCAGAGATAGAGGAAATCACAGCGCAACACAAGAGCAGGTAAATTTAAATTTAATTATAGAAATATAAACGTATTAGTAATGGTGACCATTTTGGTAACACATCCATATGCTTCACTAGTCTGCTTTATGGAAGGACATCTGCTGTCCTTACTGGTCTCGGCCTGTATGCAACGGCATGCACACAGCAACTTGGTTAACACTTAAATGCCCACGGAAATGGCCCAGTGAGTTAATTAGTTGCATACGGTGGCACACAACAACCTTCACAAGGGCAATTAGAGATGATCCACAAATGTTGCCCTCACAAGCGATGTCCACATGTTTGAATTAATAGAATAAACCTTGGAACGCCCCGACTGTTACACAGGAACAAAAAATGCCCAAAGCCAGGTTAGCGAATGGGGAGTCAGGAGACAACTAGAACAGTGGATAGCTAGCTGACTTCGAGACAGAAAGCAGAGAGTATGGGTGAAAGAGAGCTGTTCATAGAGGCAGATCGGGTAGTGGTGTTCCACAAGGATCGGTGCTGAAACAACTGATGTTCACAATTTATATTAAAGATTTAGACGAACGAATCAAAAACCACAATTTCTAAATGTGTGGATGACAGCAAATTAGGGGGGATAGTCAATACTGAAAAGGACTGCAACAAATTGCAGGAGCACATTAACAACCCTGTGGAATGGGCATGTAATTATCAAATAAATTTCAAACCATATAAATGTGAGTTAATACATTCTGGTAGGAAGAATATGGAGGTCACTTATTATTGGAGGTTGTCAGTTTCGATGGCGTAGAGGAACAAATGGATCTCAGAGTGCAAATACACAAAACTCTAAAAATTACGACACAGGTTAGCCAACCAATACAAAAGTAAACCAAGCACAAGGTTTTATTTCTAGACGTATAAAGTTGAAAAGTAGCGAAGTTATTCAAAACTTGTACTTGACCTTGGTTAGACCACACTTAGAGTACTGCTAACAGTTCTGCTCACCTATTATTAAAACGATAAAGAGGCATTGCAGAGGTCGCAGGGCAAATTTACAGGGATGATACCAGAACAGCCAACGTATACATATGAGGAAAAGATGAACAGACTAGGTCTATTTTCTCTTGAAAAAGAAGGCTGGTTGGGTGAACTAGGCTTGGTCTACTCGTTACAAGGTAATGGTAGAGTGAGGAATATTTTGGGACATTAGGATAGAGATTGTGTCGAATAAAAATCTGCTGCTGCTGATATCCGACAGCACCCCATGGATGCCAAGTTTGAGCTGCTAGATCTGTTCTGAATCTATTCCATATAGCACAGTGGTAGTGCCAGACAACACGTTTGCAAATTGTCCTTCGTGTGAAGACAGGACTTGGTGTCCACAAGAAGTGTGCAGTATTCACTCCTACCAATATTGACATGGACAGATGCGTCTGCGACAGACAGATTGGTCAGGAGGCGGTCAATTAGGTATTTCTCTATCGGAGTGGCAGTAGTGAGGGAGCAGTGCACTGTCGGACTTAATGTCTTGCGAATGAGACCAAAAACCGATGCCCAACCTGCCCTCGGAACTGGATGTAAAAGATCACACGCCCATTATTCAGAAGAAAAGCAGGGGAGTTCACCCAAGTGTCCTGGGGCCATTATATCTCTCTCGCTATGACATTGTTTGATCTTGCTGACACAAATCTTCCTTTGCATTTCCTACATTACAAAAGTGACCATACTTTAAAACTACTTAATTGGCTGCGAACCGCTTTGAGAATTCCTGACGTGAATGTCGCTGTAGAAATGCTCGTTTTTCTATTATAGCGCTCGCTAAAACGCAACGCAGCAACGTCAGTGGTGTTGATAAAGTTAAGGTCGCGGGTTCGATCCCCGTGTATGCATTTAGTTGTATTTTTGCGGGGGGGGGCGGGGTAGTGTGCTGCTAACTTGTTTTTATTATTTTAGAGTATCTTAAACATTTAAGAGCGAAACTCACACGGGACCTGTAGTACTTTTGAAACAATTCTGCAAAATCTTAGTTCTGCCGAGAGCTCATGGACCTGTGGAGTGTTTCCAGCATTTGATGAGCAATTCGATTAACTCCTGTAATTTGGGACTTCTCGTATATTAATCAGTGAATGGCAAAATACAGCTGATTGGTTTGCAGTGCAAAGTATGGAACTGAAATGAATATAATTCCGATATGCAATCGCTCATTCTGAGCATTTATCTGCTGTGAACTGCAGGGCCGCGTAGCTTACTGTATAATGCATCCGACTTCGTGCGAAATCAGATGTTATCAAAAGAATGCAGGTTCCTAACTTTTGCATCGTTTTGTCAGTACATCACCTGAAGGTGATTTCCTCTTAAGATTATTAATAGTCATCATTTTTCATGCGGTTATATTTCTCACTGATTTTTACAAATAGTTTCCAACAAACACTAATTTTGACAAGTTTCTTGATCCAATAACCAGATTGCTTTAAAATCTTTGTGATCAGGGTACAAATCTCTGCGGGAAAACCCTATTGGATTTCAATTCCAACACCTTTACCACTCGGCCATCGCAGCTACAATGTAAGTTAATTAACTGTTTAATGGTCGGTGCTAATTATCAGACAATTGGCCTGCATGCTTGCAATGTTTTATCTCCAAAGTCATGATAAAAGTTAAATCGTAGAATCATAGAATCACACAACACAGAAGGAAGCAATTAGGCCTGAACTGAAAAGATTTACTTATCGGGAAAGGCTCAAATGACGTGGGAGCTTTTCTCTCGAAAAGACAAGGCAGGTGACTGTAACATATTGAAGCAGTTTGATAGGGTCGACGTGGAGAGAATGTTTGCTATTGGTCATAACTAGAGGTCATATATATACAATAGTCACCGATAAATTCAGTCGGCATTCAAGAGAAACTTCTTTACAAAGAGTGGTTAGGATGTGGAAGATGCTACGAATAGCAGTAATTGAGGCGAATAGCACAGCTGCAGTTCAAATGGTGCTACCTAAGCTCATGAGTGAAAAAGGAATCGAAGGTTGTGCTGATAGGATGAAGTGACGATAGGTAGAATGGGGCTCGTCTGGAGCATGAACTCTGGAAAATCAGTTGAGGAAAATGTTCTCTTCCTGAGATGGAAACTCTACTAAAATTATGTATCGCCGCTTTTAAAAAACAACATCAACTTGTATAGATATAGCGGCGTAGTGAAACGTCCCAAGCTGCTTCACAGGAGTATTACACAATAAAAATTTGACACCTAGCGCAATAATTAGAAATCAGAGCAGGTGTCTAAAAACTTGGTCAAACAGGTATGGCTGATCATGAAGAAGAAAGCTGTAGACTTGCAGGAAGATATCACTGAACTTTCAGGCGGGAAAATGAGTGGTTCGTGGACTTCAAACTGGAGAAGTGTGAGCTAATGCATTTGGGGTGGGCTAATAAGGCAAGTGAATAAAGGTTAAACGGTACTACACTGAAAAGTTTAGAGGAGTAAACGGACATTGAAGAGCATGTCTACAGATCGCTGACGGTAGCAGGCCAGGTAGATAAGGTGGTTTGGAAGGAAGTCTGAATATTTGCATTTATTTGCCGAGACATAGAATACAAGAGTGGGGAAGTTATGCGTGAACTGTGTTAAGCAGTTGTTAGGCCACAGCTAGAGTACTGCTGTTCTACTCAACGTATTACAGGAAATATCTAAATGCAATCGTGAGCGTACAGAGTCGATTTACGAGAATGTTGCCTGGAGAAGATAGCCATGAGGAGCGATTGGATAGGCTGGGGTATTTTTCTTTGCAACAGAGGAGGCTGAGGTGGGACCGTATTGAAGTGTATAAAATGTTCAGGCCTAGATAGAGTGCATAGGACGGATCGATTTCCCTTAGCAGAATGGACAGGAACCATGGGGCATAGACTTAAAGTAATTGCTAGGTATGTAGACAGGATTTGAGGCGAAATGTTTTGACCGGAAGGAGGTGGGTATCTGGAACTCACTGCCTGAAAGGCTGGTCGAGTCAGAAGACCTCGCCAAATTTACAAATAAGTTGGATGTGCACGTGAAGTCCAGTAACCTACAAGGCTACGGAGCAAGAGCTGGAAAGTTGGAGTAGGCTGGATCGTTCCTGATCGGCCGCACGGACACGATGGCTTGAAATGCTCTCCTTCAGTGCTGTAAATTACTATGGTCTATGACAACACAATTGTTTCAAACAGACAGAGGATGATTCGCGACTAACAGCACATCCTATTTAAACAGACACATAATGATCTGGGACTGACAGCACGTTTCTATGAAACAAAAACGGAATGTTTCTGCTCTGTCACCATAACCCTTTTAAAGAGGCACTGAATGATTCAGTTGCGATGAAAGTTAATTGACCTGAAACTCTGATTCTCTGTCCGCAGATTCTGCCGGATCAGCTGAGTGCTTACAGAATTTGCTATTTTTAGTTCAGATTTCTGTCATCAACATTACTTTAATTTTGTATTGCTGCAATATTTGGCACATCTGTGGCGCAATTGATAGCGCATTGGATTTCTAATCAATGATATATAACGCATTCAAAGGTTGCTGTTTCGAGTACCACCAGACTTACTTATTCTCTGAGTTCTCTTGGTGCCCTGAGTAAGTTGTACAGGTGCAAGCAATCGAGCCTGTTCCACAGAGATTGGTGGAGTCCATGATCCACGCATGCCAGTTACAAAGGACAGGAGGAAGCCATTCAGCTATTTGAACCTATGATATAAAAATAATCGAAATCTATTCGGACACACGAACCAGTTGCATAGCAATGCCCAATCTACGAACCTGTTACACAAGGACATGATGAGTCTATTAACCCCTTTAGCTTGAGGCACAGGCCAGGCGGAAGCTTCATGAGCCTGTTTTACAAGAAGAGAAGATCCATTTATCCAGTACAACCAATGCATAGGAACAGCCCCCAGCCCCTCGAGCACGTTGCACAGGCGGAGGTCAAACATATTACCATGATGGTTATGACACTGGACGAGACAACCAGAGAGATGAAATCACAGCCCACCAGGAGAGCAGGGGGAATTTAAATGTAATTAAATCAATCTGGAATTTTAAAGCAAACCCATCTGTTTGATTATTCACCATTAGCGAAAGAAAGCGGCCGTCCTGAATAGTCTGGGCATATATATGACTCCAGACGCACAGCAATGTTGTTGACACTTAACGGCCCTCTTAAATGGCCGAGCGTTCCACTCAATAGCAACATGTGGTTCCCCACCACTTCACAAGGACAGTTAGAGATGGACAATAAATACTGCCCTTGCTAGCGATGTACACAAGCATGAATGAATAAAAGTAAAATTAGAAAGCAGAGAGTACGAGTAAAAGTTCATTTTTCATAGTGGTAGAAGATGGGTAGTTGTCCTCCAGAAGGATCGGTGCTGGAATAACTGTTGTTCACAATTATATCAACGATTTAGACCTAGGAATCAAAAATACAATTTCTAAATTTGCGGTGACAATAAATTAGAGGCGATAGTTAATATTGAGGATGACTGCAACAAATTACACGAGGACATTAATTAACTTGCATAATGCGCATATAATTGGCAAATTAATTTCTAACCATGTAAATGTGAGGTATTGCATTTAGGTAGGATGAATAGGTAAGCCCCTTATTACTTGGAGTGTGCCAGTCTGGGTGGCATAGAGTAACAAAAGGATCGCGAAGTACAAATATACAACACTGTATATAAGTTACTGCACGGGTTAGCAAGGCCATAAAAAACAAACCAAGTGCTAGAATTTATGTCTCGACGTATAACATTAAAATGTAGCGACGTTATGCTAAACCTGTATCTAACCTTGGTTTGACCACAATTAGAGCACTGTGTACAGTTATGTCCGCCATATTATAAAAACGGTATAGGGGCATTGCACAGAATGGAGAGAAGATTTACCAGAAGAGCCAGTGTATACATCTCAGGAAAGGATGAAGAGGCTGGGTCAATTTTCTCTTGAAAGGCGACATAATAGACACAATTAAAATTATGAAAGTTATTGATGGAGTGCTTGCAGTAGGAATGTTCTGCTTGTGCTGAAGAGCATAACCAGAGGCCATCAATATAACATACTTACCATGAAATCAGATAAGGAATTGAGAAGAAACTCATTTACCCAAAGCGTGGTGAACTTGTGAAACTCGCTACCACAGGGAGTGGTTGAAACGAATAGTATCGCTACATTTAAGGAATGGCTAGACAAGCATATGAAGGAGAAGGTAATAGCGGGTTAGGATAATATATTTAGATGAGGAACGACGAGAGCAGGTTCCAGTGCTGCATAACCGACTGCCAGGGTTGAATGGCCTGTTTATGTACCGGAAATCCGAAGTAATCCAACGTAATCCTAAGTGAACCGAATTCACAGGAAGTGGAAGAAGCCATGCAGGACCTTGAATCTTTTACTCCGAAGCAGTCTATCATCCCCTCAAACATGTCCAGTAGGAATAGGAGGCGGCCATTCAGCTTTTCAGGCATCTTACATAAGTACATGATGCGGGTGATTCAGCATCTTCCAGACAGTTTTTGGAATTATAACTTGCTATTCAGCCCCTCGAATCTGTTCTATAGGATCAAAGGGAAGCCATTCAGCACATATAGTTTGTTGCACTAGAAAATCAGGTGGTCTTCAAATTCTCGAGCATTTTACAAAGAACAGGGGAAGGATATACAGCCCATAGAGTCTGGTTAAAAAGGAACAGGAGGATTTCATTCAGCCACTCAAGCCTATTACATAGGAGCTGAAGGAGACTATTCCTCCCCTTGACCCAGTTACACAGGTGCGGGATGAAACTAAGGGTATGGTAGCACAGTGGTTATGTGGTTATCTTACTCGTGTAGTAATTCACAGGCATGTACACAAATTCAAACATGGATTCTGGGGTATGTAAATTCAGTTTGTTAAATACATCTGGATTTAAAAAGCTTTTATCCTGTCTTTCCTCATCCAACTCTATCAGCATAATGCTCTATTCCCTAATAAGGTTACCTAACCCACCACTTAAAATCATCTACAGTATTTGTTTCAACCACTCCGTGTGGTAACGAGTTCCACATTCTCAGCATTATCTGCGCAAATAAGTTGACATTTGACTTTTTGGTGATGATCTTATACTGATCGCCTCTCCTTCTGCTTCCAGTGTCCCTGACTACTCTGTGTGCAGGAAGTGTGCCCAGCTGCAGCTCCTCACAGAACCGCATTGCGGCACTGGAGCTGTGCATGGACTCACTCTGACGCATGCGCGATGCTCAGGATGTAGTGAATAGCACATTTAGTGAGTTGGTCACACCGCAGGTAAAGGTTATACAGGCAGCCAGGGAATTGGTGACCAACAGGTAGAGCAGTGGAAAGATGGTATTGCAGGTGCCCCTGCGGTCATCTCCCTCCAAAACAGATATACCGTTTTGGTACTGTTGTGTCAGATGGCTCATAATGGTCAGGTAGCATCAGCCAGGTTCATAACACCATTGGTGTAGGGGATTCTATTGCAAGGATAATAGATATACATTTCTGCAGGCGCAATTGAGACTCGAGGATGGTACGTTGCCTCCCTGGTGCAAGTGTCAAGGATGTCTCAGAGCGGCTGCAGGGCATTCTGGAGGGGGAGGGTGAACAGCCAGTTGTCATGGTGTATATAGGTACCAACGATATAGGTAAAAAACGGGATGAGGTCCTCGCAAGCTGAAACTAGGGAGCTAGGAGCTAAATTAAAAATTAGGACCTCAAAGTTAGTAATCTCAGGATTGTTACCAGAGCTCGTCAGAGTAGAAATAGCAGGAGTGTTAAGATGAATACATGGCTTGAGGAGTGGTGCAAGAGGGAAGGATTCAAATTGTTGGGACATTCGAAGCCGTTCTGGGGGAGTTGAGACCAGCACAAACAGGACTGTCTGCATGTGGGCAGGACCGGATGCGATGTTCTCGGGGGAGCATTTGTTCGTGCTGTTGGGGAGGGTGAAACCAATATGGCAGCTGGATGGAAATCTATGCTGCTTGTCAGAGGGACGTAAAATGGTGGCAGAATCAAGAGGTAGAAAGGAGATAAGGAAAAGTGGAGAGCAAAGAAATCAAAGTCAAAAATCAAAAAGCTCCACATTACAGCATAATTCGAACAGGACAAAGAGCGTTAATAAAAACCTAAAGGCTCATGGTTTCAATGTGAGGAAAATTCGTAAAATGTTGGATGCATTAACTGCACAGATAAGGAGAAATGGCTCCAGTGTGACCAAGGCTGGGAACTCAACATCCAGGGGTATTCAGTATTCAAGAGGGATAGACATAAAGGATAATGAGGTGTATTGGCGTTGCTGGTTAAATAGGTGATTAACGCAATAGTAAGGAAAGACATTCGCAAGGATGACGTGGAATCTGTATAGTAAGAGCTGCAGAACAACAAAGGGCAAAACACGCTAGTGCGAGTTATTTACAGACCACCAAACATTAGTAGTGAGGTTGTGAACGGCATCAAACAGGAAATTAGGAATGCGTGCAATAAAGGTACAGCAGAAACCATGGGTGAATTTAATCTACATATAGATTGGGCTAAGCAAACTGATAGCAATACGGTGGAGGAGGATTACCTGGAGTGTATAAGAGAAGGTTTTCGGGACCAGTATGTCGAGGAGCCAACGAGAGAGCTGGCCATCCTAGACTTGGGGAAGAGAGACCATAATAATGGAGAACCTTCATTAAGATGGATAATGACACAGTTAATTCAGAGAGGAGGGTCCTGAACTTTAGGAAAGGTAACTTCGATGGTATGAGACATGAATTGACTAGGATATACTGGCGAATGATATTAAAGATTTGAAGGTGGATAGGCAATGGCAGACATATTACAAGGATGCACTTCAATAAGTATGCACCCCTATCTGGCGTAAACATAACACGGTGAACGTGGCTCAACCGTGGATAACTGTGATCGAGTTAAATCCAAGGAAGAGGCTTATCAATTGGCCACAAAAAGCAGATACTCTGAGGACTTTGAGAAATTTAGAATTCATCAGAAGAGGACAAGGCGTTTAATAAGGTGGGGGAAATAAAGTATGAGATTAAGCTTTCACAGAACATAAAAACTGACTGCAATAGCTTGTATAGATATGTGAAGAGAACAAGATTAATGCAAGCAAAAGTAGGTCCCTTACACTCAGAATCAGGTGAATTTATAATGGGGAACAACGTAATGTCAGACCAATTGAACAAATACTTTGGTTCTGTCTACATTAAGGAAGACAAAAATGACCTTCCGGAACTCCTAGGGGACCGAGAGTCTAGTGAGAAGGAGGAACTGATGAAAATCATTATTAGATAGGAAATTGTGTTTGAGAAATTGATGGGATCGAAGGCTGATAAATCCCCCGGGCCTGATACTCTGCAAGCCAGACTTAAAGAATTGGACCTAGACATAATGGATGCATAGGTGTTCATTTTCCAACCTTCTATAGATTCTGGATTAGTTCCGATGGATTGGAGGGAAACTCATGTTACCCCACTTAAAACAAAAGGAGGGAGGGAGCAAACAGCGAATTATAGACCAGTTAGTCTGACATCGGTAGTGGGGAAAATGTTGGAATCAATTATTAAAGATGTAATAGCATCACATTTAGAAAGCAGTAACAGGATCGGTCCAAGTCAGCATGGATATAAGATAGGGAAAACATTTTTGAGAAATCTGCTGGAAATTTTTGAGGATCTACTTAATAGAGTGGACAAGGAAGAACCAGTGGACGTGGTGTATTTGGACATTCAAAAGACATTTGACGAGATCCCACAAAAGAGATTGTGTGCAAAATTAAAGCACATGGTATTGGGCGTAATGTATTTACAGGGTGGAGAACTTGTTGGCAGACATGAATCAAAGAGTAGGATTAAACGGATCCTATTCAGAATGGCACACAGTGATTCGTCGTGTACCGCAAGGATCAGTGCTGGGACACCAGCTACTTACAATACATATTATTGATTTAGACGATTGTATTGAATGTAGTATCTCCAGTTTTGAAGATGATACCAAGCTGGGTGGCAGTGTGAGCTGTGAGGAGGATGCAAAGAGGCTGCAGGGTGACTTGCACAGGTTAGGTGAGTGGGCAAACGCATGGCAGATGGAATATAATGTAGATAAATGTGAGGTTATCCATTTTGGTTGCAAAATCAGGAAGGGAGAATATTATCTGAATGGTGACAGGTTAGGAAAAGGGGAGGCGCAATGAGATCTGGGTGTCACTCTACATTAATCATTGAAAGTTGGCATGCAGATACAGCAGGTGGTGAAGATGACAAATGGAATGTCGGCCTTCATAGCTCGAGCATTTGAGTACAGGAGCAGGGAGGTCTTACTGCAGTTGTACAGAACCTTGGTGAGACCGCAATTGAATATTGTATGCAGTTCTAGTCTCCTAATCTGCGCTAGTACATTATTGCTATTGAGGGAGTGCAGCGAAGGTTCACCAGATTGATTCCCGGGATTGCAGGCCTGATATATGAAGAAAGAATGGATCGGATAGGCTTATATTCACTTGGATTAAAAAAAAAGGATAGGGGATCTCATCGAAACATATAATATTCTGACGGGATTGGACAGCTTAGATGCAGGAACAATGTTCCCGATGTTGGGGAAGTCCAGAAACATAGATCACGGTCTAAGGTTAAGGGGTAATCCATTTAGGAACGAGATGAGGAGAACCTTCTTCACGCACAGAATTGTAAATCTGTGGAATTCGCTAACACAGAAAGTTGTTGAGGCCAGTTCGTTCGATATATTTAAAGGGGAGTTAGGTGTGGCCCTTACGGCAAAATGGTTCAAGGGCTATGGAGACAAAGTAGGAATGCGGTGCTAAAGTTGCATTATCAGCAACGACCATATTGAATGGTGGTGTAGTCTCGAACGGACGAATGGGCTACTCCTGCACCTATTTGCTATATTTTATGTTTCTATGACAGGTATACCCTTGTACTTATGGTATCATCGTTGTAAAAAAAATTTTCCAGCCCTCTCGTGTGCCTCTCTGCACGTTTTCAAATTTGGTGACCAGAACTGCTCTATACAACTTTATGATAACTTTTCTACTTTTCAAAGCAATCCCGTTAGAAATAAACACTAGTGCTTGTTTTGAAGTTTATGCCGTGTTAACCTGCGTCGCTACTTTTAGTGATTTGTTTAATTGCACTCGACGATCCTTTTACTCTGCTATACCCCTTAGCTTCGTGTTTACTGATTAATATGTGACCTCACTATTTCTCTTCCGAAATTGTAATACCTGATATTTACCATTGTTGAATTTAATTTGCCAATTATATGCGCATTCTTCAAATTTATTAACATTACATGAATTATTTATAACATCATCACTCAGTCTAATTTCTTATTAATGGTTCTAATAATGTCTTCACTCATTTGTACATTGTTGTTTGAAATGGATTATTAAAAATTCTAACCTGCATCAGCCGAGAATAGAATCCAGGTTTACAGTGTTGCAAGTGAAAAGTATACCAAAGCACCAACTTTCCCATTCAGGGAAATTCTATTTGCCTGCAGGTTAAATTTTCTTTGGCTGTTTTTTAATACAAGTGCGGCGACTCCTGTATAATAAAATGAAAATTGCTGCAGATGCTGCATAGGGAATTGTTCCTTTCATGCTGGAAACACTCAGCAGCTCAGCGAACATCTGTGCACAGAGAAACACAGGGTTAACGATTGAGGCCCATGATCTCATGGCAGAACTAAGTTTTGGCAGCTTTGCTTCAAATTATAGTAGGTTCGGTGTGAGTCTGCTCGTCTACTTTGTCAGCTGCTCAAAAATAACAAAAGTAATAAACTGCACTCGATCGCCCCCCCTCAAAAGCAACTGGCCAGTCTGGGGATCGAATCTGCGACCTTGGTGTGTTCTGTAATTGAGCTAACCGTCCTTCCTGTATCGCTGCGGCTATTAGCTACAACTTATTTGTGTGGCCCCGGCTTATAATGCCGAGAGGTCGTAACATTGCCAGAACCTATCCGACAGCTTCTTTCTCGTATATATCTGCATTAAACTGAAGTTGTCATCATTCACTGTACTATCTTCCTCTTGTTCCTCTTCAATTGGCTCGATGGGCGGAATGGCTCTTCTTGTTCCTCTCTGAAAGTATCGAGGGACTGAAGAGTCTCCTCCTATTCCTTTGCTGTCATTTGGGATTTTCCTGTTCCTATCACACAAGCTCGAGGATTTGAATGGTCTTCACTTGTCCCATGTAAAAGGTTCCGAGGGAAGAATGCCCACCTCCTGTTCCGATAATGCAGGTGTGAGGGGCTGAATAGTGAACTGCATTGGACTGTTATGACAAAGGCCTCGATTACTCATACTGTTAAAATTCCAGATTTATTTAATTGAATTTAAATTACTCTGCTGCCGTGACGGGGGAGTGGGGGAGGTCACGGGGGGGTGTATGTGACTTCCTCTCTCTGCATTACAAGCCCAGTGACATAACCACTATTCTGATATGGTTCTCCTCATCCTTTCCCTGTGCAACATGATGCGGGATGGAATGGCATCCACTGGTCCAATGTAACAGGCTTGAAAGGATGAATGACCTCCTCCTGTTCCTCTGTAATAGGTTCGAGGGGCTCATTGGTCTACTCGTGTTCCTCAGTCGCAGGCGCCTGGGAGCTGGATGAGGCTGGGGGTCAAAGATTTCACCTGATGTGGTACTGCACCCAAAGACAGAGAAGAAAGCGCCTGGGCCCACTCCGAGAGAGAGGAAGAGAGGCAGAGGGACAGGCAGAGACAGGGAGAGAGCCACAGAGAGAGAGTGAGAGAGAGAGAGAGTGAGAGAGAGAGAGTGACAGTGAGAGAATAAAAGACGGACAATGAAAGTGACATGGAGAGACTGAGAGACACACAGAGAGAGGGAAAGAGATATATCCACAGAGAGAGAGAGATTGCGAAAGCACGACAAGGAAGGTAGTGCAGGGCAGCCTTGCGGTCGTCCCTATTCAAAACAGATACTCCACTGTGGGTACTGTTGAGGGAATGACTCATCGGGGGAGAGCAGCAGCAGCCAAGTTCAAAGCACCGCCGGTGGATCTGCTGCACAGGAGGGCAGGAAAAAGAGAGGGAGAGCTACAGTGATAGGGAATTCGATTGTAAGGGGAATAGCTAGGCGTTTCTGCGGCCGCAACAGAAATTCATTGATGGTATGTTGCCTCCCTCGTGCAAGGGTCAAAGATTTCTCGCAGCGGGTGCAGGACCTTCTGAAAAGGGAGGGTGAACTGCCAATTGTCGTGGTGCATATAGGTACCAAATATACAGGTAAAAAAACGGGTTGAGATCCTACGAACCGAAGTTAGGGATCTAGGAGCTAAATTAAAAGGTAGGACATCAAAATTTTTAATCTCAGGATTGCTACCGGTGCCACGTGCTATTCAGATTATGAATCGCTGCATAGCTCAGATGAATACGGTGTTTGAGGAGTGGCGCAGAAGGGAGGGATTCAATTTCCTGGGACATTGCAACCGTTTCTGGGGGAGAAGGGATCAGTACAAACCGGACGGTCTGCACCTGGACAGGACCGGAAACATTGTGTTATGGGGAGTGTTTGCTCGTGCTGTTGGGGAGGAGTTAAACTTACATGGCAAGGGGATGGGAACTTATGCAGCAAGGCAGAGGGAAATAAAATGGAGGCATAAGCAAAAGATAGAAAGGAGAATAGTAAAAGTGGGGGGCAGAGAAACCCAAGGCAAAAAACAAAAAGGGCCACATTGCAGCAACATTCTAAAGGTGCAAAGTATGTTAAAAAGACAAACCTGAATGCTCTGTGCCTCAATGCGAGTAGTATTCGAAATAAGGTGGATGATTTAACTGCACAGATAGCAGTTAACGGATATGATGTAATTATCATCACGGAGATATGGCTCCAGGGTGACCAAGGCTGGGAACTCAGCATCCAGGAGTATTCAACTTTTAGGAAGGATAGGCAAAGAGGAAAAGGAGGCGGGTTTGCTTTGCTGGTTGAAGAGGAAATTAATGCAATAGTGAGGAGGGACATTCGCCAGGATGATGTGGAATCGGCATTGGTGGATCTGCGGAATACCAAAGGGCAGAAAACGCTAGTGGGAGTTTTGTACAGACCACCAGACTCTTGTCGTGAGGTTGGGGACAGCATCTAATAAGAAATAAGGGATGTGTGCAATAAAGGCACAACAGTTATCATGGGCATCTTTAATCTACATATTGATTGGGCTAACCAATGTGGTAGCAATGCAGTGAAGGAGGATTTGCTGGAGTATATTCGGGACCGTTTTCTGGACCAATATGTCGAGGAACTAACTAGAGTGCTGGCCATCCTAGACTGGGTGATGAGTAATGAGAAGGGATTAATTTGCAATGTTGTTGTGTGAAGCCCCTTGGGGAAGAGTGACCATAATATGGTAGAATTGTTTATTAAGATGGATCGTGGCGCAGCTAATTCGGAAACTGGTGTCCTGAACTTAAGGAAAGGTGACTTCGATGGTATGAGGCGTGAATTGGCGAGAATAGACTGGCAAAGGACACTTAAAGCGTTGACGGTGGATAAGCCATGGCAAACATTTAATGATTACATGGATGAACTTCAGCAATTGTACATCCCGGTCTGGAGTAAAAATAAAACTTGGAAGGTGGCTTAACCGTGGCTAACAAGGGAAATTAAGTAGAGTTTTAATACCAAGGAAGCGGCTTATAAATTGGCTAGAAAAGGCAAAAAAACTGAGGACTGGGAGAAATTTAGAATTCAACAGTGGAGGACTAAGGGTTTAATTAAGAGGGGGGAAATAGAGTTGAAGAGGAAGCTAGCAGGGACCATAAAAAGTGACTGCAAAAGCTTCCGTAGATATGTGAAGAGAAAAAGATTAGTGAAGACAAACGTACGTACGTGGCAGTTCGTTCCAGGTGAATTTATAATGGGAAGCAAAGAAATAGCGGACGAATGGAACAAATACTTTGTTTGTCTTTTCGAATGAAGACACAAATAACCTTCCGGATGTGCTAGGGGACAGTGGGTCTTGTGAGAAGGAGGAACTGAATGATATCATTATTAGGTGGGAAATTGGGTTGGGGAAATTGATGGGGTTGAAGGCCAATAAATCCCCAGGGCCTGAGAGTCAGCATCCCGGAGTACTTAATAAATGACACTAGAAATGGTGGATATATTGGTGATCATTTTCCAACAGTCTAACGAATCTGGATCAGATCCAATTGAATGTAACACCACTTTTAAAAAGCAGGGAGAGAGAAAACTTGTAATTATAGAATGGTTAGCCTGATAACAGTCGTAGGGTAAGTGTTGGAATCAATCATTAACGCTGAAATAGCAGCGCATGTGGAAAGCAGTGACATGATTGGTCCAAGTAAGCATGGATTTATGAAAGGAAAATCAGGCTTGACGAATCTTGTAGAATTATTTGAGGATGTAGCTAGCAGAGTGGACAAGGGAGAACCAGTCGATGATGTGTGTTTGGACTTTCAACATGCTTTTGACAAAGTCCCGCTCAAGGCATTGGAGTGCAAAATAAAAACGCATGGTGTTGTACTGATGTGGATAGAGAAGTGGTCAGCAGACAGGAAGCAGAGACTCGGGATAAATGGGTACTTTTCAGAATGGCAGGCAGTGACTCGTGGAGTGCCGCAGGGCTCAGTGCCGGGACCCCAGCTCTTACGTATGTACATTCATGATTTTGATGAAGGAATTGAGTGTTATCTCGAAGTCTGCAGATGACACTAATCTGGGTGGCAGTGTGAGCTGTGAGGAGGATGCTAAGAGGCTGCAGGGTGACTTGGACAGGTTAGGTGAGTGGACAACTGCATGGCAGATGCAGTATAATGTGGATAAATGTGAGGTTATCCATTTTGGGAACAAAAACACGGAGGCAGAATATTAACTGAATGGCGGGAGATTAGTAAAGGGGAGGTGGAAGGAGACCTGGGTGTCATGGTTCATCAATCATTGAAAGTTCACATGCAGCTACAGCAGGCGGTGAAGAAGGCAAATGGTAGGTTGGCATTCATAGCTAAGAGATTTGGGTATAGGAACAGGATGGTCTTACTGCAGTTGTACAGGGCCTTAATGAGGCATCACCTGGAATATTGTGTTCAGTTTTGCACCCCTAACCAGAGGATGGACGTTCCTGCTATTGAGCGAGTGCAGCGAAGGTTCACCAGACTGATTACAGGGATGGCTGGACTGATATATGAGGAGAAACTGGATCAACTGGGCCTTACAACACAGGAGTTCAGAAGGATGAGACGTGATCTCATAGAAACGTAGAAGATTATGAGGGGACAGGACAGGTTAAATGCTGGAAAAAAGTTCCCGATGTTGGGGAAGTCCAGAACCAGGGTCATCGTCTTAGAATAAGGGGTAGACCATTTAGGACTGAGATGAGGAGAAGCTCCTTCACTCAGAATATTTTTAACCTGTGGAATTCTCTGCCACAGCGAGTTATTGATGCCAGTTCATTGGATATATTCAAGAGCGAGTGAGATATGGCCCTTGCGGCTAAAGAGTTCAAGGGGTATGGAGAGAAAGCAGGAAATGCGTACTGAGGGAAAGATCAGCCTTGATCTTATTGAAAGGCGGTGCAGGTTCGAAGGGACGAATGACCTACTCCAGCATCTATTTTCTATGTTTCTACGTTTCTAAATGTCTAGGCACCATCCCCCGCCTGTGGTGAGGGAACAGATCTCACGCCGTTTTGTAATCTTCATAGGCAGTCCCTCGCAAACGAGGAAGACTTTTTTCCATGCTCAAAATGAGTTATTCGGTGACTGAGCAGTCGAATACGGGAATTACAGGAACAAGTCGGAAAGGTAGTCGTTGCAGGAAACTTTGGGTGGGACTGGTTTGCCACACGCCCCTTCCGTTGGCTGCGCCTGGTTTCTGCCTGTTGTCGGTGATGAGTCGAGTTGCTCAGCGCCCTTTTGGATGAACTTGCCCTACGTAGGGCGGTATTTGGCCAGGTACTCCTAGATGCTAGTTGGGAAGTTTTATTTTATCAAAGAAATGTTTCCTCTGCCGGCTTTGGGCTCGCAGGGCATGCAGGATTTCCGAGTACAGCGCTTGCTTTGCGAGTCCTTTGTCAGGCATGCAAACAAAATGGCCCGCCCAGCGGAACTGGTCGTGTGTCGTCAGTTCTTCGATGCTGAAGAAGTAGGCCTGGTCGAGGCCGCTACCGTTGGTGCGTCTGTGCTACCTGGTGTTTGCAGAATCTTGCGGAGACATCGTTGGGGGTATTTCTCTCGCTACTGGAGGCGTCTACTGTGTACCGTCCATGTCTCTGATCCAGACAGAAGGGTTCTTATTACTACAGTCCTGTATCCCAAGAGCTTGGTGGCAGATTTGAGGACCTGATCATCGAACACTCTGTTCCGCAGGTGGCCGAACGCTGCGCTGGCGCACTGGAGGCGGTGCTGAATCTCATCAGCCATGTCTGCCCTTGTTGATGACCAGCTCCAGATTTATGGAATGTGGTCCACGTTGTCCAGAGCCACGCCGTGGATCTTGATGACTGGTAGATAGTGCTATGTGGCGGGTGAGGCTGTTGGAGGATCGTTGACTTTCGGATGTTTAGTATAAGGCCCATGCTTCCGTACGCCTCAGTAAAGATGTTGACTGTGACTTGGAGTTCAGATTCTGAATGTGTGCACTCACATGCATCGCCCGTGTGCTGCATTTCAACTGCAGAGGTTTGGAGGCTCTTTGATCTGGCTTGGAGGCAGCGAAAGATGAACAGGTTCCCACTGGTTCAATAGTTTAGTTCCACTCCAGCGGAGAGTTTTTGAAACTGAGTTGGAACATTGCAGCGAGGAATAATGAGATGAGTGTTGGGACGATGGCGCAGCCCTGTTTGACCCCGTCCCAGACATGGATTGGGTCTGTGATGGATCAGTTTGTAAGGATCGCGGCCTGGAGCAGAGGGAGATCGTGACAAATCTATGAGGGCAGCTGAAATGGAGGGGGACGCGCCATAGACCCTGGCGGTTGACAGTGTAAAATGCCTTTATATGGTCGAAGACGGCCATGTACAAGTGTTAGTGCTGTTGTCTGGATTTCGATTGCAGCTGTCGCGCTGTAAAAATCATGTCCATTGTATACCCTAGGGAACGAAATCCGCACTGTGACCCTGGGACGAGATCGTCAGCAACAGAGAGAAGACGGTTGAGGAGGATTCTAGGTAAGACTTTCCGAGCAGTTGATTACAGGGAGATTTCTTTGTAGTTGCCGCAGTCGGACGTGTCCTCTTTTTTAAAGATGGTCACGATTACTGCATCTCTGAGATCTCACGGCATGCCCCCCTCCTTCCAGATGAGAGAGATTAGGTCATACATTTGTGCCAATAGTTCATCTCCACCATACTTCACTGCCTCAATAGGGATGCTATCCGCTCCCGTTGCCTCGTTGTTCTTCAGCTGGTGGATTGTCTTTTCTACCTTGTGCAGGGCTTGTGTTTTGCTGGGTAGGTGGCGCGTAGCATGCTGTGGGATGGATTCAAGGACACTCGAGTCAAAGGCAGAGTGTCGGTTAAGGACATCTTCGATGTGATCCGTCCAGCGGGTCCTGAGTGCCTCAGTGTCCATGATGAGCGTCTCCCCATTCTTGGCCAGCAGCGAAGTGGGTAGTTGCTTGTTTGGGCCGTAGGTTGCTTGACTGCGGTGAAGAATCCACACACATCATGCTTGTCGGTCAGATGCTGAACCTCCTGTGCTTTCTCCACCCACCATCTCTTCTTTAAGTCGCTGGCCTGACAGCGTTTTCAATTTATTAGTTCTTGGACGTTCTGGTTATTCTCATCAAATTAGTCCTGGTGTTTCCTGGTTTAGTGACCGAGAGTCTCTTGGCATACATTGATTGTGGAGGCCTGGGGGCAGACCAATCATTGTGGGCATTCTGCGTCTCAGGGTCATCATGTGATGCCAGGTTAGCAGTGAGGCGCTAGCTGTATCGGTCTCTCTTAGCTGGTTATTTGATTGCCCCAGTATTGACTATTTTTGCGGAACACTTTCTGCTGCCATCGCAAATCTGGGGTTATGTTGTTGTTATTAATGGAACTGATTAGGCGGTGGTCCGGCCAGCAGTCGTCAACTCCTGACAAGCCGCTGGTTATGCACACATCCTTGCGATCCCTAGCTCGAACGATTATATCGTCAAGCAGGTGCCACTATTTGCAGCGAGGGTGTTGCCCCGATGCCTCGTATTTGTCCCTCTGACAGTACAACGTGTTAATGTTCAAAAAGGTGTGCTCTAGACATTTTGTTAGGAACACGGTACCGCTTTCTCTACCCCTGCGAAAGCGATCGTGCCTCCCCAGAGGGCTGTGTCTTACCGACCCTGGCAAGTGAGCAGCTTTTGGACAGTGAATTACCACAGCCCATGGCATACAGGGGCCCACCCATCCGCCTCTTGGACTGCCTTCACTTACACTTCTCCTTTTTTAACATGAATCTGCCATTTGCATCGTTAAATCTAAATCACATCAAATCTGACTGTTATTTCAATACCATTGCACTTACAGGGCTATGGGAGAGGGCGGGGCAGTGTGACTATTCTGAGATTGATAGAGTGCTATGCGAGGAGAGCTGTAAACTGGGATTCGTTTGTGATGTATAATGGGTGATGGAAAGCGAGTGGGACAATGCGTTTAGTTTGGAATTTAGGCAGGGCTTTGTAAACAGAGAGAGAGTGGCACAGTGTGTTTAGTTCGGCGTTTATACATATCTATGGAGATAGAGCAGCGCTGTGCATTAGTTTTGTGTTCATATAGGACTATTGGGAGGGAGTGGTCCATTGGGATTAGTTTGCAATTGACACAGGGCAATGGGGAGAGCATGGGCAGTGTGATTTGTCTGGCATTGATACAGGTGTACAGGGAGAACACAGCCCAGTCGGGTAAGCTTTGGATTGATACAGGGTTATGCAGAGAGTGGAAGGCAGTGGATTAGTTTATGACTATTACAGGACTGTCACGCGAGCGTGGGGCTGCGGGATTGGTTTGGGATTGACTACAGCCTGTGGGAAGAGTGCAGAGTAGCGGCATTATGTTGGAATTTATACAAGCTATGAGGAGAGTGCATGGCCATGTGATTAGTTTAGGATTGATATATGGCTCCGGGGAGAGCGTGGCAGTGCGATAGGTTTAGGTTTGTTCCGGCACTATGGGGAGAGTGCGGGGTAGCGGAACTGTTAGCTGCCCTCGGGAAGCCTTTTTGTCCCGTGACCTCCCTCAATACCCTTTTAATGCCAATAAATTAAACCACATCTCAGTCAGTTAAACTATGCATTTCACCAACTCATTCCCCCTTCGATGCCAATGACTTGCCGCTTAGCTATGATCCTGAGGCTAGTCCCACATCCGCAACAGCCCCAGTCCCCGCCCCTACAACAGCTCATCTGCTGCTGAAAGCCCCTTCCATGCCTTTGTTACCTCTCGAGTTGACTATTTCAAAACATTCTTTTTTGGCCGCCCTTGATCTACAATATGTAAATTGTGATGTTCCCAGAACTCTACAACTTCGATCACCTCGTTCACACATCATTCTAATGTTTGGGTACCTACAATTGCACGCGGTGAAGCAAGGCCCCAATTTTAAAATTCACTTCCTTGTTTTCAAATCCCTTCATGGTTTCGTCCCTCCCTATGGCGTTATGCTCCTCCAGACCAACAACTGCGGGAGATAACAACGCTCCACTAATTCCGCCCTATTGAATATCCCTCATTATAATCGTCCAACCATCGGTGGCTGTGCCTTCAGCTGCCTGGACCCAAAACCCTGGAATTCCTCGCAAAATCTCTTCGCTTCTCTCTGCTTCTTTAGGACGCTGCTTTAAAACTAGCTCTGTGACCAAGCATTTGATCATTTGACCTCATTTCTCCTTGTGCGGCTTGGTGTCAAATATTCCATTAACCAACTCCTGTAAAGCGTCCTGGGACGTTTCATTAAGTTAAAAAAAAGAAAAATCTGCATTTATATGGCATCTTGCAGGATCACTAGACGTCTAAAATCGCTTTACAGCAAAATTAAATACTTTTGATTTGTAGTCACTGATGTAATGTAGGAAACACGGCAGCCAATTTGCACGCTAGCAAGCTCCCAGCAAACAGCAACGCGATAATGACGAGATAATCTGATTTTTGTTAAGTTGATTAAATGATAAATATAGGCCAGGACACCGGGGATGATTCGAAATAGTGCCATGGTATATTGTAGCCGAGATGTTAGATGGGGCCTCGGTTTAACGATAAAGATTGTTGTTCTGAGAGTAAGTAATCCCATCCAAAACTCTATTATTATCTCTCTCAGCAGAATGAAGCAAACATTTATACCAATTATTAACATTACAGGAGGAAGCCATTCAGCCCTTCGAACCTTTTACAGGGGAGATGGCCAATCAGTTTCCAATCCTCATGCATGGTAACAGCGTGGATGTAATTAGTCCAATTCAAGCCCGTTCCACAGGAACAAAACGAGGCCATTCAATACCTCGAAGCAGTTACATAGAAGTCGGCGATTCAGACACTCGAGCCTGTTGGACAGAAACAGGAGCTGCCAATTTGGAAAGTCAAACCTGTTACTGAAGAACTGGAAGATTATGGTAGATAGCGATTACGTCATTGGGCTAGTTTTCCAGAGACATGAATCCACACCCCACCATGGCAGCCGGGTAACTTAAATTCAGTAAAATAAATCTGATACTTAAAAGGTATCAATAATTGTGACCATTGTCATAACAAACCGATCTGGTTTACTATTCATCCCTTCGCACCTGTTTTATTGGAACAAGAGGTGGCCATTCTGCTCCTGGAGCCTTTTTCTTCGGGACAGCTGAAGGCAATTCAGACCCTCGAGCTTGTTACATTGGAATACGAGGATCCCATTTACACCACAAAGGCATAGGGTGAGGCTATTCAGCACCTCGTTAAAGTCACACAGGAACAAGTCATGGACATTCAGTCCCAAGAGCCTGCTAAGGGGAACAAGAAGAAGATAGACCAGTGATGGATTGACAATTGGAGGTTGTATGCAAATCTCTAAATGCAGGACGTTACCGGATGTTTTCTGGCAATTTAACAGCGTCTCGGTCCACAAAAGTAACTTGAATCTGACAGCCACAGCGATACAGGAAGGGCCGTTAGGTCAGTTGGTTATAGCCTGGTGATAATAATGCCAAGATCGCGTGTTGTTTGGGGATCGAGGTACGGTCGTTTCTTAATTTTGTTATATTTCAGCAGCTGAAGATTTCGCAGGAAAACTCCCGTAGAACTTTCGATAATTTGAAGAAAAGCTGCAAAGAATTAGTTGTGGCGAGTGCTCAAGAACTTGAAAAGTTTACCGTGTCCACAGATGTTCTGAGTGTTCCAGCATTAAATGAACAATTCTATATTCAGCATCTAAGAACACAAGTACTTAAGAAATATGAGCAGGAGTCGTCCATGTGGCATCTTGAGCCTGCTCCGCTATTCAAATACATCATGGCTGATCTGATCATGGCCTCAGCTCCAATTCCCTGCCCGCTCCATGTAAACATTTACTTCCATATCGCTCAAAAATCTGTCTATCACTGCCCTAAATATACTAAATGACAGAGCCTCCACAGCATTCTGAGGCAGAGAATTTCAACAGATTTACAAACTTCTGAGCATAAAAGTCTCCTCATCTTATTTTTAGATGGGCGGCCCCTTATTCGAAAACGATGTCCCCTTTTTGTATTAGATTGCCCTAAGAGTGGAAATATTATGTATGCATTCACCTTGTCGAGCCCACTTATTATCACAAGTTTCGTTAAGAAAACCTCTCATTCTTCTGAATTCCAAAGCGTATAGGCCCAACCTACTCAATCTATCTCGAAAAACAACCCCCTCTTTTCCGGGATGAAACGTTTCTGTGCAGCCTCGAATGTCAGTATATCCTTTCTTAAATACGGAGACCAATACTATACACAGTACCCCATGTGTGTCCTCACCAATAATCTGTACAGTTGAAGCAGAACTTCCCTGCTTTTATACTCCAACTCCCTTGCAATAATCGCCAACATTGCATTTTCCTTCCTGATTACTTGCTGTATCTTCATACTAACTTTTTCGTGTTTCATGCACAAGGACGTCCAGGCGTTTCTATACTGCAGCACTTTGCATTTTTTCTCCATTTAACTTATAATTTGCTTTTCTATTATGTCTGCCAAAGTGAATCCTTCTCACAATTTGTTTTCCGAACCTTCTTGTATCATAGTAAACTTAGGTTCCATTAGACTCGGTCCCTTCATCCTTGCGATTAATATAGATTGTTAATAGTTGACGAGCCAGCTCCGATCACTGTGGCACTGCTTAGCAACCTGGAAATGATCCATTTGCCCCACCGCTCTGTTTTGCGATGTTTAGCCAATCCTCAATGCATGCTAATATATTGCCGCCAACCCAGTGACCGTTTATATTGTGCAGTAACTACTTATGTGGCAGCTTATAGAATGCCTTCTGGAAATCGAAATACAACACATCCTCTAATTCCCCCTTATCCACTCTGCTCGTTACTTCCTCAAAGAACTTCAGCAAATTTGTCAACCTGATTTTCCTTTCATAAAACCATGCTGATTCTGCTTTATTGAATCACGCTTTTCCAAATGTCCCGCTACTGCTTCCTTAATAATGGACTCTGGCTTTTTCCCAACGACTGGTCTATAGTTTCCTCATTTTTACCTGCATTCTTATTTGAAATAGGGTCGTTACTTTTGCGTTTTTCTAATCTCCTGGGCCCGCCCCAGAATTCAGGCAATTTTGCTGGATTACAATCAAAATTCCGCTAAATCTGCAGCCACTTCTCTTAAGTCGCTAGGATGTAAGACATCAAGTCCAGGATTCAAAGCATCTTCTGCACTTTGCATTTAATTTTAAGCAGTGCGTTCACTTGTATTGATAAAATGCAAATGTAATATTAATGTTATCTGCTGGCTAATGGCTGTTTCCATGATCAATGAAGTTTAGGAGTTAACACACCCGTTTCGTTTTTCGCCCGATGCATGTTATAACTTTTGATAATCCATTTCAAACAACAACTTACATGTGACCGGAGGCATTATGTGAAACATTAGTAAGCAATTAGATTAAGTGATGACTTTTCAAACAGTTCATATAAATTTAATAAATTTGATGACCAAGCATTTAATTTGCAAACTTAGTTCAACACAAAAAGTTACGAGGTGTTACATATTGTTAAAAAAATAGGGAGGTCACATGTTACTCAGTCAATACGAAGTTAAGTGGAATAGAAGCGCAAAGGATTCGCAGATTACTAATATACAAATCACTGAATATAGCGATACAGTTTAACAATGCCATAAAATTCAAACTAATCACTCGGGCTTATTCTAAAAGGACACAATTGGAATGTTGAAAAGTTATGATCAAGAAGTATAGAGCAGTTGCAGTATTTCATAACATTCTGGTCACCATATTATAATAACGGGTCGAGGGGCAATAGAGTAGGCGGAAAGAAAATTTTCAAGGATGATACCAGAAATGGAAGGTTATAACTATCAGGATATCATGATCATGCTGGTTCTATTTGTCTTGAAAATGGAAAGCTGCGCTTGACCTAATATAGTTCTTTAAAATTATGAAAGACTTTGATAGGGTAGTTAAAGAACGAGTGTTTCCACTTGTGTTGTAGATCAAAACGAAAGGCCATCAATGAAATATAGTCACCAAAATAGTTATAAACCCAGATATGGCGAGAATGTGGAAGTCGCTGCCACAGAGAGTGGTTGGAGGAATAGTGTAGATGAGAAAAGCCTTGATAACTGCATTTTAACTCCAGAAGTAGTGAATGAATCCCCAGCGGCCATGGTTCGATTAATGCACATGTCTCCGAATTACTAAACCAGTAACATAACGACTGTTCTCCCTTATGCATAACTTCATCCTCTAGCTGTGCAAATGTGTCAAGAGGATGAATAGCCTTCTTCAGCTCCCATGTAACATGCCTGTGTCGGTGAATGACCTACTCACATTCCTAAATACAAGGATTAAGGGCTTGAATCTTCTCCTCCTGCCACTGTGTTAACTGCTGAAAGGGGCTAAATCACGCCCTTCTATTCCTGTAAACGAGGTTTAAGGGGCTGAATAGTGTGCTTCGGTGTAACAATTTATAGCGGCTGAATGATGTCCCCGTGTTCCACTGCAACAGTCTGGAAAGTCTGAATGGCCTCGACCCATTCCAGTGCAACAGTCTCAAGTAGCTGAATGGCCTCCTCCTGTTCTTGTTTAAGAAGTTCGATGGAATGTATGCCCTCCTCCTGTTCTTGTGTTACAAGCTGGAACGGATGAATGAAACTGTTCCTGTTTAACCAGCCTTTATGGGCTGAACATCGTTCGCCTGTTGCTATGTAACACGATTTGGAGCTTAAATGTCCTCCTCCCTTTCCAGTTCAAGCGCCTCTTTGGGCTGAATGGTCTCGTTCTGTTCCTATACAAAAGATTCGAGGGGCTGAGTAACCTTTTCCTATTGCTATAAAACTGCCTGGAAGGTGAAGAATGACCCGCTTCCTGTTCTTATGCAAGAATGCTTGAAAAGCTGAATGGCGGCCGTCTGTTCCTATTAAATATGTTTGATAGGATGGTCCTGTGTAAAAGGTTCACGGTCCTGAATGTCTTCTTCCCGTTACAGTGCAATAGGCTTACATACGATAACATTGGATTATATCTGATAAGCAGCAGAGAAAGCGGCCATTCGTCCCTGCCAGTCGGTTATACTCCACTGGAGCATCCTCGCATCATTCCCCATCTAAATCAGTCAGCCTAGTCCTCGATTAACTTCTCCATATGCTTGTCCAGCCTCTCCTTATATGTATCCACACTACTCGCTTCAACTATTCCCTGTGGTAATGAGTTCCACAATCTTACCACTCGTTGGGTAAATTCGCATTTGATTTCATGGTGAATATCTTATGTTGTTGGCCTCTGTTTAATCTGTTCCCCACAAGTGGAAACATTCTCACTGTCTCCACTCCAACAAATCCTTTCATAATTTTAATGTTTCAATCGGATCAAAACCCATCCTTCATTTTTCAAGAAGAAAGGGAGCCAGCCTGTTCATACTTTCCTCATTTTTATACGCTGGCTGTTCTGGTAACATCCTTGTAAATCGTATCTGCATCATCTGCAATGGCTTTATGTCATTTGTTCTAATATGGCGCCCGGAACTGTACGTACCACTTTAAGCGATGTCTAATCAAGGTTAAATACAGGTTTTGCATAACGTCGCTACATTTCAATTCTATACGTCTAGAAATACATCGTCGTACCTGGTATTGTATGGCTCAGCAAATAAAGGCATGTATTCCTTTAACCACATATCAACTTTGTCGGCTACCATCAGGGATCTGTGCACATGCACTCCAAGATACCTTTGCTCCTCTACACTTCTCAGTGATCCACCATATAATGTGTATTCCCTTTGCTGGTTTGAATTCCGAGTTGAATTCCGTTAGCCACTCTTCTGCCCTCCTGACCAATTCATTGATATCTTCCTGCCGTCTATCGCTTTCTTCCTCATTATCAACCATACCTGTTTGAACAAGCTTTTAGTCACCTGCTCTAATCTCGACTTATGTTGCTCGGCGTCAAATATCTTAACGCAAAATACTCTTGGGAGGTTTCAATATATTAAAGGCACTGTATAAATACAATTTGTTGTTGTTTCAAAGTGATGTTCCATAATGTTAAATAGTTTGCACGACAGAAAGAGACCATTTTCAACAACTGGATTTGCCGGAGTTAATGATCCACACGAGCCCCCTTCTACTCTACTTCACCTCATCGTATCAGCATATCCTCCCACTTCTTTCTCTATTCATCTGCTACCCTTTCAATGCATCTTTGCCATTCGCCTCAATTACTGCTGCTGGTAGCATCTTCCACATTCTAACAAATCTTTGCTAATGAAGTTATTCTTGAATTGCCGACAGAAATTATCATTGACTATTTTATATTTATGACCTCTAGTTCTGAACTCCCGCACAATAGCAAAACATTTTCCCTCCGTCGAACCTATCTAACTCATTGATAATTTTAATGATATGTGCCTTGTCTTTTCTAGAGAAAAGCTCACCAGTCTGCTCAGTCTTTCCTGATAAGTAATTCCTTCCAGTACCAGCCAAATTGTTTTCTTTTGTTCCGTGAGATTCAATGCTTCTACGATTTAGTTTTGACATCGACTGGGAGATGCAAGAGGGCAAGCATGCTTGCCAATTGCCTGCTGTTTTGCACTGACCATTAGATTATAAAAATGGTGCCATTGTATAGCTGCGGTGGCTGAGTGGTTAAAGCGTTGCACATTAAATTTTCTTGTGTAGGTTCGAGTCCTTCATGCTGCGACTCTCCACGAAAGTTCCTATTTTATTTAATCAGCATCCTTTGGATATCGCTGGCCCCGAAACTGATCATAATTCAACCTACTGCCCTTTATGACAATGATTGACCCGAAGCTGTTGTTGGAATTGGAAACACTCATAATGTTTCAGCATTAATTAAGGAATGTTGGTTTTCTGGAAACTATGTGCAAAGCTCAGTGAGAAATGTACACAGAAAAAAGCATGACATAATGCCTTATAATAAGGAGCTCTGCAATATTTGGGAGGAAGTCACCTTGAGTCAATGAGTGCGAACGTGGTTGCTTTTCGAAAGGTGAACAAGATTTGTCAAAACATAGAAACATAGAAACATAGAAACATAGAAAATAGGTGCAGGAGTAGGCCATTCGGCCCTTCTAGCCTGCACCGCCATTCAATGAGTTCATGGCTGAACATTCAACTTCAGTACCCCATTCCTGCTTTCTCGCCATACCCCTTGATCCCCCTAGCAGTAAGGACCTCATCTAACTCCTTTTTGAATATATTTAGTGAATTGGCCTCAACAACTTTCTGTGGTAGAGAATTCCACAGGTTCACCACTCTCTGGGTGAAGACGTTTCTCCTCATCTCGGTCCTAAATGGCTTACCCCTTATCCTCAGACTGTGACCCCTGGTTCTGGACTTCCCCAACATTGGGAACATTCTTTCTGCATCCAACCTGTCTAAACCCGTCAGAATTTTAAACGTTTCTATGAGATCCCCTCTCATTCTTCTGAACTCTAGTGAATACAAGCCCAGTTGATCCAATCTTTCTTGATAGGTCAGTCCCGCCATCCCGGGAATCAGTCTGGTGAACCTTCGCTGCACTCCCTCAATAGCAAGAATGTCCTTCCTCAAGTTAGGAGACCAAAACTGTACACAATACTCCAGGTGTGGCCTCACCAAGGCCCTGTACAACTGTAGCAACACCTCCCTGCCCCTGTATTCAAATCCCCTCGCTATGAAGGCCAACATGCCATTTGCTTTCTTAACCGCCTGCTGTACCTGCATGCCAACCTTCAATGACTGATGTACCATGACACCCAGGTCTCGTTGCACCTTCCCTTTTCCTAATCTGTCACCATTCAGATAATAGTCTGTCTCTCTGTTTTTACCACCAAAGTGGATAACCTCACATTTATCCACATTATACTTCATCTGCCATGCATTTGCCCACTCACCTAACCTATCCAAGTCACTCTGCAGCCTAATAGCATCCTCCTCGCAGCTCACACTGCCACCCAACTTAGTATCATCTGCAAATTTGGAGATACTGCATTTAATCCCCTCGTCTAAATCATTAATGTACAATGTAAACAGCTGGGGCCCCAGCACAGAACCTTGCGGCACTCCACTAGTCACTGCCTGCCATTCTGAAAAGTACCCGTTTACTCCTACTCTTTGCTTCCTGTCTGACAACCAGTTCTCAATCCACATCAGCACACTACCCCCAATCCCATGTGCTTTAACTTTGCACATTAATCTCTTGTGTGGGACCTTGTCGAAAGCCTTCTGAAAGTCCAAATATACCACATCAACTGGTTCTCCTTTGTCCACTTTACTGGAAACATCCTCAAAAAATTCCAGAAGATTTGTCAAGCATGATTTCCCTTTCACAAATCCATTTCACAAAACGACTGCGGTAGAACTCGACCCTGCAGTCTGCTGGGGACATCGAAGTCTTTTGCCGAAGTCAGACGCAGGATTCATTATGCCACGCGGCCACTGCAGTACGCGATAGACAAATGTTGAGAATGAGCGTTTTCTCACATAAATCATATTTATTTCAGTTCCATACTTTGCACTGGAACCAATCAGCGGAAATGGGCAATTCACTGATTGAAATACGAGAAGTTACAAAATGCCGATGCATATGGAATTGTTCATTAAATGCTGGAGACACTCCGCAGGTCCTTGAGCTCGAGACAGAACTAATGTTTTGCAGCATTGCTTCAAAGTATTGCAGGTCCAGTGTGAGTTTCGTTCCTAAATGTTTAAGCTGCTCTAAAAAAACAAAGCTGAGATACTCGCAATGCCTTCCCCCCTGGAAAAAAACAGCGATCGAAACAGCGACCTTGTTATTGCTAACATCACTCTTTGACCAACTAGAGCTAACAAGCCTGCAACCTTGACCTTTTATCCGACGCTATAAATGAAAAAACGAGCATTTCTACAGCGACATTCACCTCAGGACTTCGCAAAGCTTGCTCACAATCACTTAACTACATTTGCAGTGTGGTCACTTTTGTAATGTAGGAAATGCTAAATCAAATTTGCGCCAGCAAGAACCCACGATGTGATAGTGACCAGATTTTGGTTGAGGGATATATATTGGCGCAAGTACACTGGGGTGAACTCCTCTGATCTTCTTCCATATAGTTGCGATCGGAACATTTAGCTCCAGCACGGAGGGCAGACCAGGCCTCAGTTTAGGATTTCATCCACAAGACAGCAACTGCGACAGTGCAGTGCTCCCTCACTACTGCCACTCCGATCGTGAAAAACCTATTGGACCTCCTCCTCACCAATCTGTCACTCGCAGATGCATCTGTCCATGACAGTATTGGCAGGATTGAATGCTGCAGAGTCCTTGTGAATAGCAAGTTCAGTCTTCACATGGTGGACAATCTGCATCGTGTTTTCTGACATCCTCACCTTTCTAAATGGGGTAGATTCTGAAAAAATCTAGCTGTTCAAATCTGGGCATGCATGAGCTGCAATCGGACATTAGCAGCAGCAGAATTGCATGCCACGTAATGTGTAACTTTACAGCCCAGCATATCCCTCACTCTGGCATTACTTTATCAACAGAGAAGCAAACTTGGTTCATCCCTCAGCTTTCTTTTCTCAGGGTCAAAGAGACTCAGGCTTTCATCGTTTACTGATATGTGTATTCTGGCTTTCTTGTTATCACCCTTGTTAATATTCTCCGCATTCTCTGCAAAGCCTCGATGTCCTTTTTATAATATGGCTACCAGAACTGTACACGTTATTCTAAGAGTATTCAAAACAAGGTTAAATCCAGGTTTACCATAATGTCGCTACTTTTCAATTAAGTACGTCAAGAAATACATCCTCGTGCTAAGTTTGATTTTTTATGGCCTTGTTAACCTGCGTCGTAACTTTGAGAGTTGTGTACATTTGAACTCCGAGATCCCTTTGTTCCTCTTCGCCACCAAGACTGGCACCCTCAAATAATAAGTGACATCCCTATTCTTCCTATCAAACCTCAGATTTATATTGTTTGAAATGCATTTGCCAATTATTTTCCCATTCTTTAAGTGTATTAATATATTCATCTAATTTGTTACAGTCCTCCTCAGAATGCACTAACCCCGCTAATTTGGTGTCATCGAAAAATTCATAAAGTATGTTTTTGGTTCCTAGGTCTAAATATTTAATATAAATTGTGAACAACACTGGTCCCAGCACCGAAAATGCCACTATGAAAAGCTACCTTGTATCCCAAGTCTCTGGTTTCTGTCTTTAAGCTAGCTACCTATCCATTTGCAAGTTTTCTTCTGACTCCACATTCTCTGACCTGGCATGAGGCTCTTCTTGTTCCTGTGTAACAATCTAGAGGTTCGAATGTCTATTGTATTCAGTCAAGCATGTGGACATCGCTAGCAAGTGTTGAACGTGCTGTCCATCTGTAATTGCCCTTGTGAATGTGGTGGTGAGCCACCTTATGCAAAGGAATGGCTCGCTAGGCCATTTCAGAGTGCAGTTAAGATTCAACAAAGTTGATGTCGGTCTGGAGTCACGTACAGCCCCGGACTGGTATGGACGGCAGATTTCCTTCCCTAAAAGAGACTAGTGAAGCAGATGGGTCTGTTACGACAACGGTCACCATTACTGATACTTTTAAAATTCCAGATTTATTTATTTGCATTTACATTCTCCTACTCACGTGGTGGGATGTTATTTCCTCTCTCAGCATTACTCGTCCAGTGATAAACCATCATGCTACTATGATTGACAACTGCTGTGCAATATGCTCGATGTGCTGAATGACTCCTCCTTTTCCTATGCAATTGGTTGAGTGAAGCATTGCATTCCCCTCGTCCTATGTAACAGGCTCGAGAGGTTGATTTGCCTCCACCCTTTCCTGTCCAACTGGATCCTGTGTCGAAATTGCTTCGGCCGCATCGATTCCAACAGTTTCGAGGTGTTAAATGGAGTTCTACACTTCTTGTAGAACAGGCTCAAAGGAGCTGAATGGCTTCCCCTCTGTCCGTTTTAACTAGCTTGAGGAGTTAATTGACTCCTCCTGTCCGTGTACTATTTCCAATATACATAGATGATCTGGAAGAGGGGACAGAGTGTAGTGTAACAAAATTTGCTAATGATTAGTGGGAAAGCGGGTTGTGTAGATGACACAGAGAGGCTGCAAAGCGATGTAGATCGGTTAAGCGAATGGGCTAAGATTTGGCAGATGGAATACAATATCGGAAAATGTGAGGTCATCCACCTTGGGAAAAAAAACTGTAAAAGGGAATATTATTTTAAAGGGGAGAACTTACAAATTGCTGCGGTGCAGAGGGACCTGGGGGTCCTTGTGCATGAATCCTAAAAAGTTAGTTTGCAGGTGCATCATTTAAACAGGAAGGCGAATGGGATGTTGGCCTTCATTGCGAGAGGGATGGAGTACAAAAGCAGGGAGGTCCTTCTTCAACTGTATAGGGTATTGGTGAGGCCGCACCTGGAGTACTGCGTGCAGTTTTGGTCACCTTACTTAAGGAAGGATAGACTAGCATTGGAGGGGTACAGAGACGATTCACTAGGATAATTCCGGAGATGAGGGGGTTACTTTATCATGATAGTTTGAGTAGACTGGGTCTTTACTCGTTGGAGTTCAGAAGGATGAGTGGTGATCTTAAGGAAACATTTAAAATCATGAAAGGGATAGACAAGATAGAGGCAGTGAGGTTGTTTCCACTGGTCGTGGAGACTAGAACTAGGGGCACAGCCTCAAAATACGGGGGAGCCAAATTAAAACCGAGTTGAGAAGGAATGTATTCTCCAAGAGTGTTGTGAATCTGTGGAATTCTCTGCCCAAGGAAGCAGTTGAGGCTAGCTCATTGAATGTATTCAAGTCACAGATAGATAGATTTTTAACCAATAAGGGAATAAAGGGTTACGAAGAGCGGGCAGGTAAGTGGAGCTGATTCCACGGCCAGGTCAGGCATGATCTTGTTGAATGGCAGAGAATGCTCGAGGGGCTAGATGGCCTACTACTGTACCTAATTCTTATGTTCTTTTGTTATTATGTGTAACAGAGTAGATATGCTCCTGTCCCTGTATAACAAATTCACGGTGCTAAGATAAATCAGAGGAGAAGTGCGTGGGATTGGAGCCACTTGTTAAACAGGAAGTGCAACGGCCGCACTTAAACTCTCTGAAGCGAAATGCACTGTGCGGCCCAGGAAATACCTCATCATGAACCAAAATCTGACTCGAGGAGGACTCGAACCCATCAATCTTAAAATGTTTGCGGCAGTATGAACTAGAACGCCAACGCGCCAACCATTATGCCGCAGAGGCACCAATGATTGGATAAATGCAAAGGTAAAATAGTCTTGTTGCTGGAAATCTGAAAGTAAAACAGAATAATCTGGAAACACTCAGCAGAACCGGCAAAAATGGCGGATTGAGAGAAACCGAGTTACCGTATCAAGGTGATGAACTTTCATCGCAGCTGTGTCTATTTAAATGGGTTGCTCTGTCAGTGCCGAATCATCCTGTGTCTGTTTGCATAGACTCATAGGAATTTACATCACGAAAGAAGGCCATTTCAGCGCATCGTGCCTGCGCCATCCGACAAACAGCTATCCAGCCTAACACCAATTTCCAGCTCTTGGTCTGTAGCCCTGTAGAATACGCCAGTTCAAGCGCGAATCGAGGTAATTTTTAAATGTGGTGATGGCTCCTGCTTCTATCACCCTTCCAGGCAGTGATTTCCAGAACACCGGCACACTCTGCGTGAAAACATATCCACTGAAATCCCCTTCACCCTGCCAGCAATTACTTTAAGTCTTTGCACCCTGGTTGTTGACCACTCTTCCAATAAAATAGATCCGTCCTATGCACTTTATTTGCTCCATTCATAAAGTTGTACACTTCAGTAAGGTCACCACTCAGCCTCACCTATTCCAAAGTAAACAAACCCAACCTATCCAACATATCGTCACAGCTAAATTCTCCAGTTCAGGCAGCATTCTCGTAAATCGAATCCGTACCCTCAGGAGTGAAATCAGATACTTCCTGCAATGCGGTGACCACAGAAGCATGCAGTCGTCTAGCTGTGGCCTACCTGGTGCTTTACACAGTTCCAGCATAAATACCACGCTTTTTATTCTTTGCCTCAGCTAATAATGGCAAGTATTCAGCCTTGCTTCTTAACCACCTTACCGACCTGGCCTGCTACTGTAAGGGATCTGTTGACAGGGATTCCAAGGTCCCTTTGCTCCTCGACACTTCTCAGTGTCCTACCATAAAATGTGCATTCCCTTTCCTTATTAGCCCTCCCCATAGGTATTACCTCACACTTCTCCGGTAACAGGGAGCGGGCAGGTAAGTGGAGCTGAGTCCACGGCCAGATCAGCCATGATCTTATTGAATGGCGGAGCAGGCTCAAGGGGCTAGATGGCCTACTCCTGTTCCTAATTCTTATATTCTTATTATGTTCTTATGTTCTTAGAAATCCATTGGCCACTCGCCTGCCCACCTGACCAGATTATTGATATCTTCCTGCAGTCTGCAGTTTCTTCCTCATTATCAATCTTTCAGATATCTGCGCTAATTTCTACTTATGAAACACATTTTTATAGCACAATACTTCGTTGAAGCACGCTGGGACGTTGCAATGCATTAACGGCGCTATATAAATACAAGTTGGTGTTGCAGTTTAAAAGGATTGTTGCATAAATGTATATGGAGTCTGCACAACATAAAGAGACCATTTTCCCCAAAATGTTTTGCAGGAGTGAATGCTGCGTACGAGCTCCTTCCTGCCCTACTTCACTTCATCCTATCAGGATAACCTTCTCTTACTTTGTCACACATGTCCTTAGGTAACTCCCTCTTAAATGCATGTGTGCTATTCGCCTCATCTTCTGAGTGTGGTTGCATCTTCCACATTCTAACTATCTTTGGTAAATAAATGATTCTTTGAATTGCCTACTGAATGTATCGGTGACTATCGTATGCATGACCACTATTTCTGTGCTCTCGTACAATAGCAAATATATTCTCTACGACGACATTTTCAAAACCAGTTATAATGGTATAGACGGTATCTGCCTTGCTTTTTCGAGAGAAAAGCTCCCCAGTCTCTTCAGTCTTTCCTGTATGTAAATCCTTTCAGTTCTGGCCGAACTACCTCCTTCTGTGTTGTGAGATTCTATGATTCTACGCTTTAATTTTCACATCGACTTGCAGATAAAACAGGGCAAACATGCCGGCCAATTGGCCGCTATTTGGAATCGATCATTGGACTATTAAAACAGTTTCATTGTGCAGCTGGAATGGCCGAGTAGTTAAGGTGATGGACTTTAAGTTCCATGGCGATTGCCGGTGCAGGTTTGAAACTTGCTCGTGTATATTCTACATAATGTTTTGTTTATTTCTTCAGCTCCCTGTGGATATCACTGGCCCAGAATCTGATCACTTCCCTTGACACTGATTGACACGAAGCTGTTGTTTGAATTGAAATAACGAATAATTTTTGGTATCAATTAGTGATTGTTTGTTTGTTAAAAACAGTTTGCAAATGTCAGTGAGAAATACATCCAGAAAACAGCATGCAAAAACATAATTTTTAATAAAAAACCCTGCAATGTTTAGGAGTAAAACACCTTCAGATGATGAGTGGGAACCTGGTTTGGTTTTATAACGTTAAACAAGATTTTAATTGACTCCAACATTTTCCCAACCACGGATGTTAGGCTAACTGGTCTATAGTTTCATGATTTTTGTCTGCCTCCTTTTTTAAATAGTGGCGTTTCATTTGCAATTTTCCAATATGGTGAGCTACTCGCCTCAACTACTGCTCGTGGTAGCATCTTCCATATCCTAACCACTTTTTTGTAAATAAGTTACTCTTCAATTGCCTACTGAATTGATCGGTGACTATCTGATATTTATGAGCTCCAGTTCTGAACTCCTGCCCAATGGCAAATGTTTTCCCTTCTTTGTCCCTATCAAACTCATTCATAATGTTAAATATATCTGGATTGTATCTTCCAGAGAAAGCTGCACAGTCTGCTCAGTCTTCACCGATAAGTAACTCCTTCCACTTCCAGACGAATTGCCTCCATTTGTGCATTGAGATTCTATGATTTTACGATTTAATTTTTAAATCGACTGGGAGAAAAAACAGGGGAAGCATGCAGGCCAAATAACTGATATTTAGCACCGACCATTAGATTATTTTAAAAGTTTCGTTATGCAGCTGCAAAGGACGAGTGTTGAAGGCGTTGGCAATTGCTATGTCGTGACGTTTACCTGGGAAATTCGAACCCGATTAACAGCGATACTACACTATTTGTAACTTTCTATAATCTGCTCCCTGTGATTATCACTGCCCCTGAAACTGATCACAATTCACATCATTGCCCATTATTACACTTGTTATGCATTTAACCCCTTGTAATCTGGATTACACCACCACAACAACCCTTGGGATCACGGTATAAAAGCAGGTCACCCACGACGTACCTGCACGATGGAGTCTAATTCAAGGAGCTAACATCGCACTTGCTGATTGTACACAGTACTCTGTTTCATCCTTTGTTATGAACAGATTAACACTGATTGCCGTGAAGCTACTGTTCATATTGGAAATATTAACAATTTACCATCAGTAATTATTGATTGCTCGGGTGCTTGAATTACTTGGAACGATCAGTGGGAAATATAGATAAAGCATCAAGAAAAAATGCATTGTCTTAAAGAGCCCTACAATGTTTGGGAGGAAATCATATTCAGCGAACGAGTGTAAACGTGGTTTGCTTTTATTAATTTGTAAAAGATTTAACAAAACAAAGTTAACAGGTCTCCAACCTCAGAATGAGTCATTATATACCGGAATTGCATTTATTTTAGTTCTATATTTAACGCTGAAAACCAATCAGCGGCATGAGCCATTCGCCGATTGAAGTCATATAGTTCCAGAGGATATGGAATTGTTCATTAAATTCAGAAAACACTCCGCAGGTCCATGAGCCCGAGGCAGAACTAAGGCTTGGCAGCATTGTTTCAAAGTATTGCAGTGCCTGTGTGAGTTCAGTACCTATATGTTAAAGCTGCTTTGAACTAACAAAGCTGATATGCTCGCACCACACGACCCCCCCGCAAAACAAAATAAAACAAATGGCCCATATGAGGATCGAACACGCGGCTGATAGCGTTTGGACAAGATTTCTACCCAACTGAGCTAACTGGCTTAGGAAGATGACACCTTTTCGCACGCTATAATAGAAAAACGAGCATTTCTACAGAGACTTTCATTTCAGGACGTCTCAAAGGGAAAATGCTTGAAACTACAATTAAGGAAGAAATAGCGGGACATCTAGATAGGAATAGTGCAATCAAGCAGACACAGCATGGATTCATGAAGGGAAAATCATTTTTAACTAATTTACTGGAATTCTTTGAGGATATAACGAGCACGGTGGATAGAGGTGTACCGATGGATGTGGTGTATTTACATTTCCAAAGGGCATTCGATAAGGTGCCACAGAAAAGGTTACCGTAGAAGATAGAGGTACGCAGAGTCAGAGGAAATGCTTTAGCATGGAAGCGAATTGGCTGATGAACAGAAAGCAGAGAGTCGGGATAAACGGGTCTTTTTCGGGTTGGAAATCGTTGCTTCGTGGTGTGCCACAGGGATCGGTGCTGGGACCACAACTGTTTGCAATATACATCGATGACCTGGAAGAGGGGACAGAGTGCAGGGGAACAAAATTTGCAGATGACACAAAGATTAGTGTGAAAGCGGGTTGCGTAGAGGACCCAGAGAGGCTGCACAGAGATCTGGATATTTTAAGCGAATGGGCTAAGTTTTGGCAGATGGAATACAATGTCGGAAATTGTGAGATCATCAACCTTGGGAAAAAAACGGTAAAAGGGAATATTATTTGAATCGGGAGAAGTTACAACATGCTGCGTTGCAGAGGGACCTGGGGTTCCTTGTGCATGAATCCCAAAAAGTTAGTTTGCAGGTAAAGAAGATAATCAGGAAGGCGAATGGAATATTGGCCTTCATTGCGAGATTGATGAAGTACAAAAGCAGGGAGGTCATACTGCAATTGTGTAGTTTATTGGTAAGGCCGCAACCTGGAGTACTGCGTGCAGTTTTGGTCACCTTACTTAAGGAAGGATATACCGGCTTTGGAGGGGGTACAGAGACGATTCACTAGGCTGATTCCGGAGATGAGGGGGTTACCTTATGATGATAGATTGAGTAGACTGGCTCTTTACTCTTAACAGTTCAGAAGGATGAGGGGTGACCTTATAGAAACATTTATAATAATGAAACGGATAGACAAGATCGAGGCAGAGAGGTTGTTTCCATCGTCGGGGAGACTGGAACTCGGGGGCAGAGGCTCAAAATACGGGGAACCCAATTTAAAACCGAGTTGAGAAGATTTTCCTCTCCAAGAGGGTTGTGAATCTGTGGAATTCTCTGCCCAGGGAAGCAGTTGAGGCTAGCTCATTGAATATATTCAAATCACAGATAGATAGATTTTTAACCAATAATGGAATTAAAGGTTACGGGGAGCGGGCGGGTAAGTGGAGCTGAGTCCACGGCGAGATCATCCATGATCTTTTTCAATGGCGGAGCAGGCTCGAGGGGCCAGATGGCCCACTCCTGTTCATAATTCTTATGTTCTTATGTTAAGAATGAGCGATTATTCACAGTAATTGCATTTATTTTTATTCCATATTTAACACTGCAAAACAATCAGCGGCATGAGCCATTCGCCGATTGAAGTCACACAGTCCCAGAGGATATGGAATTGTTAACTAAATTATGGAAACACTCTGCAGGTCCATGAGCTCTGGGCAGAATTAAGGTTTGGCAGCATTGTTTCAAAGTATTGCAGTGCCTGTGTGAGTTTCGTTCCTATATGTTAAAGCTGCTTTAAAGTAACAAAGCTCATATGCTCGCACCATCCGACCCCACCCCCCCAAAAATAAAACAAACAGCCCATACGGGGATCGAGCCCGCGACCTTATCGTTTTGACAAGCTTCTGCCCAACTGTGCTCACTGGCTTAGGAAAGTGGCACTTTTTCGCACGCTATAATAGAAAAACGAACATTGCTACAGTGACTTTCCCCTCTGGACGCCTCAAAGCGGTTGACAGCCAATTAAGTGCATTTAAAGTGTGATCACTTTTGTAATGTCGGTAATACAAAAGCAGATTTGCGTCTCGAAAAACCCACGATGTCATAATGACCAGATATTGCTTGTGGGAGCCATATTGGCGCGAGGACACTGGAGAGAACTCCACTGCTCTTTTTCCAAATAGTGCCCGTGGGATCTTTTATTTCCAGCTCGGAAGCCAGACTGGGCCTCAGTTTAATATCTAATCTGAAAGACATCATCTCTGACAGTGCAGTGCTCCCACATTACCGCTTCACCGATGGTCAGAAACCCATTCGACCTCCTCACCAATCTGCCTGTCAAAGACGCATCAGTCCATGACAGTATAAATACGAATGAACACTGCTCAGTCATGTGGATATCAAGTCCTGTCTTCACACAGAGTATACACTGCATTTTGTGCTAAACTACCAGCGTGCTAAATGGGATAGATTCTGAACAGATCTAGCAGCTCAAACCTGGGCATCGATGAGGTGCTGTCGGGCATCAACAGCAGCAGAATTGTATGGAACACAATCTGTAATCTTATGGCTCAGCATATCCCTCACTCTACCATTACATTTTCAAGAGAGCACCAACCCTGGTTCACTGCTCAGTCATCTTTTTTCATAATAAAATAAATCTAGCCTGTTCATCCTTTCCTGATATGTATTCGCTGGCTGTTCTGCTATCATCCTTGCAAATCTTCTCTGCATCCTCGGCAATGCCTCTATATAATTTTTATAATATGGCGGCCAGAATAGTGTACAGTACTCTAAGTGAGGCCTCACCAAGGTTAAATACATGTTTAGCATAACGCCGCTACTTTTCAATTCCATACATCTAGAAATAACTCCTCGTGCTTGGTTTTCTTTTTTTTGGGTTGCTAAACTATGTAGTAACTATTGGAGTTTTGTGTATTTGTACTGCGAGATCTCTTTGTTCCTCTACGCCACGCAGACTGGCAGCCACATATAATAAGTGTCCTCCCTATTATTCCGACCAAAGTAATGGCTCAGATTTACAAGGTTTGAAATGTATTTGCCAATTATCTGCCCATTCTGCAAGCTTATTAACATCCTCCTGCAAATGGTTGCAGTCCTCCTGAGTATTGACTATCCCCCTAATTTGGTGTCATCCGCAATTTAGCAACGATGTTTTTTGATTCCAATGTCTAAATCTTAAATATAAATTGTGAACAACAATGCTTCCAGCAACGATCCTTTTGGAACACCACTACCACCATCTGCCACGTTGAAAAGCTAACTTTTACCTCTGAACTCTGTTTTCTGTCTTGATCCAGCGAGCTATCCATTCTGCTAGTTCTCTCCTGACTCCACATTCGCTGACATGGCATGAGGCTCATCTTGTTCCTGTGTAACAATCCAGAGGTTCGAATGTTTATTTTATTGAATCAAACATGTGGGCATCGCTAGTTAGGGAAGACTTTGTTGCCCATCGCTAATTGCCCTTGCGAAGTTCATAGTGAGCCACCACATGCAACTGAGTAACTCGCGACGCCATTTCAGAGGGCAGTTTACAGTAAAACACATTGCTGTTGATCTGGAGTCACATATAGGCCCAGACCGGTAAGGGCGGCAGATTTGCTTCCCTAAAGGAGACGAGTGAACCTGATGGCTTTGTTACGACAATGGTCACGATTACTGATACTTTAAAAATTGCAAATTTATGTAATTGAACATAAATTCCTCTGCTCTCGTGGTGGGCTGTAATTTTTTCTCTCTGGATTACTCGTCCAGAGATATAACCATCATGCTACTATGATTGGTCTCTGCCTGTGCATTTTGCTCGAGGTGCTCAATGGCTCCTACTGTTCCTGTTCAACAGTTTGAGGGACGGAATGGCATCCCACTGTTTCTATGGAACAGGCTTGGGGGGTAGAGCTTCTTGCTGTTCAAGTATAACATGTCCTTGGGATTGAAGTGCTTTGTATTCATTCTATACAACAGGTTAGAGGGGCTAAATTGTGCAAATCGGCTTGTAGACCAGGCTCAAGGAGCTGAACAGCTTCCGCCGTTCCTATGCCTCACTCCAGAGGGGTTAATTGTCTCCTCCTGTCACTGTGCAACAGCATGGAAGAGCTGAATGCCGTCCTTCTATTCCTGTAAAAGACGTTCGTGGGACTGGATTGCCTCATCGTCATGTATGCAGCAGGTTTGAGCGGCCGAATGGAGTTCAACTCTTCATGTCGAACTGGCTCAAGGAGTTGAATGGCTTCCTCCTGTCCTTTCCAACCAGCTTAATAAGAGCCTAAGAACATACGAACAAAAGAAATAGTTAGCAGGAGTAGGCCATATGGCCCCGCAAACATGCTCCGCCATTCAATAAGATGTTGGCTGATCAGATCGTTGACTCAGCTCCACTTCCCATAATGCCTTATCTTTATGTTTTAAAAAACTATCTATTTCTCTCTCAAATTTGTTCACTATCCATGCTTCCACAGCTTTCTGAGCCAGCGACTTCTACGGATTTACAACCCTCTAAGAGAAGACATTTCTCCTTATCTCGGTCCTAAATTTCATACCCCGTATCCTGAGACGGTCACCCCTTGTTGTCGACTTGCCAGCGAGGGGAAGCTTCCTCCCCGCATCCAGTATAACCAACCCAGTCAGATTTATATATGTTTCTATGAGATCCCCTCTCATTCTTCAAAACTCTAGTTAATACATATCCAATTGACCCAATCTCTCCTCATAAGACACTTCTGCCAGTACAGGAATCAGTCTGCTGAACCTTTGCTCCACTCCCTCTATCGCAAGTATATCCTTTATTACGTAAGGAGATCAAAACTGCACACTCCTGTACAGTTTTGAGTAGTACCCAAATCATCTTGCAATGAAAGGCATCATATCATTTGAGTTCCTAACGTCTTGCTGCAAATACATGTTTGCTTTCAATGACTGGTGTACAAGAACACCCAGATCCCTCTGTACATAGACACTTCCCAAGCCATCGCTATTTAAATAATAATTTTTCCTTATATTATTCCTACCAACGTGGATAATTTCACATTTATCCACGTTATACTGCATCTGCCATGTTTTTGGCCACTCACTCAACCTATCTAAATTGACTTTGAGTGTTTTTCATCCTCCTCCCATCTAGTTTTGTGTCGTAAGCAAACTTGGAAATATTACATTTGGTTCCCTGATCTAACACTTTTAGATATATTCTGAACAGCTGGGGCCCAAGCACTGATCACTGTAGTACTCAACTAATCACTACTCACAGCCCGAATAAGTTCAGTTTATTCCTACACTATGTTTTCTATATGTTAACCAATTTTCAATCCTTGCCAATACATTACCTGCAATATTATGTGCTTTAATTTTTCACAGTATGCTCCTATGTGGGACTTTTTCAAATACCTTCTGAAAATCCAAATGCACGACATTCACTAGTTCTCCCTTATATATTTTATCAGTAACAACTTCAAAAATTAAAGTAGATTCATCAAACTTTATTTTCCTTTCATAAATCCATGTTGACTTTGTTTAAATACGTTGATATTATCTAAGTGTGTCGCTATCACATTCTTTATAATAGACACTAGCATTTTCTCTAAGACTGATGTCAGGCTAACCGCTCTGTAGTTCCCGTTTTCTCTCTCCCTCCATTTTTAAATAGTGGGATTATATTTGCCAGCCTCCAATATGCAGCAACTGATCCACATTTATATATTTGTGGAAGATGACAACCAATGCATCTGCTATTTCCATGAATACCTCTTTAATACTCTGGGATGCATATCATCAGGCCCAGGGGATTTATCTGGCTTCAGTCACTTTACTTTCTGCAGCAATACTTTCTTACTAATTATCAATTCCTTTAATTCCTCTTGCTCACTAAGTCATTGATTCCATAGCATTTCTCCGACGATATTTGTCTCCTCTTCTGTGAAGACCAAACAAATATATTTATTTAATTGTTCTGCCATTTCCTTGTTCCATATTACAAATTCTCCTGTTTCTGTCAGTAAAGGACCCACATTTGTCATCATTAATTTTATCCTTTTTCCATACTTGTAGAAAATTTTGAGGTCAGTTTTTATGTTCCATGCAAGTTTACACTCATACTCAATTTTCCCCTGTTAATCAATCTCTTGGACCTTTTTTGCTGAATTTTAAACTGCTCACAATCTTCAGGTTTGCAACTTTTTCTGGCTACTTTGCATAACTCGTCTTTTTGATCCATTGCTATCCTTAATTTCTTTTGTTACCGTCTGTTCTGCCAGCTCATGGGCTAGATAATAGGCAGATAAGATCTTTGATAATCAATCTTGCATTTGCACTCTTATTAAATTATTGTGTTACCCATGGTTGGACCAATTTTCCTTTTGCGTTTTAACGCCAGAAACGAATGATTACCTGTTGCCGTTCATTCATTCATTCCTTAAGTATTAGCCATTGCCTATCCACCGTCATGCCTTTTAATGATTGTTCCCAATCTATCTGAGCCAATTCATTCCTCGTGTCTTTGTAGTTTCCTTTGTTTAGATTTAGCACCCTAGTTTGGAAAATACTACTTCACTTTCCATCTAAATAAGAAATACAATCATAAGATCACAAAAACATAAGACATAGGAACAGGAACAGGCCCCATGCGGCCCCTGGAGCCTGCACCACCATTCTATATGATCAGGGCTGACCTGATCATGGACTCAGCACCACTTCCCCTTCCGCTTCCCATAACTCCTTATGGTCACTCTATCCGAAAGGACCCCGCACAACAAGAGTGTTAATTAAGCCCTTCTCATTGCACAATACCCAATCTAGTATCGCCTGTTCACTAGTCGGCTCCTCAGCATACTAGTCTTAAAAATTATAGCGCGCACACTCCAGGAATGCATCTGCAAAAGTATTGTTACCAATTGCAGCACTTCAAGTTCACATCCAAGGACTTTTTAAATGTGGTGAGTGCTACTGCATCTAACATCTTTTCAGGCAGTGGATTTCCAGACGAGCACCATACTCAGTGTGAAAACATTTCCCCTCAAATCCCCTCTCCCCTCCAACCAATTAAATCTATCCCCCTAATTGTTGACCAATCTAGTAAGGGAAATAGATCCATCCTATGCACTCTCTGTCGGCCACTCAAAATGTGTTACAGTTCATTAGTGTCCCCAATCAGCCTCCGCTGTTCCACAGAAAACAACCCAGACGTTACAATTTTTCCTCATTGATAAATTCCCCAATCCAGGCAACATTCTCGTAAACCGACTCTGTACCTTCACGAGAACAAGCAGATCTTTTGTGTAATGCGGTGACCAGAACAGCACGCAGTACTCCAGCTGTGGGCTAACTTGTGTACACAGTTCAAGCATAACTTCCCCGTTCTTTTATTCTATGGCTCAGTTAATAAAGGAAATTATTCCAAGTTGCTTCTTGACAACCTTACCTCCCTGGCCGAATACTTTCAGGGTCCTGTGGACTTGCACTCCAAGGGCACTTTGCTCCTTTACACTTCTTAGTGTCCTATGATTTAATGTTTATTCCCCTGCATTATTAGCCTTCCACAAATATCTTACCACACACTTATCTGGCTTGAATTCCATTAACCACTCTTCTGCCAACCTGACCAGTTCAATGATATTTTCCTGTATTCTACAGCGTTCTTCCTCATTATCAACCATACAAGTTTGACCAAGCTTTCAATACCGGGCGCTAATTTGTACTTATGCGGCTCGGTGTCCAATTGTTATTGCATAATACTCCTGTGAAGCGCTTTGGGAACTTTCACTGCATTAAAGTTGCTACACAAATACAAGTTTTTGTTTTTGTTAAAAAGGTGTGTTGCATAACTCTATATATTTTCCAGCCCAGAAAGAGACAATTTCCCCCAACTGGTTTTGCAGGAGTTAATTCTGCACATGAGCGCCCTCCTCCCATACTTCACTTCATCCTATCATCATCGCCTTCTAATCCTTTGTCACACATTTGCTTAGCTATTGCACTCTTAAATGCTTCTGTGCTATTCGCCTCAACTATTGCACGTGGTAGCAGCTTCGAAAATCTACCAACTAATTGGTAAAGATGTAGCTTTTGAATTGCCTATTGAATTTTCCTTGATTATCTTACATTTGTGACCACTAGTTCTGAACATGCGTTCAACAACAAATATTTTATCTATTCTGACCCGATCAAAAACCATTCATCATGTAAATGTCAGTAGCTGCCTTGTCTTTTCTAGAGAAAAACTGCCCAATCTGTTCAGTGTTTGCCAAAAAGTAAATGATTCCAGTTCTTGCCGAATTGCTTCCTTCTGTGCTGTGAGATTCTAGGACTTATTTTTCACATCGACAAGGAGATACAACAGCGCAAGTATGCAGGCCAATTGTCTGACCTTTTTCACCGACCATTATACTAGTAAAACAGTTTTGCTGTGTAGCTGCGATGTCCGAGTTGTGAAGGCGTTGCAATCGAAATTTCAATGGGGTTTATGTATGCACATTCGAACCCTGTTTGTAACGATTCTACTGCAAAAATTGTTTTTGTTTAATCGGCTCACTATTGATAGCATTTTCCCAGAATCTGATCACAATTCCTTCCACTGTATTTTATTAGACTGATTGATGAGGAAATGTTTTTCCAAATGGAAACAATAATAATTTTCGGCATCACTTAGTGATGGGTGCTTTGTTGGAAAATATTTCCAAAGATCAATTAGAAATATACACCGAAAACAGAAAAGAAATTACCTTTTAATAAAGAGCTCTGCAATGTTTGGGATGAAATGACATTCAGCGAATGAGGTTGGATTGGTTTTATAAAATTGGACAAGGTTTGATATAAGTGCAATGCCACGATTTGAACCTGCGCTGCTCTGATATTATTGGGGTTTAGTATAGAAGCCATTTGCCTTATCAATTAGGCCTCTATAGTGCACAGTTGCCTAATGGTGCGAATGAGGAATTACATACCGGAATTGTATTTTATTTCATGAGAACATCAGAACATAACAAAGAGGAGCACGAGTAGGCCATTCGGCCCCTCAAACCTGATCCGCGATTTAATACGATTACCTGCCCGCTCCCCATAATGCCTTATTCCTTTATCGGTTAAGAAGCTCTCTATCTCAGTCTTAAATTTGTTCAATGTCCCGGCTTCCACAGTTATCTGAGGCAGCGAATTCTATATATGTACAACCCACTTAGAGAAGAAATTCCTCCTCATTCCAGTTTCAAATGGCCGGTCCCTAATTCTAAGTTTAAGACCGCTCTTTGCAGGTCAATCTGTGCTCTGAAAAACGGTTGTCTTTTATACGCGTAGGAGTACATTTACCATGTTAATTAAAACATATTTTAAAACAGTCACCTGTTACTTAGAACACGATATTGCAAATTCCTCTCATCACCTGCTTATTCTCGTGCAAGCAATTTAACTGGTGTTCATAAACATGCAGATTACACAATGTAATTTTTATTTTTGGCTGAGGTAGTTCATTCTTAATTTAAAATGAATCAACTCTTTGCTTCAGAAGACAAGTGCCATTGAACTGGAGTGAGCACATTATCCATAGGAATAAAAACACTAGGACCGTGGTCATTGTCGGTTACTGCAATTGAAGAGCATATGCAAGTATTTTTAATTGTGATAAGCCTTCCTGTCTCCAACACAATTTCAGGCAATGAGTTCCAAACCCCCACCACAGTTAGGGTGAAACACAGGTTTCGACAGTTCTCCCCTCATCCTGATATCAAATTGCTTTAAAGCACTGCTTCGCATGCTGCCTATTTGAATTAAATATAGAAAAATCCTGCAAATACACAGCAGGTTAGGCAGCAACTCAGAGCAAGATTATGTTATCAGCTCGATGCCCTTTCGTCTGAACTCTGCTTCTCCCTATGCAACTGCTCCCTGACATGCTGAGAATGTGCAGCGGTTTCACAAATGCGTCAAGTGGCTGTTAGTGGTAGGAGAACTGGAAAACACCGAATCCGCTCAGATATACGGATGTGGGTTCCATGGTGTATTGATGGGCATTCTGGACTTTCAATCCAGCGTTGCAAATTCAAACCTGGTGATACCTGAATTCCTGTTGTGCCAACTGCTGTAAATTTGGGACAAACAAGTGAAGACACATTGAAGCCAGGCGCTGCTGTTGGGCAATTTTGTTGCCTTTGTCAATGATGCTAGATCACGAAAACTACATGTCAAATCGTGTGCTCAGCCTACATTTTCCATTACAAATCAGCTGAGGAAAAAGTAGAGTATCGTCTAATGCTGCCTATGTCAGCACAATGTTCCTTGCTGAGATAATCTCTGCAATATGCATTCAACACGATGAATAAAACCAATGTCTTTTGACATGCATGCGCTGCATATTTTGCAATGGAGAAAAATTTGCATTTTTTTTTCGCGCCAAGCATTTTGCATTACTGCTTTTGCAATGCTGACACACTTTTTACCTGGTAGACTGAAGTGCAAGCTGTGATGAACAGAGTGAAACGGACAGAGTTATTGAGAACCCATGGCTTTGATGGCATTTGTATGAATTGTTCAGCATCGAAACTTCGCAGAGGGTAAAGACAGGAAATTGGCGATATGGATGAGAAAATTCCGAGCCAAAGTATAATGTTGGTGATGATGTTGTTGTTTTTGAGAAATATTTCATACATTTTGGCATCCTTGGTTCCATGGTGTAATGGTGAGCACTCTGAATCCAGCAATCCGTGTTCAATTCTGGGTGGAACCTGTCTTCTGTTTACCATATCAAAAAAAAACACTTTTTGAAATCCTCACATGTTTCTAACTTTGGCAGTGATATTACAAATTGCTCTGTCCTCCTGCAGATCATCCTTCAAACCATGTTACTCTAGTTCTTAATCCTGCACTTTGCACGATGGCATTTTTATTCTTGGCTGAGATCGGACATTCTTAATTTAAAATGATGCACCTCTTTGCTTCAGACAAGAAGTCCCATGGAACTAGAGTGAGAATAGATTCCACAGAAATATAAAAAATTGTTCTGAGGCCAAGTCGGTGAATGTACTATTTTAAATTGCGATGAGCCGTTCTGCCTCTTCCAGCCCTTCTGGCAGTGAGTTCCAAATTCCCACCACTCTCCGGTAAAACACAGGTCTGAACAATTCTCCGCTCATCCTGATATCAAATTTCATGAAAGCGCTTCTTCGCAAGCGACCTGAACTTCTGAGAACTTGCACAAGTGAGGAGGCCAGCATCACGAGAGCCAGAGGATGAAGGGCGGCGGCAGGTTGGAGTACTGGCAATGGGGAGGAGGCCAACATCGCGAGAGCGGAGCGGGGGGATGAGAGAGGGCGGCGGGAGCTTAGAGCAGCGGCATTGGGAAGAGCCAGATGCAGCAGACACAGGATTGTTTTTTAAATAATGAAAGGGATAGACAAGATAGAGGCAGAGAGGTTGTTTCCACCAGTCGGGGAGACTAGAACTAGGGGGCACAGCCTCTAAATATGGGGGGAGGCAATTTAAAACCGAGTTGAGAAGGAATTTCTTCTCCCAGAGGGTTGTGAATCTGTGGAATTCCCTGCCCAAGGAAGCAGTTGAGGCTAGCTAATTGAATGTATTCAAGTCACAGATCGATAGATTTTTAACCAATTAGGAATTAAGGGTTACGGGGAGAGGGCGGGTAAGTGGAGCTGAGTCCAGGGCCAGATCAGCCATGATTTTGTTGAATGGCGGAGCAAGCGCGAGGGGCTAGATGGCCTACTTCTGTTTCTAATTCTTATGTTCTTATGTTGGAAGTAAAAGAATCAAAATAAGTGTGACGTCACAGCCAAGCACATATGTGATCGGCTGATGGATTGGTGCGTCTTGCTTTCTTTTATTTTCTTTTCTTGAAGAAACCTTTTGCATTTTTTTAGGGGACGAACTACCTTTAAATATATGTGATCTTTCGTATCTAAGGAGAGTCATTAAATAAAATTGGCTGTTTGCTGAGCGGCGGCTTGGTGTGCTGTGCTAAGGTTTAGAATTTAGAGGTTCTACTTGATAATTCCGAGTGTAACTGGAGGGATGGCAGTGCAGCTCAGACCCGTGGATTGCAGACCCTGTGCATGTGGAAAATCCTGGATGCTTCGTGCAACCAAGAGGACCACATGTGGAGGAGGTGACTCCAGCTGCACTAAAACGCAAGCTCCAAGTTTTGAAACTTGATCAGCGGTTGAGGTCACCACGTTGCATTGGCACCACTGAGAACAACGTGAAAAGCAGGTTTCTTCAGGCAGCTACCCCACAGCTTAAGAGTGTGCAGGCAAATAGGGAATGGCTGACCGTCGGACAGAAGAGGAGGACTAGGCAAGAAGAGCAGGAGGCGCCTGAGTCCATCTTACTCTCCAACCGTTATTGCGTTTTGTGTGTCGTAAGGGGCGATGTTGGCTCTGGGATGTGCAGCCAGAGCCAAGTCCATGATACCAACGGTGGTTCGGGGAGGGGTGTGAGGAAAAAAGAATACACGTCTTTGTGGATTCGATAGTCAGGGGAGCAGACAGGAGGACAGCAGACGTGACTCTATGATGTTCTCTTGCCTCCCTGGTGCCAATCCAAAGATGTCACCTGGCTGAAAGAGGGGCAGTTTTGGCTGATTAATGTAACTGATTACTGGATTTTTAGACAAGACACAGAGGGCGAAAAAAGGGGGGGGGGTATCGCGGTTTTGATTAGCGAATGTTAGATTGATGATCAAATGAGTCAATATCGGCCGAATTGAAAAATAAAAAAGGGGCGATCACGCTGCTAGGAGTGTATTACAGAGCCCCAAACACTGGGACTGAGAGACAGGAGCAAATATTTAGGTAATTTGTTGTGCAGTCCAAAAACCATACGCAAGTAATAACTATCCAAATATTGATTGGGACAAAATTACAGTGAAGTGTATTGAGGATGCTGAATTCTTGAAATCAAGAGAACTTTTTCAGTCAGTATATAACACGAGTCGGGGCGGTCTTGGATTTAGTTTTGGGGAATGAAGCTGGGAAGGCTAAACGGGAATCAGAAGGAGATCACTTGGATGTGAGTGAACATAATTCAGTCAGATTCAGGTTGGTTATTGATAATGACAAGAATGGACCTGAAATAAAAGATCTGATTTGGAGAAAAGCTAATTTTGCTTTGTTATGGAGTGATTTCGCCATAGTGGACTGGAAACAGCTACTTGAGGGTAAAGCAGTGTCGGAACAGTGGGAGGCATTCAATGAGGAGATCCAGAAGCTAATGCCAAGCATGTGCGCTTAAAGTAACAGGCAGGGATGAACAATTCGTGAGCAACCTGGGTGTCTAGGCACTTACAGGGGTGGATTAAGAAAAAAAGAAAGCTTTTGTCATATACCAATGGCTAAATACTATAGAAACTTGAGAGGAATATAGAAAGTTAAGAGGCAAAATTAAAAAGGATATTCTGAATGCTCAGAGAGGGCACAACCATTCGTGGCTAATAAAATAATGTAAAACCCTATGATGTTCTATCAATATATTAATAATAAATGGTTAACTAAAGAAAGAGTAAGGCCTATTAGAGGCCATGACGGTAACGTTTGTGTGGAGGCGGTTGATTATGGTAGTTTTCATAACGAATACATTTAATCTATTTTCAAAAAGGAAAAGGGCAATACAGATATTGCTATCGAGGATGAATGTGTAATTTTGGATTAAATAAATTTAGTGAGACTGGCAGTATTATTGGGTTTATCAGCTTTGACGGTAGATAATTCACCAGGCGTGGATGATATGCATCCCAGGCTGTTAAGTGAAGTAAAAGTTGAAATAGCAGAGGCCTTGAGCATCATTTACCAATCGATTTTGGATCTGGCCATGGTGCAGGAGAAATGGAGTACTGCTAATGTAGTACCCTTGTTTAAGAAGAGAAAAACGGATAGGACTAGTAATTAAATGCCTGCCAGCCTAACCTAAATGGCGGGGAAATTTTTGGAAAATGTACTGAAAGGCAGAATAAAATTACATTTCGAAATGCAAGGATTAATTATGGAAAGTCAGCATGGATTTGTTCAGGGAAGATCGTGTTTGATTTACCTGATTGAATTTTTTGAGGATATCACCTAGAGGCTCGATGAGGGCAGTGCATACGATGTAATATATATGTAATTTAGCAAGGCTATTGATAATGTCCCACATGATAGACTGGTCATGAAGGTTAAAGCACATGGGGTACATGACAAATTGGCTGGATCCAAAATTGACTTGGAGGTAGTATGTAAAGGGTAATAATTGATGGATATTTTTGTGACTGGAAGGATGTATCCAGTGTGTTTCTGCAGGGCTCTGTCCTGGGTCCCTTGATTTTTGCGTGACATATCAACGATTTAGATTTGAATATAGGCTGTGTAATTAAGAAGTTTGAAGACGAGACTACATTTGGCTATGTGTTTGATAATGAGGAGTAAACTCTTGGGCTACAGGCGGATATGAATCTGCAGATCAGGTGGGCAGAGCAGCGGAAAATGGAATTTAATTCAGAGAATTTTGTGGCGATGCACTTTGGGAGGGCTAATATGGAAAGTTTATACACATTAAGCGGTAGGCCACTGAATAATGTAGATGTACAAAGTGAATTCTCTACCACAGAAAGTTGTTGAGGCCAATTCACGAAATATATTCAAAAAGGAGTTGGATGTAGTCCTTACTACTAGGGGGATCAAGGGGTATGGCGAGAAAGCAGGAATGGGGTACTGAAGTTGCATGTTCAGCCATGAACTCAGTGAATGTTGGTGCAGGCTCGAAGGGCCGAATGGTCTATTCCTGCAGCTATTTTCTATGTTTCACTCGTCACTTTAACACTGATATACTGCACACGCCTCACTAAAAGCCGATTGACAGCCGCCATCTGAATGCAGGACCCCAGAGACACCACTTCGCAGTGTGTGCCAAGACCCGCCATCTTAGTGCAGGTCTCCAGAGCTGCCATCGTGGTGCAGGACCCCAGTGCCATCACCTTAATGCAGAGGAGAGCGACTCTATCTCAATATCAAGCTTCATGTCGTAGGATGCTCCAAATGTTTCACCACTTCTCATCGATTAATGAATTTCAAAATCAGAGTCAATGTGTATTGCAACACATTCTTAAATTACAACATGCTGCGTTGCAGAGGGACCTGGGAGTCCTTGTGCATGAGTCCCAAAAAATTAGTTTGCAGGTACAGCAGGTAATCGGGAAGGCGAATGGAATGTTGGACTTCATTGCAAGAGGGATGGAGAACAAAAGCAGGGAGGTCCTGCTCCAAATGTACATGGTATTGGTGAGTCCGTACCTGGAGTACTCGGTGCAGTTTTGGTCACCTTACTTGAGGAAGGATATACTAGCTTTGGTGGGGGCACAGAGACGATTCGCTAGGCTGATTACGAAGATGAGGGGGTTATCATATGATGATAGGTTGAGTAGACTGGGTCTTTACTCGTTGGAGTTCAGAAGGATGAGGAGTGATCTTATAGAAACATTTAAAATAATGTAAGGGATAGACAAGATAGAGGCAGAGAGGTTATTTCCACTGGTCGCGGAGACTAGAACTACGGGGCACAGCCTCAAAAGTCGGGGGAACCAATTTAAAACCGAGTTGAGAAGGAATTTCTTCTCCCAGAGGGTTGTGAATCTGTGAAATTCTCTTCCCAGGGAAACAGTTGAGGGTAGCTCATTGAATATATTCAAATCACAGAGAGATATATTTTTAAACAGTAAGGGAATTAAGGGTTATGGGGAGCGGGCGGGTAAGTGGAGCTGAGTCCACGGCCAGATCAGCCATGTTCTTTTTGAATGGTGGAGCAGGCTCGAGGGGCAAGATGGCCTACTCCTGTTCCTAATGTTTATGTTCTTATGTTCTTAAACTGCTCTCTGAACTTAATCTGAATCACGGCATAAATGCCCGTTTTTGTGCAGCACCAGTTCCAGTACCCAATCAGGTAGAATACGATAACACCTGAAATCCAACATGGACATCCTTCTACTTAGCGCAAACACCATATACAATGCCCATAAAAGCATGAAATTCCCCGAGATGACAAACAGTAAAATGATGGATTTCCTGCAGCTCTCCATGTCTGGGTCTCTGGGACTCTCCACACTGCTGGGACCCCGGAGTCTCCTGCGGGCCCTACTCGCCACCAACATGTGTCTAACGTGAGAGCATTGAGCAGGAGAATTAGCAAGAATGGGAGACATAGGGTGAAGATAGTGTGAAGGAACTCGTTTGCTGTCCAGACCGGTGATTCCTTGACATCGATTAGCATATTACAAGGCCAGGAGGAGTTCGAAAGTAAATATTCAGCTGTCAACATTAAATACCATGTGCTATCCTTCAAACCGCGCAGCACAGTCACTGTTCCCAGAACCATAGCCGCTGTTTTCTCGGTGCAATATTTAATTTTCATTTTCTGGCAACAAATGGCCACAAATCGATCAAAAGTGAAAGTGACGGTGAACCAGACAGAACAGTCTAAGGCTTTATAAAGCAGGGTGGCGTCAATATTACAGAGGGGGTGGGACAACACAACAACAAAATGTTCCTCGTAATGAATCAGAAGCCGCCTCAGTATCAGATCGAGGGTAATGACCAGTCGATCCGCCGCTGCCATGGCAACCAGGTAGCGAGTGACACATTTGGAGAGTTCGCACTTTCTCCGAGACAGGATCACAATCGTCACTAAGTTCACTGCGTGGAAGGGAAATGAACAGGGAAATTATACATCAGGCTGGGATCAAGACCAGCAGTAAAATGGAATTCTAAGTATTTCTGCAACTCATTAGCAACAGTCAATGATATACAACAGAAAATGAGAAATATGAGCTGGTGGCGACCATTTGACCCCTTGAGCCTGCTCCGCCATTTAATACAATCATGGTTGATCTAATCATGCACTCAGCTCCACTTGCCTGTCCGCTAACTACAACCCTTTACTTCCATATCATTAAGACATAGTTATATCTCAGCCTTAAATCTGTTCAATGACCCACCCTCCACAGCTCTCGAGGGCAGAGAATTCCATATGTTTTCAACCTTCTGAGGGAAGAAATTTGCCCTCAGTTTTAAATGGGCGGCCCCTTATTCTAAAATTATGAAACCTAGTTTTACTTTCTTCTGTGTGGAAATATCCTCTCTGCTTCCACCTTGTCGAGTTATAAGTTTCAATAACTTCATCTCTCAATCTTCTGAACTCCAATAAGTACAAGCCCAAACTACTTAACTCGACAAGATAGAGGCAGAGAGGTTATTTCCATTGGTCGGGGATACTAGAACTAGGGGGCGCAGCCTCAGAATATGGGGGAGCCAATTTAAACACGATTTGAGAGTGAATTTCTTCTCCCAGAGGGTTGTGAATATGTGGATTTCTCTGCCAAAGGAAGCAGCTGAGGCTAGCTCATTTAATGTGTCCAAGACACAGATCGATAGATTTTTAACCAAGAAGGGAATTGAGGGTTATGGGGAACGGGCGGGTAAATGGAGCTGAATCCACGGCTAGATCAGCTAAGATGTTGTTAAATGGCGGAGCAGGCTCGAGGGGCTAGATTGCCGACTCCTGTTCCCATTACTTATGTTCTTATGTTCCTACACGATATGATATGTGGTATGTGGATACGGTTTGATTCCAAGCAGTGCACATGTTTATTTCATTAATTTGACAGTGAAATGTGTCCCATTGTCTGAATCTAGCTGTATGGGTACTCCCCACCGAGGTATCACATCGCTCGACAGGATCTGTGCTACCGTCCGAGTGGAGCAGTCCCTGGTAGCGATGGCTCGCACCCATCGGGTGAATTGGTCTATAACTATCAGGAACTAGGTTTTGCCACTATCCTCTAGAAGGGGGCTGGTGAAGTCTATATATAAATTCTCCCAAGGTCTCTGTGGCCTTGGCTGATGTCCCATTCGTACCTTGCATCCCCTGCCTACGTTTCCTTGGGCACAATTAATGCACCTTTGGCAAAATTTAGCTACATCCTTCTGCATTGCTGGCTACCACGAGTACTGCGAGAGCAAGTCCAGCATGTTGCTTCTCGGGATATGTGTTATCACGTGATATAATGTTATTGGTTGCTGCCCACAACATTGGTGTGCCACAACGTGCTACTGGGGACCCCATACCCATATTTCACATTTTTGCTGGACTCCTTTCACGTCTTTCTTCCTGATTGACACTCTGGTGGGCCAATACTATATTTATGTCAATATGAACACTGTTGATATTACTGGTTAAATTTCAGCCTTAAATTCTGGCTCTGGCTTCCGTTCACCTGCCGCTCGTTTGGCACCAAGGTCGGCCAATTTATTCCGGACGATGGTTAGGCCTTGCGGGTATTTTCACCCTTACTAGTTCGTTTTGTGTGTGCTTTTACCTTTATTACCGCTGCTCACCTTGGTTCCTTTGCTGATTTCACGAGACTTTCTGCTAGCTTTTCATGTTTTACCACCCCGCCAGTAGATGTCACACACCCTCGTCGTGACCAGGCTGCCAGATAGTGGTGAACGACCCCGAAAACGTAGTGTTTATCCAGATATTTCTTTACTCGCTTTCATTTAGCTGACTCGAGAGCCTTTATTCCAGTTCTGCCACCTGAGCTGACTTGTCTCCTGGGTGCGTCCCTACCATTATTTACTCTCGCTACTGTGTTACCACTGCCCAGCCAGTATGGGGTTCTCCATCAATTTTCTGGATCCATCCACATAGAAAGACTCATCTGGATTGTCCAATGGCTCTTCCTTTACCCTGCTGTGCGTTTCCTCCTCTATTTGTTCCCTAGAGCTATGTTCCTCTCCTTTTGTCAGCTTCCGGCATCGAGGTGAACTCCATTATGCTTTTTCATTATTACTGACTTGTCTTTGGGCATGAATACGGCCTATCACTGAGCTTTCCGGCTCTCTGAGATCGCCCGCAGTATTTAGTATTTAGTAGTTCTACCAGGGTATGTTGTGGGTGCAAAAGCATCTGTCCCATCATCACTACTGGTTGGCTTAGTTTGACCGCCCAAGTCGCACAGTTCAGGGCGGACACACATCGCGGCATTCCACTAACCACTGTGACTTTCTTATTCGAGTAGGAAGCTATAGGTCTGTGGTGACTTCCATGTTCCTGCATTACCACGGCGGAATAGCTTCCTTCATCCTGATCACAATATAGGTGGAATGGTTTATTGCGATCTGGCAATCCTAGGGCGGGGGACGACATCAGATCTCTTTTAGTTCACCTTATGCCTCTTCCTGCCCCTTTCCACAATCTGTCTTCTGTCAGGTTCCCCCGCACCATTCAATTAATTTCTGTATGGGTTCCGCTTTTGTTGTGTATCGAGGTATAACATGCCGACGATATTTAAAAAGTCCTAATACCTTCATTTCTCCACTGAAATTCTGGGGCTTCGGCATGTCCCTAATTGTCATCCGTCTTTCCTCTGTCATGTATGTTTTGCCCTGATGGATCCAATATCCAAGGTACCGCACTCTCGTCTGGGCCACCTGCGCCTATATGGATGATGCCATGAACCCCGCCTGCACGCACACAGACAGTCACACACACATTTATACACAGACACGCACTGACACACAGTAACGCACAAGCCACTCATTCACACACGCACAGACACAATCTCACAGAAATACACACTCAAACACATATCCAGACACACACTTACACACATACAGAGTCACACACTTTCTCAGACCGTTTACAAATACACACTCACACGCAGGCACTCACACACACACTCACACACACACTCACAAACACACTCACACACACACAATTACACACACACAATTACACACACTTACTCACTCACAGACTTACACACACATACACAGACACATACTTACACACTTGCACATTCAGAAAATCACGCACTTACTCACCCAAACACCCAAGCACAGACGTATATACTCACGCTCTTACACTTTCACGCACTTAGATACGCATGTACTCAAAGATTACACACTCACGCACTTACCCAGATACACACTCAAGCACACACATGCGCACACACAGACACTCGCACACACTTACAGATTCACATACTCATACATTACACACTCAAACACTTACCCAAGCACACACGTGCGCACTTACACATTTACACACTCATACATTCAGAGACTTACACACTCACACGTTACCCACACACACAATTACACAGTCACACAATTACAATCACACACGTACACACTCACACTTTTTCCCAGATACACACTCACACATTAATTAATTTACACACACAAACATTTACCCAGGCACGCGCTTACATGCTCACATGCTTACGCACTCGCATACTCACACAATCACGTGTGTAAGCACTCACACACTTACCCAGACACGCACTTACACACTTGCACACTCACACTCACAGACTGCCACACTCACAGACTCGCACACTTACACAGACACACATTCACACACTTACACACTCCAAGACATAAACAGTCATTCACACTTTCTCACACACGCACTTACCCAGGCACACACTCACACACAATAATACACTCACACTCACACACACTTACCCAGACACAATAATACACTCACACTCACACACACTTCCCCAGACTCACATAATTATACACACGCACGTACACACTAACCCACACTCCATCCATCTGAGGCAATCACTCGAATTGTGGATGACTTGCTTCAACGTCAAAACGTTCACAGGTGTTTCAATGAAGGATGTAAAATTCCAGATACGAAAAAAATCTTCAAATGTGCTAGATGCCTGTGCATGGATTTTTTAACGTGTGGTGACCGTTGTACACTAGCCAGCAATTACCCACACACGCACTTACCCAGACAAATGCACATACACTCACGCACAATAACGCACCCACACTCATTAAGCCAGACACACATATACACACTCACACAAATGCACACACGCTTACCCAGACAGAAATTCACACGCAATATCACATTCATACTCATACATCCTTACCCACACACACACTAATTCAGTCATACACTCAAACATTCACACACAATAACACACTCACATTCACACTCACACACGTTTCACCATGCACATAATTACACACTTGCACAATTGCACACACACACACACTTAGCCAGGCACACACTCAATCACTCACACACAAAAAAACACTCACACACTCATAAATAAATACACACTCACATAAACCTACACTTAGCCAGGCACGCATTTACCCAGAGACACGTTTACACTCACACAGTTGACTCATGAGATGGTCAGTTGGGACAAATTCTTAAATGAACAATTGTGTTTCAGGCGATTGATTAGCGCAAATTGCCATTACTGAACAGGGTAGAGGAGCAGAGGGGTGCAGATACACATATCACTAAAATCATCGACGCAGGTCATAATAAACATCAAATAAAGCTCCAGGGTGCATTTCAAGAAGGTCAGATTTCAAAACAACAATAACTTGTATTTACTTAGCGCCTTTATCAGTGAATCATCTCAAGGCGCTTCACAGAAGTGTTATGAGACAAAACATTTGACGCCGAGACATATCAGGAAAAATTAGGGCAGGTGACTGAAAGCTTCATTTAAGACGTAGATTTTAAGGAGCGTCTTGAAAGATGATGGAGCGGTGCAGAGATGGAGAGGTTTATGCAGGGAGTTTCAGAGCTTGGCAACAGACGGTCTGTAATCAGAGTGAATATTAACCCACTCACTTACACACTCTCTACACAGGGCTGCCTGTGTGAGGTATGTGATCAGGATGAATATTAACACACTCAATCACACACTGTCTACACTGGGATCTGTGTGTGAATCCTGTAATCAGAGTAAATATTAACACACTCACTTACACACTCTCGACTCAGAGCTGCCTGTGTGAGAGTTGTGATCAGAGTGAATATTAACACACTCACTTACAGACTCTCTGCAGGGCTGCCTGTGTGAGGCATGTGATCAGGGTGAATATTAACATACTCACTCACACACGGTCCACACTGGGGTCCATGAATGAGGTCTGTGATCAGGATGAATTATAACACACTCACTCACACCCTGTCTACACTGGGCATCCTGTGTGAGGCCTGTGATCAGGGTCAATATTAACACACTCACTCACACACTGTCTACACTGGGCTCCCTGTGTGAATCCTGTGATCAGGATGAATATTAACACACTCACTCACACACTCTCTACACTGGGTTCCGTGTGTGAGACCTGTGATCATGGTGAATATTAAGACACACACTCACACACTGTCTGCACTGGGCTCCCTGTGTGCGGATGTGATCAGGGTGAATATTAACTCACTCACTAACACATGGTCTACACTGGGCTCCATGAATGAGGCCTCTGATCAGGGTGAATACTAACATGCTCACTCACACATTGCCAACAATGTCTCCGTGTGTGAGGCCTGAATGTGACATTATGTCGGGAAGCACCGCCACCGCCACCATTGAAAGCCTGAAGATCATGGTTCACACCCACGACCTGCGGGACATACTGGTCAGTTACAACGTGCCATGTTTCACCAGTGCCGAAATTAAAGAATTAATGACGTGAAATGGGATCAAACATGTCACTTCGGATCCGTTAAACCAGCCTGCAATGGACAGACAGAGCGGGCAATACAAATAATCAAACAGAGCGTTAAACGGGTCACAGAAGCCTCACTCCAAACCTACCTGCACGAGTATTGCTCAGCTGCGGAACGAGACACACTCACTCACAGTGGTGCCCCCGGCTGAGCTACTCATGAAAAGTACACTTAAAACCAGACTTTCGCTGGTTCACCCAACCTGCATTATCAGGGAGAGAGCAGGCGGCAGAAACAAAATGTAAGTGATGGTCGCGCCACTGTGTCACAGGAAATTGATCAGAATGACCCTGTGTATGTGCTAAACTATGGACATGGTTCCAAGTGGATAGCTGGCACGGTGATAGTTAATGAAGGGAGTAGGTAGTTTCTAGTCAAACTAGACAATGGACAAATTTGCAGAAATCACCTGGTACAAACGAGGCTGCGGTTCACAGACTGACCTGAACAACCCACAGCAGATACCATCTTTTTCTAGCCCACAAAACACACCCAAATGATCAACGACACCATCCCGGAATAGGAAATCGAACACATCACGCCCAACATCCTAGCTAGGCCACGCACACCCAGCAGACCTGCAGGGTCAACAACACGCAAACCCAGAGAAGGCACAGCCAACATGCCAGAATAACCATTTGTACCGAGGCGGTGAACCAGAGAAAGAATGGCTGCCGACCGCCTTACCTTCTAAATAGTTTTCCCTTTGACATTGTGGGAAGTGATGCTGTGTACCGATAAAGCATGCACTTCCATGTTCCGTCACCAGGGAGTGCATCCCCTGAGCACTGTATATAATCCAGTCTCAAAGGCCTGTTCCTCACTCTGGAGTGTCTTAATAAAAATGGAGATCAATGTTCCTTGAACCTCCCTTTGTGCAGTCTCATCTATGTTTGGAACACAATTACTTTGAAAAGAAATGTGACGCCGAAAGCCAGCAAGAAGATGAAATGCTGACTCCCTTTCTGCCAAAAATTCATTTCACAAACTTTTCTCTGACCGAAACTTCACAAAAGAAAAATCTTCCTTTCCAAGTCATTAAACCCGAATTTCCACGCAGCCGAATCTTCTGAATCAGATGCCTCTCGTTGTGCCAACTCAATCCATGTCCCTTTGCAATATTGCGCCTGCATGAACACTATTAAATGTGCCACTAACTTCTATAATCACAGAATATGGGAATGGTTACAGCATGGAAGAAGCCTAATCGGCCCATCTCCCATGCCAACTCTCAACTAGTCCGACTCCCCCGTCATTTACCCGCAGTTGTGCATTTTTTTTCCTTCAGATCCTTATCCAACTTCATTTTGAAAGATAAGATTAAATCAGCCTGCACCGCTCTTTAAAGCATTGTATTTCAGATTCTAACTGCTTGCTGCGAAACGGCCACCTTCAGTTCCTATCTAAAGTCTGAGAAAAATGGGATCAATTGCTGCCACATTCACAACCTTATTAAATAAAGCACCTATTATATTCTCCGAACGCAAGCTCCTGGTGTGTAGTACAGCTGTTGAAGTTAAAGCTCTGGTTATATTCCCAAGCTGGTTTTTGCCACAGCGTTTCGGTAGTGTAGTGGTTATTATGTTCGACTAACATGCGAAATATCCCCGATTCGAAAACGGGTGGGAACATTTTGCAAACGTGTTCAATTAATGATTGGAACAAATTGAATAATTCATATTCGTGGTTAACAGAATGCAGTGTCTCATGACGCTGTTGCATTTGTTGATTTCTCTGTACAATTCTGTACACACTGAAACTCAACACAGTGTTTCTCACTCCCTCCCGTTTCCAGCCCTGACGGTGGAGAAACGCCGTCTCAAAGCTGCAAGTTTCGTGCCTTCAGTTCAGCTGTGAGAGATTATTAAAGGATCCTGCCGCACCACCTCGCTTCACAACATATAATCAAAGCCACAAACAAACCCATCGACTAATCGCTCTTCCCCAGCTCCAGAGTGAGTGAGGGCGGGACGAGCCCCAACATTCCGGTCCCGCATCTCCAATCAGCCGCTGTCAGCGGAATGCGATGAATGCAGCATCAACACTGCTTTACCACCAATCACTGGGCTATAACATGCCACGGTTCGAACCAAAGCTTCCCGTACATCGAACAGGAGACTCATAAGACTCTTAATCTCAGGTTCCTGAGTTCGTGCCCCACTTACACGAACATGTTATCAATGGAAACACAAGTAATTAGCTGATCGCCTCGTTTTGCATCATGAAAGTCATGCTAAACGATAATTAAATAATCATAGAAGATTACAGCATGGAAGGACTCCTTTTCGACCCATCTTATCTGCACCGGCGAACAAATTTCCAGTTTTAGGTGTGTATCCCTGCACCTTACAGAATTTCAAGTGCATATCCAAGTGCTTTATAAATGTGGTGAAGGTTTCTCCCGCCACCACACTTTCAGGCAGTGAGTTCCAGACCCTAACACATATCTGCATGAAGAATTTTCCCTTCAAATCCTCTTTAACTCTCATGCTAATTACTTTAAATTTATGCCCGCTGCTTGTTGACCACTGACCTATGGCAAGTAGGCCCTTTTATCCGACATTATTAAGGCCCCTCCTAATTTTGTACACATCAATGCTGTCGCCCATCAGTCTCCTCTCTTCCAATGAAACCAAACACAGCCTATTCAATCTGTCCTATAACAAAGTTGCTCCACTCCCGGCAACATTCTACATAAATCTCCTCCGTACCCTCTTCACAGCAATCACATCCTTCCTTCAATAATGTGATCAGAACTGTACTCAGTACTCCAGCTGTCGGCCAACCAGAATCTTGCACATTTCGACATAACCCACATGCTCTTCTATTCCATGCCTCTGTCAATAAATGCAACAATTCGGTCTGCCTTCTTAATCAACTTATCCAACTAGCCAGCTACATTCAGGGAACTGTGGACATGAATTGACAGTTCCCTTTGCTCCTCTACACTTCTCAATGTCCTACAGTCGATGTGTACTCCCTTTCATTGTTGGCCCTCCACAAATGCACAATCTCACACGTCTCTGGATTAAATTACATTTGCCACTGTTCTGCCCACCTTACAAGTTGAGTGATATCTTCCTGCGGTCTCCAGCTTTCTGCTTCATTATCACCCACACTGCATATTTTACTACCACTGAAGACTTCTTAATCATAACCCCGATATTCAAGTTTAGATCATTGAAAAATACCACAAAAAGCAATGGACCGAGCACTGAAAACTGCGGAATCCCAATGGAAACATGCTTCCATTCACAAAAACACCCATCAAACATTAACGTTAGCTTCCTGCGACTGAACCAATTGTGGATCCAATTTCCCACTTCGCCCTGGATCCCATTGGGTTTAACATTCATTACCAGTCTGCCATTTGGGACCTTAGCGAATGCATTAAAAAAATCTAAATACAATACATCGTACGCACTATTGATCGACCCTCCTGGTGACCTCCTCCAAAACTACTGTCAAGTTAGTCAAACGCAACCATTCCTTAACAAATCGTGCGGACTGTCCTGATTAACCAGTGCCTTTCGAAATGTAGAGAATGTATTATCGTTAAATGTTACCCAACTTTCACAAGAAAACATCATTAGTTAAATGATGATCTTCATTTACACAACTGAAGAAATGTTAACTGAAGGAGAGTCGTTAATTGAATATTCTGTCCGTGCTTTCGTGGTCTGCTACAAAATGTGCATTTATGGTAACAATACATGAGACTGGGGATACAGTGTGATGGACTGTAGAGCAAGGGACTGGTTATTGTGAAACAGCAAATAAAATATACATTCTGGAAGAATAACATCGAGATGAAATGTGATGCCAACATTCAGAAAGAAGATTAATGCTGAGTCCCTTTCAGCAAAAAATTATTTCCAAAATAGTTCTCTGACAGAAACTTCACAAAACAAAAATGCGGCTTTTTAAAGTCATTAAACCCGAATTTTCCCGCAGCGAATCTTCTGAATCAGATGCCTCTTGCTCTGTCGACTCAATCCATGTCGCTTTGCAATATTCTGCTTCCATGCACACTATTAAATGTGCCAGTAACTGATAGAATCACAGAATAAAGGAATAGTTACAGTACGGAAGTACCACATTCGGCCCGTCGAGTCCATGCCAACTCTCAACTAGTCACACCCGCCCTGTCATTTACCCGCAGCTGTGCAATTTTACATCTTCGGATATTTAACCAACTCCGTTTTGAAAGATAAGATTGATTTCAGCCTTCACCGCCCTTTAAAGCAGTGTATTCCAGATTCTAACCACTTGCTGAGGAGTGGCCTCTCCTGTTCGTATATATGCAGACAGAGAAACAGCGGATCGATTCCTGCCACACTCAAAACCTTGCGAACAATAGCACTGTCATTCTATTCTCATAAAGAAAGCTCCTGCAGTGTCGGCCAGCTGTTGGGCTTAAAGCTCTGGTTATGTTCCCAACACTGCGACTACCACAGCGTTTCCGTAGTGTAGTGCTTATCACGTTCGCCTAACATGCGAAAGGTCACCGATTCGAAACTGGGCAGAAACATTTTGCAAACGTGTTCCATTCATGATTAGATCGAATTGAATAATTTATATTCGTGGTTCCATATTAACAGATGGTAGTATCTCATGACGCTTTTGCATTTGTTGATTTCTCTGCACAGTTTTATACACACTCAACGTCTACACAGTGCTTCTCACTCCCTCCCGATTCCAGAGCTGACGGAGGAGAAACGCCATCTCAAATAAGAACGTTCCGTGCCATCAGTTCAGCTGTGAGAGATTATTAAAGGATCCTGCCGCACCGCCTCGCATCACAACAGATAATCAAAGCCACAAACAAACACATCGACTAATCGCTCTTCCCAGCTCCAGAGTGAGTGAGGGCGGGACAAGCCCCAACATTCCGGTCCCGCATCTCCAATCAGCTGCTGCCAGCGGAAAGTGACGAATGCAGCATCAACACTGGTTTCAGCCCATCACTGGGCTATAAAATGCCACGGTTCGAAACAAAGCTTCCGTACACCTAACAACAGGCTCTTAAGACTCTTAATCTCACGTTCCTGAGTTCGTGCCTTGCTTAAAAGAACATGTTTTCAATGGAAACACAATTAATCAGCTGATCGCCTCGTTTTGCATCATGAAAGTCATGCTCACCGATAATTATATAATCATAGAATATTACAGCATGGAAAGAGTCCTTTTCGGTCCATCTTATCTGCACCGGCGAACAAATGTGAAGTTTTAGGTGTGTATCCCTGCATCTTACGGAATTTCAAGAGCAATTCCAAGTGCTTTATAAATGTGGTGAAGGTTTCGCCGGCCACCACATTTTCAGGCGGTGAGTTCCAGACCCCGACAAACATCTGCATGAAGAATTTTCCCTTCAAATCCCTTTAAACTATTATGCTAATTACTTTTAATTGATGCCCCCTGGTTGTTGACTACTCACCTACGGCAAGTAATCCCTTTTAATCAACAATATTTAGGCCACTCCTAATTTTGTACACCTCAATGCTGCCACCCATCAGCCTCCTCTTTTCCAAGGAAACAAACACAGCCTATCCAATCTGTCCTCATAACAAAGCAGCACCAGTCCCAGCAACATTCTACATACATCTCCTCCGTACCCTCTTCAGTGCAATCATGTCCTTCGTTCAATATGGTGAACAGAACTGCACGCAGTACTCCAACTGTAGGCTGTGCAGAATCTTGCACATTTGAGACATAACCCACATGCTCTTCTATTCCATGCCTCTGCCAATAAATGCAACCATTCGGTCTGCCTTTTTTAATCAACTTATCCAACTCACCGGCTACATTCAGGGAACTGTGGACATGCATTGACAGTTCCTTTTGGTCCTCTACACTTCTCAATGTCCTACAGTCGATGTGTATTCCCTTTCGTTGTTGGCCCTCCACAAATGCACAATCTCACACGTCTCTGGATTAAATTCCATTTGCCACTGTTCTGCCCACCTGTTAAGTTGGTTGATATCTTCCTGCGGTCTCCAGCTTTCCTCTTCATTATCACCCACACTGCATATTTTATTACCAACTGAAGACTTGTTAATCATAACCTCGATATTCAAGTTTAGATCATTGAAAAATACCACAAAAAGCAATGGAACTAGCACTGAAAACTGCGGAATCTTAATGGAAACATGCTTCCAGTCACAAAAATACCCATCAAACATTAACCTTAGGTTCCTGCGTCTGAAACAATTTTGGATCCAATTTGCCACACCGCCCTGGAGCGCATTGGGTTTTACTTTCATTACCAGTCTGCCATGTGGGACCTTAGCAAAAGCATTAATCAAATCCATATATACTACATCGTACGCACTATTGATCGACCCTCCTGGTGACCTCCTCCAAAAGTGCCTTCAAGTTATTCAAACGCGACCATTCCTTAACAAATCGTGCGGACTGTCCTGATTAACCAGTGCCTTTCGAAACGTCGAGAATGTATCACCGTTAAATGTTATCCAACTTTCACGGGAAAACATCATTAATTTACTGATGATCTTCATTTGCACAACTAAATAAATGTTAACTGAAGCAGAGTCGTTAATTGAATATTTTGTCTGTGCTCTGCAATTTACGTCTTGAACCATAATCCATTTTAGGCAAAGTGGCCTGCTTCAAAATGTCTATTGCTGGTAACAATACATGAGACTGGGGATACAGTGTGATGGATTGTAGAGCAAGGGACTGGTTATTGTGAAACAGCAAACATAATATACATTCTGGAAGAAAAACATCGAGAAGAAATGTGACGCTAACATCCAGAAAGAAGATTAAATGATGAGTCCCTTTCAGCAAAAAATTCTTTTCCCAAACATTTCTCTGACCGAAACTTCACAAACCAAAAATGAGCCTTTTTAAAGTGATTAAACCCGTATTTTCGCGCAGCGAATCTTCTGAATCAGATGCCTCTAGCTCTGTCGACTCAATCCATGTCACTTTGCAATATTCTGCTTCCATGCACACTCTTAAATTTGCCACTAACTAATAGAATCACAGAATAAGGGAATGGTTAGAACACGGAAGTACGACTTTCGGCTCGTCGAGTCCATGCCAACTCTCAACTAGTGCCACCCACCCAGTCATTTACCCGCATCTTTGCAATTTTATACCTTCGGATACTTATCCAAATCCGTTTTGGAAGTTAAGATTGAGTCAGCCTCCACCGCCCTTTTAAGCAGTGGAATCCAGATTCTAATCACTTGCAGAGGAATGGCCACTCCTGTTCCTATGCATAAAGACAGAGAAACACGGGATCAATTCCTGCCACACTCAAAACCTTGCGAACAATAGCACTGTCATTGTATTCTCAAAAGCAAGCGCCTGAAGTGTTGGCCAGCTGTTGAGCTTAAAGCTCTGGTTATGTTCTCAACGCTACTGTTATTACAGCGTTTCGTTAGTGTTGTGGTTATCGCGTTCGCCTAATAGGCGAAAAGTCCCCGGTTCGGAACCGGGTGGAAACATTTTGCAAACATGTTCCATTAACGATTAGATCGAATTGAATAATTCATATTCGTGGTTCAATATTAACAGATTGCAATGTCTCATGACGCTGTTGCATTTGCTGATTCCTCAACACAGTTATGTACACTCTCAGCCTCGACACAGTGTTTCTCACTCCCTCCCGTTCCCAGAGCTGACGCTGGAGAAACGCCATCTCAAAGCTGAACGTTCCGTGCCTTCAGTTCAGCTGTGAGAGATTATTAAAGGATCCTGCCGCACCGCCTCTCTTCACAACAGAAAATCAAAGCCACAAACAAACCCATCGACTCTTCCCCAGCTCCAGAGTGAGTGAGGGCGGGACAAGCCCCAAAATTCCGTTCCCGCATATCCAACCAGCCGCTGCCAGCGGAAAGCGACGAATGCAGCATCAACACTGGTTTACCGCCATCACTGGGCTATAACCTGCCACGGTTCGAACCAAAGCTTCCCGTACACCTAACAACAGCCTCATAATACTCTTAATCTCAGGTTCCTGAGTTCGTGCCCTGTTTACACGAACATGTTTTCAATGGACACACAATTAATTAGCTGATCGCCTCGTTTTGCATCATGAAATTCATGCCAACCGATAATTATACAATCATAGAAGATTACAGCATGGAAAGAGTCCTTTTCGGCCCATCTTATCTGCACCGACAAACAAATGTCCAGTTTTAGGTGTGTAGCCCTGCAACTAACGCAATTTCAAGTGCACATCCAAGTGCTTTATAAATGTGGTGAAGGTTTCTCCCGCCACCACAAATTGAGACAGTGAGTTCCAGACCACGACAAACATCTGCATGAAGAATTTTCCCTTCAAATCCCCTTTGACTCTTATGCTAATTACTTTTAATTTCTGCCCCTTGGTTGTTGATCACTCACCTATGGCAAGTAGTGACTTTTAATCAACAATATTTAGGCCCCTCCAATTTTGTGCACCTCAATGCTGTCTCCCAAAAGCATCCTCTCTTTAAATGAAACCAAACCCAGCCTATCCAATCTGTCCACATAACAAAGCTGCTCCACTCCCGGCAACATTCCACGTAAATCTCCTCTGTACCCTCTTCTGCGCAATCACGTCCTTCCTTCAATACGCTGATCAGAACTGCACGCAGTTCTCCAGCTGTAGGCCAACCAGAATCTTGCTCATTTCAGACATAACCCACATGCTCTTCTATTCCATGCCTCTGACAATAAATACAACCCTTCGCTTTGCCTTCTTAATCAACTTATCCAACTAGCCAGCTACATTCAGGAAACTGTGGACATGCGTTGACAGTTCCCTTTGCTCCTCTACACTTCTCAATGTCCTACAGTCGATGTGTATTCCCTTTCGTTGTTGGCCCTCCACAAATGCACAATCTCACACGTCTCTGGATTAAATTCCATTTGCCACTGTTCTGCCCACTTTACAAATTGATTGATATCTTCCTGCTGTCTCCAGCTTTCTTCTTCATTATCACCCACACTGCATATTATACTACCAACTGAAGACATCTTAATCATTACCCCGATATTCAAGTTTAGATCATTGAAAAATACCATAAAAAGCAATGGACGTAGCACTGAAAACTACGTAATCCCAATGGAAACATGCTTCCAGTCACAAAAACAACCATCAAACATTAACTTCGCTTCCTGCGTCTGAACCAATTTTGGATCCAATTTGCCACTTCGTCCTGGATCCCATTGGGTTTTACTTTCATTACCAGTCTGCCATGTGGGACCTTAGCGAAAGCATTGATTAAATCCATATACACTGCCTGGTACGCAATACAGATCGACTCTCCTGGTGACCTCCTCCAAAAATTCATTCAAATTCATCCAACGCAACCATTCCTTAACAAATCGTGCGGACTGTGCTGATTAACGAGTTCCTTTCGAAATGTCGAGAATGTATCATCGTTAAATGTTAACCAGCTTTCACGGGAAAACATCATTAATTAACTGATGATCTTCATTTACACAACTAAAGAAATGTTAACTGAAGGAGAGTCGTTAATAGAATATTTTGTCTGTGCTCTGCAATTTACCTCTCAAACCATAAACCATTTTAGGTACTGTACTTTAGTGGTCTGCTTCAAAATGTGCATTGCTGGTAACAATAGATTAGACTGGAGATACAGTGTGATGGACTGTAGAGCAAGGGACTGATTATTGTGAAACAGCAAAAAATATATACATTCTGGAAGAATAATATCGAGAAGAAATGTGACGCTAACATCCAGAAAGAAGATTAAATGATGAGTCCCTTTCAGCAAAAAATTCCTTTCCGAAACATTTCTCTGACCGAAACTTCACAAACCAAAAATGTGGCTTTTTAAAGTCATTAAACCCGAATTTTCCCGCAGCGATTCTTCTGAATCAGATGCCTCTAGCTCTGTCGACTCAATCCATGTCGCTTTGCAATATTCTGCTTCCATGCACACTATTAAATGAGCCACTAAATTATAGAATCACAGGAATAACGGACTGGTTAGAACACGGAAGTTCCACATTCGGCCCGTCGAGTCCATGCCAACTCTCAACTGGTCCCACCCGCCCTGTCATTTACCCGCAGCTGTGCAATTTTACGCCTTCGGATACTTATCCATCTCCGTTTTGAAAGATAAGATTGAGTCAGCCTCCACCGCCCTTTAAAGCAGTGTATTCCAGATTCTAACCTCTTGCTGAGGAATGGCCACTCCTGTTCCTATGTATAACGACAGAGAAACACGGGATCAATTCCTGCCACACTCAAAACCTTGCGAACAACAGCACTGTCATTCTATTCTCAGAAAGCAAGCTCCTGAAGTGTCGGTCAGCTGTTGAGCTTAAAGTTCTGGTTATGTTCCCAACACTACTGCTACCGCAGAATTTCCGTAGTGTAGTGGTTGTCACGTTCGCTTAACACGCGAAAAGTCGCCGGTTCGAAACCAGGCAGAAGCATTTTGCAAACATGTTCCATTAATGATTAGATCGAATTGAATAATTCATATTCCTGGTTTAATATTAACAGATTGCAGTGTCTCATGACGCTGTTGCATTTGCTGATTTCTCTGCACAGTTATGTACACACTCAACCTCTGCACAGTGTTTCTCACTCTCTCCCGTTTCCAGAGCTGACGGTGGAGACACGCCATCTCAAAGCTACACATTTCGTTCAGCTGTGAGAGATTATTATAGGATTCTGCCGCGCCGCCTCACTTCACAACAGAACGTCAAAGCCACAAACATACCCATTGACTAATCATTTTTCCCTAGATTCAGAGTGAGTGAGAGCGAGAGAAGTCCCAACATTCCCGCACTGTCCAATAAGCCGCTTCCTGCGGAAAGCTGCGAACGCTTCATCAAACAGCGGTTTCCCGCCTTTCACTGGGATGCGAAATGCCCCGGTTGCAGCCAAATCTCCCCTGAGACCGAACAGCAGCCTCATAAGACTTTTAATCCCAGGTTCCTGAGTTCGAGTCCCAGCTGGCACGAACATATTTTCACTGGAAATATCATTAATTAGCTTATTGCCTCGTTGTGCATCATGAAAGTAATGCTCACCGATATTATATAATCATAGAAGTTTACAGCATGGAAGGAGTTTTTTTCGGCCCATCGTATCCGCACCGGTCAACAAATGTCCAGTTTTTGGTGTGTAACCCTGCAACTTACGGCATTTCAAATGCACATCCAAGTTCTTTTAAATGTGGCGAGGATTTTTCCATCCACCAGACTTTCAGGCAGTGAGTTCCAGAACCCCACAAACGTCTGGATGAATAATGTTCCCTTCAAATTCCCTTTTACCGTTGTACTAATTACTTTTAATTCATGCCTCCTGGTTGTAGACCCCTCTTTTATGGGAAATTGGCCCTTTTAATCAAGAATATCTCGTCCCGTCCTAATGTTATACAACTTAATGCTTTCGCCCATCAGCCTCCTCTGTTCCAAGGAAAACAACACCCAGCCTATCCAATCTGACCTCATAGCAAAGTTTATCCACTCCCGACAACATCTACATAAATCTCCTTTGTACGCTCTCCAGCGCAATCACGTCCTTCCTTCAATGAGGTGACCAGAACTGCACGCAGTACTCCAGCTGTGGCCTGACCAGATTATTATACATGCCAAGCATAACCCACTTGCTCCTCTCTTCCATGCCTCTGCCAATAAAGGCAACTATTCCGTATGCCTTGTTAAGCACCTTATCCAACTGGCCAACTATTTTTAGGGAACTGTACACATGCAATCCCAGTTTCCTTTGTTCTTCTACACTTCTCAATGTCCTCCCAGTTGATGTGTATTCCCTTTCCTTGTTAGCCCTCCACAAATGCAACGATCTCTCACGTCTCTGGATTAAATTCCATTTGCCACTGTTCTGCCCAACTTACAGTTGATTGATATCTTCCTGCACTCTCCAACTTTCTTTGTTATTATCAACTGCCAGCCTATTTTACTATCACCTGAGAACTTCTTAATCATAACCCCTATATTCAAGTTTAGATCATTGATAAATACCATAAATCGCAATGGACCTAGCACTGAACACAGCGGAACCCCATTGGAAACATCCTTCCACTCACAAATACACCCATCAAAGATTACACTTTTCTTCCTGCATCTGAGCCAAATTTGGATCCAATTTGCCACTTCGCCCTTGATCCCATGGGCGTTTACTTTCATGACCAGTCTGCTATGTGGGACATTAGCGAAATAATTAATAAAATCCACATACAGTACATCATTCGCACTATTACATCGACCCACCTGGTGACCAGCTCCAAAAATGCAATCAAGTTAGTCAAACGCGAACCTTCCCTAACAAGTCGAACTGACTGTCCTGATTAACCAGTGTCTTTCGAATTGTGAAAAAGTATAATTTTTAAATGTAATCCGGCTTTCACGGGAAAGCGTTATTAATTAACTGATGATCTTCATTTGAACAACTAAATCGATGTTAACTGAAGGAGAGTCCTTAATTGAATAATTTTCTGTGCTCTGCAATTTACCTCTTTAAACATAAACCATTTTAGACACTGTGCTTTATTGATCTGCTTCATCACGTTCATTGCTGGTAACACGTACATGGGACTGGGAAACAGTGAGATAGACTGTTGAGCAAGGGACTGGTTATTGCGAAACAGCCAAGAGAACATACATTCTAGAAGAATAACATCGAACAACAATGTGAATCCAGCAGCCAGAAAGTAGATAAAAGGCTGAGTCCCTTTCTGCACAAAATTCCTTTCCCAAACATTTTCTGAAGAAACTTCACAAAACAGAAATGATGCGTTCAAAGTCACTAAACCCGAATTTTCGCGCACTCGAATCTTCTGAATCGAATGCCTCTAGTTGTTCCGACTCAAGCCACGTCGCTTTGCAATATGTTGCTTACATCCGCACTATTAAATGTGCCACTAACTGATATAATCATAATATAATGAAATGGTTACAACACGAAAGAAGACGCTTCGGCTGGTCGACCCAATGCTTACTATCAATGCGTCCCACTTCCCTGTCGTTTACCCGCAGACGTGGATTTTTTTTCTTCAGATACATATCCAACTCAATTTTGAATGATAAGATTGACAACTCTTTAAGAAAGGAGTGAGAGAGGAACAGGTAATTATACAATGGTTCGCCTGACATCAGTCGTGGTTGAAAGTGTTGGAATCGATTATTAACATTTAAAAAGCAGTGACTGGATCAAGGCAAGTCAGTATGGAATTATGAAAGGGAAATCCTGCTTGACAAATCTTCTCGAATATTTTGAGGATGTAACTTGTAGAGTGGACAAGGGACAACCAGTGGATGTGGTGTATTTGGACTTTCAAAATGCTTTTGTCAGGGTCCCACATAAGAGATTGATGTGCACAATTAAAGCACATTTTATTGATCGTAATGCACTGACGTGGTGAATGTACTATTTTGCAGGCAGGAAGCAGAGAGTCGGGATAAACGGGTCCTTTTCAGAATGGCAGGCAGTGACCAGTGCGGTACCGCAGTGTTGGGCCCCAACTATGTAGAATATACATTAATGATTTAGATGAGGGAATTGAGTGTAATATTTCCATATTTGCAGATGATTCTAAGCTGGATGATGGTTTGAGTTGTGTGGAGGACGCAAAAATGCTGCAGAGTGAATTGTACAGGTTCGGTGAATGGGCAAACGCATGGCAGATGCAGTATAATGTGGGTAAATGTGAGATTATCCACTTTGATGGCAAAAAACACGACGGCAGATTGTTTCTGAATGGTGGCAGATTAAGAAAAGGGGAGGTGCAGCGAGACCTGGAGATCATGGTATATGAGTCATTGCAAGTTGGCATGCAGGTGCAGCAGGCGGTGAAGAAGGCAAATGGTATGCTGGCCTTCATAGGTGAGGAAATTGAGTATTGGGGCAGGGAGGTCTTACTGCAGTTGTACGGGGCCTTAGTGAGGCCTCACCTGGAATATTGCATTCAGTTTTTTCTCCTAACCTGAGAAAGGATGTTCTTGCTCGTGAGGGAGTGCAGCGAAGGTTCACCAAACTGATTGCCGGGATGGCAGGACTGTCATACGAGGAGAGACTAGATCGACTGGGCTTGTACTCATTGGAGTTTCGAAGGTTGAGAGGGGATCTCAGAGAAAAATATAACATTCTGACGGGTCTGGACAGGTTAGGTGCAGGAAGAGTGTTTCCAATGTTGGTGATGTCCAGAAGCAGCGGACAGAGTCTATGGATAAGGATTACCATTGAGATTATGGAGAAACTGCTTCACTAAGAAAGTTGTTAACCTGTGGAATCCCTACCACAGAGAGTTGTTAATGTCAGTTAATTGGATATATTCAAGAGGGAGTTAGCTTTCGCCCTTACTTCGAAAGGGATCAAAGGTAACGGAGAGAAAGCAGGAAAGGGGTACTGAGATAAATGATCAGCCATGATCTTATTGAATGGAAATATTGAATGGAAGAGCCGAACGGCTTACTCCTGCACCTATGTTCTATGCTACTACGTTTCCTTTTTTATATTCAGATGTTTGATATCATTCATGTATGAGCTGACAGAAATCAATAAGCTGCTGTCTGTCGTTCTTTGAGTAAAGAGAGAACCAGCCGTTATACCATCTCGATGAGCGGACCAAACGAAATACATCGAAGTTCACTGATGATACAAAGCTAGGTGTGCAAGTCAGTTGTGAGGAGGATGCAAAGAGGCTTCAAGGGGATATTGACATGCAAATTGAGTCGGCAAGACCATGGCATTTGGAATATAATGTGTTGAAATTTTAATCTATTGACTTTGGTGAAAAAATAGAAAAGCAGAGTGTATTTGAAATGGTGAGAGAGCTGGAAATGTAGGTTTTCAGAAGGAACTGGAGATTCTTGTATGCAGATCATTGAAATGTAATGTGCAGGTACTGCAAGCAATTAAGAAAGCAAATGGTAATTTGCCCTTTATTACAAGAGGATTTCAGAATAAAAGTAAATACGTTTTCCTGCAATTATGTTGCCCTTTGGTGACACCGCACCTGCAGCACTTCGTACAGTTTTGGTCTCCTTACCTTAGGAAGAATATCCCTGACATTGACAGAGTGCAGCGAATGTTCACCTGACTGAGACCTGCGATGGGGGTGTTGCCTGATGTGGAGAGATTGAGTAGACTCGGCCTATATTCTATATACTTTAGAATATTGAGATGTGATCAAGTTGAAACTTACACGATTCTTACTGGACATGACAGAGTAGATGCAGGGAGGATGTTTTATCTGGCTGAGAAATCTAGAACCATGCATCTCCGAATAATATGGGCACTGCGCAGGAAAGTGGAGTAGAGGTAGAAGGTTATGCACCGCCGCACTGAATGTCGGAGGGGCTGATTGGTCCATTCTTTCTCATATTTAGAATGATCTTTTGGGACCAAAAGGCCATGGGATCAAATACAAATGGCAAGTTGGATCCAAAAATGGTTCAGAAGCAGCATGCAGGGGATAATGTGTGAAGGGTTATTTTTTGAATAGAAGGCTGTATCCAGTGGGGTCCCACAGCGCCGGATACTAGCTCCCTTGTTTTTGGTGGTATATATCCATGATTTCGATTTGGAAGTATGGGGTTTGTTTACGACATTCGCAGGTTATGCAACAACTTCTCAGATAACACAAGTATTGGCTGTGTCGTTGATAATGAAGAACAAAACGTAGACTGCAGGAATATATCAATAAGTACATTAAAACATGATAACTAGGAGCGGGAGTAGGTCATTTGTCCCCGCGAGATAGCTCTGGCATTTAATAAGATCATGGCTGACGTGCTCATGGATTAAGCTCCACTTACCCTTCCGCTGCCCATAATCCTTTATTGCCTTATTGTTCAAATTTCTGTCTATCTTCGTCTGAAATATATTCAAGGACCAAACAACTACAGCTCTCCGGAACACGTAATTCCATAGAATTACAACCCTCTGTAAGAAATATAAAAAGAGATAGTAAGAGTTTGTACAGGTATAGAAAAAGAAAATTACTGGCTCATGTAGAAGTTGGTCCCCTGGAGGATGAGAATGGGGAATTAATAATGGAGAACAGCGAAATGGCAGAGATGTTGAACCAATTTATTGTATCGGTCTTCAAGGTAGCAGAAAGTAAGACTGTCCTAATGGTGGATAATTATGGGGCTATGGGGCTATATGGAAGGAAGAACTGAATGCAATCATTATCTCAAATGAAGTAGTTCTCAGTAAAATAAGGGGAGTAAAGGTAGACAAGTCCCCTGAACTTGTTTTCTAAATCCTAGGGTGTGAAAAGATGGAGCTGCATGGATAGTGGATGCACTGATTGAAATCTACCAACATGCATTTGATTCTAGGGTTGTCCCAGTGGATTGGAAAACCGCACAAATTTAACGCCCCTACTCAGAAAGAATGCAGCTAATAAACAGGAAACCAGGGACCAGTTAGCTTAACATCTATCGTTGTGAAAATGCTGGAGTCCATTGTTAAGAAAGCAATAGTGGGATATTTGGAAAAGCATAATTTGATCAAGCACAGTGAGCATGGATTTATGAAAGTGAATTCATGTTTGACAAATTGCTCGAGTTCTTTGACGTTGTAACGAGCAGGGTGGATAAGGGGGGAGCAGTGGATGTGCTTTATTTGGATTTCCATGAGGCATTCGATAAGATGCCACATAAGAGGTTACTGTACAAGGTAGAAGCTCACTGGGTTGTGGGTAATATATTAGCATGGAGAGAGGTTTGGCAAACTAACAGAAAACAGGGAGTCGGGACATATGGTTCATTTTCCTGTTGGCAAACTGTGACTTGTGAGGTGCCGCAAGGATCTGTGCGGGTCGTCAACTATGTACAATTTGTATTAATGATTCGTATGAAGGGACCGAGTGTAATGTAGCTAATTGTGCTGATGATGGACAGATGAGAGGGAAAGCAAATTCTGATGAGGACACTAATTAATGGCAGATGGGTGTATAATGTGGGTAAATGTGATCTTATCAACTCTGGCAGAAAAAATAGAAAAACAAATGATAATTTAAATTCAGAGAAATTGCATAATGCTGCAGTGCAGGGGGAACTGGGGTCCTTGTCCATGAAACACAAACAGTTAGTGTGCAGGTAAAACAAGTAATCACGAAGGCAAATGGAATGCTATTCTTTATTGCAAGGAGGATAACATATAAAAGCAGAGAGGTCCTGCTGCAAATTTGTAGGGTATTCGTAAGGCCATACCGAGACGACTGCCTATAGTTGCAGTCTTCACATTTAATGAAGGATATACTTGCAATTGGCATGTTCAGAGAAGGTACAGCCTGTTGATTCCGGAGATGAGTTATTGCTGATTTAGATAGGTTCTGTAGATTGTTCCTATACACATTGGTGTTCAGAAGAATGAGAGGTGATCACATTGAAACTTATAATACAATGACGGTGATTGTCAAGTTGAATGCCAGGAGGTTATTTTCACTCAAATAGTTAAATAAAATTAGAGGACATAGTCCCTGAATAAGTGAGATGAGGAGGAATTTCTTCTTTCAGAGGGTTGTAAATCTATGGAAATCTATGGAATTATCTCTACCTAATCATGTAGGTTGGGGTGAAACAACGAATGTCTCGTTCTAAATGTACTTTTCATGAGTAGCACAGCCGGGGGCACACATGTGAGTGAGTGTGTCTCTTGCCGTAGCTGAGCAGTACTCGGGGCAGACACGTTTGGAGTGTGGATTCTGTGACTCGTTTAAGGCTCTGTTTGATTGTTTGTACTGGCCACTCTGTCTGCCCTTTTGGAGGCTCGTTTCAACCGGTCGACGTGACATGTTTGATCCCACTTCAACTCATGAATTCTTTAAAATCGGCACTGGTGAAACATGGCCCGTTGTATCTGACCAGTATGTCAGGCAGACCGTGGGTGGCAAACATGACCTTCAGGCTTTCAATGATGGCGGTGGCGGTGCTTCCCGACATAATTTCACATTCAGGCCTCACACACGGAGCCCAGTGTAGACAGTGTATGAGTGAGTGTGTTAATATTCACCCTGACTACAGGCCTCACACAGGGAGCCCAGTGCAGACAGGGTGTGAGTGAGTGTGTTAATATTTAGCCTGATCACGGGCCTCATTCATGGAGCCCAGTGTACACCGTGTGTGATGAGTATGTTAATATTCACCCCGATTACATGCCTTCTGTTGAGAAGTAATTTCTTCTCCCAGAGGGTTGTGAATCTGTGGAATTCTCTGCCCAAGGAAGCAGTTGAGGCTAGCTCATTGAATGTATTCAAATCACAGATAGATAGATTTTTAACCAATAAGGGAATTATGGGTTTTGGGGAGCGGTCGGGTAAGTGGAGCTGAGTCCACGGCCAGATCAGCCATAATCTTTTTGAATGGCGCAGCAGGCTCGAGGGACTAGATGGCCTACTCCTGTTCCTAATTCTTATATTCTTATGTTCTTATTAGGAGACCAAAACAGAACACAATATTCCAGGTGAGCCGTCAGTACGGCCCTGTACAACGGCAGTAAGACCTCCGTGCTCTGAGTCTCAAATCCCCTAGCTTTGAATGCAAAGATACCATTTGCCTTCTTCACCGCCTGCTGTTCCTGCATACCCACTTTCAGTGACTGATGAACCATGACACCCAGGTCTCGTTGCACCCACCCTTTTCCTAATCTGCCACCATTGTGATAATATTCTGCCTTCGTGTTTTTACCCCCAAAATGGATAACCTGACATTTATCCACATTATACTGCATCTATCATGCATTTGCCCACTCAACTAACCTGTCCAAGTCACCCTCTAGCCTATTAGCGTCCTCCTCACAGCTCACACCGCCACCCAGTTTCGTGTAATCCGCAAATTTGGAGATATTAAACTCAATTCCTTCATTAACATTGTTAATGTATATTGTTAACAGTTGGGGTCCCAGCACTGAACCCTGCGGCACTCCACTAGTCACTGTGTGCCATTCTGAAAATTACCCGCTTATCCCGACTCTCAGCTTCCTGGCTACCAACCAGTTCTCTATCCACGTCAGTACATTACACCCAATATCATGCACTTTGATTTTGCACATCAATCTCTTGTGCAGGACCTTGTCGAAAGCCCAAATACACAACATCCACTGGTTCTCCCTTGTCCAGTTTGCTAGTTACATTCTCAAAAAATTCCAGAAGATTCATCAAGCATGATTTCCTTTTCATAAATCCATGCTGACTTTGACCGATCCTGTCACTGCTTTCAAAATGCGCTGCTATTTCATCCTTAATGATTGATTCCAATATTTTCCCCACAACTGAAGTCAGGCTAACCGGTCGATAACTACCCGTTTTCTCTCTCCCTCCTTTGTGTATAAGTGGTTTTACAATAGCTACCCTCCAGTCCATAGGAACCGATCCAGAATCGATAGTCTGTTGGGAAATGATCACCAATGCATCAATTATTTCTCGGGCCATTCCTTACGTACTCTGGGATGCAGACTGTCTGGCCCCGGGGATTTATCGGCCGTCAATACCATCACTTTTACCAACACAATTTCCCACCCAATAAGGATATCCTTCAGTTCCTCCTTCTCACTAGACGGACTGTCCCCTAGTACACTCGTATCTTCCTTCGTGAAGACAGAAACGAAGTGTTTGTTCAATTGGCCTGCCATTTCTCTGTTCCCCATTATAAATTCACCTGAAACTGACTGCAAGAGACCTACGTTTATCGTCAATAATCGTTTTCTCTTCACATATTTATAGAAACTTTTGCAGTCAGTCTTTATGTTCCCTGCAAGCTTCCTCTCGTACTTTATTTTCCATTTTAATTAAACCCTACCTCCTCCTCTGTTGAATTCTAAATTTCTCCCAGTCGTCAGGTTTGTTGCTTTTTTGAGCCAATGTATTTGCCTCTTCCTTGGCTTTAACACTATCCTTATTTCCCTTGTTAGCCACGGTTGAGCCACGTTCCCCGTTTTATTTTGACTATGGACAAGGATGTACAATTGCTGAAGTTCACCCATGTGATCTTTAAATGTTTGCCATTGCTTATCCACCGTCAACACTTTAGGTATCATTTGCCTGGCTATTCTAGCCAATTCACGCCTCATACAGTCAAAGTTACATTGGCTTAATTTCAGGACCCTAGTTTCCGAATTAACTGTGACACTCTCCATCTTAATAAACAATTCTTCGATATTATGGTCACCCAAGGGACCTCGCACAACAAGATTGATAATTAGTCCCTTCTCATTACACATCACCCACTCGAGGATGGCCAGCTCTCTAATTGTTTCCACGACATATTGTTCTCGAAAACCATCCCGAATACACTCATGGAAATCCTCCTCCACCGCACTGCTACCAGCTTGGTTAGCCCAATCAATATGAAGATTAACGTCGTCCATGATAACTGCAGTACCTTCATTGCACACATCCCTTACTTCTTGTTTGATGCTGTCCCCAACCTCACTAATATTGTTTGTTGGACTGTACACAACTCCCACGAACGTTTTCCGTCCTTTGCAGCTAAAGGGATCAAGGCATATGGAGAGAAAGCAGGAAAGGGGTAGTAAGGTTAATGATCCGTCATGTCCTTAATGAATGGTCGGCAGGCTCGAAGGGTCTAATGGACTACTCCTGCACCTATTTTCTATGTTTCTATGTTTCGATGTGCATGGAATCAGGACAATTGTTATCCATCCCTAATTGCCCTTGAGAATATGGCGCTGTGCCGTCTCTCGCTGAAGACTTCAAACCCCTCCGTACTTATTGAACAGCTAGAACGTGGTTGTTGGTGTATTGGGGAGGAGCAAGAGAGAGACTGCTTGTTTAGAGTGAGAGCCTGGAGCGAGAACCTTAAAGTTGGGCAGGGGGCAAATAGAGCCAGGTTGTTGTGGGTTGAGGAGAGCGAGCCTGGTTGTTGGGAGGCGGGGAGATTGAGCCTAGTTGTCGGGGGAGGGCGGGTAGAGAGATCCTTCCTCTCTCGCGGGTGCAGGAAATGGGAGCATGGTTCTTGCGGGGGGAGAGTGCCTGGTAGTTGGGCATGGGGGCAGGGAGCGAGCCTGGTTGTAGAAACATACAAACATAGAAATTAAAGCGCAGAAGGAGGCCGTTGTGGCCCAGCGTCACCATGCTGGCCAAATAAAAGCCACACGGCCCTCAGTCAGCAGCCCTCAAAGTTCTCTATAAACATATGAACAATGGCGGGAATGCAAAGAGCACCAGTCCAACCAGTCCACACCACACAATTGCAAAACCCCTTACATTGAAACATTCTAAACTCCAACCCAACCGGAGAAATGGGATCCCCGGAAGATACAAAAACAAGTTAGAAACCAGGCCAATTCTGGGAAAATTACTCTCCGATACATCCAGGTGATCTGAAAAATCCAGGAGATCAACCTGGTCGTATTCGCTTCCCTGCAGTACTTACCATTATAGCTGCCGGGTTACAAGAGGTTATCCAGGCCGCGAGTTCAGGAGTTCGGGCAGCATAGAGGAGGAGGCGACAGTCCGGGGTCGGAGGCCTATAAAAAGCCCGCGAGTTCAGGAGTTCGGGCAGCGACAGGGAGAAGGCAAAAAAGAAGTAGAAAGAAATAGAACGGTGACGTCATAGCCAGGGGGGTAAGTTATTGGTGAGTAGATTTTCTTTTTTCTCTTCTGTAACAGTGAGTAAACGTCAGCATTGATGTCGCCAATTTCAGTGTATCTTAGGGTGTAGTCATGGAAGGTGAGCTCGTTCACGTGATATGCTCCTCCTGTACCATGTGGAAACTCAGGGACACTTCCGGTGTCCCTGATGACTAATTGTGCGTAAAGTGCATCCGCCTCCAGCTCCTGACGGTCCGCGTTGGGGAATTGTAGCTTCGGGTGGGTTTACTCTGGAGCATGCACAATGCTGAGAATGACGCGAGTAGTACGTGTAGCGAGTTGGTCTTACCGCAGGTGAAGGGTCCACAGCCAGATAGGGAATGGAAGACCAGCAGGAAGAGCAATGCAAGGAAGGTAGTGCATGGGTTCCCTGCGGTCATCCCCCTGCAAAACAGATACACCGCTCTGAGTACTGTTGAGGGGGATGCCTCGTCAGAGGAGGGCAGCAGCAGCCAAGTTCATCGCACCGTGGCTGGCTCTGCTGCACAGGAGGACAGTAAAAAGAGTGGGAGAGCGATAGTGATAGGGGATTCAACGGTAAGGGGAATAGACATGCATTTCTGCGGCCGCAACCGAGACTCCAGGTTTTTAGGTTGCCTCCCTGGTGCAAGGGTCAAGGATTACCCCGAGAGGGTGCAGGGATTTCTGCATAGGGAGGGTGAACAGCCAGTTGTCGTGGTGCACATTGGTACCATTGATACAGATAAAAAAAGGGATGAGGTCCTGCAAGATTAATTTAAGGAGCTCGGAGCTGAATTAAAAAGAAGGACCTCAAAATAGGAATCTCGGGATTGCTACCGCCGCCACGAGCTGGTCAGAGTCGGATTCGCAGGATGGCTCAGAAGAATACGTTGAATGAGCAGTGGTGCAGTCGGGTGGGATTCAAATTCCTGGGGCATTGGAACCGGTTTTGGGAGAGGTGAGGCCAGTACAAACCGGACGGTCTGCAATTGGGCAGGACAAGAACCAATGTCCTTGGGGGAGTGTTTGCTCGTGCTGTTGTGGAGGAGTTAAACTAATAAGGCAAGGAGATGGGAACCAATGCAGAGAGAGAGAGGGAAACAAAATTGAGACAGAAGGAAAATACAGAAAGATGATGAGTAAAAGTGGAGCGTGGAGAAACCCAAGGCGAAAAAAAAGGGCCACTGTACAGCATCATTCTATAGGGTTAAAGTGTAATAAAAAGGCAAGCATGAAAGCTCGGTGCCTCAATACAATGAGCATTCGGAACACATGAGCCGGCGCTGAGCTCGTTAGAGTGGGTGAGAGCTCAGATGAACAAGAGCACAAGAAAAAATGCAAAAGGTCGGAGGCGACAGAGCAGAGTAGCACTGGGGTAAGTGTAAACCACAAGGTGATATGACATGTATGAATATAAAGGGTCTGCAAGAGGGGTCAAAACTAAAAATCATGTTTTAAAAACTAGTATTAAAACACTCTACCGAAACGCACGCAGCATTCGAAATAAAGTAAATGATTTGACGGCACAAATCATGAAAAATGGGTATGATTTGGTGGCCATTTCAGAAACGTGGTTGCAGGGTGGCCAAGACTGGGAATTAAACATCGAGGGGTATGTGACAATTTGGAAAGATAGACAACAAGGGAAGGAGATGGGGTAGCTCTGTTCATAAAGGATGATAACATGGTCCGTTGTAAGAGATGATATTGGCTCGAATGAACAAAATGTTAAATCATTGTGGGTGGAGATTAGAGATAGTAAGGGGAAAAAGACACTGGTGGGCGTAGTTTATAGGCCCCCAAATAATAACTTCACGGTGGGGCGGGCGATAATCAAGGGAATAATGGAGGCATTTGAAAAAGGAACCGCAGTTAACATGGGGGATTATAACCTACATATCGATTGGTCAAATCAAATCGCACGGGGGAGCCTTGAGAAGGAATTCATAGAATGAATACAGGATTGTTTCTTAGAACAGTAGGTTACAGAACCTACATGGCAGCAAGCTATCTTATATCTAGTCCTGTGTAATAGGACAGGAATAATAAACGATCTCCGAGAAAATGATCCTCTCGGAATAAGTGATCACCGTATGGTTGAATTTGTAATACAGATTGAGGCTGAGGAAGTAGTGTCTCAAACGTGCGTACTATGCTTAACAAAGGGTGATTACAGTGGGATGAGGACAGAGTTTGCAAAAGTCGACTGGAAACACAGACTAAACGGTGGCACAACTGAGGAACTCTGGAGGACTATTAAGGAACTCTTTCATAGTGTTCAACAAAAAAAAATATTCCAGTGCAAAAGAAGGGTGGTAAGAGAAGGGAAAACCAGCCATGGATAACCAAGGATCAGCACCAACCCTTGTACATGGATTTTTTTGACTTTTGAAAGGCATTTGACACTCTTAACCACAAGGGACTATGGATCGTCCTCTTCTGTTTCGGCTGCCCCCAAAAGTTTCTCACCATCCTCTGCATGCTCCACGACGACATGCTTGCCGTGATACTGAACAAGGGATCCACACAGCCAGAATCCATATTCGGACCGGGTTCAAGCAGGGCTGCGTCATCGCTCCAACCCTCTTCTTGATCTTGATCGCTGCAGTGCTCCACCTCACACTCAACAAGCTCCCTTCTGGAGTTGAAGTAACCTATATCACCAGTGGGAACCTGTTCAACATTCGTCGCTTGCAGGCCAGATTCAAGACTATCCCATTCTCTGTTGGCGAGCTGCAGTAAGTGCACCAAGCTTGTGTCTTCACACATTAAGAGGCTGAAATCCATGTCATAGTCAATATCTTCAACGAGCCATATGAAAGCTTGGGCCTTACACTACACAACCGTAAGACAAATGACCTCCACCAATATCAGCCCACCACACAGCGCTGCCACACTGTCATTACAATTCACGGCATGGCCTTGGACAAAGTGGATCATTTTCCATACCTCGAGGACCTATTATCATCAAGGGCAGACATCGACGATGAGGTTCAACACTAACTCCAGTGCGTCAACGCAGTGTTCGAAGATCAGCTCCTCAACTCTGGCAATAAGCATATGGTCTACAGGTCTTTAGTGTTCCCCGCCCTCCTGTATGGCTCAGCGACGTGGAACATATATCGTAGACATCTCAAATCGCTGCAGAAATAAGACCAGCGTTGTCTCCGCAAGATTGTGCAAATCATCTGGATGGACAGACGGAACAACATTCGTGTCCTCGTTAAGGCCAACAACACCAGCATCGATGCACTGACCACTCTTGACCAGCTCAATTAGATGGGCAACGTTGTGCGCATGTTTGTCACTAGACTCCCAAAGCATGCGCTCTAATCTGATCTCCTACAAGGCAATGGAGCCGCTGGTGGGCAGAGGAAACGTTGAAAGACACCTTCAAAGCCTCCTTGATAAAATGCAACATCGCCACAGGCAGATGCGAATCCCTGGCCAAAGACTCCCCGAAGTGGATGAAGAGCATTCGGGAGGGTACTGTGTATATCGAGTCACGTCATAGAGAGCATGCAGTAAACAAACACAAGCAGTGGAAGAAACGCTTTGCAAACCAGATTCCACACCCATCCTGTCGCACCTGAGACAGAGAGTGTTATTCTCGTATTAGACTGTCCAGTCACCTCAGAACTCACTTTTGTGTGCAAGCAAGTCTTGCTCAATTAAGAGAGACTGCCTATGTTGGTGATAATCTTTGTTGGGGGTCGGGGGGTGGAGAGAGAGCCTGGTTGTTGGGGGTCGGTTGAAGAGTGAGCTTCGCGTAGGGAGGATCGACAGAGCCTGGTTGTTGGCGGAACGGGTAGAGAGAGAGTGAGAGAGATTTTGCGGCGAGGGAGAGAGCGAGATTATTTTTGTCCAGAGAGCATGGTTTGGGGTTGGGAGGCTGGCAACTCGGGGAAGACAAACCATGATCTTCCAGCCCACTTTATACCCAACCCACATAGTTGGAGTGGAAGAAATCCAGAAGTCACGACACTTGATACCAAAAGAACCGTTAACAAACTGCACATATCTTTCGGCGTGCGGGGGTGTGGGGCGGGGTGGGGGAGAGGATTGTGGTGGTGGTAGGGAGGTTAAGATCATGCACTTGTGCTTGGCTCACAGTCTTAGGCTGGGGAAGGATGAATTTGCACTTCGGTAAGGGACCTCGACGACTGCGGGAGGGACGCACTTGCGCTGGGTAAGGAGGGACTTCGGCTGTCTGAGCTATGTGTTCATTCTGACTTCAGAAGGCCAATGGATCATCTCACAATGTGCAAAATTCAGCTGCGCATTGGCATTTTAAAATTCAAGAGAAATTTCCAGGTGTGGTATTTCCTCCAAGGGAACCAATCAGCAAGTGGGAATCTCACAATGGAGAGCCAATCAGTGAACCGGCTGCATCCAATTAAAACTAATGAATATCAAAAGTGGGATTCGTCCACACGCCTCCAGAGAAGACTGTGAATAAAACGCAGCGCCTTTGACCGCTCGGCCATCCTGACTGAAAAGGGCGATAATTGCAGCTTATCACTTGCACATGTAGAACCTTTCAGTATGGGCGGTTATTCCATGCTCCTGGTTGGCCCCGTGAGCGGGATTTTCTCCCCCCAGGATTTTCCGGAGCCTGAGCACGGTGTTTGGGTATGTAGTTCCCGGATCCGGTAACGTGCATCCCAGGAATGAAATTTAACCCTCTGAGCTCTGGAACTGGGGTAGAGATGCTTACATCTGCCGGTATTAGACGAGGCGGGGCTGGGAGAAATTGTATTTTGATTATATTTCATCACGGTAACATGCGGAATTGTGAGCGAAAAAGAACAAAGAGCTCAAAAACTACAAGAAAAAACATAAGAAATGTAATCAATTGTGATAAACTCTTCAATGTGTTTCCTGGTCATTTGGGTGTTCAGCGTTCACAGAGGGAGCCAGGATTCGGAAAGCAACACACTAAGTTCACAATTTAAAAAAATAATGACATGCAATAAATTATATGTCAGTGTGTGGGGTGAGGGCGGCGTGGTTGGGGGGGGGAGATTATTCACAATTGTTTTAGCAATAGCTTTGTTTAGCAGAATGAAATAGATGCTAACATAGTTACTGAGGGACAATGGATACTTCAATAACTAGACTTTAATAATTTGGGAACATTTAATTGTTGACTAATTTTTATCCCTTACCTGATACACACTCTGTATTTGAGGAGACTGTTATTTATGGTCATTGATCATTCGATAAGGAACCAGGGGTCACTTATGTTAAATTTTAATTCACAGCAAATGTATTCTTTAAATTAATATTACTGCCTTTGCTTGAACCGGACATCTTTTGCGTGTGACGCTAACGTGATAACCGTTACACTTCAGACACTTTTGCTGCCGTCAGCGCCCACAGAGAAGTGTTCAGCGGCAAGTTGAAATGCTCCATCCCACTTGCTGCAAAACATTTCTTTCACAAATATTTCTCTGACCGAAAATGCTCAGAACATATATTTTATTGAACTCGTTTACAAAGTGTCATTAAACTCCCCGATTTTCCGCATTCACTCCCAATCTTGTGAATCAGATGCCTTACGTTTTGCCCACTAAATCATTGTCCCTTTGAAAGAATCTGCTTCCTTTCTCATTAATTTGTTTGCCACCAACTTAGTGTAACCATGGTAATATGATTCACTATTCCTTCTTCTAAATCATTTTATTTACAATGAAAATCTGAGGCACTCATACAGATCACTGATGGACACGACTGTTCACAGTCTGCCAATTGGGGAACAACGCGAGTATCCCTCCTCTCAATTCCTTGCCCATGTTCACACATTGCCTCAGAGTTGTTTTTTTTTCCAACTTTTCCTTGTGTGGAATCTTCTCAAACGCATGCTGGAAATCATCATCTTAAATAGTAAGAACCATCCCTTCAATCAAATTCGCCATTCCTTATCTTTAGAAGGATTTATTTGCCTTGGAGCTCGTGCTGCATAGATTTTATAAAAGAAAGACGTGGATTTATTGATGGATACAAACATAGAAAATCAGTGAAGGAATGGGCTAATCGGCCCTTCGTGCCGACACCACCATTCAATAAGATCATGGCTAAATTTTCAACTTTGTACCTCTTTCCTGCTTTCTCTCCATACCCCTTGATCCCTTTTCGCATAAGGGCCACATCTACTTCCTTCTTGAATATATTTAACGGACTGCCCTCAATAAACCTCTGCGGTGGAGAAGTCCACACGTTAACAACTCTCTGAATGAAGAAGTTTCTCCTCATCTCGGTCCTAGCTGGCTTGCAAATTATCCTCAGACTGTGACCTCTGGTTCTAGACTCCCCCAACATCGGGTTCATTCTTCCTGCATCTAATCAGTCCAATCCCGTAGGAATTTTGTATGTTTCTATCAGATCCTCTCTCATTCTTCTAAACTCAAGTGAATACAGGACCAGTCAATCCAGTCTATCCTAATTTGTCAGAACTGCCATCCCGAGAATCAGTCTGGTGAACCGTCGCTGCACTCCCTAAATACCAAATACTTCCTTCCTCAGATTAGGCCAACAAAACTGAACACGGTATTACAAGTGAGGCCTTACCGAGGCCCTGTGTAACTGGAGTAAGACATCCCTGCCCCACTATTCAAAACCCCTGGCTATGAATGGCCAACATGCCATTTGCCTGCTTCACTGCCTGCTGCACCTGCATGCCATCCTTCAATGACTGATGTAGCATGGTAACTAGCTATTGGTGCACCTTCTCTTTGCCGAATCTGCGGCCATTCAGCTAAATTCTGCCTTCATGTTTTTGCCACCAAAGTGGACAACCTCAGATTTTTCCAAATTACTCTGCATCTGCCATGCATTTGCCCACTCACCTTACCTGTCCAAATCACCAAGCAGCCTCTTAGCATCCTCCTTGCAGCTCACACCGCCACTCAGCTTCGTGTCATCTGCAAATTTTCAGATATTACATCCAATTCCTTGATCTGCATCATTGATGTTTATTGCAATTGCTCGAGTCCCAATACTGAGTCCTGCTGCAGCCCACTCGTCACTGCCTGCCATTCTAAAAATGATCCGTTTAACCCAACTCTTTGCTTCCTGTCAACTAACCACAACATATCCACAGCAATACTCCCAAAATAATGTTCATGAATTTTGCACACAAATCCCTTGTGTGATACCTTGTCAAAAGCCTTTAGAAATTCCAAATATACCACATCCACTGGTTCTCCCTTGTCCACTCAAATAGTTACTTCCTCAAAAAATTCCAGAAGATTTATCATGCATGATTTCGCTTTCATAGATCCATGCTGACTTGGCCTGATCCTGTCACTGCTGTCCAAAAACTCTGCTCTTTCAACTTTAGGAACTGATGGCAACATTTTTCCCACTATTGATGTCAGGCTAACGGGTCTGTAATTCCCCGTTTTCTCTCTCTCGACTTTTTAAAAAAAGTGGTGTTACATTAGTTACCCTCCAGTCCATACGATGTGATCCAGAGTCGATAGACTTTTGGACAATGATCACCAATGCATCCTTTATTTCTCGGGCCACTTCCTTACATACTTTGGAACACAAGCTATCAGGCCCCAGGGCATTAGTGGCCTTCAGTCCCGTCAATTTCCCCAATACAATGTCTTGACTAATATGGATTTCATTCAGTTCCTCCTTCTCACGAGACACTCTGTCCCCAATATTTCCTTAAGGTTATTTGTGTCTTCCTTCCTGAAAGCAGAATCAACGTATTTGTTCAATGGGACTGCCATTTCTTTGTTACCCATTTTAAATTCATCTGATTCTGACGACGAGGGACCTACGTTTGGCTTCACTAATCTTTTTCTCTTCACATATCTATGTACGTTTTTGCATTTAGTTTGGCGTGTCAAAGTATGTGGTGTCCACTTCGGGTTGCTCGTAGCTGTTAGCGAACCGAAATTCGATTTGGTCCAAATGTTTTCTGCATGATAGTCCAATGGCCAATTTGATGTGAAAAACCCTACTCCCTTCTTTGGCTATGACCATGACAGCGAGCCGTTTGGGACCATGTCTAGAATTGACTACAAACACAAGATCATTGACTCCAATATCGCGTGATAAATTTGCGCGATCATGATACATACATTTTTTGGTACCACCGGCCCTCTACTTGATCATGGAGACCAGGCATCAGGGTGCACAAGGTAGGACCTAGTTTTGAGCGCCCTTTTCGGGCGCAGCTCTGCTGGGGGAACCCATCTGAGCGACAGGGTTCTGGTGCGTTAGCTGAGCAGGGCCCAGGATGGTCTGGTCTTTAAGGAGCCTTGCGACACGTGTTTCAAACCTTGCTTGATGGTCTGAACTTCCTATTCTCTTTGGATGTGGGCATATGAATGAAGCAGATCAGACGTGCTTGATCCCATTGCGCATCATGAATTCGTTGAATTCAGCCCTGGTGAAACATGGCCCATTGTCGCTGTCTAATACATCAGGTAGGCCGTGTGTTGCAAACATGGCTCATCGGATTTCGATGGTGGTGGTGGACATGCTTACAGAAAATATTAAACTTTCAATCCATTTTGAATAAACATACATGATAACCAAGACATTTTGCAGAGAAATGGGCCCGCAATGGCAACGTGGATCCTCGACCACGATTTCGAGGTCCACGATCACAAACTTAGCAGTGCCTCTCGAAGTGCAATATTCAGTTGAGAGCATGTGTCGCAGTGTAGTGACAAATTTAATTTTTCTTTAGATGTGTGAGGAATTGCATTTCGCGAGTGCTAATAAGGAAATGGATTACACATGAAATGGTAGGATACTGGGAAGTGCAGATGAGGAAATGGAGCTGGAGGGATTGTCCACAGATCCCTGAAAGTAGCACGCTGGTTAGATACGGTGGTTATAAGGCATACGGCATGCATGCCGATGTTGGCCGAGGCACATAATAAAAGATCAGGGGGATTATGCTAAAATAGTATAAAACACTGGTTTGGCCACAGCTGGATTACTGTGTGCAATTGAGGTAACTACATTACAAGAAATACATAAGTGCCCTGAGAGGGCACAGCGGAGCTTTACGATGATATTGGCGGAATTGGAGAATTTAAGCAATGAGAACAGATTGGATAGGCTGGATTTATGTTCTTTGGAACAGACGAGAATAGGGGAGACATCATTGAGGTGTATAAAATTATGATGGGCCTCGATATAATGGAAAGAAACGTCATATTTCCCACCGAAAAGGCGTCAACTACCAAGGGATAAATTTAATATAATTGGTAGATGGTTCAGAGGGAATTTGAGGGGGAACTCTTTTACGCAGAGGGTTGTGGGTGTCTGCAGCACACTGGCTGAAAGGATGCTAAAGGCAGAACTCCTACTCGGCGGATCAAGGGGTATGGCGAGAAAGCAGTAATGGGGTACTGAAGTTGCATGTTCAGTCATGAACTCATTGAATAGCAGTGCAAGCTCGAAGGGCCGAATGTCCTACCACTGCATCTATTTTCTATGTTTCTATGTTTCTTTGCATCTGAAAAGACTTAATACGTCTCATCCAAGGACTCACCTCCTCTCTGCTGGACAATGCCCGCGACTCTGTCAATCCTGCATTGCTGCCATCACCTTCGCATTAAGAACGGTATAGGCTTTGCATTTGACCTCACCTTCCACCCCGCCCACCTGCACAATCAACTAATTGTCCTCTCACATTTTCGCCACATACAGCTAAGGCCAGTACCAAACCTATCTTCCCCTGCGCTCCCTTGCCCCCGCGACAAATTGTTCACTATTCCATCACTCCCAACACATCCGCCCCTTAAACAGCAACTCGCTTTGCAAGCACAGGAGATGCAATACGTGCCTTTACCCCCTTTCCATCCCAAAAGCCATGGCCCCAAAATTTCCTTGCACAAGAATCAGTGATAGACTTTTACTTCTTGCAATTTGGTGTCCTGTATTCGCTGATCAGGATGCAGTCTCCTATGCAGTGGGGAGGACGAAACACAGATTTGGTGATTGCTTTGCTGAACGCCTCTGTTCAATCCACCAGCGTCACACTGAGCTTCAGCTCACTTGCCAATTTAATTTTACATTCCGCTCCCAGGTTTGTGTCTCTGTTCTCGGCCTCCTTCACTGTATTGTTGTTCACGGTCCGCTACACTGTTTATCTGTTCTCTATTTCCGACGCTGTTCCTCTGTTAGGGTTGTCCTGCGCTTTTACTCTGTTCCGAGCCTTCTGCACGGTTCTCTGCCACATACACTGTCACTCCTTTCTCAGCTTCGTGCACCATTCTGTCCTCATGCACTGTTCATCATTTCTCGGCGCCATTCAACCAATTGGCTTCCTACACGGTTTCTATGTTCTCGGCCTTCTTCACCGTACTTGGCCTCCTTCACTGTCCCTCTGTTCTCGGCCTGCTTCACTGTTATTAGCCTCCTACTCCGTTCCTCTGTTCTCAGCCTCCTTCACTGTTGTTGTCCTCCTACACTGTAGCTCTGTTCTCATCCTCCTTCACTCTTATTGGCCTGCTGCACTGTTCCTCTGTTCTCAGCCTAAATCACTGTGATTGTTCGCCGACACTGTAGCTCTGTTCTCAGCCTCCTTTATTGTTATTGACCTCCTACACTGTTCCTTTGTTCTCGGCCTCATTCACAGTTATTGGCCTCCCATTCTGTTCCTCTCTTCTCGGCATCCTTCACCTTAACTGGCCTCCTACTCTGTTCCTCTGTTCTCAGCCTCCTTCACTGTAATTGGCCTCCTACTTTGTTCTTCTGTTCTCGGCCTCTTTCACAGTAATTGGCCTCCTACACAGTCCATCTGTTCTCGGCCTCCTTCACTGTTATTCGCCTCCTACACTGTTCCTCTGTTCTCGGCCTCCTACATTTTCCTCTGTACTCTGCTTCCAACATTGTTCACCTGTTCTTGGCCTCTTCCAATTCTCCTCATTTCTCAGCCATCTTCAGTGCTCCTGGCTCCCTATGCTGTTACTCAGTTCTTGGTATTCTTCAGTCTTCTCACCCTCCTACAACGTTCTTAGCTTCCTACAATTTTCGCAACTGAGTACAATATGCTGCAGCTCCTACTCTATTCTCAGCCTCCTAACCAGTTTCTTCATTAAACTCAATGAGGAACAGCACCAATGTTTTTGATGCGGCATTCTGTTACCTGTCGGAGTCAACACTGAGTTTCAAAACAGCAGTTAATAACCTCCGCTTCTGCTTTCTCGGACGACATGTGCTGGTGATGTTGCATTGCTGCACTCTAACCTCTGGGGATGGAGCAGTTATGGGCTGCATCTGTGGATTCCTGGCACTCGCCCCTTGGGCTACACAACTTGGGGTGGAGAATATGTGGGCTGGGACTGGAGCTGGTGGGATTCCTGATGCAGGGACGGCTGGGCCACACACTGTGGTCTTACCACATTTCTCTGTCACATTTGTCATGCTGCACTCTCTCGCAGATCTGCTGCAAACATTTAGAAACATAGAAACGGAGAGAATATGTGCAGGAGGAGGCTATTCGGCCCTTCAAGCCTGCACCACCTTTCAATGAGTTCATGGCTGAACATGCAACTTCAGTAATCCATTCCTGCTTTCTCGACATACCCCTTGATCCCCCGAGTAGTAAGGACTGCATCTAACTCCTTTGTGAATATTTTTAGTGAATTGACCTCAACAACTTTCTGTGGTAGCGAATTCCACAGATTCACCACTCTCTGGGGAAGACGTTTCTCCTCATCTCGGTCGTAAATGGCTTACCCCTTATCCTTAGACTGTGACATCAACTCTGGGGCCAACTTCTATATATTTCATTGCCTCATTAGCAATGCACCTTCATCACTTTTGTCACTGAATAAATTTTGCCCAACTGCCAATCACAGACTTTCCCCGGTTTCCTCTCCTCATCCTACCCCACTATTGTCTGTCTCTATCATCGCATTACTGCTGTTCATCTCTGATATCTTCCATTTCTGATCAAATCTGATCGACTTGAAAAGCTAACTCTGTTTTTCTCTCCATAGTTGCTGCCTGAACTGCTGACTATTTTCATCATTGTTAATTTTCAGTCATATTTATTACAATATTTTAAATTTGCTCAAATCATGAGGCCTAGATATTAACAAGGCTGGCTTATGTAGGCGCTGGGCATGTGAACGGGGAAGGAACATAGTTTCAGACAAGAAGCACAAGGGTCCCGATATTTACAGGGTCGGTTATGAAGGCGGTCTGTGTAAGGAAGTGTGGGAGTGGAATTGCAGACAGGATAGACGGAGTTCTGGATGTTGGGAAGCCTTAAAATCCCCTGTGTACGCCCTTTGTCCCTGATTGGTAGCACACACTAGAATTCAGTCAGATTGACATTCGGACATCCAGTCCGTCGTAGGAAACGGAGACAGCGCACAGTAGGACTGATCTGACCACAAACCCAAAGGTTTCAGTTTTACAATCCAGCCCTTACTGCCTGCACTCAGGCACCGAATATGTTTGTTCAGTAATTTTTGGACTATTTTGTCTTCTCTTTATGGCAGTGAATTTAGTGGCGTTGGTGATCCTATCCCGGGGAAAGTGCGGATTGTCCAGCTGCACCACTCGCTACCTGGTGGCCATGGTAGCGGCGGATCGACTGGTTGTCATCTCTGAGGTCAGACTGAAGCAGATCAATTGGTATTATTTCACACTCTGTTTTCTGCATATTACCCTTGTGTGTAGTGTCATCGCTGTCCTCTCCAGTGCGTCTACAGACTGTTCTGCCTGGTTCACCGTCACTTTCAACTTTGATCGATTTGTGGCCATTTCTTGCCCGAATCTGAGAACAAAAATTTGCACTGGGAAATCTGCGGTTGTGGTTCTGGCAACAACCGGCATTCTCCTCTGTTCAAAATACGTTCCCAACGACTTGACACTTACAGCCGGGATGATCATCGACAATGTGCCGTGGTTATGTATCCCAATCGCAGCCTAGTCTATTGAACCAGGTTGGGGTGGGGGGGATTTATTTGGTTTGATACAGTTTTAATCCCACTACTCCCATTCGGTTTAATTTTGTCGCTCAACGCTCTGACATTAAGGCACATTTATTGGTCAGCCGAGTCCGTAAAGGACTGAGGGTGATAGCAAGGGAGAGAATGTCAGTGACCCAGAGTTGCAGAGCAGGAGGAAGTCTATGATTTTACTCTTCACCATATCCGGCAGCTTCATACTGCTGTGGCTGGTATGCGTTGCAGATGTCTTATATTATATTATTTGCGGGGAAGGTTGCTATGATACCAATGGTTCTTTATATATCTCTGCACAAGCAGGAATTATGCTGCGGAATTTATGTTGCTGCACAAACACATTTATTTACGGGGTGACCAAGTCCAAGTTCAGAGAGCAGTTGAAGAGCGCGGTGATATATCCGGTTACCTCAATTATGCAATTAATCAATAATCAGAACAACTGAGCGCAGCCCAGAGGCGGGTGCCAGTGTTTCCCGTCCAGGAATGTAATATTTAGCAGCAGACTTCCGATTTTAGCTGCTCCATCAAAGGCAGACGGGCTTTCTGCTGCTTGGGTCCCAAGCACTGGGATTTCCTCCCTAATCCTTTCCACCTCGCGATCTCCCCTCCACCTTCAGCCATGAACTCATTGAATGGCGGTGCAGGCTATAAAGGACGAATGGCCTACTCCTGTACCTATTTTCAATGTTTCTATGTTACAACTGCCTTGGCCCCAAGGTCTGGGAATCCCTCCTTAAATCTATCCACATCGCGAACTCTCCACCTACATCTGGCTGGGCTACAAACTCCAGGATTCCCTTCGTAAACCTATCCACCTCTTGAACTCTGCTCCTCCTTCAGCTGCCTGGGCCCCATGCTCTAGAATTACCTCCCTAAACCTCTACACCTTGCGATCTCACCTCCTCCTTCAGCTGCCTCGGCTCCACGCTCTGGAATTCCCTCCTGAAACCTCTACACCTCGCGATCTCACCTCCTCCTTCAGCTGCCTCGGCCCCACGCTCTGGAATTCCCTCCCTAAACCTCTACACCTCGCGATCTCACCTCCTCCTTCAGCTGCCTGGGCCCCACGCTCTGGAATTCCCTCCCTAAACCTCTACACCTCACGTACTCTCCTCCTCCTTCAGCTGCCTGGGCCCCAAAAAGCTCTGCGATACTCTCCCTAAACATCTATTATTTTCTAACTCTCCTCCTCCTTTAAGAGGCTTCTTAAAACTAAATATTTGACCAAGATTCTTTCCTAACACCTCCTTTTGTGCGGCGGTGTTAAGATGCACTCTATTCCCTGTTGGATCTATGAATAGAAACATAGAAAAAAGACTATAGGTGCAGGAGTAGTCCCTTCGAGACTGCACCGCCATTCAATGTGTTCATGGCTGAACATGCAACTTCAGTACCCAATTCCTGCTTTTTCGCCATACCCCTTGATCCCCTTATGGTAAGGGCGACATCTAACACCGTTTTTGCTATATTTAGTGAATTGGCCTCAACAACTTTCTATTGCAGAAAATTTCACAAGTTCACCACTCTCTGGGTGAAGAAGTTTGTCCTCATCTCGATTAATGCAAGTAGTATCCGTAATATATGGATGAATTAACTATGCAAATAGGTGTTAACAATTATGATGTGATTGGGATTACAGAGACGTTGTTCCAGGATGATCATGGGAACTCAACATCCAGCGGTATTCAACATTCAAGAAGGATAGAACAAAAGGAAAAGGAGGTGCGATAGCATTGCTGCATAACGAGGAGATTAATGCAATAGTTAGGAAGGACATTAGCTTGGATGATGTGGAATCTATATGGGTAGAGCTGCAAACACCAAAGGGCAAAAAAAGGTTTTTGGGAGTTGTGTACAGATCTCCAAACAGTAGTAGTGATGTTGGCGAGGGCATCAAATAGGAAATTAGGGGTGCATGCAATAAATGTGCAGCAGTTATAAGAGGTGACTTTAATATGCACATACATTGGGCTAACCAAACTGGAAGCAATAAGGTGTAGGAGGATTTCCTGGAGTGCATAAGGGATGGTTTTCTAGACCAATATGTCGAGGAAGCAACGAGGGGGGAGGCCATCTTAGACTGTGTGTTGTGTAAAGAGAGAGGATTAAATGGCAATCTCGTTGTGCGAGGCCCCTTGGGTAAGAGTGACCATAATATTGTGGAATTCTGCATTAGGATGTAGAATGAAACAGTTAATTCAGAGACCATGGTCCAGAACTTACAGAAGGGTAACTTTGAAGCTGTGAGGCGTGAATTGGCTAGCATAGATTGGCGAATGATACTTGAGGGGTTGACTGTGGATGGTCAATGGCAGACATTTAGAGACCGCATGAATGAACTACAACAATTGTACATTCCTGTCAGGCGTAAAAAAAATTGAAGGTTGTTCAACCGTGGCTATCAAGGGAAATCAGGGATAATATTAATGCCAAGGAAGTGGCATACAAATTGGCCAGAAGTAGCAGCGAAGCCGGGGGCTGGGAGAAATTTAGAACTCAGCAGAGGAGGACAAAGGGTTTGATTAGGGCAGGGAAAATGGAGTACGAGAAGAAGCTTGCAGGGAACATTAAGAAGGATTGCAAATGTTTCTTAAGATATGCAAAGAGAAAAAGGTTAGTAAAGACAAACGTCGGTCACCTGCAGTCAGAATCAGGAGAAGGCATAACGGGGAACAAAAAATGGCAGACCAATTGAACAAGTACTTTGGTTCTGTATTCACTAAGGAGGACACAAACAACCTTCCGGATATAAAAGGGGTTTGAGGGTCTAGTAAGGATGAGGAAGTGAGGAAATTCCTTATAGGTCGCGAAATTGTGTTGGGGAAATTGATGGGATTGAAGGCCGATAAATCCCCAGGGCCTGATGGACTGCATCCCAGAGTACTTAAGGAGTTGGCCTTGGAAATAGCGGATGCATTGACAGTCATTTTCCAACATTCCATTGAATCTGGATCAGTTCCTGTCGAGTGGAGGGTAGCCAATGTAACCCCACGTTTTAAAAAAGAGGGAGAAAGAAAACAGGGAATTATAGACGGGTCAGCCTCACCTCAGTAGTGGGTAAAATGATGGAATCAATTATTAAGGATGTAATAACAGCGCATTTGGAAAGAGGTGACATGATAGGTCCAAGTCAGCATGGATTTGTGAAAGGGAAATCATGCTTGACACATCTTCTGGAATTTTTTGAGTATGTTTCCAGTAGAGTGGACAAATGAGAACCAGTTGATGTGGTATATTTGGACTGACAGAAGGTTTTCGACAAGTTCCAACACTGAAGCTTAATGTGCAAAGTTAAAGCACATGGGATTGGGGGTAGTGTGCCGACATGGATTGAGCACTGGTTGTCAGACAGGAAGCAAAGTGTAGGTGTAAATGCGTACTTTTCAGAATGGCAGGCAGTGACTAGTGGGGTAATGCAAGGTTCTGCGCTGGGGCCCCAGCTGTTTACACGGTGCATTGATGATTTAGACGAGGGGATTAAATGTAGTATCTCCAACTTTACGGATGACACAAAGTTGGGTGGCAGTGTGAGCTGCAAGGAGGATGCTATGAGGCTGCAGACTGACTTGGATAGGTTAGGTGAGTGGGCAAATGCATGGCAGATGAAGTATAATGTGGATAAATGTGAGGTTATCCACTTTGATGGTAATAACAGAGAGGCAGACTATTATCTGAATGATGACAGATTCGGAAAAGGGGAGGTGAAACGCGACCTGGGTGTCATGGTACATCAGTCATTGACGGTTAGCATGCAGGTACAGCAGGCGGTTAAGAAAGCAAATGGCATGTTGGCCTTCATAGCGAGGGGATTTACGGACAGGGGCAGGGAGGTGTTGCTACAGTTTTACAGAGCCTTGGTGAGGCCACACCTGGAGTATTGTGTACAGTTTTGGTCTCCAAACTTGAGGAAGGACATTCTTGCTATTGAGGGAGTGCAGGGAAGGTTCGCCAGACATATTCCCGGAATGTCGGGACTGACCAGTCAAGAAAGACTGGATCAACTGGGCTTGTATTCACTGGAGTTCAGAAGAATGAGAGGGGACCTCATAGAAACGTTCTGATGGGTTCAGACAGGTTATATGCAGGAAGAATGTTCCCAATGTTGGGGAAGTCCAGAACCAGGGGTCACAGTCGAAGGTTAAGGGGTAAGCCATTTAGGACCGAGATGAGGCGAAAACTCTTCACCCAGAGAGTGGTGAACCTGTGGAATTCTCTACCACAGAAAGTTGTTGAGGCCAATTCACTAAATATATTCAAAAATGGGTTGGATGAACTCCTTACTACTAGGGGGATCTAGGGGTATGGTGAGAAAGCAGGAATGGGGTACTGAATTTGCATGTTCAGCCATGAACTCATTGAATGGCGGTGCAGGCGAGAAGGGCCGGATGGCGTACTCCTGCACCTATTTTCTATGTTTCTATGTTTCTATGTCATAAATGGCTTACCCGATATTCTTAGACTGTGACCCCTGGTTCTGGACTTCACCAACATTGGGGACATTCTTCCTGCATCTATCCTGTCTAAACCCGACACAAGTTTAAATGTTTCTATGAGATCCGCTCTCAATCTTCTGAACTCCAGTGAATACAAACCCAGTTGATCTAGTCATTCTTGATATGTCAGTCCGTCAATCCTGGGAATCAGTCTGGTGAAGCTTCGCTGGAATCCCTCAATAGCAAGAATGTTCTTCCTCATGTTAGGAGATCAAAACTGTTCACAATACTCGAGGTGTCGCCTCACATCTCCCTCCCCCTGTACTCAAATTCCCGAGCTATGACGGCCAACATGCCATTTGCTTTCTTAACCGCCTGCTGTACGTGCATGCCAACCTTCAATGACTGATGTACCTTGACACCCAGGTCTCGTTGCACTTCCCCTTTTCCAAATCTGTCACCATTCAGATAATAGTCTGTCTCTGTTTTTCCCACCAAAGTGGATAACCTCACATTTATCCACATTATACTTTATCTGCCATGCATTTGCTCACTCACCAAACCTATCCAAGTCACACTGCAGCCTCATAGCTTCCTCCTCATAGCTCACACTGCCACCCAACTTAGCGCCATCTGCATACTTGGAGGTACTACATTTAAATCCACTCGACTAAATCATTAATGTACTATATAAACAGCTGGGGCCCCAGCACAGAACCTTGCGGTACCCCAATAATCACTGCCTGCCATTCTGAAAAGTACCCATTTACTCCTAAACTTTGCTTCCTGTTTGCAAACCAGTTTTCAATCCAGTTTGCACACTTCCCCCAATCCCATGTGCTTTAAATTTGCACAATAATCTCTTGTGTGTGACCTGGTCGAAAGCCTTCTGAAAGTCCAAATTAACCACATCAACTGGTTGTCCCTTGTCCACTCAACTGGAAACATCCTCAAAAATTTCCAGAAGATTTGCCAAGCATAATTTCCCTTTCACAAATCCATGCTGACTTGGACCTTGTCTGTCGTAAATCTATGACGCTGAGATTTGGTCTCTCCCGCAAGTGGAAACATCTTGTCTCCATCGACTCTATCCAATCCTTTCACATTGAGAAAGTACAAAATCTGATCTTCCCTCTGTCTTCCCTTTTGTAAAGAAAAGATCCAGGCCTTTTCGAAATTTCCTGATCGATATACCCCCTCAGATCTCGTAACATATCAGGTAATCACTTTGCACATTCTCGAGCAACTCGGTGTACTTTTTAGATGATTTATAGCAGTGATCCTTAAAAACATAAGAACATAAGAATTAGGAACAGGAGTAGGTCATCTAGCCGCTCGAGCCTGCTCCGCCGTTCAAAAAGATCATGGTTGATCTGGCAGTGGACTCAGCTCCACTTACTAGCCCATTCCCCATCACCCTAAATTCCTTTGTTGATTAAAAGTCTATCTATCTGTGATTTGAATACATTCAATGAGCTTGCCTCAACTGCTTCCTTTGCAGAGAATTCCACTGATTCACAACCCTCTGGGATAAGAAATTCCTTCTCAACTCGGTTTTAAATTGGCTCCCCCGTATTTTGAGGCTGTGATCCCTAGTTCTAGCCTCCCTGACAACTGGAAACAACCTCTCTGTCTCTATCTTATCTAACCCTTTCGTTATTATAAATGTTTCTATCAGATAACCCCTCATCCTTGTGAACTCCAACGAGTAAAGACACAGTCTACTCAATCTATCATCATAAGGTAACCTGCTCATCTCCATAATCAGCCTAGTGAATCGTCTCTGTACCCCATCAATCTTTTATAATTCTATCGCTCGAGACATGAACACAAGCGCGTTCTTTGTTTTTAGCTGCTCCACCAAAGCTAAATTCATAACAGTTAATAATGTGAAGCGATAAATTGAAAGGCAGGAATTAGAATCAGTTGTATAGTGTTAATTCATTGTTCCTTTTCCCGATGATCTTCTGAAACTTTCTCATGTTCACCAGTCAGTCTATTACCTCCTGCAGTATATTACTATTGTCCTCATTGTGTACTGCACTTCTTCATGTTGTATCATCTATGAACTATAAAATTATACAGTATATACGCAAATGTAGTTGATGAATGTATGTATAAAAAGTAGTCCTGCTGTCACCGACTCCTGAGGTGGACAGCAGTAGAGCACCCTTCAGTCTGAACAACAACCAGGCACCAATACTCTCTGTTATCTGTCTCTCAGTTATTGTCACGACCATACTCTCCTGGCCCTTTATTCCTATGGGGTAGACATTTATGAACTAGTCTGTAAAGTGATAGTTTGTCAAACGCCTTTTCAAAATCTGTATCGTCATCAAAAATAACTGGATATTTCTATATTTATATATGTAGATTCCCAAGAAAGTGTATCATTTGGCATTCATCTACATTAAAGATCCCTTTCCACAACTGCACAGGCTGCATTTCTCCTATTGTCTGTTGTGAATCTACTCAAGAGAAACGCCTCTTCAATATAGGATGAAAAGCATCTGTTTATTGATTAAACAGCAATAATGATCAGTAAAGGCAGCCATCTATAGCTTGGTGAGGTTTGCGAATTTGATCAGAAATAGGGAGGGTTAAATCGCGGAGCAGACTCGAGGAGCTAATTTGCCGACTCCTGCTTCTATTTCTTACGTCATGTCACTTATTACCGCTGCTTTTCAGGAACGTTGGTGAAGATATTATTGATATCAACTACAAGAACCGTCGCCCTGATTACATCAGCCTCACTTTGTGTCACTCTATATCTAACAATGCACCAAATATTCTTAGCTCGTCTCCATCACCCCAATTTCCTCCGACCCGACACACCGCACCCAATATCCTGAGATCCACCCCACAGAAAATCCGGAGTCGCTATCCATCCCACACAATATCTTCAGCTCCTCCACACCCCACGCAATATCCTCAGCTCCTCCCCACTACACCCAATATCCTCAGACCCTCCCCACCTCACCCAATATCCTCAGACTCTCCACACCCCACCCAATATACTGAGACCCTCCCCACCCGACCTATTATCCTCAGCTTCTCCCCACCATTCCAATATCCTCAGCTGCTCCCCACCCCAACAAATATTCTCAGCTGCTCCTCACCGTACATATTACCCTCAGCTTTTTCCCTCCAAATCTATTATGCTCAGCTCCTCCCCTCCAAATCAAATATCCTCAGCTACTTCCCACCAATGTTCTCTCTATTTTGTTGTACGGAGCGGGTCAGAAACTTATTTTCGTGTGAGCTTTTCACCCGAAGGCACATTTTACAACAACAATATTTAAAACAGCTTTTAAAACAACGACAGCACCAGCAACCACTTGAAATCAGAAATAGCGTAATGACATATCGTCACACCACACTATCACCTCATTAGGCAATCACACAAGGTTCGATACATTTTTTAGATAACTTCTCCCCTTTGACTTCTAATCCTCTCCAAATGAACTACAGTGCTACATTTACATGTGTATGGCTTTGTTATCCTCCATTGCTTCAAAGTGACTTTTGTATCTGTGACCCTAAGATCGCTTTGCACTTCCAACATATCTATGCTCTTATTTTCCAAGGGTTAGGTAGAGTCTTTAGCCCTCCTTCCAAAGAGTACCAGCGCACTCTTATCTATTAAGAACATCGTTTCTTATTTAACACGCCCATTATGCATGTTTGGTTGCAGTAGAATTAATTAATAGCTTTTAGTTCGTCATGTAGATACATCTGTTTCAAAAGATAACGAATCAGAAATGTGTGTGATTTCCAGGAACTGCAAAATATGCGGCAACACTTCAGAAACGTCACTCAGTTGCATGGTTATGCATCGACAAACAAGCCAAAAGCAAAAGGAGAGATGAAAGTAGCATATGAGTTCTTGCAAATTGAATTAATTTTATCGTTGTCAATGTATTAACCCCAACCTGGAAACAAGGATTAAACGTTGGCACAATTGAGGAACAGTGGAGGACTTTAAAGGAGCTCTTTCATAATGCGCAACAAAAATATTTTCCAGTGAAAAAGAAGGGCGGCAGGAGAAGAGATAACCAGCCGTGGATAACCAAGGAAATAAAGGAAAGTATCAAATCAAAGACCAATGCGTATAAGGTGGCCAAGATTAGTGGGAAACTAGAGGATTGGGAAGATTTTAAGCAACAGCAAAGAATGAATAAAAAAGCAATAAAGAAAGCGAAGATAGATTACGAATGTAAACTTGCGCAAAACATAAAAACAGACAATAAAAGCTTTTACAGATCTATAAAACGGAAAAGATTGACTAAAGTAAATGTTGGTCCCTTAGAAGATGAAAAGGGGGATTTAATAATGGGAAATGTGGAAATGGCTGAGACCTTAAACAATTATTTTGCTTCCGTCTTCACAGTGGAAGACACAAAAACCATGCCAAAAATTATTGGTAATAGGAATGTGGGAAGGGAGGACCTTGAGATGATCACTATCACTAGGGAGGTAGTGCTGGACAGATTAATGGGATTGAAGTTAGACAAGTCCCCTGGTGCTGAAGAAATGCAGGGTATTAAAAGAGATAGCGGAAGTTAAAGCAGATGCATTTGCTATAATCTACCAACATTCTCTGGACTCTGGGGAGGTACCAGCGGATTGGAGAGCAGCTAATGTAACGCCTCTGTTTAAAAAATGGGGCAGGCAAAAGGCAGGTAATTATGAGCCAGTTAGTGTAACATCTGTAGTGGGGAAAATGCTTGAAACTATCATAAAGGAATAAATAGCAGGACGTCTGGATAGGAATAGTGCAATCAAGCAGACGCTGCATGGATTCATGAAATGGAAATCATTTTTAAATAACTTACTGATATTCTTTGAGGATATAACGAGCATGGTGGATAGAGGTGTACCGATGGATGTGGTGTAGTTAGATTTCCAAAAGGCTTTCGAGAAGCTGCCACACAAAAGGTTACTGCAGAAGAGAAATGTACGCGGAGTCAGAGGAAATGTATTAGCATGGATAGAGAATTGGCTGGCGAACAGAAAGCAGAGAGTCGGGATAAAGGGTCCTTTTCCGGTTGGAAATCAGTGGTTAGTGGTGTGCCACAGGGATCAGTGCTGGGACCACAACTGTTTACAATATACTTCGATAACCCAGAGGAGGGGACAGAGTGTAGTGCAACACAATTTGCAGATGACACTTAGATTAGTGGGAAAGCGGGTTGTGTAGACGACTCAGAGAGGCTTCAAGGAGATTTGGATAGGTTAAGCGAATGGGCGAAGGTTTGGCAGATGGAATACAATATCGGAAAGTGTGAGGTCATCCATCTTGGGAAAAAAATAGTAAAAGGGAATATTATTTGAATGGGGAGAAATTATTAAATGCTGTGGTGCAGAGGGACCTGGGGGTTCTTGTGCATGAATCCCAAAAGGTTAGTTTGCAGGTGCAGCAGGTAATCAGGAAGGCGAATGGAATATTGGCCTTCATTGCGAGAGGGATGGAGTACAAAAGCTGGGAGGTGTTTCTGCAACTGTATAAGGTATTGGTAAGGCCGCACCTGGAGTACTGCCTGCAGTTTTGGTCACCTTACTTAAGGAAGGATATACTAGCTTTGGAAGTGTTACAGAGACGATTCACTGGGCTGATTCGAGAAATGAGGGGGTTAACTTATGATGATAGATTGAGTAGACTGTGTCTTTACTCCTTGGAGTTCAGAAGGATGAGGGGTGATCTTGTAGAAACATTTAAAATAATGAAACAGATCGACAAGATCGTGTTGGAGAGGTTGTTTCCATTGGTGGGGGAGACTGGAACTAGGGGGCACAGCCTCAAAATATGGAGGAGCCAATTCAAAACCGAGTGGAGAAAGAATTTCTTCTCCCAGAGGGTTGTGAATCTGTGGAATTATCTGCCCAAGGAAGCAGTTGAGGCTGGCTCATTGAATGTTTTCAAGTCAAATATATAGAGATTTTTAAGCAATAAAGGAATTAAGGGTTACGGGGAGAGGGCGGGTGAGTGGAGCTGAGTCCACGATCAGATCAGCCATGATCTTGTTGAATGGCGGAGCAGGCTCGAGTGGCTAGATGGCCTACTCCTGTTCCGAATTCTTATCTTCTTATGTGCTGATAACCCTCATTCACCATATCAATATCTGCACAAGCAGCAGGAACATTGCCATTCATATGGTGCTGGAATCCTGAATGTCCACGTAAGTAAGTAGAATATTATTCATAATGGAAACAACAAACTCGCATATAAAAATGCCGTGGCGCTATAATTCAGACTATTACAGAAATCTGAACAAAACCGACCCGAATTTCCAACTGCAATCACCTCCATTAATAAACGTGTTCTTCATGTACCAAAACCACACCATGTAACACGTCAGAAAAGAAGCACTTATTCACAAGAGAAGATAAAAACAGACACAATGTGCTTCACCGAATTAGAAACAAAATGCAGGGAACGGTATGAGTTAACGAAAATAACGACTCACCTTTCTTTTTGTACAAGGGAACCAATCAGAATAACATCGAAATTGTTTTAACATGGTGTCGTAAAGATATTAATTTACGAATTTATCTTCTCATGTTTTTCGGTGAATGAATGAGGTACTCCCGATTAATTAATGGAAAATAAACCTCATTATACTCTCAGTTTTTAATCACCTGTTTCAAAAATATATACCAAATCGAAATTGTTATGTAATCAGTTAAATAAATTAATTTGTGTGTTTCTCTATAAACAATTGTGGAATCTTCTAAAGTAGCGCTGGCCATGTTTATAAATATTTACATAATTCGTATTTCTATTAACATTCCACTGGACGTTTAAGAGGAAATCGAATTTACATTTTTCCTCGGACTTGTTTGGCCGATGGAAAGAAAGACCAAATAAAAAAGTTCACAATTGCAAAATAGAGAGAAATAGATAGAATGCTGCAATCCTAAATAAAAACAGAAAATGCGAGAACTACTCAGCAGATAAGACAGCTTCTGTGGAGAGAGACACAGAATTAACGTTTTAGATCTGTTACCGTTCGTCAGAACTGCAAGACGTTAGAGATGTAACAGATTTTAACCAGGTGTCGAGGCAGGATTTAACTGCTTCTGCGTTCCACCACAACACTGACCGTCCCTTTTGATCTTTCCTCCCCTCCCAACTTTCTCTGCCTCTGCACCCAATTGAAATCTGTTCTATCGTTAACATTTTCCTGTTTTGATGAAAGGTGACATACCTGAAACAATAACTCTCTTTTTTTCTCCATAGTCAATGCCTGTAATGTTGAGTATTTACAGCATTTTCTTTTATTATATTGGAAAAGAGATGTCTGAGTGGAGATCTGATTGAGGTGTATAAAATTATGGCGATCCTGGATAGATTGGATTGGAAGGACGAGTTTCGATTTGCCATGGGACCAACAACCAGGGTCAACCTACAAGGTTACGGACCAAGAGCTGGAAAGTGGCATTTGGCTGAATAGCTCTTGTTTGGCTGGTGCGGACACGATGGACAAAACGGCCACCATCTGTGCTGCAAATTTCTATTAATCTATGACACCTGGCATACGGCGTACAGTTTTAGTCTCCTCATGTAAGGAGGGATCTGCTTGCTTTGGAGGCAGGTCAGATAAGATACTTGAAGTTATCTATGAAGAAAGGTTGAGCAGATTGGGCCTACATTTATTGGAGAGTAGAAGAATGAGAGGTGTACTTTTGGAATCTCCTAAGTCTATGAGGAGGCTTGACAGAGTAGATGCAAACAGGAAGATTCCTCTCGTGGGCGGGGGGGTCTAGAACTGGTGGGCATAGCTACAGAATAAGGGGTCGCCCATTGAAAATGGAAATGAGTAGGAATTTCTGATCTCAGAGGGCCGTAAACTTTTGGAATTGTCCACCCCAGAGAGCAGTGGAGGCTGGGTAATTGTATATATTTAAGGTGGAGATAATCAGATTTTGCAACGATAAGGATTATGGGGAGCCTGCAGGAAAGTGGAGCTGAGGCCAATATCTGATATATCATAATCTTAGTGAATGACGGAGCAGTCTCGTGGGGCAAAATGGCCGACTCCTGCTCTTAAATCCTACGTTCTTATGTTATGTTGACTGGCACATAATTTAAAAATCATTTCAAAAACATTTCACTTTACTTGAGGCGGCTGAATCAGAATGTTCATTTAAACGTGTACATGCCATTTTGGAAACAGTAAGACAGACATTAGAGCAAGGGTTAGCTTAATGAGAAACAGCAAATAAAATATACATTCTGGTAGCACAATATCGAAACGGAACGTGAACCCGACGTGAATTAAACCTGCAGCCTTCTGATCTTGAGTCAGACATGCTACCGTTGTATCACGAGGTCTACAATGCCGGCAGCGGATGTTTGTACACATGAACGTTACTCAAACACAGCTTAATTTATCCTGCATTGGTGTAATGAAAAGAGGTTACAATCCCCGCCCACTCCCACCAAGAATCACAGAGCATCAAAAGCAGCGCTCACCATTTAGTCTCTGTCTCACGCCCGCTTTCATCACCTGCTCCCAGCGGATGCAGCAAATCGAGAAAGTTAGAGAGGCGGAGAGTTTTAGAGAGGTAATTCCAGATCTTCTGGCCCAGGCAGCTGAAGGCACGTCCATTAATTGTTGAGAAGTTTTAATCAGGGAAGCTCAAGAGCGCAGAATTTGAGGAGCTCGGACATCTCGGGGCTTGTGAGGCTGAAGCAGTCGACGAGTATATTCTAAAGAAAGAATGACGATCACATTAAAGTCAATGGGAAATCTGGAGGGAGAATTTCCACTGGCTGGAGTGAAACCTTGCACAGAAGAAGATGGTTATGGTTGATGGAAGTCAATCAACCCAGCCCCAATACATCGCTGAAAGAGTTCCTATGGGCAGTGTCCTTGGCGGAACCATCTTCAGCACCTTCATCAATGATCATCTCTGCCACATGAAGTCAGAAGTGGCTATGTTCACTGAAGATTGCACAGAGCTCAGTACCACTCATAGCTCCGCTGATAATGAAGCAGCCCATTCCCACATGCAGCAAAAGCTGAACGACATTTCGGCTTCAGCTGATAAGTGGCATGTAACATTCGCGCCATACTGTTGCCAGGCAATGCCTATCTACAAGAAACAAGGGTTTGACGACCGCTCCTTGGCATTCAGCTCCATTACCATCACCGAATCCCCCACTATTAATATCCTATGGGTTATCATTGATCATAAACGTGACTGGACCAGCCACATAAATAGTGTGGCAGCAAGAGCAGGTCAGAGGCTGGGTATTCTGCGGCGGGTATCTCACCTTTTGACTCTCCAAAGTCTTCCCACCAGCTACAAGACAGAAGTCAGCATCTTGGCGGAACACTCTCCACTTGCCTGGGTGAGTGCAGCTTCAATTCCACTCCAGAAGCTCGACAACATTTAGGGCAAAGCAGCAGCGTGATTGGTGCTCCACCTACCACCTTATACTTTCACTCCCTCTATCACCGACGTAACGAGCCTGCAGTGTTTGCCATCCACAAGATGTACTGCGGCAACTCACGAAGGTTTGTTCGGATGCACCTCCCAAACCCGCGACCTCTACCGCTTAGAAGGACAAGGACACCAGGTTCATGGGAACACCATAATGTAGAAGGCCCCCCGCCCCCTCCCGCAAGTACATGCGATCCTGACTTGGAAGAATATCACTTTCATTCTTTCATCGTGAATGGCTCATAATTCTTGGAAATCTCTCCTTAACTGCACTGCAGGATCACATTCACCACACAAACTTCAGCGGTTCAAAGAAGCGGCCCACCAACACCTTCTCAAGGGCAATATGGGATGGGCAATAAATGCTGGCTCTGCCAGCGACGCCCACATCCCATGAACCAATATTTAAACTGTATTTTATGAGTATGGCTCAAAATGTTCATTTCTGGTGACAGGAAAATCTGGGCAATTTTTTCAAATTTAACAAGACAGGTTACTGCTGCCATGCACAGAAATTAGAATCAGTAATGAACACAAATTCGCATGGTACTCATTTTCAAATTTAAAAAAGTAAAATTTTAAATAACGAGGAAAAATGTTACAGTGAAACTGTTTCGAAATTAAGCGTGACTTGTATTTGTGCCTTTAATTAAACTTTGTGGTGTCTAACTCCCGTTCATGTCTCTTCTTCCTCTGTTGATTGAGAACGGAGAGTTTTGACATTGACTGGACTGCACTGCTCCTGAAATTTCTGAGCGCATTGCTAATATTGAGTTGGTTCTCACCTTGCGTTCAGCGCCAGCTTTAGCTCAGCGGTTACTTCGCAGCACCAACTCATTTAGAAGTTCGAATCTGTCTCACTGCGGGCGCTGCCTGGCGTTCTTCTTGTCATTTCCAATCCCCTTCTTTGAAACCGAAACACATTGTTCTTAAAATAACAGTGCGAGATTTTTAAATCGCACCTATATTGAGGCGTACAACCATTCATAACACAACAGCTACCCGGGTCACATTCCCGCTTTGGGCAGTAACTTTGATATCACCTTTCTTAATTAGAGTGAATTGATTTTATTAAATTACTTGAAAGAAACGTAGCCTTTTAAAATGTTGTCAAAAAAATGAGTCCTTAATTAAAAATAATAAATTTCATCAGTGCGATTCGAACCAAAGCCTCTGGAGGAGACAGCGACCAGAATACGGCACTTTAGAACGCTCAGCAACACTGACGGTGGAATATACAATTGCAAGTTATTACTTCAGAAATGTTCACACCAGGCGCTTTTTCAATGCTGCTGGAAGGCCCAGTGACCGGTATATCATCTCCACCCTGTGTCTCCTGAGCCTGTGCTCGGTTTATGGGGAGGTTTGATCCGGGTCCGTGGTACCTTGCCTCCTCGGGATGGACAATCACCCTCTGAGCTCTGGAACTCGGGAAGAGTGCATTATTAATCAGTTGCATCAGAGTTTGAAATGTGGCGTTGATCTGCTGATATTCGCCGATAGCTTTGTTGAGCAGAATGAAAGACATGATAACATGGTCACTGAGAGACAGACACAACTTCAACAACTGAACTTTAATAATTCTGGAAATGTAATCTTTGAGAACGTTTTAGTCCTTATTTGATTTTATAAACAGCCTGTTTTTAGGAGACTGGTTTAAAATGTTCATTGCTCATGCAAATTTGATCAGACCCTTAGAGAAGTTTTCCGCGAGCAGCTCAAATGCTGAATCCATTTTCTGCAAAACATTCCTTTGTCAAACATTTCTCTGACTGTACATAACAACAATGATACTTTCCATGTCAATAAGCTCTGCAATTTCTGCGATTGCTCAAAATCTTCTGAATGAGTTGACTCTAAATGCTATCTTAGATCAGGTCCTGTTAAATCGGACAGGATTAATGAAGAATCTCATGGTAAAGGATCCCCTTGGGATGAGTGATCATAGCAGGGTTGAATTTCTAATTCATATGGAGAGCGAAAAAGTTCGTTCTCAAACCAGCATACCAAACTTACATAAAGGAGATTCCAAAGGTACTTCAGAGGTTGCTAAAGTGGATTGTTAAAATAGATTACATTGTAGCTTGGTTGATGAACAGTGGTATGACTTTAAGGAGATATATCATAACTCTCAAGAAAAATATATTCCAGGGAGGAGGAAAGGCTGCAAAAGCAAATATCGCCATCCGTGGTTCACTAAAGAAGTAAAGAGCCACTGCTTTTTGTCTTTCGTTTCTGTTAACTGCCTGTTATGCACTTCATCCGGGCATGAAGATGTACCACTATCAAAACTGTTCAACCCCTTAATATTTGCTCTATCACTATGTATATCTCGTCTTATATTTCAAAATTCTTCTCCCTCATTGCAAAGTCTGCATTGTCCCTCTCTTTTGTGCTAAAAGCCTCCCAGTATCCATTAAGAATCATACCCACATCTTCTGCCTCCACAAACAGATTTAGAAGTTTAAAGAAAATAATTCGCTAACGAGAGGTTCGAAACCACGATCTTGAAATTAAATGTCTCAGTCTCACTAAGCTATCTGGGATTGGTTAAAGTGCATGTCTTTGTCGTTGATTTCAGCCAGGCTCATGTTGGCTGCGCCACATGGGGTTACCTTGAACTTAAAACCTTGAACGAGGTTCTCCTGAATTCCATGGGTTGGAAGAAAATCAAACTTCAAAAGCTATTTCATTAACCACAGGGATTCTGGCAAATTTCTGATCGTAAATCGCTATCAGTTGTTGGCCATGTCCAGAAAATTGCAGACGCGGAGATTTGGGAGTTTAATGCCTTTTTATGAAATATTTTTGCTTTGTGCAGTTTCGATGAGAGAAATATTTGTGATAGGATTTTTTTTACAGAAAGAGGGTTTCTGCATTTTAGGTTTTCGTGCAACACTTCTCACTGGTTGCTGAGTTAAGCAGGAGTTTAATTAGTGTAGCAGTTATTACAGTCGCTGCGCATGCGAAAAGTCTCCCGGGCGGAAACATTATTTTTTTTAAATCTTTTGTGCAATGTAACTCAACAAAAGTAATCCAGGCTAAAGTGTCGCATGAGGAATAAACATTAATACCAGTCTCCTAAAATACAGAGTGTGTACAGTCAGTTCGAGTATAAAACTTCATCTATGATTAAAGTATCTCAAATTATTAATTAATTTATCGAAGTTTCGACCTTCTGCTAGAGACAATGTTAGCATTTATTTTATTCTGCAAAACAACGCGATCGGCTAATCCCATCAGTTCTAAGCCACATTTCAAAGCCGGAAACAATGTATTAATTATTTGCCCTTCCCAGCAATTAACTGGATTTGCTGCAGTCTGCTGGAAACGTCTGATGAAAGTGGCCTTCAGACGGTGACTGACAGGTGAATGCTGCTTCTGATGCTTTATGAAACCCGGTGGGAGTGGGCGGGGATTTTAAAGCCCTTTTACTGCACCAATGCAGATAAATGAAACGTGTTTGAGAAACCTCCTTGCATGCGAATATACGCTACCTCGTGGCGCATCGGTTGTGCATTTCACTCTGAATCACAAGGCTGCGTCTTCAAATTGCATCGGGGTAAATTCGTATTCTTCCAGAATTGATATTTTCTTTGCTGCTTTACAATAACCACAGGCTTGCTCGAAAGTTTGGCTCATTTTTTCTCCATGGTCTGATTGAACAGAGCCAGATAGACAGGTTTAATGGGGAAAGAGCTGGAAGTAGACAAGAGATACTGACAAGGAATAAAAGCACTCTGCGATAGGGAAATTGCCTGATTCCTTATGGTTAGTGAAAGGGCTTTTAATGGTTGATTTCCTTGCACATCTTGGAATTCAATAGAAACTGGGACATGCTCTGAAGAACAAGTTCATCCCGTGGTGTGGAGCCAAAGTGCGCCTGGTTGTAATCAGGGACATCAAGATGCAGTTTACGCAATCCTGGCTAGCTCAGTCGGGAGAACATGCGATTCTTAATTGTAAGGTCGTGGATTCGGAGCTTCTATTGTGCGATTAATTTTTGTTGAACATTCTGAGGCCTCCGATTCAGACGATTGGGAATGGTCGCGGAAAATGTGAGCTTATTAGAAAGGAACATTTTTGTTTTATACAGCTCCAGTCAGAGAAATGTTTGTCAAAGGAATTTTTTGCAGAAAAAGGGAAGCAGCATTTAAGCTGCTCGCTGAAAATGTTTCTTTGCTGTTGAGCTATGTTGCATTAGCAATGAAAAAGTTAAACCCCTCCTGAAATACAGACGATGTAAAATCAGAAAGACGATAAAACTTCCACCATGAGTGCAGTTTCACAAATTATTAAGGTTCAGTTGTTGAACTTTTGACCGTACTCAGTGAGCATTTTAGCATTTCTTTCATTCTGCTAAATAACGCTTATAACAGTAGAATTATGCCACATTGCAAAACCGGGAAAAATTCATTCATTGTTTGCTCTTTTCCAATTCCAGAGCTCAGAGGGCTGTTCTCCATCCCTGGGATGCCAGATAGCATGATTCATGGAAACCTCCCCATTCACCAAACAGAGGCTCAGGAAAATCCCGGGGGAGATATTTGGTTGGTCACCGAGCCTTCCAGCAGCATTGAAAAGCGTCTGGACTGAACAGTTCTGAGATAATCAGTTCAAATAGGGGTAGTCAATAGTCAGGATGGCCAAGCGATATCCTTTGTTGGTGTGGATTCAAATTCCGCTGCGACATCATTTTTTTCTAACTACAAACTCATTTCTTTTCACAACACTCTGATTTATAATGGGGCGCAAAGAAATGGCAGGCCAGTTGACCAAATATTTTCGTATTGTCTTCACGAAGGAAGGCACAAATAATCTTTCGGAAGTGCTAGGAGACCGGGGGTCTAGTGAGGAGAAGGAACTGAATGATGTCTTTATTGGCAGAAAATTGTCTTTGGGAAATTGAAGAATTGAAGGCCGATAATTCCCTAGGGCCTGATAGTCTGCATCGCAGAGAACATAAGGACGTGGCCATAGAAATAGTGGATGCATTGCTGATCATTTTCCAACGGTCTATCGATTCTGGATCAATTCCTATGGACTGGATGGTAGCTAATGTGAAACCACTTTTTAAAAAAGGAGAGAGAGAGAGAAAACGAATAAGTATGGACTGGTAAGACTGACATCAGTTGTGGGGAAAATGTTGGAATCAATTATTGACGATGAAATACAGCGTATTTGGAAAGCAGTAACAGGATCGGTCGAAGTCAACACAGATTTACGAACGGGAAATCATGGTAGACAAATCTTCACGCATTTTATGAGGATGTAACTTGTAGAATGGGCAAGGGAAAACCACTGGATGTGGTGCATTTGGACGTTCAAAAGGTTTTTGACCAGGTCCCACAAGAGAAAATGTTGTGCAATATTAAAGCACATTATATTGGGAGTAAGGTACTAAGGTGGATAGAGAACTGGTTTGCAGACAGGAAGCAGAGAGTCGGGTTAAACGGGTCCTTTTCAGAATGGCAGGCGGTGATTCGCGGTGTGTCGCAAGGCAAAGTGCAGGGACCCCAGATTTTACAATATATATTAATGATTTAAAGTTGGAATTGAATGTAATATCTCAAAGTTTGCAGATAACACTAAACTGGGTGGCGGTGTGAGCTGCGAGGAAGAAGCTAAGCAGCTGCAGAGTGACTTGGACAGGTTAGCTGAGTGGGCAAATGCATGGCAGATGCAGTATAATGTGCATAAATTTGAGGCTATCCAATTTGGGGGCAAAAGCACGAAGGCAAAATATTATCTGAATGGCGGCAGATTAGGAAAAGTGCTGGTGTAACGAGACCTGGTTGTCTTTGTACATCACTCATTGAAAGCTGGCATGCAGATACAGCAGGCGGTGAAGAAGGCAAATGGTATGTTGGCCTTCATAGCTCGGGATTTGAGTATAGGAGTAGGGAGGTCTTTCTGCAGTTGTACAGGGCATTGGTGAGGCCTCACCTGGAATATTGTGTTCAGTTTTGGTTTCCTAATATGAGGAAATACATGCTTGCTATTGTGCGAGTGCAGCGAAGGTGCACCAGACTGATTGCCGGGATGGCTGGACTGACATATGAGGAGAGAGTGGATCGGCTTGGCCTGTATTCACTGGAGTTGAGAAGGATGAGACGGCATCTCATAAAAAACATACACAATTCTGATGGGACAGGACAGGTTAGATACAGGAAGAATGTTCCCGATGTTGGTGAAGTCCAGAACCATGGGACACAATCTAAGGATATGGATAAAGCCATTTAGGACTGAGAGGAGGAGAAACAGCTTCACTAACAGAGTTGTTTACCTGTGGAATTACCTAACGCAGAGACTTCTTGATGCCAATTCGTTGGATATATTCAAGAGGGCGTTAGATATGACCCTGCGGCTAAAGGGATCAAGGCACATGGAGAGAAATCAGGAAAGATGTACAAAGGTGAATGATCCATCATGTTTCTATTGAATGGTGGGCAGGCTCGAAGGGACGAATGGACTATTCCTGCACCTATTTACTATGTTTCTATGTTTCTATGTGAATGGAATCTGGGCACTTGTTATTCATCCCTAATTGCCCTTGAGAATATGGCGCTGTGCCGTTTCACGCTGAAGACTTCAAATCCCTCCGTACTTATTCAACAGCTAGAACTTGGTTGTTGGTGGAGGGGGGGAGGAGCGAGAGAGAGAGTGGTTGTTTAGAGGGAGGGCGTGGAGCGAGAACCTTAAAGTTGGGCAGTGGGGAATGAAAGTCAGGTTGTTGTGGGTTGGGGAGAGTGAGCCTGGTAGTTGGGAGTCGGGGAGAGAGAGTCTTGTTGTTGTGGGAGGGCGGGTAGAGAGATCCTGCTTCTATCGGGGGTGCAGGAAATGGGAGCATGGTTCTTGTGGGGGGAGAGTGATTGGTAGTTGTGGATGGGGACAGAGAGCGAGCCTGGTTGTAGAAACATACAAACATAGAAATTTAAAGCGAAGAAGCAGGCCGTTTTGGCCCAGCATCACCATGCTGGCCAAATAAAAGCCACGCAGCCCTCAGTCAGCAGCTCTCAAAATTCTATATAAACGTATGAACAATGGCGGAATTGCAAAGAGCAACAGTCCAACCAGTCCACCCCACACAATTGCAAAACCCCTTACAATGTAACATTCTAATTCCACCCCAACCAGAGAAATGTGATCCCCGGAAGATGCAAAAACAAGTTAGAAACCAGGTCAATTCCGGGGCAATTACTCTCTGACACATCCACGTGATCTAAACAATCCAGGAGATCACCGTGGTCGTATTCGCTTCCCTGCAGCACATACGATTATAGCTGCCGGGTTACAAGAGGTGATCCAGGCGGCGAGTTCAGGAGTTCGGGCAGCGTCGAGGAGGAGGCGACAGTCCGGGGTTGGAGGCATATAAAAAGGCCGCAAGTTCAGGATTTCGGGCAGCGTCGAGGAGGAGGCATGCTTGTGCAGCTGCAGGGAGAAGCAAAAAAGAATTAGAAAGAAATATAAAGGTGACGTCACAGCCAAGTGAGTAAGTGATTGGCTGGTGATTGGTGAGTAGCTTTTCTTTTTTCTCTTCTTTAACAGTGAGTAAACGTTTGCATTGATGTCGCCAATTTAAATGTATCTAAGTGTTAATTCATGGAAGGTGAGCTCGGTCACGTGATATGCTCCTCCTGTACCATATGGAAACTCAGGGACACGTCCGGTGTCCCTGACGACTAAGTGTGCGGAAAGTGTATCCGCCTCCAGCTCCTGACGGTCCGCGTTGGGGAGTTGTAGCTTATGGTGCATTTACTCTGGAGCATCCACGATGCTGAGAATGCCGCGAGTAGCACGTGCAGCGAGTTGGTCTTACCGGAGGAGACGGGTCCACAGCCTTATAGGGAATGGAAGACCAGCAGGGATAGCAGTGCAAGGAAGGTAGTGCATGGGTTCCCTGCGGTCATCCCCCTGCAAAACAGATACACCGCTCTGAGTTAAGAAAGCGAGTGGCATGTTGGCCTTCATAGCGAGGGGATTTGGGTGCAGGGGCAGGGAGGTGTTGCTACAGTTGTGCAGGGCATTGGTGAGGCCACACCCGGAGTATTGTGTACAGTTTTGGTCTCCTAACCTGAGGAAGGACATTCTTGCTATTGAGGGAGTGCAGCGAAGGTTCACCGGGCTGATTCCCGGGATGGCGGGACTGACCTATCAAGAAAGACTGGATCAACTGGGCTTGTATTCACTGGAGTTCAGAAGAATGAGAGGGGACCTCATAGAAACATATAAAATTCTGACGGGGTTAGACAGGTTAGATGCAGGAAGAATGTTCCCAATGTTGGGGAAGTCCAGAACCAGGGGTCACAGTCTAAGGATAAGGGGTAAGCCATTTAGGACCGAGATGCGGAGGAACTTCTTCACCCAGAGAGTGGTGAACCTGTGGAATTCTCTACCACAGAAAGTTGTTGAGGCCAATTCACTAAATATATTCAAAAAGGAGTTAGATGAGGTCCTTACTGCTAGGGGGATCAAGGGGTATGGCGAGAAAGCAGGAATGGGGTACTGAAGTTGAATGTTCAGCCATGAACTCATTGAATGGCGGTGCAGGCTAGAAGGGCCGAATGGCCTACTCCTGCACCTATTTTCTATGTTTCTATGTTTCTAGTACTGTTGAGGGGGATGCCTCGTCAGAGGAGGGCAGCAGCAGCCAAGTTCATCGCACCGTGGCTGGCTCTGCTGCACAGGAGGACAGGAAAAAGAGTGGGAGAGCGATAGTGATAGGGGATCAATTGTAAGGGGAATAGACAGGCATTTCTGTGGCCGCAACCGCGACTCCAGGTTGATAGGTTGCATCCCTGGTGCAAGGGTCAAGGATGACCCCGAGTGGGTGCAGGGATTTCTGAAAAGGGAGGGTGAACAGCCCGTTGTCGTGGTGCACATTGGTACCAACGATATAGGTAAAAAAGGGATGAGGTCCTACAAGATGAATTTAAGGAGCTAGCAGCTGAATTAAAACGAAGGACCTCAAAAGTAGGAATCACGGGATTGCTACCAGTGCCAGGTGCTAGTCAGAGTCGGATTCGCAGGATGGCTCAGATGAATACGTGACTTGAGCAGTAGTCCCGCAGAGAGGGATAAAATTCCTGGGGCATTGGAACCAGTTCTTGGAGAGCTGAGACCAGTACAAACTGGACGATCTGCACCTGGGCAGAACCGGAACCAATGTCCGAGGGGGAGTGTTTGCTCGAGCTGTTGGGGTGGAGTTAAACTAATAAGGCAGGTAGATGGGTAACAATGCAGGGAGAGAGAGGAAAACAAAATGGAGACAGAAGCAAAAGACAGAAAGATGATGAGTAAATGTGGAGCGCGGAGAAACCCAAGGCAAAAAAAAGGGCCACTGTACAGCATAATTCTAAAGGATCAAAGTGTAATATAAAGGCAAGCATGAAAGCTCGGTGCCTCAATACAAGGAGTATTCGGAACACAGGAGAGGGCTCTGAGCTAGTTAGAGTGGGTGAGAGCTTAGATGAACAGAAGCCCAAGAAAGAATGCAAAAGGAAGGAGGCGACAGAGCAGAGTATCACTGGGGAAAGTGTAAACCAAGGTGATTGGAAGGGACAATATTTATGAATATAATGGGCTGCAAGAGGGGTCAAATCTAAAAATCATGTTTTAAAGACGAGTATTAAACACTCTACCTAAACGCATGCAGCATTCGAAATAAAGCAAATGAGTTGATGGCACAAATCGTTACAAATGAGTATGATTTGGTGGCCATTGCAGAAACGTGGTTGCAGATTGGCGAAGACTGGGAATTAAACATAGAGTGGTATTTGAGAATTAGGAAAGATAGACAAGAAGGGAAAGGAGGTGGGGAAGCTCTGTTAATAAAGGATGATATCAGGACCGTTGTGAGAGATGATATTGGCTCGAATTAACAAAATGTTAAATCATTGTGGGTGGAGATTAGAGATAGTAAGGGGAAAAAGTCACTGGTGGGCTTAGTTTAAAGGCCCCCAAATAATAACTTCACGGTGGGGAGGGCGACATTCAACGGAATAATGGAGGCATGTGAAAAAGAAACGGCAGTAATCATGGGGGATTTGAACCTACATATCGATTGGTCAAAAAAAATCGCACGGGGTAGCCTTGAGGAGGAATTCATAGGATTCATACGGGATTGTTTCTTCGAACAGTATGTTACAGAACCTACATGTTAGCAAGCTATCTTATATCTTGTCCTGTGAAATGAGACAGGAATAATAAACGATCTCCGAGAAATGATCCTCTTGGAATAAGTGATCACCATATGGTTGAATTTGTAATAAAGATTGAGGGTGAGGAAGTAGTGTCTCAATCGAGCGTACTATGCTTAACAAAGGGGGATTACAGTGGGATGAGGGCAGAGTTGGCTAAAGTCGACTGGAAACACAGACTAAACGGTGGCACAACTGAGGAACTCTGGAGGACTTTTAAGGAGCTCTTTCATAGTGCTCAACAAAAATATATTAAAGTGAAAAAGAAGGCTGGTCAGAGAAGGGATAACCAGCCGTGGATAACCAAGGATTAAAGGAGAGTATCATATTTAAAACCAATAAGGTGGCCAAGGTTTGTGGGAAACAAGAAGATTGGGAAAATGTTAAACAACAGCAAAGAATGACTAAGGAAACAATGAAGAAAGGAAAAATAGATTACGAAAGTAACTTGCGCAAAACATAAAAACTGACAGTAAAAGCTTTTACCGATATATAAAACAATAAAGATTGACGAAAGTAAATGTTGGTCCCTTAGAAGATGAGAAGGGGGATTTAATAATGGGAAATGTGGAAATGGCTGAGAATTTAAACAATTATTTTGCTTCGGTTTTCACAATGGAAGACACAAAAACCACGCGAAAAATTGCTGGTCACAGGAATGTGGGAAGGGAGGATCTTGAGATAATCACTTTCACTAAGGGGGTAGTGCTGGACAGGCTAATAGGACTCAAGGTAGACAAGTCCCCTGGTCCTGATGAAATGCAACTCAGAGTATTAAAAGAGATGGTGGAAGTTATCTCAGATGCAATCGTTATAATCTACCAAAATTCTCTGGACTCTGAGGAGGTACCAGCGGATGGGAAAGCAGCAAATGTAACGCCTCTGTTGAAAAAGAGGGCAGAGCAAAGTCAGATAACTATAGGCCAGTTAGTTTAACACCTCTAATGGGGAAATGCTTGAAGTTATCATTAAGGAAGAAATAGTGGGACATCTAGATAGGTATAGTGCAATCAAGCAGACGCAACATGGATTCATGAAGGGGAAATCATGTTTAACTAATTTACTGGAATTCTTTGAGGAATTCACGAGCATGGTGGATAGAGGAGTAACCGATGGATGTGGTTTATTAAATTTCCAAAAGACATTCGACAATGTGCCACACAAAAGATTGTTGCAGAAGATAAAGATAGGCAGAATCACAGGAAATGTATTATCATGGATAAAGAATTGACTGGCTGAGAGAAAGCAGAGAGTCGGGATAAATGGGTCCTTTTACGTTTGGAAATCGATGGTAAGTGGTATGCCACAGGGATCGGTGGTGCGAAAACAACTGTTTACAATGTACATAGATGAAGTCGAAGAGGGTATAGAGTGTAGTGTCACAAAATTTGCAGAAGCCACAAAGCTTAGTGGGAAAGCGTGTTGTGTAGAGGACACAGAGAGGCTGCAAAGAGATTTAAATAGGTGAGGCGAATGGGCTGAGGTTTGGCAGATGGAATACAATGTCAGAAAATGTGAGGTCAAACACCTTGAAACCAAAACAGTAAAATGGAATATGATTTGAATGGGGAGAAATTACAACATGCTGCCATGCAGAGGGACCTGGGGGTCCTTGTGCATGAATCCCAAAAAGTTCGTTTGCAGGTGCAGCAGGTAATCAGGAAGGCGAATGGAATGTTGGCCTTCATTGCGAGAGAGATGGAGTACAAAAGCAGGGAGATGCTGCTGTAACTGTACAGGGTATTTGTGTGGCCGCACCTGAAGTACTGCGTGCAGTTTTGGTCACCTTACTGAAGGAAGGATATACTAGCTTTGGAGGGGGTACATAGCCGATTCACTGGGCTGATTCCGGAGTTGAGGGGGTTACCTTACGATGATAGATTGAGTAGACTGGGTCTTTACTCGTTGGAGTTTAGAAGGATGTGGGTTGATCTTACAGAAACATTTAAAATAATGAAACAGATAGACAAGATATAGGCTAGAGAGGGGAGACTAGAACTAGGGAGCAGTGCCTCAAAATACGGGGGAGCCAATCTAAAACCGAGTTGAGAAGGACTTTCTTCTCCCAGAAGTTTGTGAATCTGTGGAATTCTCTGCCCAAGGACGTAGTTGACGCTAGCTCATTGAATATTTTCAAATCAAAGATAGGTAGATTTCTAACCAATAAGGGAATAAGGGTTAAGGGGAGCAGGCGGCTGAGTGGAACTAATTCCACGGCTAGATCAGCCATGATTTGTTGAATGGCGGAGCAAGCTCTAGGGGCTCGATGGCCTATTCCTGTTCCCAATTATTATCTTCTTATGTTCTTATCCGAATTACCAACTCTCGGCCCTTAACCCTGCCTGTTACGGCACGTTCAGTGCGCATCGAACCATCTTTTAAATGTTGTGAGGTATTCCGCACCACCACTCTTCGAGGCAGTGAGTTCCATATATGTTCAAGCCTCTGCGTAAAGAAGCCCCACTAAAATCCCCTCTAAACCTTCCTTCACCACATTAAATCTATGCCCCTTGGTAATAGACCTCTCCTCCAATGCAAATAGGCTTTATTACCCACTATGTCCACGTCCCTCGATATTGTGTAAACATCAATGAGGTATCCCGTCAAACTTCTCTGTTCCAATGAGAACAAATCGAGCCTATCCAATCTGTCCCCATTACTAAATTTCTCCGTTCCAGGCAGCATCCTAGTAAATCTCCTCTGCAAGCTCACGAGTGCAATCACATCCTTCCTGCGATGAGGCGAACAGAACTGCAGGATTGGTTGGAGAATGGAGATAGAGAAGCCTGGTTTTTGGGGCATGGCGGGGAGAGCCTGGTTGTTTTTTGCGGGGGCGTGTGTGGGGCGAGCCTGGTTGTTGGAGGCGGGGTGGGAAGTTAGCGCCTGGTTGTTGTAGTCCGGGGGAGACATAGCTTGGTTGTAGCGGAGGCGTGGTCGAGAGCCTCGTTGTAGTTTAAGGGTGGAACCCTGTTCATGGGTGGGAGCTTGGTTGTTGTTGCGGGGGCGGTGGGAGGAGATAGACGCTAGTTGCTTGGGAGGATGGTTGGAGATAAAGCCTGGCTGTTGAATGCCTGCGGAGAGCCTGGATAAAAGTGGCTGGGGAAATTAGTGAGAACCTGGATGTTGCGGGGGAAGGGCCTGGTTGTTCGGACAGGAGGAGGAGAGAGCCTGATTCTTGCAGGGGAGCGTGTGTGGAGAGAGAGCCTGGTTATTGAGCGCGATGGAGAGAGGGCCTGGTTGGTGGGGGAGTGAGAGCGAGCCTGTATTTGGGGGGGAATCGGAGCAGATTGAGCCTTGATGTTCTCGTGTGACAGAGCCTTGTTGTCGGGGTGGTGGGGCAGTTGAAGGAGATGGAGTCCTGTTGGGGGGATGAGAGAGTGAAACTGTTTTCTGGTGGATGAGAGAGAGAGCATCTTTCCTGAGTGTGTGGTGAGTGACTGGTTGTTGATGGGGGAGAGCCTCTTTGTTGGGAGGGAGAGGGAGAACGAGCCTGGTTGTTGGGGGATAGTGGGGGAGAGAGAGAGCCTGGATGTGGGGCGGGGAGAGAAAAAGGCGGACAATTGGGCAGCGGCAAATACAGAGGAATCTCCCTGTTATCAGACACTGGCAAGATCTTCGCTACAATCCTCCTCAACCGCCTTCTCCCTCTGGCTGTGGAGCTCCTCCGGGAGTAACAGTGCGGATTCCGTCCACTGCTGGGTAAAACAAACATGATCTTTATGGCATGATAACTGCAAGAGAAATTCAGTGATCAGCACCAACCCTTGTAAATGGCTTTTTTTGACTTTACAAAGGCATTTGACTCTCTTAACCACAAGGGCCTATGGATCGTCCTCTTCCATTTCGGCTGCCCCCAAAAGTTTCTCACCATCCTCTGCCTGCTCCACGTCGACATGCTTGCCGTGATTCTAACCAAGGGATCCACCACAGCCACAATCCATATCCGGACCGGGGTCAAGCAGGGTTGCATCATCGCGCCAACCCTCTTCATGATCTTAATTGCTACAGTGCTCCACCTCACACTCAACAAGCTCCCTTCTGGAGTGCAAGTAAACTATATCACGAGTGGGAACCTTTTCAACATTTGTCGCTTGCAGGCAAGATTCAAAACTGTCTTATTCTCTGTTGGCGAGTTACAATCAGTGCATCAAGCTTGTTTCTTCGCACACTAAGAGGCTGAACTCCATGTCACAGACAACATCTTCAACGAGGCATATGAAAGCTTGGGCCTTGCACTACACAACCGTAAGACAAATGTCTTCCACCAAAACAACCCCGCCACACAGCACTGCCGCACAGTCATCAAAATTCACGGCATGGCCTTGGACAAAGTCGACCACTTTCCATACCTCCGGAGCCTATTACCATCAAGGGCAGACATCGACGATGAGGTTCAACACTAACTCCAGTGCGTCAACGCAGTTTTCGAAGATCAAGTCCTCAACTCTGGAAATAAGCATGTGGTCTACAGGTCTCTCGTGTTACCCGCCCTCCTGTATGGCACGGCGAATGGACCATATATCGTAGACACCTCAAATCGCTGCAGAAAAAAACATGCGTTGTCTCTGCAAGATTGTGCACATCACTTGGAAGGACAGACGTGCCAACATTAGTGTCCTCGTTAAGCCCAACATCACCAGCATCGACGCACTGACCACTCTTCACCAGCTCAATTGGTTGGGCAACATTGTTCGCATGTCTGACACAAGACTCCCAAAGCATGCGCTCTACTCTGATCTCCTACAAGGCAATGGAGCCCCTGGTGGGCAGAGGAAATATTCAAAGACACCCTCAAAGCCTCCTTGATAAAATGCATCATCGCCACAGGCATATGCGAATCGCTGTCCAAAGACTCCCAGAAGTGGAGGAAGAGCATTCGGGAGGGCGCTGTGTATATCGAGTCACGTCATAGAGAGCATGCAGTAAACAAACACAAGCAGTGGAAGGAACGCTTTGCAAACCAGATTACACACCCATCCTGTCGCACCTGAGACAGAGACTGTTATTCTCGTATTAGACTGTCCAGTCACCTAAGAACTCACTTTTGTGTGCAAGCATGTCTTGCTGAATGTAGAGAGACTGCCAATGATGATGATGATGGTTGTTGGGGGTCGGTGGGTGGAGAGAGAGCCTGACTGTTGGGGGTCGGTGAAGAGCGAGCTTCACGGAGGGGGGGTCGATAGAGCCTGCTTGTTGGCGGAACGGGAGGAGAGAGAATCAGAGAGATTTTGCGGGGAGAGAGAGAGAGCGAGATTATTTTGTGGCCAGAGAGCATGGTTTCGGAGAGGTGAGACTGGAAACTCGGGGAGACAAACCATGTGCTTCAAAGGCTCTTCACACCCAACCCAACATAGTTGGAGTGGAAGAAATCGAGAGGTCACAAAACTTGATACCAAAAAAACCGTTAACAAACTGCACATATCTTTCGGCGTGCGGAGGTGTGGGGCGGGGTGGGGGGTGGTTTGTGATGGTGGTGTGGTGGTTAAGATCATGCACTTACACTTGGCTCATAGACTTAGGTTGGGAAAGGATGAATTTGCACTTCGGTCAGGGACCTCGATGACTGCGGGAGGGACGCACTTGCACTGGGTAAGGAGTGACGTCGGCTGTCTGAGCTGTGTGTTCATTCTGACTTCAGAAGGCCAATGGATCATCTCACAATGTACAAAGTTCAGCTGAACATTGGCATTTTAAAATTCAAGAGAAATTTCAAGGTGTGGTATTTCCTCCAAGGGAACCAATCAGCAAGTGGTGATCTCAAAATGGAGAGCCAATCAGTGAAACGGCTGCATCCAATTAAAACTAATGTATGTCAAAAGTGGAATTCGTCCACACGCCTCCAGAGAAGACTGTGAATAAAACGTAGCGCCATCGACCGCTCGGGCATCCTGACTGAAAAGGGCGAGAATTGCACCTTATCACTTGCACACGTAGAACCTTTCAGTATGGGCGGTTATTCCGTACTGCTGGACGGTCCCCTGAGCGGGATTTTCTCCCCACAGGATTTTCCGGAGCCTGAGCACGGTGTATGGGTATGTCAGTCCCGGATCCGGTAACGTGCATCCCCGGGATGGATTTTAACCCTCTGAGCTCGGGAACTGGGGAAGAGATACTTAGATCTGCCTGTATTAGCCGAGGCGGGGCTGGGAGACATTGTATTTTCTTGATATTTCATCACGGGAATATGCGGAATTATGTGCTAAAAAGAACAAAGAACTCAAAAAGTACAAGAAAAAAAAGTAACAAATGTAATCAATTGTGATAAACTCTTTAATGTGTTTCCTAATCATTTGATTGTTCGGCTTTCACAGAGGGAGCCAGGATTCGGAAAGCAACACATTAAATTCACAATCTTTTAAATCATGACATGCAATAAATTATACTGTGAGTGTATGGGGTATGGGCGGGGGGGGGGGGGGTGATATTAATCACCATTGATTTGCCAGTAGCTTTGTTTAGCAGAATGAAATAGATGCTAATAGTTACTGAGGGACAGTGGATACTTCAATAATTAGACTTAAATAATTTGGGAAAATTAAATTATTGATTAATTTTTATCCCCTATCTGATACAGACTCTGTATTTGAGGAGACTGTTATTAATGTTCATTGCTCATTCGACAGGGAACCAGGGGTTACTTACGTTAAATTGTAATTAACAGCAAATGTATTCTTTAAATTAATATTTCTGCCTTTGCTTGAACCGGGCATCTTTTGCGTGTATTGCTAAAGTGATAACCGTTACTCTACAGAAACCTTTGCTTACGTCAGCGCCCACAGAGAAGTGTTCAGCGGCAAGCTGAAATGCTCCATCCCACTTGCTGCATAACATTTCTTTCACATACATTTCTCTGACCGAAAATGCTCAAAACATATATTGAATTGAACAAGTTTTCAAAGTGTCATTAAACTCCCGATTTTCCGCATCCGCTCCCAATCTTGTGAATCTGATGCCTTTAGTTTTGCCCACTAAATCATTGTCCCTTTGCAATCATCTGCTTCCTTTCTCATTACTTTGTTTGCCACCAACTTCGTGTAACCATGGTAATATGTTTCACTATTCCTTCGTCTAAATCATTTTATTTACAATGAAAATCTGAGGCAATCATACAGATCACTGCTGGACACGACTATTCACAGTCTGCCAATTGGGGAACATCGCCAGTATCCCTCCTCTCAATCCCCTGCCCATGTTCACACATTGCCTCAGAGTTGTTTTTTTTTCCAACATTCCCTTGTGTGCAGGAGTGGGCTAATCTGCCCTTCGTGCCTGCACCATCATTCAATAAGATCATGGCTAAATGTTCACCTTAGTACCCTTTCCTGCTTTATCTCCATATCCCTTGATCCCTTTTCCCATAAGGTCCACATCTAATTCCTTCTCGAATATATCTAACGGACTGCCCTCAATAAATCTCTGCGGTGGTGAAGTCCACAGGTTAACAACTCTCTGAATCAATACGTTTCTCCTCATCTCGGTCCTAACTGGCTTACAAATTGTCCTCAGACTGTGACCTCTGGTTCTGGACTCCCCCAACATCGGGTTCATTCTTCCTGCATCTAATCAGTCCAATCCCGTAAGAATTTTGTATGTTTCTATGAGATCCTCTCTCACTCTTCTCAGCTCAAGTGAATACAGGACCAGTCGATCCAGTCTATCCTAAATGTCAGACCGGCCATCCCGGGAATCAGTCTGCTGAACCGTCGCTGCACTCTCTAAATACCAATTACTTCCTTCCTCAGATTAGGCCACCAAAACTGAACACAATATTCAAAGTGAGGCCTTACCGAGGCCTTGTATAACTGGAGGAAGACATCCCTGCTCCTTTACTCAAATCCCCTGGCTATGAATGGCCAATGTGCCATTTGCCTGCTTCACTGCCTGCTGCACCTGCATGCCATCATTCAATGACTGATGTTGCATGGTAACTAGCTATCTTTGCAACTTCTATTTGCCTAATTGGCCGCCATTCAGCTAATATTCTGCCTTCAAGTTTTTGCCACCAAAGTGGATAACCTCATATTTTTTCACATTACTCTGCATCTGCCATGCATTTGCTCACTCACCTTACCTGTCCAAATCACCAAGCAGCCTCTTAGCATCCTGCTTGCAGCTCACACCGCCACTCAGCTCTGTGTCATCTGCAAATTTGGAGATATTACTCTCAATTCCTACATCATTGATGTTTATTGCAATTGCTCGCTTCCCAGCACTGAGCCCTGCTGCACCCCACGAGTCACTGCCTGCCATTCTAAAAAGTATCCGTTTCACCCACCTCTTTGTTTCCTGTCTACTGACCAGTTATCTATCCACAGCAATACTCCCAATATAATGTGCTTGGATTTTGCATACAAATCTCTTGTATGGTACCTTGTCAAAAGCCTTTTGAAATTACAAATACACCACATCCACTGGTTCTCCTTTGTCCACTCAAATAGTTACATCCTCAAAATATTCCAGAAGATTTATCATGCATGATTTCCCTTTCATAAATCCATGCTGAATTGGAATGTTTCTGTCACTGCTGTCACAAAACGCTGCTATTTCAAATTTAGTAATTGATGGCAACATTTTCCCCACTACTGATATCAGGCTAACCGATCTGTAATTCCCCGTTTTCTCTCTCTCTACTTTTTTTAAAAAGTGGTGTTACATTAGTTACCCTCCACTCCATACGATGTGATCCAGAGTCGATAAGAATGTTAGAAAATGATCAGCAGTCCATCCTCTATTTCTCGGGCCACTTTCTTAAATACTCTGGGACACAAACTATCAGGCCCCGGGTCATTATTGGCCTTCAATCCCGTCAATTTCCCCAATAAAATGTCCTGACTGATATGGATTTCATTCAGTTCCTCCTTTTCACTCGACACTCTGTGCCAAATATTTCCGGAAGGTTATTTGTGTCTTCCTTCCTGAAAACAGAAACATAGTATTTGTTCAATTGGTCTGCCATTTCTTTGTTCCCCTTTTTAATTCATCTGATTCTGACGACAAGGAACCTACGTTTGGCTTCACTAATCTTTTTTTCTTAACATATCTGTAGAAGCTTTTGCGTTTAGTTTGGCGTGTCAATGTATGTGGTGTCTTCTTCGGGTTGCTCGTAGCTGTTAGCGAACCGAAATTCGATTTGGTCCAAATGTTTTCTGCATGTTAGTCCAATGGCCAATTTGATCTGAAAAATCCTAAACCCTACTTCCTTCTTTGGCTATGACCATGACAGCGAGCCGTTTGGTACCATTTCCATAATTGACTAAAAACACAGGATCATTGACTCCAATATCGCGTGACAAATTTGCGCGATCATGATACATACTTTTTTTGGTACCACCGACCCTCCATTTCATCATGGAGATCAAGCATCAGGGTGCATAAGGGAGAACCTAGTTTTGATCGCCCTTTTCGGGAGCAGCTCTGCTGGGGGAACCCAGGTGAGCGACTGGGTTCTGGTGCGGCAGGTGAGCAGAACTCGGGATGGTCCGGTCTTCAGGGAGCATTGCGACACGCGTTTCAAGCTTTGCTTGATGGTCTGAACTTCCTATTCTCTCTGGTCTTTGAATGCGGGCTTGAATGAGGCAGATCAGACGTGCTTGATCCCATTGCACCTCATGAATTCGTTGAATTCAGCACTGGTGAAACATGGCCCATCGTCGCTGTCTAATGCATCAGGTAGGCCGTGTGTTGCAAACATGTCTCATCGTCTTTCGCTGGTGGTGGTGGATGTGCTTACAGAAAATATTACACTTTCAATCCATTTTGAATAAACATACATGACAACCAAGACATTTTTCAGAAAAATGGGCCCTCATCGGCATCGTGGATCATCGACCAAGATTTCGAGAGCCACGACCAGAAATTAGCGGTGCCTCTCGACGTCCATTATTCAGTTGAGAGCATGTGTAGCAGTACAGTGACAAATATAATTTTCCTAAGATGTGTGAGGCATTGCATTTCGCGAGGGCAAATAAGGAAGTGGAATATAAATGAAATGGTAGGATACTGGGAAGTGCGGAGGAGGAAATGGATCTGGGCGGCTTGTCCTCAGATCCCTGAAAGTAGCACGCTTGTTAGATACGATGGTTGAGAAGGCATACTGAATGCTTGCCGATGTTGGCCGAGGCACAGAATACAAGAGCAGGGGGATTATGCTTAAATGGGAGAAAACACTGATTTGGCCACAGCTGGATTACTGTGTGCAATTCAGGTATCTACATTATAAGAAATACATAAGTGCCCTGCGAGGGCACAGCGGAACTTTTACGACGATATTGGCGGAATTGTAGAATTTAAGCAATGGGAACAAATTGGATAGGATGGATTTATGTTTATTGGAAGAGACGGGATTAGGGGAGACATCATTGAGGTGTATAAAATTATGATGGGCTTCGATATAATGGATAGAAACGTTATATTTCCCACCGGAAAGGCGTCAACTACCAAGGGCTAAATTTAAGATAATTGGTAGAAGGTTCAGAGGGAATTTCAGGTGAAACTCTTTTACGCAGAGGGTTATGGGTCTCTGCAGCATACTGGCTTGACGGATGCGAAAGGCAGAAGTCCTCACAAGACATAAAAATACGTGGCTGTTAACTTGAACTCCCATAACATGCAGGGATATGGACCAAGAGCTGGAAAGTGGGATTTGGCTGGATAGCCTCTTGGTGGCCGGCATGGACACGATGGGCCGAAATATTCTCCGTTCGTACTCAAAACTTCTATGGTTCGATGATTCGATGACAAAACACCGAAATGTTTTGCCAAAACCCTTATAAAGAATTGTATAGTTGACTTATTTCTATGACAGGAACTTAATGTCGTCATATCCGTTTTATGATAAATTTAATCCACGAACTGAAGATAAAACAAGCTATTTTAGGTTTGAAGCGTGGCACTTTCTGCATTAAACAGCCGAAGTGCGCAAAATCACCATCACTAATGCAGAAAACTAGCCAACTTGAACCATGCACATTCGATCGAATACAAAACTCTAAAGCGTGTTGTCATAATGACGTCGGCTCAAGAAAACAGCTGATTATTGAGTAGCGCGGGAGTGTTTTTGTCTACTAGTTGTAGGTTTATATCACATTCAAATTGTTGAAGCTCCTAGTTTAATAAATAGAGGAATGGTGTGGAAGCTCAATCCCATAGAGTGCAAATACTGTGGCATGTGCGAACTCCTCGACGCTTCATGTAGCCTGGATGATCACATATGCGTGATGGTTTTCTAGATCAACATGTCGAGCAACCAACTCGAGTGCCGGCCAAACTCAACTGGGTGATGTGTAATGAGAAAGGACTATATAGCATTCATGTTGTGTGAGGCCCTTTGGGAAAGAGTGAACATAATATGGTAGTATTGTTTATTAAGATGGAGCGTGAAACAGTTAATTCAGAGACAAGGGTTATGAACTTAACGAAAGGTAACTTCGATGGTATAAGACGTGAATTAGCTGTAATTTACTGGTGAATGATACTTCAAGGGTTTACGTTGGATAGGCAATGGCAAACATTTAAAGATCACATGGATGCACTTCAACAATTGATCATCCCTGTCTGGAGGAAACAAAAAACGGGGAAGGTGTCTCAACAGAGGCTAACAAGGGAAATCAGAGATAGTGTTAAATGCATGGAAAAGGCATATATATTGGCCAGAAAACTCAGCAAACCTTAGGACTCGGAGTCGTTTAGATATCAGCAGAGGAGGACAAAGGGTTTAATTAGTAGAGGGAAAATAGAGTATGAGAGGAAGCTTTCTGGGAACACAAAAACTGACTGCAAAATCTTCCATAGATATGTGAAGAGAAAAATATTAGTGAAGACAAACCTAGGTCCCTTGCAGTCAGCATCGGGTCAATTAATAATGGGGAACAGAGAAATGGCAGACCAATTGAACAAATACTTTGGTTCTGTCTTCACGAAGGAAGACACACATGCGGATATTAACGCTCGGCAGTACGTTTCCAAAAAATGGTCGTCGCTTTATATTTTGGGGCAAATGGCTCCATCAACCTGCAACAAATCAGAGAATCATACAGACCATTCGGCCCATCCTCTCTCTGCTTGGTAGAGGGACCAATCAGTGCCTCGCTCTCCCTGCAGCACTGCAAACTATTTCTCAACAAGTGTACAGAGCAAAACAACACAATGCATAAAACAAATCCTCCTCATCTCTGCTTTGGTTGCTTTGCCAATTATTGCAAACCTGTTTCCTTTGGTTACCCACCATCCTACCACTCGATATATTATCTCGCGAATTACTTCTTCAAACCCCCTCAAGTAGCCTCCATGTCCACTCCAGATTATCGCCTCACTCCCAAACAGGTGCATTACATTGTACTCTTCATCCACGCGTTCACCTTTCCATCCATACTCTCCTCTCAGGTCCTGTTCAGCAGACAGCGAGTTAACATGAATTTGTCGCATTGCCAGCCGAGCAATTTAACACTCGGCGTTAACCTGTTTAAAACACAAGGGCAGCAATCGAATAGAAACTTAGATACCTGGAAATTTACAGTGCAAAAGCAGGCGAGTTCGGCCCATCGTATCTGAGCTGCCCGTCAAACATCTACTCGGCCCTCGGTCAGTGGCACTGAATGTTATCTATACAGCCGTGAACAATGAACAACGGCGGAAAGCATAGACCAGCCTGCCCAACCAGTCCGCCCCATACAACTGCGACACGCCTTACACCCTTCCACTGAAACATTCTGCTCTCCACCCCAACTAGAGCCATGTGATCGACTGGTAGAGGAATAATCAGATTTAAACCTCCTGGACAATTTAGTGGAAAGAAGTCTGGGAAAATTCGTCTCGAACCAATGCAGGCGATCGAAACTAGTCCAGGAGATGGCGGTGGCCGTATTCCATTCCCTGCAGTACTTACTATCGTAAATTAACTGGCCAACAAGAGGACATCCAGTCTAATCGCATTATCCAGCTCCACGTCGGTAAACCTGCAGGTTACGGCAGTTTAAGTTTCCATCCAACCATGTCTTAAATAAGGTGAGGATTTCTGCATCCATCGCTCTTTCAGACCGTGAGTTCTAGGTACGCGCAATACTGATCATAATGAAACACCTCGTAAAACCCCTCTAAACTTACGAATAACCACCTTAAAACTATGCTCCATCTTACTAGTCACTCCACCAATGGAAATTGGACCTTATTCTCCACTATGTACAGGCCGCTCAATATTTTGTACACCTTTACACATAGTTTTGCATACAGATACAGCAGGCAGTGAAGTAAGCAAATGGCATGTTGGCATTCATACCTAGAGGATTTCAGCATAAAGCAAGAAGTTCTTACTGTACTTGTACAGACCATTGGTGAGGCCACGGCTGGAATATTGTGTTCAGCTCTGGTCTGCTAATCTGAGGAAGGACGCGCTTGCTATTGAGGTAGTAAAGTGAAGCTTCACAAGGCTATTCCGGGGATTACTGGACTGACATGTGTGGAGAGACTGGATCAACTGGGCTTGTATCCACTGGTGTTTAGAAGAATGAGAGGGGTTCTCATAGAAACATAGAAAATTCTGACGGGATTGGAGAGGTTAAAGGCAGGAAGAATGTTCCCGTTGCTGGAGAGTTCCAGAACCAGGGGTCACAGTCGAAGACAAAGGGGTAAGCAATTTAGGACCGAGATGAGGAGAAACTTCTTCTCTCAGGGAGTGTCTGACGTGTGGAATTTACGATCGCAGAATGTTGCTGAGGCCAGTTAGTTAGATATATTAAAAAGGGAGTTAGATATGGCCCTTACAATTAAAGGCATTAAGGGGTATGGAGAGAAGCAGGAAAGGGGTTCTGAACTTGAATGATCAGCTATGACCTCATTGAATTGCAGTGCCAGTTCGAAGGGCCGAATGAACTGCTCCTGCACCTAATTTCTATGTTTCTATGTTTCAATGAGGTCTCCTCTCAAACTCCTCTGATCCAATGAGAAGAAAATCCAGACTATCCAATCTGCAACATGTTAACCCGAGATAACAAAACAAGGGCCCAGAGACAGAATTAAACGCCAGGTAATAAGCACAGAAAACTCAAGTGAACGCCTTGCGTCCAAATTCTGGTTAGGATCTCCGTCAGTCCGCTGGGTGAGGGTCCCGGTCAGTCCTCTGTCGACGTGGTCTCATTTAGTACCCTGGTCAGGGGTCTATGTCAGTCTCATGGGGAGAGTTTTCCAGTCAGTCCCCTCGGCAGGGGGAATTGTTATGTCCCCGGGGAAGGGGACTCAGCCAATCCACTCTGGAGAGGGTCTCATTCAGTCCCCTGCGGAGAGGGTATCGATCAGTCCCCTTGGGAAGTTCTTGGTCGGTTCCCTGGGGAGAGGATCTCGGTCAGTCCCCTGGGCAGAGGGTCTCATTCAATCCACTCGAGAGGAAACCTCATTGCGCATGGAAGCCACAGCCCGTAAGGGATGACGTCAAAAGTGACAGAGCCGGGCTGCAACTCTTTCAAAAATCAATGCCCATGAGAGAGTGTGTATATGTGAGTATAAATGTGTTAGTGTAGTTGGGAGTATGTCTGTGTCAGTGTGTGCATCAGTGTATCTGTGAATGTGAGTGTGTGTGAGTGTCAGTGTGTGTGAGTGCCTTTGTGTGTCTGGTTGTGCGTGTGTCCGTGTGTGAGTGTCCTTGTGCGAATATCAGTTTGAAGTATTGCACTTTCTGCATTAAACAGGCAAAGTGGGCAAACTCACCATCTCTTATGCAGAAAACTAGCAAACATGAACCATGTCCATTCGATCGAATACAAAACTCTGAAGCGTGTTTTCATAATGATGTCGGCTCAAGGAAAACAGGTGATTGTTGAGTAGCATGGGAGTGTTTTTGTCGAATATTTTTTTTAATTTCATAGTCAAATAGTTGAAGCTCCTAGTTTAGTTCATAGTCAATTAATAGAGGCATGGTGTGGAAGCTCATTCCGATAGAGTGCAAATACTGTGGCATGTGCGAACTCCTGGACGCTTCGTGTAGCCTGGATCATCACATGTGCATGATGGATTTCGAGAACAATATGTCGAGGAACCAACTAGAGTGCTGGCCATCCTCGACTGGGTGATGTGTAATGAGAAAGGACTAATTAGCAATCATATTGTGCGAGGTCCCTTGTGAAAGAGTGACCATAATATGGTTAGAATTCTTTATTAAGATGGTGCCTGACACAGTTCAATCAGAGACTAGGGTTTTGAATTTAACGAAAGATAATTTCGTGGGTATCAGACGTGAATTAGCTGGCATTTACTGGCGAATGATACTTAAAGGATTGACGGTCGATAGGCAATGGCAAACATTTAAAGAACACATGGATTAACTTCAACAACTATTCATCACTGCCTGGAGTAAAATAAAACGAGGAAAGTGTCTCAACAGTGGCTAACAAGGGAAATTAGAGATAATGTTAAATGCATGGACAAGGCATATAAATTTGCCAGAAAACGCAGCAAACCTCAGGACTCGGAGAAGTTTAGAATTCAGCAGAGGATGACAAAGGGTTTAATTAATGGGGAAAAATAGAGTATGAGAGGAAGCTTCCTGCGAACATAAAAACTGACTGCAAAATCTCCGAAACATATGTGAAGACAAAAAGATTAGCGAAGACAAACCTAGGTCCCTTGCAGTCAGAATCGGGTGAATTTATAATTGGGAACAGAGAAATGGCAGACCAATTGAACAAATACTTTGGTTCTGTCTTCACGAAGGAAGACACACATGCGGATATTAACGCTTGGCCGTATATTTACAAAAAATGGTCATCACTTTATATTTGGGGCAAAATGGGCGACATCTGGGCATTACACGATACATTGACGATAAATGGGCGTTATGCATGCCAAAATAATGCAACGTCTAGTTCCGACTGTGTAACAAGTGTCCATGTGTGCAGTGTGTGTCTCTCCCAGTGTGGTCTCAGACTGTGTAACAAGTGTCCCTGTGTAAAGTGTGTGTCTCTCCCAGTGAGGAGTCAGACTTTATAACAAGTGTTCTTGTGTACAGTGTTCGTCTCTCCCAGTGAGGACTCAGACTGTGTAACAAGTGTCGCTGTGTACAGTGTGTGTCTATCTCTCAGTGAGGAATCAGACTGTGCAACAAGTGTCCCTGTGTGCAGTGTGTGTCTCTCCCAGTGTGGACTCAGACTGTGTAACAAGTGTCCCTGTGTATATTGTGTGTCTCTTCCAGTGAGGACTCAGACTTTGTAACAAGTGTCCCTGCAACCGTCCACGATCTCCCCACTGCTATAAGCTGTTGGCCGTTTTCGAGGTTCATCACATGGGCTCCCATGACTTCAGCTGCCAAGGTCCTAAACTCTGAATTCCCTCCTGAAACCTCTTCGTCGCTCCACCTCGCTCCTGCTCGTTCAAACGCGATTTAAACCTCCCGCTTTCACTGAACTTATGATAAACTGCTCTAACATCTTTTTACGTGGCTCAATGTCATATTTGGCCTTGTGCCGTTTCAATACATTAAAGCCGCAATATATATGCAAGTTGTTGTTGTCCCGGTGTTGTGTTAATAAAACTCTACCGATTATTGCAGCTCGAGGCTGATCTCCTTGTTATTTTCATCACAACTGGCTTCATTGATTGAATGTATTAAATACAGGTTCCTTCTCCAAATGACCTACCGATACGAACTGTCCGCCTGTTGGTCGACTCGCTGGATGGATAAGCAATTTACACACGATGGTGAGACTGAGTGGGAACAGAAGAACAGAGCTGGGACTCTGAAAATACCATCCGACAGATTACCAGGAACTGGCCCCATAAACCTGCAACAAATCATAGAATCATACAGACCATTCGGCCCATCCTCTCTCTGCTTGGTTTGAAGGATCTAATCAGTGCATCGCTCTCCCCGTTGCCCTGCAAACTATTTCTTAACAAGTGTACAGAGCATAACAACACAATGTATAAAATAAACCCTCCTCATCTCTGGTCTGGTTGCTTTGTCAATTATTGCAAACCTGTTTCCTTTGATTACCCACCCTCCTACCACTCGGTACATTATCTCGCGAATTATTCCGTCAAACCCCCTCAAGTAGCCACCATGTCCCATCCAGATTGTCGCCTCACTCCCAAACAGGTGCATTACATTGTACTCATATCCACTCGTTCACCTTTCCAACCGTACTCTCCTCTCAGGTACTGTTCAGCAGACAGCGAGTTAACATGTGTTTGTCGTATTGCCAGCCGAGCAATTTAACCCCCGGCGTTTACCTGTTTAAAACACAACGGCCTCATCGAATAGAAACATAGATACCGCGAAATTTACAGTGCAAAAAAAAGGACAGTTCGGCCCATCGTATCCGCGCTGCCCATCAAACATCCACACGGCCCTCGGTAAGTGGCCATGAATGTTACATATAAACCTGTGAACAATGAGCAATGGCTGAAAGGCAAAGAGCACCCAGTCCAACCAGTCCGCCCCACACAACCGTGACAGCCCTGACATTGAAACATTCTGCACTCCACCCCAACTCGAGCCATGTGATCGACTGGTAGAGGAATAAGCAGATTTAAACCTCCAGGGCAATTTAGTGGAAAGAAGTCTGGGAAAATTCTTCTCGAACTCATCCAGGCGATTGAAACTAGCCCAGGAGATCACCGTGGCCGTATTCCATTCCCTGCAGTACTTGCCATCGTACCTTCACTGGCCAACAAGAGGATATGCAGACGAATCGCACGAACCAGCTCCAAGTCGGGAAACCTGCAGGTTACATCACTTTAAGATTCCATCCAACCATGTCTTAAATATGGTGAGGATTTCTGCATCCGCCTCTCTTTCAGACATTGAGCTCCAGATACGCGCAACACTGATCATAAAGAAACAACTCGCAAAACCCCTCTAAACTTTCCAATAACCACCTTAAAACTATGCGCCATCTTACCAGTCACTCCACCAATGGAAATTCGCCCTTACACTCCACTATTTACAGGCCGCTCAATATTTTTTACACCTGTACACATAGTTTTGCATGCAGATACACCAGGCAGTGAAGAAGGCAATTGGCATGTTGGCATTCATTGCTAGAGGATTTCAGCATAAAGCTGGGAGGTCTTACTGCAGTTGCAGAGAGCGTTGGTGAGGACTGCGTTTGAATATTGTGTTCAGCTTTGTTCTGCTAATCAGAGGAAGGACGTTCTTGCTATTGAGGTAGTAAAGCGAAGCTTCACAAGGGTGTTCCTGGGATTGCTGGACAGACATGTGAGGAGCAACTGGAACAACTGGGCTTGTATCCACTGGTGTTCAGAAGAATGAGAGGGGGTCTCATAGAAACATATACAATTCTGACTGGATTGGACAGGTTAGAGGCAGGAAGAATAATCCGGATGCTGGGGAGTTCTCGAACCAGGGGTCACAGTTGAAGAATAAGGGGTGAGCAATTTAGGACTGAGATGAGGAGAAACTTCTTCACTCAACGACTGTCTAACGTGTGCAATTCTCTACCGCAGAATGTTGCTGAGGCCATTTCGTTAGATATATTAAAAAGGGAATTAAATATGGCCCTTACAGTCAAATGCATTAACGGGTATGGAGAGAAGCTGGAAAGGGGTTCTGAAGTTGAATGATCAGCTATGATCTTATTGAATGGCTGTGCTGGCTCGAGGGTCCGAATGGCCTGCTCCAACACCTAATTTCTATGTTTCTATCTTTCAATGAGATCTCCTCTCAACCTCCACTCTTCCAATCAGAACAAAATCCAGACTGTCCAGTCTGCAACTTGTTAACCCGAGAAAACAAAACCAGGGCACAGAGACGGAATTAAACGCCAGGTAATAAACAGAGAAAATTCAAGAGGGCCCCCTTGCATCCAATCTCTTGTTAGGGTCTCCGTCATTCCTCTGTGGAGTGCGTCCCGGTCAGTCCTCTCTCGACGAGTTCTCGTTCAGTCCCCTGCGGAGGGGTCTGTGTCAGTCTCTTGTGCAGAGGGTACCAGTCAGTCCCCTGGGCAGGGTGAATTGGTATGTCACCTGGCGAAGGGTCTCGGACAAATTCCCTAGCTAAAGTCCAACATGCCATTTGCTTTCTTAGCCGCCTGCTGTACCTGCATGCCAACCTTCAATGAATGATGTACCATGACACCCAGGTCTCGTTGCACCTCCCCTTTTCCTAATCTGTCACCATACAGATAATAGTCTGTCTCTCTGTTTTGTCCACCAAAGTGGATAACCTCACATTTATCCACATTATACTTCATCTGCCATGCATTTGCTCACTCACCAAACATATCCAAGTCACTCTGCAGCCTCAAAGCTTCCCCCTCACAGCTCACACTTCCAGCCAACGTAGCGCCATCCGCATACTTGGAGATCCGACATTTAATCTCCTCGTCTAAATCATTAATGTACAGTGTAAACAGCTGGGGCCCCAGCACAGAACCTTGCGCTACCCCAATAATCACTGCCTGCCATTCTGCAAAGTAACAATTTACTCCTACTTTTTGCTTCCTGTTTGCCAACCAGTTCTCAATCCATGTCTGTACACTCCCCCAAATCCCATGTGTTTTAACTTTGCACAGAAATCTCTTGTGTGGGACCTGGTCGAAAGCCTTCGGAAAGTCCAAATACACCACATCAACTGTTTCTCCCCTGTCCTCTCGACTGGAAACATCCTCAAATGATTCGATAAGGTTTGTCAAGCATGATTTCCCTTTCACGAATCCATGCTGACTTGGACCTTGGCTGTAGTAAATCAATGACGATGAAATTTGGTCTCTCCCGCAAGTGGAAACATCTTTTCTCCCTCTACTCTATCCAAGCCTTTCATATTCAGAAAGAACAAAATCTGATCATCCCTCCGTCTTCCCTTTGGTAAAGCAAAGATCCAGTCCTTTTGGAAATTTCCTGATCGATATACCCCCTCAGTTCTGGTAACATATCAGGTAATCACGTTGCACCTTCTCGAGTACCTCGGTGTACTTTTTAGAAGATTTATAACAGAGATCCAGAAGAACATAAGAACATAAGAACATAAGAATTAGGAACATGAGTGGGCCATCTAGCCCCTCGAGCCTGCTCCGCCATTCAAAAAGATCATGGTTGATCTGGCCGTAGACTCAGCTCCACTTACCCGCCCACTCCCCACACCCCTTAATTCCCTTATTGATTAAAAGTCTATCTATCGGTGATTTGAATACATTCAATGAGCTTGCCTCAACTGCTTCCTTGGCAGAGAATTCCACAGATTCACAACCGTCTGAGATAAGAAATTCCTCCTCAAATCAGATTTAAATTAGCTCCCCCGTATTTTGAGGCTGTGCCCCCTAGTTCTAGCGTCCCTGACAAAAGGAAACAACCTCTCTGCCTCTATCTTATCTATCCCTTTCATTATTTTAAATATTTCTATTAGATCAACCCGCATCATTCAAAAGTCCAACAAGTAAAGCCTCAGTCTACTCTATCATCATAAGGTAACCCCTTCCTCTCCGGAATCAGCCTGGTGAATCGTCTCTGTGCACCCTCACTCGTTTATAATTCTATCACTCTCGACATCAAAACAAGCGCGTTCTTTGATTTTAGCTGCTCCACCAAAGCTAAATATATAGCACTTAATAATGTGAGGCGATAAATTGAAAGGCAGGAATTAGAATCAGTTGTATAGTGGTAATTCATTGTTCCTTTACCGATGATCTTCTGAAACATTCTCATGTTCAGCAATCCGTCTATTACCTCCTGCAGTATATCACTATTGTCCTCATTGTGTACTGCATTTCTTCATGTTGTATCATCTATGAACTATAAAATGATACAGTATATACGCAAATGTAGTTGATGAATAAATGTATAAAACGTAGTCCTTCTGTCACCGACCCCTGAGTTGGACAGCAGTATAGCACCCTTCAGTCTGAAAAACAACCATTCACCAATACTCTCTGTTATCTGTCTCTCAGCCATTGTCATGTCCATGCTGCACTGGCCCTTTAATCCTGTGGGGTAGAAATTTATGAACTAGTCTGTAAAGTGATAGTTTGTCAAACGCCTTTTCAAAATCTGTATCGACATCAAAAATAACAGGATATTTCTACATTTTTATATCTCGATTCCCAAGAAAGTGTATAATTTGGTATTCATCTACATTAAAGATCACTTTCCACAACTGCACAGGCTGCATAACTCCTATTGTCTATTGTGAATCTACTTAAGAGAAACGCCTCTTCAATATCGGATGAAAAGCATCTGTTTATTGATTAAAAAGCAATAATGATCAGTAAAGGCAGCCATCTATAGCTGTGTGAGGTTTGGGAATTTGATCAGAAATTCGAAGGGTTAAATCGTAGAGCAGGCTCGAGGAGTTAATTGGCCTACTCCTGCTCCTATTTCTTACGTTATGTCACTTTTTACCGCTGCTTTTCAGGAACGTTGGTGAAAATATTATTTATATCAACTACAAGAACCGTCGCCCTGTTTACATCAGCCTCACATTGTGTCACTCCATATCTAACAATGCACCAAGTATGCTTTGCTCCTCTCCATCACCCCAATTTCCTCCGACCCTACTCACTGCACCCAATATCCTGAGATCCATCCCACAGAAAATCCTCAGACGCTATCCATCCCGCACAATATCTTCAGCTCCTCCCCACCCCACCCAATATACTCTGCTCCGCCACACCCCACGCAATATCCTCAGCTCCTCCCCAATCCAGCCAATATCCTCAGACCCTCCCCACCTCACCCAATATCCTCAGACCCTCCGCAGCCCACCCAATGTCCTCAGACCCTCCCCACCCGACCTATTATCCTTAGCTCCTCCCCAACACTCCCAATATCCTCAACTCCTCCCCACCCCACCATATATTCTCAGCTGTTCCTCACCGCCCATATTATCCTCAGCTTCTTCCCTCCCAATCTATTATGCTCAGCTCCTCCCCTCCAAATCCAATATCCGCAGCTACTTCCCACCAATGTTCTCTCTATTGTGTTGTACTGAGCGCGTCAGAAACTTATTTTAGTGTGAGCTTTTCACCCGAAGGCATATTTTAAAACAACAATATTTAAAACAGCTTTTAGAACAACGACAGCACTAGCAACCACTTGAAATCATATATAGCGTTATGACATATCGGCACACCACAATATCACCTCATTCGGCAATCACACAAGGTTCGATACAGGTTTTAGATAACTTCTCCCCTTTCACTTCTAATCCTTTCCAAATGAACTACAGTGCTAATTTGCATTTGTATGGCTTTGTTATCCTCCATTGCTGCAAAGTAACTTTTGTATCTATGCCCCTAAGATCCCTTTGCAATTCTAACATATCTATGCTCTTATTTTCCAAGGGTTAGGTAGGGTCTTTAGCCCTCCTTCCAAAAGGTACCAACGCAATCTTATTTATTAAGAAAATCGCTTCTTATTTAACAAGCCAATTATGCATGTTTGTTTGCAGTAGAAGTAATTAATAGTTTTTAGTACGTCATGTAGATAAATCTGTTTAAAAATATAACGACTCAGAAATGTGTGTGATTTCTAGTAACTGCAAAATATGCGGTAACACTTCAGAACCGTCACTCAGTTACATGGTTATGCATGGACAAACAAGCCAAAAGCCGAAGGAGAGCTGAAAGGGGCATTTGAGTTCTTGCAAATTGTATTAATTTTAAAGTTGCCAATGTATTAACCCTAACCCTCATTCACCATATCAATATCTGCACAAACAGCAGGAACATTGCCATTCGTATGTTGCTGAAATCCTGAACGTCCACGTAAGTAAGTAGAATATAATTCAAAATGCAAACAACCAACTCGCAAATAAAAATGCCGTGGCTCTTTAATTCAGAAAACTGAACAAAACCGACCCGAATTTCCAACTGCAATCACCTCCATTAATAAAAGTGTTCTTCATGTACCAATAGCAAACTATGCAACATGTCAGAAATGAACCACTTATTCACAAGTGCAGAGAAAAACATACACAACTTGTTTCACCGAATTAGAAACAAAATGCAGGGAACGCTATGAGTTAACGAAAATAACGACTCATCTTTCTTCCTGTACAAGAGAATCAATCAGAATAACATAGAAATTGTTTTAACATGGTGTCGTATAGATATTAATTTACGAATTTCTCTTCTGATGTTTTATCGGTGAATGAATGAGGTACTCACGATTAATTAATGGGAAATAAACTCATTATACTCTCAGTTTTTAATCTCCTTTTTCTAAAATATATACCAAATCGAAATTGTTATGTTATGTGTTCAATCAAGTAATTTGTGTGTTTCTCTCTTACAATTGTGGACTCTTCTAACATAGCCGCCTGCCGTGTTTATACATAATTACTTAATTCTTCTTTCCATTAACATTCCACTGGACGTTTAAGAGGAAATCTAATTTACATTTTCACTCGGACTTGCTTGGACGATGGAAAGACAAACAAAATAAAATAGTTCACAATTGCAAAATAGAAGGAAATAGAGAGAATGCTGTAATCTTACATTAAAACAGAAAATGCGAGAACTACTCAGATAAGGCAGCTTCTGTGGAGAGAGAAACAGATTTAAGTTTTTAGATCTGTAACCGTTCGTCCGAACTGGAAGACGTTGGAGATGTAACAGATTTTAACCAGGTGTCGAGGCAGGGTTTAACTGCTCCTGCGTTCCACCATAACACAGACCTTCCCTTTTGATCTTTTCTTCACCCCCAACTTTCTCTGCCTCTGCACCCTTTTGAAATCTGTTCTATCATTAACATTTTCCAGTTTTGATGAAAGGTGACAGACCTGAAATAATAAATCACTTTTTTTCTCCATAGTCACTGCCTGTAATGTTGAGTATTTAGAGCATTTTCTTTTATTATTTTGGAAAAGACATGGATGAGTGGAGATCTGATTGAGGTGTATAAAATTATGGCGATCCTGGATAGATTGGATTGGAAGGACTCGTTTCTATTTGCCACAGGACCAGCAACCAGTGGCAACCTACAAGGTTACGGACCAAGAGCTGGAAAGTGGAATTAGGCTGATTAGCTCTTGGTTGGCTGATGCGGACACGATGGACAAAACGTCCTCCAGCTGTGCTGCAAATTTCTATGATTCTATGACCAGACCTGGAATACTGCGTACAGTTTTTGTCTCCTTATGTAAGGAGGGATCGACTTGCATTGGAGGCAGGTCAGGTAAGATACAGGAGGTTATCTATGAAGAAAGGTTGAGCAGATTGGGCCTACATTTATTGGAGATTAGAAGAATGAAAGGTGTACTTTTGGAATCTCCCAAGTTTATGAGGGGGCTTGACAGAGTGGATGCAAACAGGAAGTTTCCTCTCGTGGCGGTGGGGTCACGAACTAGTGGCCAAAATTTCAGAATAAGGGGTCGCCCATTCAAAACGAAAATGAGTAGGAATTTCTGATCTCAGAGGGTCGTGAACTTTTGGAATTCTCCACCGCAGAGAGCTGTGGAGGCTGGGTCATTGTATATATTTAAGGTGGAGATAATCTGATTTTGCAAAGATAATGATTATGGGGAGCCGGCAGGAAAGTGGAGCTGAGGTCAATATCTGACAAATCATGATCTTATTGAATGGCGGAGCAGGCTCGTGGGGCAAAATGGCCGACTCCTGCTCTTAAATCCTACGTTCTTATGTTATGTTGACTGTTTCATCATTTCAAAATCATTTCAAAATCATTTCACTTTACTTGAGGATTCTGATTCAGAATGTTCATTTTAACGTGTACATGCCATTTTGGAAACAGTAAGGCGGACATTAGAACAAGGGTTAGGTTAATGTGAAACAGCAAAGAAAATATAAATTCTGGAAACACAATTTCGAAACGAAACGTGAACCCGACGTGATTTAAACGTGCCGCCTTCTGATCTGGAGTCAGACATGCTACTGTTTCATCACGAGGTCGACAATGCCGGCAGCGGATGTTTGTAGACATGAAGGTTACTCAAACACAGATTTATTTATCCTGCATTGGTGTAATAAAAATATGTTACAATCACCGCCCACTCCCACCGGGAATCACACAGCATCAAAAGCAGCGCTCACCATTTAGTCTCCGTCTCACGCCCGCTTTCACCACCTGCTCCCAGCGGACTGCATCAAATCGAGAAAGTGAGAGAGGCGGAGAGGTTTAGGGAGTTAATTACAGTTCTCCTGGCCCAGGCAGCTGAAGGCACGGCCATTAATTGATGAGAAGTGATAATCAGGGAAGCTCAAGAGTGCAGAATTTGAGTAGCGAAGACATCTCGGGGGCTTGTGAGGCTGAAGCAGTCGACGAGTATATTCAAAAGAAAGAATGATGATCACATTGAAGTCAATGGGAAATCAGCGGGGAGAATTTCCACTGGCTGGAGTGAAACCTAGCACAGAAGAAGATGGTTATGGCTGTTGGAAGTCAATCGTCCCAGTCCCAATACATCGCTGAAAGAGTTCCTAATGGCAGTGTCCTCGGCGGAAACATCTTCAGCCCCTTCATCAATGACCTTCTCTGCCACATGAAGTCAGAAGTGACTATGTTCACTAAAGATTGCACAGAGCTCAGTACCACTCATAGCTCCGCTGATAATGAAGCAGCCCATTCCCACATGCAGGAAAACCTGAACGACATTTTGGCTTCAGCTGATAATTGGCATGTAACTTTCGCGCCATACTGTTGCCAGGCAATGCCTAGAGACAAGAAACAAGGGTTTGTCGATCGGTCCTTGGAATTCAACTCCATTACCATCACCGAATCCCCCACTATCAACATCCTATGGGTTATCGTAGATCATAAACGTGACTGGACCAGCCACATAAATAGTGTGGCAGCAAGAGCAGGTCAGAGGCTGGGTATTCTGCGGCGAGTATCTCACCTCCTGACTCTCCAAAGTCTTCCCACCAACTACAAGTCAGCATCTTGGCGGAGCACTCTCCACTTGCCTGGATGAGTGCAGTTTCAATTCCACTCCAGATGCTCGACAACATTTAGGGCAAAGCAGCAGCGTGATTGGTGTTCCACCCACCACCATAACTTTCACTCCCTCTATCATGACGTAACGTGGCTGCAATGTTTGCATTCTACAAGATGCACTGCGGCAACTCACGAAGGTTTGTTCGGAAGCACCTCCCAAACCCGCGACCTCTACGCCTTAGAAGGACAAGGACAGAAGGTTGATGGGAACACCATGATGTGGAAGGCCCCCCGCACCCTCCCGCAAGTAACATGCGATCCTGACTTGGAAGAATATCACCATTCCTTCATCGTGAATGGCTCATAAAACCTGGAAATCTCTCCTTAACTGCACTGCAGGATCACATTCACCACACAAACTTCAGCGGTTCAAACAGGTGGCCCAGCATCACCTTCTCCAGGGCAATATGGGATGGGCAATAAATGCTGATTCTGCCAGCGACGCCCACATCCCATGAAATAATATTTAAAAAATACTGTATTTTATGAGTATGGCTCAAAATGTTCATTTCTGGTGACAATAAATCTGCGCATTTTTTTTAAATTGACAGGACAAGTTACTGCTGCCATGCACAGAAATTAGAATCAGTAATGAAGACAAAATCCCATGGTTCTCATTTTAGATTTTAAAAAGTAAGATTTTAAATAACGTGGAAAAATGTTACACTGAAACGGTTTAGAAATTCATTGTGACTTGTATTTTGGCCTTTAATTAAACTTTGCAGTGTCTGACGCCCGTTCATATCTCTTCTTCCTCTGTTGAATGAGAAAGAAGAGTTTTGACATTGACTGGATTGTACTGCTCCTGATATTTCTGAGCTCATTGCTTATATTGAGTTGTTTCTCACCTTGTGATCAGCGCCAGCTTTAGCTCAGCGGTTTCTTCGCAGCACCAACTTATTCACAAGTTTGAATCTGTCTCACTGCGGGAGCTGCCTGGCGTTTTTGTTGTCATTTCCATTCCCCTTCTTTGACACCGAACCACCTTGTTCTTAACATCGCAGTGCGAAATTTTTCAAACGCTACTATATTGAGTCACACAACCATTCATATCACAACAGCTACCCAGGTTCCATTTCCGCTTTGGGAAGTAACTTTGATAACAACTTTATTAATTAGAGTCAATTGATGTTATTAAATTACATGAAAGAAACGTAGCATTTCACAATATTGTCAAAAAAATTAGTTCTTAATTAAAAATAATACATTTCATAAGTGCGATTCGAACCAAAGCCTCTGGAGGAGACAGCGACCTGAATATGGCACTTTAGAACGCTCAGCAACACTGACGGTGGAATATGCAGTTGCAAGTTATTACTTCAGAAATGTTCACTCCTGGCGCTTGTTCAATGCTGCTGGAAGGCCCAGTGACCGATATATCATCTCCGCCCGGTGTCGCCTGAGCCTCTGCTCGGTGTATGGGGTGGTTTGAACCGGGTCCGTGGTAACTTGCCTCCTTGGGATGGACACTCACACTCTGAACTCTGGAACTCGGGAAGAGTGAATTATTAATCAGTTGCTTCAGAGTTTGAAATGTGGCGTTGAACTGCTGATATTAGCCGATAGCTTTGATGAGCAGAATGAAAGCCATGTTAACATGGTCACTGAGACACAACTTCAACAACTGAACTTTAATCATTCTGGTAATGTAATCATTGAGAACGTTTTATCCCCTATTTGATTTTATAAACAGCCTGTTTTCAGGAGACTGGTTTAAAATGTTCATTGCTGATGTAAATTTGATCAGCACCCTTAGAGAAGTGTTCCGTGAGCAGCTCAAATGCTGAATCCATTTTCAGCAAAACATTCTTTGACAAATTTTCTCTGATTGTACATAACAACAATGATCGTTTCCATGTCAATAAGCTCACCGATTTCTGCGACTGCTCAAAATCTTCTGAATGAGATACCTCTAAATGCTATCTTAGATCATGTCCTGTTAAATCCGACAGGATTAATGAAGAATCTCATAGTAAAGGATCCCCTTGGGATGAGTGATCATATCAGGGTTGAATATTAAATTCAGATGGAGAGAGATAAAATTCGGTCTCAATCCAGCACACCAAACTTACATAAAGAAGATTTCAAAGGTACTTCAGAGGTTGCTAAAGTGGATTGTTAAAATAGATTACATTGTAGGACGGTTGATGAACAGTGGTATACGTTTAAAGAGATATTTCATAACTCTCAGGAACAATATATCCCAGTGACAAGGAAAGGCTGCAAAAGCAAACTTAGCCTTCCGTGGTGAACTAAAGAAGTAAAGAGCCACTGCTTTTTGTCTTTCGTTTCTCTTAACTGACTGGTATGCACTTCATCCGGACCTGAAGATGTATCCACTTTGAAATCTGTTCAACCCCGTAATATTTTCTCTATTACTATGTATATCTCGACTAATATTTCAAAATTTTTCTCCCTCATTGAAAAGTCTGCATTGTCCCTCTCTTTTTTGGTAAAAGAGTCCAAGTATCCATTAAGAATCATACCCACGTCTTCTGCCGCCACAAACAGATTTAGAAGATTAAAGAAAATAATTCGCTTACGTGAGGTTCGAAACCTCGATCTTGAAATTAAATGTCTCATTTTCACTGAGGTATCTGGGCTTGCTTAAGGTGAATGTCTTTGTAGTTGATTTCAGCCAGGCTTATGTTAAATGCACCAAATGGGGTTACCTTGAACTTCAAACCTTGAACGAGGTTCTGCTGAATTTCATGGGTTGGAAGGAAAACAACCGTCAAAAGCAATTTCGATAACCACAGGGATTCTGGCAAATTTCTGATCGTAAATCGCGATCAGATGTTGGCCATGTCCAGAAAATTGCACAGGCGGAAATTTGGGAGTTTAAAGCCTTTTAATGAAACATTTTTGCTTTGTGCAGTTTCGATGAGAGAAATTTTTGTGATATTAAATTTTTAACAGAAAGAGGATTTCAGCATTTCTGGTATTCGTGTTACACTTCTCAATGGGTGCTGAGTTAAGCAGGAGTTTATTTATTGTAGCAGTTATCACAGTCGCTGCACATGCGAAAAGTCTCCCGGGCAGAAACATTATTTAAAAAAAATATATTTTGTACAATGTAACTGAACAAAAGCAATCCAGGCTAGCGTATCGCATGAGGAAAAAGCATTAATTCCAGTCTCCTAAAATACAGAGTGTGTACAGTCAGTTAGGGGATAAAACTTCATCTATGATTAAAGTATCTCAATTTATTAAATTAAGTGATCGATGTTTCGACCTTCTGCTAGAGACAATATTAGTATTAATTTATTCTGCAAAACTACGCGATCGGCTAATCCCATCAGATCTTAGCCATATTTCAAATCCGGAAACAGTGTATTAATGATTCGCCCTTCCCAGCAATTAACTGGATTTGCTGCAGTCTGCTGGAAACGTCTGATGAAAGTGGCCGTCAGACAGTGACTGACAGGTGAATGCTGCTTCTGATGCTTTCTGAAACCCGGTGGGAGTGGGCGGGGATTTTAAAGCCCTTTTATTGCACCAATGCAGGATAAATGAAACGTGTTTGAGAAACCTTCTTGCATGCGAATATACACGAACTCGTGGTGCATCGGTAGCGCATCTCACTCCGAATCACAAGGCTGCGTCTTCAATTTGCATCGCGGCAAATTCGTATTCTTCCAGAATTGATATTTTCTTTGCTGATTCACAATATCCACAGGCTTGCTCGAAAGTCTGGCTCATTTTTTCTCCATGGTCTGATTCAACAGAGCCAGATAGACAGGCTGAATTGAGAAATAGCTGGAAATAGACATGAGATACTGACAAGGAATAAAAGCACTCTGCGATCAGGAAATTGCATGATTCCTTATGGTTCGTGAAAGGGCTTTTAATGGTTGATTTCCTTGCACACCTTGGAATTAAGTAGAAACTGGGTCATGCTCTGAAGAACAAGTTGATCCCCTGGGGCGGAGCAAAAGGGCGCCTGGTTGTAATGAGGGACATCAACGTACAGCTTGCGCAGGCCTGGCTAGCTCAGTCGGTAGAGCATGCGATAATTAATTTCAAGGTTGCGAATTCAAAACCTCCCTTGTGCAATAAATTTTTGTTGAACTTTCGGAGTCTTCCGATTCAGATGATTGGGAATGGTCGCGGAAATTGTGAGTTTAAAGTCTTGGAAAGGTACGTTTTTATTTTATTCAGCTCCGGTCAGAGAAATGTTTGTCAAAGGAATGTTTTGCAGAAATTGGGAAGCAGCATTTCAGCTGCTGACTGAACGTCTCTCTCTGCTGTTGAGCGATGTTGCATTAGCAATGAACATGTTAAACCCGTCTCCTGAAATACAGACGGTGTAAAATCAGATAGACGATAAAACTTCCTCTGTGAGTGAAGCTTCACAAATTATTAAGGTTCAGTTGTTGAACTTTTGACCGTCGTCAGTGACCATTTTAGCATTTCTTTCATTCTCCTAAGCAACGCATATAACAGTCGAATTAAGCCGCATTTCAAAACCGGAAACAACTCATTCATTATTTGCTTTTTTCCTGTTCCAGAGCTCAGAGGGTTATTCTCCATCTCTGGGATGCAACATACCATGTTTCATGGAAACCTCCCCATACACCAAACTCAGGCTCAGGAAAACTCCCGGGGAGATGTTATGTGGGTCACTGAGCCTTCCAGCAGCATTGAAAACCGTCTCGACTGAACCGTTCTGAAATAATAAGTTTAAATCGAGGCATTCAATCGTCAGGATGGCCAAGCGATCTCCTTTGTAGGTATGGATTCAAATCCCTCTTCTGAAATCCATTTTTTCTAACTACGAACTCATTTCTTTTCACAGCACTCTGAAGTGCTTTCGGTCTTCTATGTCATTTAATTAATATTACGTCATTTTACTTATAAATTGTAGTATCACTGAGTAACATTTAAAACTTCCCTATCCCGTAATCGATGTCGGGTGGCAGTGGCATTAGAAATGGTTTTGCGAATAATTTAAAGGAGCCCTCGAAAAGTCTCACACTGCTAATATAAAAATATTATAAAAATATAAAAAACGGTTATAAAAATAAAAATGAAAATAAAAATAAAATCACTGCGCCACACACGAAGTGAGAGAGAGCCGAACATTCTAATGAAGTGGACGCTGTGAAGTAACCACTGAGCTACACCTGACGCCCAGAAACGAAACAGAAACAACTCAATGTAATGGATGATCTCACAAATATCAAGAGCAGTGCAGTCTGGTCAACGTCATATCCCGCCCTTGGTACTTAACAGAGGAAGAAGAGACATGAAAGGGATTTGACGCCAAAAGTTAATTAGAACGAAATACAAATTACACATAATTTCCAAAACATTTCACTAAACATTGTTGAACTTTCTTTCAAATCGTAATGCGTTGAATATGAAAATGTGCATCACGAGATACTTCGGCAATTATCATTCTATTACCCCGTGCATGGTAGGAATTACCTGTCCAGTTAAATTTGATAAAAGTTGTTCCAGTTTCCTGGTGTCTTCGGCAATAAACATTATCAATAAGACTCTTAAAATGCAGTGTGTTTTATAAAGTGTGTTAAAAATACAAGCCTAAAGGCTCCGTGCTTCAATGCGAGGAGTATTCGTAATAAGGTGGATGAATTAACTTCACTAGCAGCAATTAATGCATATGGTATGAATGGCATCACGAAGACATGGCTCCAGGGTGACCAAACTTGGAACTCAACATCCAGGCGTATTCCACATTCAGGAAGGATGGACAGAAAGGAAAATGAGGTGGGGTAGCGTTGCTGGTTAAAGAGGAAACTGACGCAATATTAAGGAAGGACATTTTCTTGGATGGTGTGGAATGTTTGTGGGTGGATCTGCGGAATACCAAAGGGCAGAAAACACTAGTGGGAGTTGTGTACAGACCACCAAACTGTAGATTTGCGGTTGGGGACAGCATCAAAAATGAAATTAGGGATGCGTGCAATAAAGGTACATCAGTTATCATGGGCGAACTTAATCTACATATAGATTGGGCTAACCAAATTGGTAGCAATACGATGGAGGAAGATTTCCTGGAGTCATCTAGGGATGGTTTTCTGGACCAATATTTCGTGGAAATAATTACAGGGCTGGCCATCCTCGACTGGATGACGTGTAATTAGAAAGGGCTAATTGGTAATCATGCATTGTGAGGCCGCTTCGGCAAGAGTGACAATAATATGATCGAATTTTTTATTAAATGGAGAGATACCCAGTTCATTCAGAGACTAGGTATCTGAACTTAAGGAAAGGTAACTTCGATGGTATGTGACGTGAATTGGCTTGAATGGATTGGCAAATGAAACTTATAGCATTGACGGTGGATAGAGAAAGGCAAACATCTAAAGATCTCATGGATGAACTTCAACAATTGTGCATCCCCGTCTGAAGTAAAAAAAAAGGTGGAAGGCGGCTCAACCATGGCGAACTAGGGAAATTAAGGATCGTGTTAAATCAAAGGAAGAGTCAGATAAATTGGCCAGAAAAAGCAGCAAACCTGAGGACTGGGAGCAATTTAGAATTCATCAGAGGATGACAAATCGTTCAATTAGCTGTGGGAAAATAGAGTATGAGAGGAAGGTTTCCGTGAACATAAAAACTGACTGCAAAAGCTTCTACAGATATTTGACGAGAAAAAGATTCGTGAAGACAAACGCAGGTGCCTTACAGTCAGAATGAGGAGAATTTATAATGCGGCACAAAGAAATGGCAGACCAGTTGACCAAATAATTTCTAATTGTCTTCACGAAGCAAGACACAAATAATCTTTCGGAAGTACAAGGGGACCGAGGGTCCAGTGAGACGGAAGAACTGAATGATATCCTTATTGGTGGCAAATTCATTTGGGGAAACTGAAGGATTGAAGGCCGATAAATCCCCAGGGCCTGATAGTCTGCATCGCAGAGAACATAAGGACGTGGCCATAGAAATAGTGGATGCATTGGTGATCATTTTCCAACGGTCTATCGACTCTGGGTCATTTCAATGGACTGGATGGTAGCTAATGTAAAACCAGTTTTTAAAAAAGGAGAGAGAGAGAAAACGAATAATTATAGACTGGTTAGACTGACATCAGTTGTGGGGAAAATGTTGGAATCAATTCTTAACGATCAAATACAGCGTATTTGGAAAGCAGTGACAGGATCGGTGCAAGTCAACACCGATTTATGAAAGGGAATCATGCTAGACAAATCTTCACGCATTTTTTGAGGATGTAACTTGTCGAATGTGCAAGGGAAAGCCAGTGGATGTGGTGTATTTGGACTTTCAAAAGGTTTTTGACAAGGTCCCACACAAGAAATTGTTGTGCAAAATTAAAGCACATTGTATAGCGGGTAATGCAGTGACATGGATAGAGAACTGGTTGGCAGACAGGAAGCAGAGAGTCGGGATAAAAGGGTTATTTTAAGAATAGCAGTCAGTGACTATTGGAGTGCCGCAAGGCAAAGTGCTGTGAACCCAGCTTTTTACAATATATATTAATGATTTAGATGTAGTAATTGAATCAAATATCTCAATTTTGCAGATGACGCTAAACTGGGTGGCGGTGTGAGCTGCGAGGTGGAAGCTAAGAGGCTGCAGAGTGACTTGGACAGGTTAGCTGAGTGGGCAAATGCATGGCAGATGCAGTGTAATGTGCATAAATGTGAGGCTATCCACTTTGGGGGGAAAAACACGAAGGAGAACCTGAATGGCGGCAGATAAGGAAAACGGGTGGTGCCACGAGTCCTGGGTGCCATGGTACATCACTCATTGAAAGCTGGCATGCAGGTACAGCAGGCGGTGAAGAATGCAAATGCTATGTTGGCCTTCACAGCTCGGGATTTGAGTAGCGGAGTAGGGAGGTCTTTCTGCAGTTGTACAGGGCCTTGATGAGGTCTCACCTGGAATATTGTGTTCAGTTTTGTTTCCTAATATGAGGAAAGATATGCTTGCTATTGTGCGAGTTCAGCGAATGTTCAAAAGACTGATTCCCGGGATGACAGGACTGACATATGAGGAGAGCATGTATCGGCTTCGCCTTCATTCACTGGAGTTTAGAAGGATGAGACGGCATCTAATAAAAATATATTCAATTCTGAAGGGACAGTACAAGTTAGATACAGGAAGAATGTTCCCGATGTTGGGGAAGTCCAGAACCATGGGACACAATCTAAGGATGAGGACTAAGCCATTTAGGACTGGGAGGATGAGAAAGTGCTTCACTCAGAGTGTTGTTTACCTATGGAACTCCCTAACGCAGAGAGTTCTTGATGGCAGTTCGTTGGTTATGTTCAAGAGGGAGTTCGATATGGCGCTTGCGGCTAGAGGGATCAAGGCGTATGGAGAGAAAGCAGGAAAGGATTACTGAGTTGACCGATCCGTCATGTCTTTATGGAATGCTGGGCTGGCTCGAAGGGTCGAATGGACTAATCCTGCACATATTTTCTTTGTTTATTTTTTTCGTAGTGCATGGAATCTGGGCACTTGTTATCAATCCCTCCTTGCCCTTGAGAATATGGCGCTCTGCCGTTTCTCGCCGAAGACTTCAAACCTCTCCATACTTATTCAACAGCTAGAACGTGGTTGTTGGTGGAGGGGGGGAGGAGCGAGAGAGAGACTTATTGTTTAGAGCGGGGGAGGCGTGGAGCGAGAACCTTGAAGTTGGGCAGGGGGGAAAGAGAGCCAGGTTGTTGTGGTTTGGGGTGAGAGAGCCTGGTTGTTGGGATGCGGGGAGAGAGGCCTGTTCGATCGTGGAGGGCGGGTGGAAAGATCGTGCTTCTGTCGGGGGTGCCTGAAATGGGAGCATGGTTCCTGCGGGGGGAGACTGCCTGGTAGTTGGGGATGGGCGCAGAGAGCGAGCCTGGCTGTAGAAACATAGAAACAGAGAACTTTAAAGCGCAGAAGGATGCCGTTTTGGCCCAGCGTCTCCATGCTGGCCAAATAAAAGCCATACGGCCCTCGGTCAGCAGCCCTGAAAATTCTCCATAAACCTATGAACAATAGCGGAAATGTAAAGAGCACTATTCCATCCAGTTCTCCACACAAAAGTGCAAAAGCCCTTGCACTGAAACATTCTGCACTCCGACGCAACCGGAGCAATGGGATCCCCGGAAAATGCAAAAAGCAGTTAGAAACCAGGTCAATTCCGGGAAAATTACTCTCCGACACGTCCAGGTGATCTCATCAATTCAAAATATCACCCTGGTCGTATTCGATCCTTGCAATGCTTACCATTACAGCTGCAGGGTTACAAGAGGTTATCCAGGCCACAAGTTCAGGAGTTCGTGCAGCGTCGTGGAAGAGGCAACAGTCCGGGGTCGGAGGCCTATAAAAAGGCCGCACTTTCAGTAGTTTGGGCAGCGTCGAGGAGGAGGCGATAGTCCTGGGTCAGAGGCCTATAAAAGGCCGCGAGTTCAGGAGTTCATGCAGCGTCAAGGATGAGGCGTGCTTGTGCAGCTACAGGGAGAAGGCAAAAAAGAAGTAGAAAGTAATAGAATGGTGAAGTCAGAGCCAATGGGGTAAGTGATTGGCTGGTGATTGGTGAGCAGTTTTTCTTTTTTCTCTTCTATAACACTGAGTAAACTTTAGCATTGTTGTTGCCAATTGAAGTGTATCTAAGGGTTAAGTCATGGCAGGAGAGCTCGGTCACGTGATATGCTCATCCTGTACGATGTGGGAGTTCAGGGACAATTCCGGTGACGCCGACGGCTACGTTTGCGGAAAGTGTATCCGCCTCCAGCTCCTGACGGTCCACGTTGTTGAATTGGAGCTGAGGGTTGATTTACTCTGGAGCATCCACGATGCTGAGAATGACGTGAGTAGCACATGTAGCGAGTTGGACTTCCCGCAGGGGTCCCTTGCGTTCATCCCCCTGCAAAACAGATACACCGCTTTGAGTGCTGTTGATGGGGATGACTTATCAGGGGAGGGCAGCAGCAGCCAAATTCATGGCACCGTGGCTGGCTCTGCTGCCCAGGAGGGCAGGAAAAATAGTCGGAGAGCGATAGTGATGGGGATTCAATTGTAAGGGGAATAGACAGACTTTTCTGCGGCCGTAACCGAGACTCCAGGATGGTATGTTGGTTCCCTGGTGCAAGGGTCAAGGATGTCTCGAAGCGGGTGCAGCCATTCTGAAAAGGGAGGGTGAGCAGCCAGTTGTCGTGGTGCACATTGGTACCAACTAGAAAGGTACACAAAGAGATGAGATCAACAAGAAGAATTTAAGGAGCTTGGAGCTGAATTAAAACGTAGGACCTCAAAAGTAGTAATCTCGGGAATGCGACCAGTTCCACGTGCTTGTCAGAGTTGGAATCGCAGGATAGGTCAGATGAATAATTGGATTGAGCAGTGGTGCAGCAGGGAGGGATTCAAATTCCTGGTGCATTGTAACCGGTTCTGGGGGATGTTGGACCAGTACAAACCGGAAGGTCTGCACCTTGGCAGGTCCGGAACCGATGTCCTTGGGGGAGTGTTTGCTCGTGCTGTTGGGGACGAGTTAAACTAACATGGCACGAGGATGGGAACCAATGCAGGGAGACAGCGGGAAACAAAATGGAGACAAAATCAAAAGAAAAAAAGGAGATGAGTAAAAGTGCAGGGCAGAGAAACCCAAGGCAAAAAACAAAAATGGGCACTGTACAGCAAAATTATAAATGGTCAAAGTGTAATAAAAAGGCAAGCATGAAAGCTCGGTGCCTTAATGCAAGGGGTATTCGGAACCCAGGAGACGGCTCTGCGCTACGTAGAGTGGATGAGAGCTCAGATGAAAAGAGCCCAAGAAAGAATGCAAAAGGCAGGAGGCAACAGAGCAGAGTAACACTGGGGTAAATGTAAACCACAAGGTGATAGGATGGGACAATATTTATGAATGTAAAGGGGCTGCAGGATGGGTCAAAACTAAAAATCATGGTTTAAAAACTAGTATTAAAACACTCCACCTAAACACACGCAGCATTCAAAATAAAGTAAATGAGTTGACAGCACAAATCATTACAAATGGGTATGATTTGGTGGCCTTTACAGAAACGTGGTTGCAGGGTGGCCAGGACTGGGAATTAAACATACAGGGGTATCTGACAATACGGAAAGAGAGACAAGAATGGAAAGAGGTGGTGTAGCTCTTTTAATAAAGGATGATATCAGGGCAGTTGTGAGAGGCGATATTGGCCCCAATGAACAAAATGTTGAATCATTGTGGGTGGAGAATCGAGATAGTAAGGAGAATACATCACACGTGGGCGTAGTTCACCGGCCCCCAAATAATAACTTCACGGTTGGGCGGCCAATAATCAAGGGAAGAATGGAGGCATGTGAACAATGAACTGCAGTAAATATGGGGATATTAACCTTCATATCGATTGGTCAATTCAAATCGCACAGGTTAGCCTTGAGGAGGAATTCATAGAATGCATACGGGATTGTTTCTTAGAACAGTATGTTATAGAACCTACAAGGGAGCAAGCTATCTTAGATCTGGTCCTGTGTAATGAGACAGGAGGAATCACCGAGCTCCGAGTAAAAGATCCTCTCGGAATGAGTGATCACAGTATGGTTGAATTTGTAATACATATTGAGGGTGAGGAAGTATTGTCTCAAACGAGCCTACTATGCTTGAACAAAAGGGATTACACTGGCATGAGGGCAGAGTTGGCAAAAGTAGACTGGAAACAGAGACTAAACGCTGGCACAATTGAGGAACAGTGGAGGACTTTTAAGGAGCTCTTTCACAGTATTCATCAAAAATGTATTCCAGTGAAAAAGAAGGGTGGTAAGAGAAGGGATAACCAGCCGTGGATAACCAAGGAAATAAAGAAGAGTATAAAATTAAAAACCAATGCGTATAAGGTGTCCAAGGTTGGTGGGAAACTAGAAGATTGGGAAAATTTTAAACAACAGCAAAGAATTACTAAGAAAACAATAAAGAAAGGAAAGATAGTTTACGGAAGTAAACTTGCACAAAACATATCACCAGAGAGTAAAAGCTTTTACCGATATATAAAACGGAAAAGAGTGACTAAAGTAAATATTGGTCCCTTAGAAGATGAGAAGGGTGATTTAATAATGGGAAATGTGGAAATGGCTGAGACCTTAAACAATTATTTTGCATCGGTCTTCACAGTGGAAGACACAGAATCCATGCCAAAAATTGCTGGTCACGGGATTGCGGGAAGGGACGACCTTGAGACAATCACTGCCACCAGGCGGGTAGTGGTGGACAGGCTATGGGACTCAAGGTGGACAAGTCCACTGGTCCTGATGAAATGCATCCCAGGGTATTAAAAGAGATGGTGGAAGTTATAGCAGATGCATTCGTTATAATCTCCCAAAATTCTCTCGACTCTGGGGTGGTACCAGCGGATTTGAAAGCAGCTATTGTAACGTCTCTGTTTAAAAAAGGGTGCAGACAAAAGGCAGGTAACGACAGGCCGGTTAGTTTAATATCTGTAGTGGGGAAAATGCTTGAAGCTATCATTAAGGAAGAAATAGCGGGACATCTCGACAGGAATAGTGCAATCAAGCTGACGCAACATGAATTCATGAAGGGGAAATCATGTTTAACTAATTCATGGAATTCTTTGAGGATATAACGAGCATGGTTGATAGAGGCATAACGATGGATGTGGTATATTTAAATTTCCAAAAGGCATTCGATCAGGTGGCACACAAAAGGTTACTGCTGAAGATAAAAGTACGCGGAGTCAGAGGAAATGTATTAGCATGGATAGAGAATTGGCTGGCTAACAGAAAGCAGAGAGATGGGATAAATGGGTCCTTTCGGGTTGGAAATCGGTGATTAGTGGTGTCCAACAGGGATCGGTGCTGGGACCACAACTGCTTACAATATACATAGATGACCTGAAAGAATGGACAGAGTGTAGTGTAACAAAATTTGCAGATGACACAAAGATAAGTGGGAAAGCGGGTTGTGTAGAGGACACAGAGAGGCTGCAAATAGATTTAGATTGGTTAAGCGAATGGGCTAAGGTTTGGCAGATGGAATACAATGTCGGAAGAGGGACCTGGGGGTCCTTGTGCATGAATCTCAAAAAGTTGGTTTGCAGATGCAGCATGTAATCAGGAAGGCGAATGGAATGTTGGCCTTCATTGCGAGTGGGATGGAATACAAAAGCAGCGAGGTCCTGCTGCAACTGTACTGTACAGGGTATTGGTGAGGCCGCACCTGGAGTACTGCGTGCAGTTTTGTTCACCTTACTTAAGGAAGGATACAGTAGCTTTGGAGAGCGTACAGAAATTATTCACTATGCTGATTCCAGAGATGAGGGGTTTACCTTATGATGATTTGTTGAGTAGAATGGGTCTTTACTCGTTGGAGTTCAGAAGATGGAGGGGTGATCTTATAGAATTATTGAAAATAATGAAAGGAATAGACAGGATAGAGGCAGAGAGGTTGTTTCCACTGGTCGGGGAGACAAGAACTAGGGGGCACAGCCTCAAAATACGGGGGAGCCAATTTAAAACCGAGTTGAGAAGGAATTTCTTCTCCCAGACGGTTGTGAATCTGTGGAATTCTCTGCTCAAGGAAGCAGTTGAGGCTATCTCATTGAATGTATTCAAATCACAGATTGATAGATTTTAACCAATAAAGGAATTACGGGTTACGGCGAAGCGGGCGGGTAAGTGGAACTGAGTGCACGGCCATATCAGCCATGATCTTTTTGAATGGCGTAGCAAGCTCGACGGGCTAGATGGCCTACTCCTGTTCCTAATTCTTGTATTCTAATGTTTAATCGCAATTACCAACTCTCGATCCGTAACACTGCATGTTACGGCACGTTAGGTGCGCATCGAACCATCTCTTAAAGGTGGTGAGGGTTTCTGCACCACCACTCTTAGAGGCAGTGAGTTCCAGATATCCTCAAACCTCTGCGGAAAGAAGCCCCACTCAAATCCTCACTAAACCTTCCACCAACCACGTTAAATCTATGCCCCTTCGTAATAGACCTCTCCACCAATGGAAATCGTCCTTATTACCCACTATTTCCATGTCCCTCTATATTTTGTAAACATCAATGAGGTATCCCGTCAAACTTCTCTGTTCCAATGAGAACAAAGCCAGCCTATAAAATCTCTCCTCATAACTAAATTTCTCCATTCCAGGCAGCATTCTTGTAAATCTCCTCTGCACGCTCAAGAGTGCAATCACATCCTTCCTGTGATAAGGCGAACAGAACTGCAGGGTTGGTTGGAGGATGGAGACAGAGAAGTCTGGTTTTACGGGCATCGAGGGGAGAGCCTGGTTGGTTTTTGCGGTGGCGTGTGTGGAGCGAGCCTGGTTGTTGGAGGCGGGGTGGGAAGATAGCACTTGGTTGTTGGAGTCCGGGGGAGACATAGCTTGGTTGTAGCGGGGGCGTGCAAGAGAGCGTGGTTGTTGTTTAAGGTTGGAATCTTGTTCCTGGGTGGGAGCCTGGTTGTTGTTGCAGAGGGGGTGGGGCGGAGATAGACCCAAGTTGCTTGGGGGGGGATGGTTGGAGAGAAAGCCTCGTTGTTGGGCACGTGCGAGAGAGCCTGGATGCAAGTGGCGTGAGGAAATTAGTGAGAACCTGACTGTTGTGGCGGAAGAGCCTGGTTGGTCGGAAAGAGGGTGGTCGGAGCAGAAAGAGCCTTGATGTTCTGGTGTGACAAAGCCTTGTTGTCGGGGTGGTGGGGCAGTTGAAGGAGATGGAGCGCTGTTTGGGGGATGAGAGAGTGAAACTGTTTTCTGGTGGATGAGAGAGAAAGCATCATTGTTGAATGTGTGGCTGTTGATGGGGGAGAGGCTCTTTGTTGGGAGGGAGAAGGAGAACGAGCCTGTTTTTTGGGGGACAGTGGGAGAAAGAGAGATCCTGGTTGTGGAACGGGGAGAGAAAATGGGGGAAAAGTGGGCAGCGGCAAATACAGAGGAACCTCCCTGTTATCAGCCACTGGCAAGATCTTCGCTAAAATCCTCCTCAACCGCCTTATCCCTCTGGCTGTGGAGCTCCTCCCGGAATAACAGTGCGGATTCCGCTCACTGCTGGGTAAAACAAACATGATCTTTACGGCATGACAACTGCAAGAGAAATTCAGTGATCAGCACCAACCCTTGTACATGGCTTTTTTTGAATTTACAAAGGCATTTGACACCGTTAAACACAAGGGATTATGGATCGTCCTCTTCCGTTTCGGCTGCCCCAAATCGTTTCTCACCATCCTCTGCGTGCTCCACGACGACATGCTTGCAGTGATCCTAACCAACGGATCCACCACAGCAACAATCCATATCCGGACAGGGTTCAAGCAGGGCTGCGTCATCGCGCCAACCCTCTTCTTGATCTTAATCGCTGCAATGCTCCATCTCACACTCAACAAGCTCCCTTCTGGAGTTGAATTAACCGAAATCACCAGTGGGAACCTGTTCAACATTCGTCGCTTTCAGACCAGATTCAAGACTATCCCATTCTCTGTTGGCGATCTGCAGTAAGTGCACCAAGCTTGAGGCTTCACACATTAACAGGCTGAACTCCATGTCATAGTCAACATTTTCACCGAGGCATATGAAAGCTTGGGCCTTACATTACAAAACCGTAAGACAAATGTCCTCCACGAAAATCACCCCGCCATTCAGCACTGCCGCACAATCATCACATTTCATGGCATGACCCTGAACAAAGTGGACCACTTTCCATACTTCAGGCGCCTATTATCATCAAAGGCAGACATCGATGATGACGGTCAACACCGACTCCAGTGCGTCAACGCAGTCTTCGGCCGCCTGAGTAACAGGCTGTTCGAAGATCCGGTCCTCAACTCTGGCATCAAGCATATGGTCTACAGGTCTTTAGTGCTACCCGCCCTCCTGTATGGCTCAGCGATGTGGACCATATATCGTAGACACCTCTAATCGCTGCAGAAATAAGACCAGCGTTGACTCCGCAAGCTTGTGCAAATCACCTGGAAGGACAGACGTACCAACATTCGTGTCGTCGTTCAGGCCAACATCACCAGCATCGACAACTGACCACTCACGACCAGCTCAATTGGGTGGGCAACGTTGTTCGCATGTCTGCACGAAGCATGCGCTCTACTCAGATTTCCTGCACGGCAATGGAGCCCCTGGTGGGCAGAGGAAATGTTCAAAGACACCCTTACAGCCCCCTTGATAAAATGCAACATCGCCACAGGCATATGCGAATCCCTGGCCAAAGATTCCCCGAGGTGGAGGAAGAGCATTCGGGATGGCGCTGTGAATATCGAGTCACGTCATCGAGAGTATGCAGTAAACAAACACAAGCAGTGGATAGAAGGTTATGCAAACCAGATTCCACACCCATCCTGTCGCACCTGAGACAGAGACTGTTATTCTCGTATTAGGCTGTCCAGTCACCTAATAAATCACATTTGAGTGCAAGCAATTCTTGCTCAATTTAGAGAGACTGACTATGATTAAGCTGATGGTTGTTGGGGGTCGGGGGGGTGGAGAGCGAGCCTGGTTGTCGGGGGTCGGTTGAAGAGCGAGTTTCGTGTAGGCGGGATCGATTAAGCCTGATTGTTGGCGGAACGGGGGGAGAGAGAGCGAGATTATTTTGTGGCCAGAGAGCATGGTTTTGGAGTGGGGAGACTGGCAACTGGGGGACGACAAACCATGTTCTTCCAAACCCCTTTACACCCAAGCCAACATAGTTGGAGTGGAAGAAATCCAGAGATCACAACACTTGCTACCAATAAAACCGTTATAATCTGCACACATCTATTGGCGTCCGGGGGTGTTCGGGGCGTGGGGGTGCGGTGGTTAAGATCATGCACTTACGCTTGGCTAATAGACTTAGGCTGGGGAGGGATGAATTTGCACTGGGGTAATGGACTTCGACGACTGCTGGAGGGACGCACTTGCGCTGGGTAAGGAGGGACATTCGGCTGTCTGAGCTATGCGTTCATTCTGACTTCAGAAGGCAAATTGACCATCTCACAATGCACAAAGTTCAGCTGAACATTGACATTTTCAAATTCAAGAGAAACTTCAAGGTGTGGTATTTTCTCCAAGGGGACCAATCAGCAAGTGCTAATCTCATAATGGAGAGCCAATCAGAGAAACGGCTGCATTCAATTAAAACTAACGAATATCAGAAGTGGGATTCGTCCCCAAGCCTCCAGAGAAAACTCTGATTAGAACGCAGCGCATTAGACCGCTCGGCCATTCTGACTGAAAAGGACGATAGTTGCAACTTATCAGTTGCACATGTAGAACCTTTCAGTACGGGCGGTTATTCCGTGCTGCTGGACGGCCCCGTGAGCGGGATTTTCTCCACCCAGGATTTTCCAGAGCCTGAGCAAGGTGTATGGATATGTAGGTCCCAGATCCGGTTAACGTATATCCCAGGGATGGACTTTAACCTTCTTAGCTCTGGAACTTGGGAAGAGATGCTTAGATCTGCCGGTTTTAGCCGAGGTGGGGCTGGGAGAAATTGTATTTTGTTGATATTTCATCACGGCAATATGCGGAATTATGAGCTAAAAAGAACAAAGAGCTCAAAAACTACAAGAAAAAAACAAAAGAAATGTAATCAATTATGATGAACTCTTTAATGTGTTTCCTCGTCATTTGGTTGTTAGGCGTTCACAGAGGGAGCCAGGATTCGGAAAGCAACACACTAAATTCATGATCTTTTAAAATAATGACATGCAATAAAATATACTGTGAGTGTGTGGGGAGTGGGCGGGGAGGGGGGGGCGGTCAGATTAATCACTATTGATTTGCTAATAGCTTTGGTTAGCAGAATGAAATAGATACAAACATAGTTACTGAGGGTCAGTGGATACTTCAATAACTAGACTTTAATAATTTGGGAAAATTAAATTATTGATTAATTTTTATCCCCGATCTGATACACACTGTATTGGAGGAGACTGTTATTAATGGTCATTGCTCATTTGACAAGGAACCAGGGGTCACTTATGCTAAATTGTAATTCACAATTGCGTGTGATGCTAAAGTGATAACCGTTACACTTCAGAAACCTTTGCTTACGTCAGCGCCCACAGAGAAGTGTTCAGCGGCAAGCTGAAATGCTCCATCCCTCTTGCTGCAAAACATGTCTTTCACATACATTTCTCTGACCGAAAAGGCTCAAAACATATATTGAATTGAACAAGTTTTCAAAGTGTCACTAAACTCCAGATTTTCCACATCTACTCACAATCTTGTGAATCAGATGCCTTTAATTTTGCCCACTAAATCATTGTCACTTTGAAATAATCTGCTTCATTTCTCATTACTTTGTTTGCCACCAACTTAGTCCAACCATGTCATATGATTTACTAATCCTTCTTCGAAATCATCTTATTTACAATGAAAATCTGAGGTAATCATACAGATCACTGCTGGACACGACTATTCACAGTCTGCCAATTGGGGATCATCGCCAGTATCCCTCCTCTCAATTACCTGCCCATGTTCACACATTGCCTCAGAGTTGTTCTTTTTCCAACATTCCCTTGTGTGCAACCTTATGAAACGCATGCTGGAAATCATCATCTTAAAGAGTAAGAACCATCCCTTGAATCAGATTACACCTTTCCTTGTCATTGGAAGGATATATTTTCCTTGGAGCTAGTGCTGCATAGATTTATAAAAGAAAGACGTGGATTTATAGATGGATACATACATAGAAAATCAGTGCAGGAGTGGGCTAATCGGCCCTTCGTTCCTGAACCACCATTCAATAAGATCATGGCTAAATTTTCAACTTAGTACCCTTTACCTGCTTTCTCTCCATACCCCTGGATCCCTTGTCCCATAAGGGCCACATCTAATTCCTTCTCGAATATATCTAACGGACTGCCCTCAATAAATCTCTGCGGTGGTGAAGTCCACAGGTTAACAACTATCTGAATCAATAAGTTTCTCCTCATCTCGGTCATAACTGGCTTACAAATTGTCCTCAGACTGTGACCTCTGGTTCTGGACTCCCCCAACATCGGGTTCATTCTTCCTGCATCTAATCAGTCCAATCCCGAAAGAATTGTGTATGTTTCTATGAGATCATCTCTCACTTTTCTCAGCTCAATTGAATACAGGACCAGTCGATCCAGTCTCTCCTAATATGTCAGACCTGCCATCCCGGGAAACAGTCTGGTGAACCGTCGCCTCACTCTCTAAATACCAATTACTTCCTTCCTCAGATTAGGCCAACGAAACTGAACACAATATTCCAAGTGAGGCCTTACCGAGGCCCTGTATAACTGGAGTAAGACATCCCTGCTCCTTTACTCAAATCTCCTGGCTCTGAATGGCCAACATGCCATTTCCCTGCTTCACCGCCTGCTGCACCTGCATGCCATCGTTCAATGACAATCGTTGCACCTTCTATTTGCCTAATTGGCCGTCATTCAGCTAATATTCTGCCTTCATGTTTTTGCCACCAAAGTCGATAACCTCATATTTTACCACATTACTCTGCATCTGCCATTCATTTGCCTACTCACCTTACCTGTCCAAATCACGAAGCAGCCTCTTAGAATCCTCCTTAAAGCTCACACCGCCACTCAGCTTCGTGTCATCTGCAAATGTGGAGATATTACTCTCAATTCCTTCATCTGCATCATTGATGTTTATTGCAATTGCTCGGGTCCCAGCAATGAGCCCTGCTGCACCCCACTAGTCACTGCCTGCCATTCTAAAAATTTTACGTTTATCCCACCACTTTGCTTCCTATCTACTAACTAGTTATCTATCCACAGCAATACTCCCAATATAACGTGCTTGAATTTTGCACACAAATCTCTTGTATGGTACCTTGTCAAAAAACTTTTGAATTTCCAAATACACCACATCCACTGATTCTCCCTTGTCCGCTCAAATAGTTACATCCTCCAAAATTCCAGAATATTTATCATGCATGATTTCCCTTTCATAAATCCATGCTGACATGGACTGATCCTGCCACTGCTGTGCGAAAACACTGCTATTTCAACTTTAGCAACTGATGGCAACATTTTACCCACGACTGATGTCAGGCTAACGGGTCTGTAATTCCCCGTTTTCTCACTCTCTTTTTTTTTTAAAAGTGGTGTTACATTAGTTACCCTCCAGTCCAAATAATATGATCTAGAGTCGATAGACTGTTGGAAAATGATCACCAATGCATCCTCTACTTCTCGGGCCACTTCGTTAAATATTCTGGGACACAAACTATCAGGGCCCAGGGCATTATTGACCTTCAATCCCGTCAATTTCCCCAATACAATGTCCTGACTAATATGGATTTCATTCAGTTCCTCCTTCTCACTGGACCCTCTGTCCCCAATATTTCCGGAAGGTTATTTGTTTCTTCCTTCCTGAAAACAGAACCAAAGTATTTGTTCAATTGGTCTGTCTTTTCTTTGTTCCCCATTTTAAGTTCATTTGATTCTGATGACAAGTGACCTAAGTTTGGCTTCACTAATCTTTTTCTCTTCACATATCTGTAGAAGCTTTTGCATTTAGTTTGGCCTGTCAATGTGCTGTCCTCTTCGGGTTGTTTGCAGCTGTTAGCGAACCGAAATTCGATTTGGTCCAAATGTTTTCTGCACGTTAGTCCAATGGCCAATTTGATCTGAAAAACCCTACTCGCTTCTTTGGTTACGACCGTGACAGCGAGCAGCTTGGGACCATGTCCATAATTGACTAAAACACAGGATCAATGATTCCAATATCGCGTGACAAATTTGCGCGATCATGATACATACTTTTTTTGGTACCACCGGCCCTCTATTTGATCATGGAGATCAGGCATCAGAGTACACAAGGGAGGACCGAGTTTTGAGCGCCATTTTCGGGATGCTGGGGGAACCCAGGTGAGCGACAGGGTTCTGGTGCGGTTGCTGAGCAGAACTTGGGATGGTCCGGTCTTCAGGGAGCCTTGTGACACGCGTTTCAAGCATTGCTTGATGGTCAGAACTTCCTATTCTCTTTGGCCTTTGGATGCGGGCTTGAATGAGGCAGATCAGACATGCTTGATCACATTGCGCCTCATGAATTCGTTGAAATCAGCTCTGGTGAAACATGGCCCATTGTCGCTGTCAAATACATCAGGCAGGCCGTGTGTGGCAAACATGGCTCATCGGCTTTCGATGATGGTGGTGGTCGTGCTTACAGAAAATATTACAATTTCTATCCATTTTGAATAAATATACATGACAACCAAGACATTTTTATGAGAACTGGGCCCGCATCGGCAACGTGGATCCTCGACCATGATTTCGAGGGCCACGACCACAAACTTAGCGGTGCATTATTCAGTTGAGAGCTTGTGTTGCAGTACAGTGACAAATGGAATTTTTCCTGAGATGTGTGAGGAATTGCATTTCACGAGAGCTAATAAGGAAATGGAATACACATGAAATGGTAGGATACTGGGAAGTGCAGAGGAGGAAATGGAGCTGGAGGGCTTGTCCACAGATCCCTGAAAGTAGCACGCCAGTTCGATACGGTGGTTAAGAAGGCATCCGGAATGCTTGCCGATGTTGGCCGAGGCACAGAATACAAGAGCAGGGGGATTATACTTAAATGGTATAAAACACTGGTTTGGCCACAGCTGGATTACTTTGTGCAATTGAGGTAACTACATTCCAAGAAATATTAAATGCCCTGAGAGGGCACAGCGGAGCTTTACGATGATATTGGCGGGATTTTCGAATTTATGCAATGAGGACAGATTGGATAGGCTAGATGTATGTTCTTTGAACAGACGAGATTAGGGGAGACATCATTGAGGTGTATAAAATTATGATGGGCCTCGATATAATGGATAGAAACATCATATTTCCGACCGAAAAGGCGTCAACGACGAAGGGATAAATTTAATATAATTGGTGGAAGGTTCAGAGAGAATTTGAGGGGAAACTCTTTAACACAGAGGATTGTGGGTGTCTGCAGCACACTGGCTGAATGGATGCTAAATGCAGAACTCCTCAAAAGATATAAAAACACGTAGATGTGTACTTGAACTCCCATAACATGCAGGGATATGGACCTAGAGCTGCAAAGTGGGATTAGGCTGGATTGCCTCTTGGTGGCATGCATGGACACGATGTGCCGAAATGTTCTCCGTCCGTACTCAAAAATTCTATGATTCGTTGATTCTATGAGAAAACACCGAAAAGTTTTGCCGAATCCGTTATAAAGAATTGAATAGTTGACTTATTTGTATGTCAGGAACTTAATGCCGTCATAACCGTTTTATGATAAATTTAATCCACGAACTGAAGATAAAACAAGCTCTTTTTGGTTTGAAACGTCGCACTTTCTGCATTAAACAGCCAAAGTACGCAAACTCACCATTCGTATGCAGAAAAACTGCCAATATGAACCATGCACATTCGATCGAATACAAAACTCTGAAGCGTGTTATCATGATGACGTCGGCTCAAGGAAAACAGCTGATTGTTGAGAAGCGTGGGAGTGTTTTTGTCTGCAAGTTTTATTTTTATTTCATAGTCAAATCGTTGAAGCTCCTAGTTTAGTTCATAGTTAAATAAGTAGAGCCATGGTGTGGAAGCTCAATCCCATTGATTGCAAATACTATGGCATGTGCGAACTCCTGGACGCTTCGTGTAGCCTGGATGATCACATGTGCATGATGGTTTTCTCGACCAATATGTCGAGGAACCGACGAGAGTGCTGGCCATACTCGACTGGCTGATGTGTAATGAGAAAGGACTAATTAGCAATCATGTTGTGCAAGGCCCCTTGGGAAAGAGTGAACATAATATGGTAGTATTCGGCATTAAGATGGAGCGTGACACAGTTAATTCAGAGACTAGGGTTCTGAACTTAACGAAAGGTAATTTCGAAGGTATCAGACGTGCATTTGCGGAATTTACTGGCGAATTATACTTAAAGGGTTGACGGTGGATAGGCAATGGAAAACATTTGAAGATCACATGGATGCTCTTCAACAACTGTTCATCCCTGTCTGGAGGAAAAATAAAACGGGGAAGGTGTCTCAACAGTGGCTAACAAGGGAAATTAGAGATAGTTTTAAATGCATGGAAAAGGCATATAAATTGGCCAGAAATTGCAGCAAACCTTAGGACTCGGAGATGTTTAGAATTCAGCAGAGTGGTCAAAGGGTTTAATTACTGGGGGGAAAATAGAGTATGAGAAGAAACTTGCTGGGAACATAAAAACTGACTGCAAAATCTTCTATAGATATGAGAAGAGAAAAAGATTAGTGAAGACAAACCTAGGTCCCTTGCAGTCAGAATCGGGTGTATATATAAAGGAGAATTGAGAAATGGCAGACCTATTGAACAAATACTTTGTTTCTGTCTTCACGAAGGAAGAGACACATGTGGATATTAACGCTCGGCCGTATATTTCCAAAAAAATGGTGGTCACTTTATATGTTGGGGCAAAATGGGTGACATATGGGCGTTACACGTCATTTCAGCATAAAAAATTGACGATAAGTGGGCGTTATCCATGCCAAAATAATGCAACGTCTAGTTCAGACTGCATAACAAGTGTCCCTGTGCACAGTGTGTAACTCTCTCAGTGAGGACTCAGACTGTGCAACAAGTGTCAAGTGTCCCTGTGTACAGTGTGTGTCTCTCCCAGTGAGGACTCAGTCTCTGTAACATGTCTCCTTGTGTACCATATGTGTCTCTCCCAGTGAGGAGTCAGACTCTGTAAGAACTGTCCCTACAACCGTCCGCGATCTCTCCACTGCGAGAAGCTGTTGGGCGTTCTCGATGTTCATCACATTTGCGCCCATGACTTCAGCTGCCGAGGTCCTAAACTCTGAATTCCCTCCTGAAACCGCTTCGTAGCTCCACCTCGCTCCTGCTCGTTCAAACGCGACTTAAACCTCCCGCTTTCACTGAACTTATGATAATCTGTCCGAACATCTTTTTCCGTGGCTCAGTGTCACATTTGACTTGGAACGTTTCAATACAGTAAAGCCGCTATATAAATGCAAGTAGTACTTGTCCCGGTGTTTTGTTAATAAAACTCTACCTCTTACTGCAGCTCGAGGCTGATCTCCGAGTTACTTTCCTCACAACTGGATTCATTGTTTGAATATATTAAATAAAGTTTCCTTCTCCAAATGACCTATCGACATGAACTGTCCGCCTGTGTGTCCTACTCGAAGGATGGATAAGCAATTTACACACGATGGTGAGACTGAGTGGGAACAGAAGAGCAGAGCTGGGACTCTGAAAATACCATCGCACAGATTACCGGGAAATGGCCCCATAAAAACTGCAACAATTCAGAGAATCATACAGGCCATTCGGCCCATCCCCTCTCTGCTTGGTAGAGGGACAATCAGTGCTTCACTCTCCCCGTAGCCCTGCAAACTATTTTTTTACAAGTGTACAGAGCATAACAACACAATGCATAAAACAAATCCTCCTCATCTCTGCTTTGGTTGCTTTGCCAATTATTGCAAACCTGTTTCCTTTGGTTACCCACCTTCATACAACTTGATATATTATCTCGAGAATTACTCCATCAAACCCCCTCAAGTTGCCTCCATGTCACCTCCAGATTGTCGCCTCACTCCCAAACAGGTGCATTACATTGTACTCTTCATCCACACGTTCACCTTTCCATCCATACTCTCCTCTCAGGTCCTGTTCAGCAGACAGCGATTTAACATGCGTTTGTCGCATTGCCAGCCGAGCAATTTAACCCCCGGCGTTAACCTCTTTAAAACATAAGGGCAGCAATCGAATAGAAACTTAGATACCTAGAAATTTACAGTGCAAAAGCAGGCGAGTTCGGCCCGTCGTATCTGCGCTGCCCGTCAAACATCTACTCGGCTCTCGCTCAGTTGCCCTGAATGTTATATATACAGCTGTGAATAATGAACAATGGCAGAAAGGCAAAGAGCACCCTGCCCAACCAGTCCGTCCCACACAACTGCGACACGCCTTACACCGTTACACTGAAACATTCTCCTCTGCACCCCAACTAGAGCCATGTGATCGACTGGTAGAAGAATAATCAGATTTAAACTCCAGGACAATTTAGTGGAATGAATTCTGGGAAAATTCGTCTCGAACCAATGCAGATGATCGAAACTCATCCAGGAGATGGCCGTGGCCGTATTCCATTCCCTGCAGTACTTACCATCGTACCTTAACTGGCCAACAAGAGGATATCCAATCTAATCGCACTAATCAGCTCCACATCGGTAAACCTGCATGTTACGGCACTTGAAGTTCCCATCCAACCATGCCTTCAATACGGTGAGGATTTCTGCATCCATCGCTCTTTCAGACCATGAGTTCGAGATACGCGCAATACTGATCATAATGAAACAGCTCTAAAAACCCCTCTAAACTTACGAATAACCACCTTAAAACTATGCTCCATCTTACTAGTCACTCCACCAATGGAAATTGGCCCTTATTCTCCACTATGTACAGGCCGCTCAATATTTTGGACCTGTACACATAGTTTTGCATACAGATACAGCAGGCAGTGAAGAAAGCAAATGGCATGTTAGCATTCATAGCTAGAGGATTTCAGCATAAAGCAGGGAGGTCTTACTGCAGTTGTACAGATCTTTTGTAAGGCCACGGCTGGAATATTGTGTTCAGCTTTGGTCTGCTAATCTGAGGAAGGACGTTCTTGCTATTGAGGTAGTAAAGCGAAGCTTCACAAGGCTTTTCCTGGGATAGCTGTCCTGACATGTGAGGAGAGACTGGATCAACTGTGCATGTATCGACTGGAGTTTAGAAAAATGAGAGGGGGTCTCGTAGAGAAATAGAAAATTCTGACGGATTGGACATGTAAAAGGCAGAAGAATGTTACGTTGCTGGGGAGTACCAGGACCAGGAGTCACAGTCGAAGAATAAGGGGTAAGCAATTTAGAACCGAGATGAGGAGAATCTTCTTCACTCAGAGAGTGTCTAACGTGTGGAATTCTCGTACGCAGAATGTTGCTGATGCCAGTATGTTAGATATATCAAAAAGGGAGTAAGATATGGCTCTTACAGTCTAAGGCATTAAGGGGTATGGAGAGAAGTGGGAAAGGGGATCTGAAGTTGAATGATCAGCTGTGACCTTATTGAATGGCGGTGCAGGTTCGAAGGGCAGAAAAACCTGATCCTGCACCTAATTTCTATGTTTCTATGTTTCAATGCGGTCTCCTCTCAACCTCCTCTGTTCCAATGAGAAGAAATTCCAGACTATCCAATCTGCAACATGTTACCCCGAGATAACAAAACAAGGGCTCAAAGACAGGATTAAACGCCAGGTAATAAACACAGAAAACTGAAGTGACCCCCTTGCATCCAAATTCGGGTTACGGTCTCCGTCAGTCCGCTGGGGAGAGGGTCCCGGTCAGTCCTCCCTCGACGAGGTCTCATTCAGTCCCCCGGTTAGTGGTCTGAGTCAGTCTCATGGGGATAGGTTTCAAGTCAGTCCCCTGGGCAGGGGGACTTGGTATGTCCCCTGTGGAGGGGGACTCGGCCAATCCACTCTGGAGAGGGTCTAATTCAGTCCCCTGGGGAGAGGGTCTCGATCAGTTCCTTTGGGAAGTTCGTGGTCGTTCCCCTGGGGAGAGGATCTCGGTCAGTCCCCTGGAGAGATGGTCTCGTTCAGTCCACTCGAGAGGAAACCTCATTACGCATGGAAGCCACAGCCAGTAAGGGACGACGTCAAAAGTGACACAGACGGGCTGCAACTCCTTCAAAAATCAATGCCCATGAGAGAGTGTGTATATATGAGTATAGGTGTGTTAGTGTAGTTGGGTATATGTCTGTGTCAGTGTGTGCATCAGTGTATCTGTGAATGTGAGTGTGTGTGAGTGTCTGTGTGTGTGAGAGTGTCAGTGTTTGTGAGTATCTGTGTGTGTGTGTTTATACGTGTGTCCGTGTGTGAGTGTCAGTGTGCGAATATCTGTGTGTGTGTGAGAGTGTCAGTGTGTGTGAGTATCTGTGTGTGTGTGTTTATACGTGTGTCCGTGTGTGAGTGTCAGTGTGCGAATATCTGTATGTGTGTGAGTGTGTGAGTGTGTGAGTGTCTGAGAGAGTTTATGTGAGTGTGACTGTGTGAGTGTGACTGTGTGTGAGTGTTTGTGTGTCAGAATGTATGCGTGTGTGTGTGAGTGTGATTGCGTGAGTGTGCGTGCGTGTGTGTGAGTGACTGAGTGTTTCTGAGTGTGTGAGAGTCTGTGAGAGTGTGTGTGTGAAAGTGTGTGAGAATGTGTGAGAATATGTGTGAGTGAGGGTGTGTGAGAGTATGTCTGAGTGTGTGTGTGAGTGTGTGGGTGAGTGTGACTGTGTGTGTGTGAGTGTTTGTGTGTGAGAATATATCCGTGTGTTTGTGAGTGTGATTGCGTGAGTGTACGTGCGTGTGTGTGTTTGAAAGTTTGTATGTGAGTGTGTGAGAGTGTGTGAGAGAGCGTGTGTGAGTTTGAGTGAGAGTGTAACTGTTTGTGTGAATGTTTGTGTAAGAGGGAAAATGTGTGTGTGTGAGAGTGTCTGAGAGCGTGTGCAAGACTGCGCGAGAATGTGAGTGTGTCTGTGAAAGTGTGTGTGATAGAGTGTGAGCTTGAGTGTGAGCATGAGTGTGTGTATGTATGTGTGTGTGTGTGTGTAAGTATCTGTGTGAGTTCGTGTGAGTGTGTATGAGTGTGTGTAATTGTGACTGCCTGGGCTCCAGCCATAATCGTTTATAAATCACGGAGCATGCTCGAGTGGAGTATGGCCGATTCTGACAACTATTTCGTAAGTTCTTATGATTGACGTCAGCGTGGACACGTTGAGCCAAAATGACTTCCTTCTGCTGTCTAAAATTCTAAATGATTATATGTTTCTATGTTCTCTATTTGTTTGTAGGGCTGTGTTATTTTGAGGTTCTCCAACACTTTCAGGTTCACTATTGGTTTGAGGATTTGTATTAAATTCAGGTTCTCTATTCGTTTATCTTTCTCTATTAGTTTGAGGATCTGTATTAGTTTTTGCATCTCTGTTAATTTGACGATCTGTACTTGTTTGACGTTCTTCATCAGTTTGAGGTTCAGTTTTAGTTTGAGTGTATATGCTAGTGTGAGCGACTGTATTAATTTAAGGTTCTTTATTATTTGAATGGCTGTATTAGATTCAAGAACATAAGGACAAAAGAGATAGAAGCATGACTGGGCCACTTGGCATCTCGAGTCTGCTCCATCAATTAATAAGATCGTGGCATTTCTGATAATGGACTGACCTGCACTTCACTGTCCTTAACCCATAACTCCTAATTCCCATATCGCTCAAAAATCTGTCTATATCTCCGTGTTAAATATAATCAATGGCCCAGCATCCACAGCTCTCTGGGGCAGAGTATTCCGCAGATGTGCAATCCTCGGAGGGAAGGAATTCCTCCTCATCTCAGTTTTAAACAGTCGATGCCTTATTCTGAGACGATGTTCCCAACTATTATTTTCCGCTATGAGTTGAAATATCCTCTCTGCATCCATTCTGTCGAGCCTCTTATTATCTCACATGTTTCGATCAGATCAGCACTCATTATTCTGTGCACCAGTAAGTATATGCCCAAACTAATCAAACCCCCCCATCTCCGGAATCAACTGTCTCTGAATAGCCTCCAATGCAATTATATTCTTCCCATCAACAGAGACCAAAACAGTACTCAGTACACTAGTGTGGGCTGTACAATGCCTTGTACAGTTGTAACAGGACCTCGCTATTGTTTAGTCCATTTCCTTTGCAATAAAGGCCAACATTCCATTTGCCTTCCTGCTTATTGTTCTCCCTGCATATTAACTTTTTGTGCTTCATGCACAGGGGCTCCCAGGTCCCTCTGTACTGCAGCACTCTGCAATTTTTCTCCAATTAAATTATAATTTATTTTCTATGTTTTCTGCCAAAGTGGATAATCTCACATTTTCCCACATTATTCTCTATGTGCCAATCTTTCCCACTCACATAGCCTCTCTCTATCCGTTTAAAGATGTATTTGCTGTCGGACCCATTTTTTGTATCATCAACAAACTTGGATACGTAACACTCGGTCCCTGAATCCAAATCATTGTAAGTATTTGAGGACCCAGCACCAATCAATCCGGCACTCCACTTGCTACTGTTTGCCAACCGGAAATATCAGTTTGATGTAATGTATGAGTTTAACATGTTGTGTGAGTTTGAGGTGCTGTAACAGTTTTAGGTTACTCTATGAGTAAGAGGCAATATATGGCATGATGGTCTCTATTAGTGTGAGGTGCTTTATGAGTTTGGGTGGTGGTATTGTTAAGAGGCGTTGCATTAGTGTGATCGGCTGTATTAGTTGGAGAGGATGTATTAGGTCGAGGGCCTCTATTATTTGAATGTCTTTATTCGTTTGAGGACGACTGACATAAATTTATCACTTTAATTGTTTATTTGAACGGCCAGAGTTAAGGAGGGAAGCTGCATCATAGAGTCGAATACAACAGGCCTGGACGGCCACTCTAACATTGGGAATGTAATTACTGAATGGCCACAGCAGATTGAAGTACTGCACCGAAGAAATATGAGATGTAAAGATGGGTCTGAGTGTGTTTGATACAACAACCACATTGCTGGCAGAATGCAGATGACGATTTTCAACGGTTAATTAATTGGATCAGAATTGTGCAGTGTTTGTGGTTTTAAATTTCAATCTCTGCACTGAATATATTCCATGTCAATGGAGAACTATCTCGGCTGTCATAATCTGTTCGATCAAATTGTTAAAATAACGATGTTGAGCGATGATGCAACCTCAGTGTCACCATGGAGATACCGCAGGGTATAAATTTAAAGCGCTGGGATTGTATCATCTCAGATTATAATTCCTGGAGATTGCCTGCAGCAGAAAGGGTCACATTGCTTCACACACAAAATGCATCAAACACTTTACAGCGCAAAGAAAATATACTATGTGATCATTACCGTTATTGGTGTTCCTGGTAAGTGAATGTAACCATTGAAGTTGTGTAAATCTGTGTGTAAGCTGGTCTCTGATTTCGATCTTTGACTGATAATGTTACACGCTGGTTTAGTGGTCACGATTTTAAAGACATGAGCTCGGTGAATTCATTCTGTTGCGTCAAGCGTTCTCAATAACTTCTGCGATTTGATTCGATTGACTCAGCTGAATATACATTTATGTTTGTAACTAATAAGCTCGTTTAACTATCAAGTTTTTGCCCTGAGTGGAATATCGTGTACTGTTGAATCAGTACACAGTATAGCCATCTCTTTGATAGAAGTTAGGAATGGCCGTGTCTGTACCTGCACAACTTTACTGTGTGAGGGTCTCAAACCGGTTTGTAATCCATACCGTGACCACGTATTTACAGGAGTGTAGTTCAATGTGGAATGTACTGAGTGTGGATCACCAACCGGTGTGTAACGCTGTAGCCCAGTGACCATATATTTGTGGGAATGTCTCTTATTGTGGGATGAACTGAGTGTGGATTACTTACCTGCGGAGAACATCATAACCCAGTGAACATGTGTTACTCTGAGTACAGCAACTTAGAAAATAGGTGCATGAGTAGGCCATTCGCCCCTTCGACCCTGTACCACCATTTGATAAGATCATGGCTGATCGGTCCCTCAGTACCCATTTCCTGCGTTCTCTTCATACACCTTGATCCCTTTAGCCATAAGGGCCATATCGAACTCCCTCTTGAATATATCCAATGAACTGACATCAACCACTTCTGTGGCAGTGAATTCCACAAGTTAACAACTCTCTGAATGAAGAGGTTTCTCCTCATTTCAGTCCTAAATGGCCTCCCCTAATCCTAAGACTGTCTCCACTGTTTCTGGACGTCCACAACATCGGGAACATTCTTCCCGCAAGTAACCTGTCCAAGCCCATCATAATTTTTTTGTTTCTATGCGATCCCCTCTCATCTTTCTCTGTTGGATGTACTGAGTGTGGGTCACTAACAGGTGTGAATTAAGTTGCTTCTACTTTTTAGTTCTTGCTTCAGGTGACTGATCTCTCCACGCATAGGAGCTGTCTGCATGTTTTATGAATGTAGTCAATGTCAAATGAGAATGTTGAAGATGTTTGGGAATACGTGCATTGATATTGCTCTCTATCCTATTGAACACAACCATTAGAAGCAAATGATAGCTATCTTCTGACATTTACACAGCATCACAGCAACGTTACATTATTCAAATAAACTGTATATTGAATTTTTCTTAATCTAAGCATAGCTAGTGGTAACACTTAAAATTTTTGGTGCTGATTAATGTTCTTCCCTCCCACATGGTCCTGAGAATCTGTGGGTCATGTGTGCTGAATTTAGTTATCCTGCTATTAAACATAATGAATATTGGGCTGATGTTATTGACTATTCAACTGCTGTAAAAGTGTAAGGTTTGACGAACCGCTTTCTAATTATGATTCGGAGTCTCTGCACAGGTAATGCTCCCCTAAGCACAGTGAGAACAGATACGTACAACTGAAAAACACACACATCGGGTTTTCATAATACAGGGATCAGTACGGGGCCAGTAAAAAATAACACCAATAAATTGATATTAATGAAATACAAAGTGCAATGGTTCATTAAATAAACCATTTGAATATCTGCAATGTTGTGATATAATTGATGACTGTTGTTAGTTTGTAAGCAATTAGGAATAACTCCATAGAACCTTTAGCGCAAAACAGGCCATTCATCGAACTAACTAATGCCGGTGTTTAAGCTGCACATTAGCCTCTTCCCACCACTCTTCATGTACCCTAAAAGCATAAACTTCGACTGCTTTCTACCTCATGTACTTGCAAAGACGAATGAGGCCTTAGTCCCTCATATTTTTTAGGCAATCGATGTTTGGCCCTAATTTTTATATAAGTAACTATTAATCTTTGACACAAGGTCCGTTAAGGAATATCATATATAAATTCAAGCTATAGCTTCAGATGTACCAAATATTATGTCGTTATTGCTCAAAGTGTGTATAAATTTATGTGACAATCAGAATGAGTTATAAATGCCTCCAAAAAATCGCCTGGAGAGTTATATATGCTGTGCATAGGTCAAATGTAGAAGAATAAACCAGTCTTTGTTTAATGAGACGTATTAAGAGAATTTGTTGTTTGATATCGCAGTTGAAGCAAGGAAGAATCCAATCTCTGCTTCAACTGTACAATGTTTGTGCTGTTATTTTTAATGTACATGGCTTTGATTTTTGCACTTTGTTTGCAACAGTCAAGACCAGGATCTTACCAGTCTTTCTGCCAATTACCGTTTGATATCACTGTTTAATCGAGGAAGTAAGCATTCTCTCTTCCAATTGTATGCTGATTTTTTAATGTACATAGCTTTAATTTGTGTTAGTTGTTCAATTTGGATAAATAGGCAATTATATTTTTTTGAATTGAATGGAAGATGTTGTATTAATATAGGGCCTACGCTCCTGTTAGCCTCAGTTGTGTTAGTTGTTAAATTTGGATAAATAGACAATTATATTTCTTTGATTATTTTATGAATTGTATGTAATATATCCTATTAATATAGGGCCTTCGCTCCTGTTAGCCTTAGGCCTCTCAGAGCCTTAAATGCCCCTATGTACTGGTATCACTCCCCGTTACATGCTTCTTTGCTCGACACTTCAAGTACTCCTACTTGTCGTAAGTTCCACATTCTCACCCGTCTCAAAGTAAATACATTTCTCCTCAATACTTAACTGATTTGTTCTTGAACATTTTACATCGATGATCGACATTGTTGGACTGAAGTCATCAGTGCAAACATTTATCTTATGTTCGCTTTTCATAATGTTAAACGCCTCATTCAGGCAAGCCCTCAGCTTTCTCCTTTGTAAATAAAACAGCGCAGCTTGTGCAACCTTGAATGATGAAGATATACATAGTTGTGGTATCATTTTTGAACACGATTTGCACTTTCTCCAGTGTCTGTATATCGGATTAGTAATATGGAGACCAGAGTTGTATATATTTCACTAATTATCATATCGTCATGGTGATATGCAATTTTATAATAATCACTTTGTTTTTGATTAAATTCCTCTCGAAACGAATCCCAGTGATTGGTTTGCATTTCGATGGCCTTGTTCACATGTTTCGCTGCAGGAAATGATTTTTGAACCAAGCCTCTGAAAATCTTTGCCACTCTACCCCTTCCAGGCTCAAATTTAGCAAGCAATATATCTTCCTACCGAAATGCAGCGCATCAGACTTCAATCTTTCTCTGTATAAGCCTGCACATTTTAAATTTGGGATTGTCCTGCTCGATTCAATCGTTTATCTAAATGTTGAACAACACAGTTATCAGCGCCTATTCTTGTGAAACATCACTTCTCGTGTTATGCTGATCTGAGTAAATGCCTTTTTCCCTAATTCCCTTTTTCTATTTGTGTCGCCAGCTCACTAACCATTCTGTTGTTGTCGCTTAACTCCACTTGCTGTGTGATTGTTTATGACTCTGCAATGTGGTATCGTATCGAAGGGATTTAAATGAATCAATCCATATTGCCTCCAGTGCCTTTACCTCATCTACTGTTTCTGATACTTATTCAAATATTTCAAGAAGGCTGGTCAAGCATGACCTTTGCTTTTGGAATATCTGCGGACTACAGGAAGGTATCAATCAACTGGTCGGGTGGGCAGACCACTGGCAAATGAAATTTAATCCGGTGAAGTGTGAATTAATGCACTTGGGGCGAACTAACAAAGAAATGGTATACACATTAAATGGTAGCACATTGAGAAGTGTAGAGGAAAAAGGGGACCTGGAAGTGAATCTCCACAGAACTCTTTTGGGAGGAAACTAAAACATTAATCCTTAAATCGTGTCCCCCGGATCTGGAGGGCACACCAAACATTTACAAGGCAATTTTTTTTGGGGGGGGATTTTTTAAAGTTTATTTGGGCACTAAAATCATGTATATTTTTTTCTCCAAGTGCCCCCTATAAAAGGGGAGCGGGACACTAAAAGCACCGGTAATTAAAACAAATTAAACTTTAAAACATAAAATCAAATTAAAATTTGGTTGCCGGGCGTGATGATGCACTCCAGTCCCTCCTGTGCCCAGCTCTCGGGGAAAGCCGCGAGCGTACCGTTGGACACCGCTTGCTCCATCTCCAAGGTCACCCTGGCGCGGATGTACGCGTGGAAGAGAGGCAGGCAGTCAGGTTGAACGACCCCCTCGACCGCCCGCTGCCTGGACCGGCTGATGGCACCTTTGGCCGTACCCAGGAGCAGTCCGACGAGGAGGCCCTCGGACCTACCCTCTCCCCTCCGCACAGGGTGCCCAAAGATCAGGAGTGTGGGACTGAAGTGCAGCCAGAATTTCAGGAGCAGCCCCTTTAAACAATAAAGCAGGGGCTGCAACCTTGTGCATCCGATAAAAACATGGAACATGGACACTTCCAGACCGCAGAAATTGCAGGCGGTCTGGGAGCCCGTGAACCGGCTTAACAATTTATTGCACGGCACTGCTCTGTGCACCACCCTCCAGGCAATGTACCCGATATATACTGGGAGGACTCCCGTGTAGAGTGCCGTCCATCCGGGACCCTCGCCTCTTCCGGACGGCAAGATGGTACGCCATGGCGTATCCGGATGGTAGGCGAGAATGGCAAAGTTGAGAGTGTGCAGGAGGAGCCCATACAGGAAAAACCTCCGCGCGGAACTGAAAGGCACGGAGGAGATTTCCTCGAGGCGGCTCAAGTTGTGAAGCGCCGGCTCCCGAGGGAGTTTCCGGTGTTTGCCCCCAATGAGGAATTCCGTTCGGACGGAGATCAGTTCGGACGGGATCTCCCCACGTGCTTGAGCCTCCTCGATGCACCTAACGGATTCGGGGCCCAGAGCAGGTCTAAGCAACTCGATGGCATCGGCCGCACGGTGGACGTTGGCAGAATTTAGGCGCTGCGCCAGCGTGACTGGCGCCATCCTGCCCGCTCCTCCGCCATCGAGCAGGTCCTTGACCCTGGTCACCTCACCAGCCACAGCCCTCTCGTCCGACCGCCACCGAAAATCTCGGTCGTGGAGGTACGGATTCCTGAGCAGCGGCTCCTTTAGGACAGCCGCCACTCCAGCTGGTGGAGAGCTGCGCTTGGTGGAGACTTTGTTCCAGACCCTGGTGAGTTCCTTGTAAAAGACAGGCAGCTCCTGGAAGGCGGTACTGACGCCGCACAAGCTCACAAACTGCGTGTAGTAGTTGAGGCCATGCTGTTGGCAGAAGAAATACGTCGCCAGAGCACGCCAGCAAGGAGGGGGCTCGACGTAAAGGTATCTCTGCAGGGTCTGAAGACGGAAAGTAGCAAGCTGGGTGCTGACGCACACCAACGACTGACCGCCCTCCCCAAGCGGCAGACTCAAGGCCGCGGCAAAGACCCACTGCTTCCGGTTGATCCAGAAGAAGTCCACCAGCTTCTTCTGTATCTTGGCGACAAACGCAGGGGGATGGGTCAAAGTGACCATGCCGGTACCACAACATGGCGGCCACCAGCTGGTTTATGACTAGCGCTCGACCCCTGTAGGACAGCACTCGGAGCAGTCCTGTCTAGCGCCTTGGCGAGCGGCTACCTTGGCCCACAGCTCTTGCCAATTCGCCGGCCAGGCTTCCTCGTCGGGGCTAAGGTAGACTCCCAGAGAGAGGAGATGTGTCGTGCTCCAGGCAAAAGGCCTGAGCTCCTCCGACAGGGAGTCCACCCGCCACTGACACACCAGGAGCCCCGAACATTTCTCCCAGTTTATCCTGGCGGAGGATGCGGCCGAGTAAATCTCCTGGTACTCACGCATCCTCCGCAGGTCAGCGGGATCCTCTACCACGAGGAGCACATCATCGGCATCAGCCGAGAGGATATCCTTCACGCCCGGCCCTTGCAGAGCCAGTCCCGTCAACCTCGTCCGCAGGAGGCGCAGGAAAGGCTCCATGCAGACGGCATATAACTGGCCGGACATGGGGCCTCCCTGGCGCACCCCACTCCCAAAGCGAAGGGGCGCCGTCAAAGACCCGCTAACCTTTATCAGACACTACGCAGCGGCGTACACAAGTCGGATCTGGGCGACGAAATGGGTCCCGAACCCGAAAGCATGCAGAGTTCCGAACAGATAGTCGTGATCCAGCCTGTCGAACGCCTTCTCTTGGTCGAGAGATAGGATTGCGAGCGACAGACCAGCCTCCGAGGAATGATGAATGAGGTCCCGGACCAGATGAATGTTATCGTGGATTTTCCGGCCTGGGACCGTGTAGCACTGGTCGGGGTGGATCATGTGGTCCAGCACAGCGCCAAGGAGAGCAGACATCGCCCTGGCGAAGATTTTGAAGTCCGTGCTGAGGAGGGAGACCGGGCGCCAGTTCTTAAGGAGGCAGATATCGCCCTTCTTAGGCAGCAGGACGATGACTGCCCTGCGCCAAGAGAGGGGCATCTCCCCGGTCGCCAGACTTTCCCCCAGGACCCGCGCATAGTCGCCCCCCAGGACGTCCCAGAACACCCTGTGGAACTCCACGGACATCCCGTCCAGAGGGCCTTTCCCCTCGAGAGCCGGGCGAGGGCGCTGGTCAGCTCCGCCAGGCTGAGCGGAGCGTCCAGATTTTCGGCGCACTCCGGGCTGACCTTCGGCAGGTCCTCCCACAAAACTCTACGCGCTTCCTCGCTGGACGGATCCGGAGAGAACAGAGCCCCGTAATATTCACGGGCCCTGTTGTTGACGCCCTCCGGATCCGAGACGAGAGAGCCGTCGTCGGCCAGCAGCGTCAAAGCAGCTTACGGACACTGTGTCTTTTTTCCAGCGAGTAGAAGAAGGGGGAGCCACGGTCCAGATCCCGCAGGAACCGGATCCGCGCACTCACGAACGCGCCTCGGGACCCGACGAGCTGCAGGTCCTTAAGCGCGGCCTTCTTCGCTTCGTACACCATCCGCAGGGCAGGGTCCTCGACGACTTGACCGAGACAGGACTCCAGGACGAGCACCTCTTTTTCTAGGCACCCGGCCCTGGCCGCCCGCCTCATGGTCGACACCCTCGCGTACTCTTGACACAAGACGCGGACGTGAGCCTTGCCCACGTCCCACCATAGCCTCAAGGAGGGGAAGCTCCCCTGCTTCCTTCTCCAGTCGGCCCAGAAACGATGGAACGAGTCCTGGAACCGCACGTCCTCCAGCAGCTGGGTGTTAAAATGCCAGTACACGGACTCCGTCCTCGCGCGGAGCGAAGCGAGCTCCGCCCACACCAGGTGGTGGTCTGAAAACGGCACCGGTCGCATGGAGGCCGCCGGGACGCAGGAAATGTACACCTGAGACACATAAAGGCGGTCGACTCAGGAACATCCTACTCCAGGCCTCACCCAAGTAAAGGCGCTGGAGTCGGGATTGCGATTTCGCCAGACGTCCACCAAGTCCCGACCAGGTCCCTCAACTTCACCATCGCCGTCATGCACTGCGGGCACCGGAGTGGTCCCTCGCCTCGAGGGTGCAGTTAAAATCCTCCCTGAGGACAATGCAGTCGCCGACGTGTACGGAGCCAAGAAGAGCGGACACCTCTTCGAAGAAGCGCTTTTGCTGTGGTCCGGGATGAGGGGTGTACACGTTCACGAGATGGAGCGGCACGTCCCCCAGACGGACAGTGACGTGCAGCAAGCGGCCTGGCACGGGCTCCTCGACCCCCAAGATCTCCGGCTGAAAATGCAGGGCCAACAAGATGGCCACCCCACATGAAGTGGTAGTGAGGTGGCTCATGCGGACCTCTCCTTGCCATTCCAGGAGCCACGTGGCTTCGTCTCCCGGAATGGTGTGGGCTTCTTGCAGGAAGCACACCGCATATTTCCCCTCCCGCAGGAGCGAAAAATTGTTAAATCTACACTGTGCCTCACTGCCGCCGTTGAAGTTGAGGCTGGCTATGGTTATCTTCATGACAAAAGCAGAGTGCAACCTCTACCTAACCTATTGTGGGGGGGAGTGGAGTCGTTTGTTGACCTCCACTCTTTCAGCAACCAAGCGAGGAACCTTTTGAGCCAGCGCAGCTCAAGGCCTTGCGCCTTTGATGAGGGTCCACCCGGGGCCATCGTTTTAGCGGCGGCACGGACGGACGCGAGGAGCTGTCCCGGCTCGGACCATCTTTCCAGGGCCTGGCTCTGGACCAAAAAGTCCCAGAGTTCCTTTGCAGGAATGAGGGGGACTTAGCGGCGGGCACGAGGAGATCCACCGCCTCACTGGCGATGGACTCGAGATCTTCTCCCGGGTCCCCTACCGAGTCCCCGTCCCCCCCACACGAGGTACGGCAAACGGCCCGGCCGCTCCATCCGACCCTGGCTCTGCCCCGACCCCACCCCCAGGATCATCGTCAGAGGTGTCCCCACTGGGCTCTTTTGAAAGTGGTGCTGGGTCAGGAACCGACAGCGGAAAGGGTTCCTCCTCCGCCCTAGGAGCCGGGGAAGTCGGAGAGACCTGGTCAAAGAAATGTACCAGGTCCTCCAAGTCCCCCAGCTCTAACGTAGGTTGCGAGGGTTGTTGTTCTTCCCCCTCCCTGCCGCCCCCCCCGGCCCAGCGTGTACAGATTCATTAAAATTGTCAATACTGGGCATTTCTGCCGAGTCGAGCAAGTCCCGGGGGAAGTTGGATATTGGCTGCGCGGGCTCAGGTTCCGCCTTTTCGGCCCCGCCCGCCTCAGTCCCCGGGATGCTCGACCCGGCGAGATCGTATTCCTCCGCTCGCCCCACCCCCCCCACGACAGGTAGATCCTTCACGACATCCCCGGGAGGCAGAGGCTGGGCAGCCTCGACTGACCCTCCCGCCGCGGGGACAGATTCCTCCCATCTACAGGACAGTTTGGAGGCGCTGGTGGGGGACGCGGGACACGCGGCGGGCACTGACTCCTCTGCGGAGGGATGTTGTTCCCCCTCTGCCTCATTGGAGCGGCGCCTCCTTTTGTTCCTGGGGTTGCGTGGAGGCAGGGAGACCTCCATGTCTGCCGAGGCCTCCCGCTCCGCCCCCCCTTTTTCTTATCTTGCCCGCGCCCGACCCCCTCTGGGTTATTGGTCAAGGGCTCGGGCACGGGCTCAGGACACCCCGTGCTCGCCAATGACTGGGTTGGGCTGAGCGCGGTGGTCAAACTTTCTGGCGCACTGAGGGGACCCGCCTCGAGATGTATCGTCTTCCTCCGCGCCTTCTTTCCGATCGGACGCTCTCCCTCCCCCCCGCCAGTGGCCGTGAAAACAAAGGCCCCCGACGATGCCGCCGCACCTACGGCTCCCTGCACGCGGACGCTACTAGGTGGAGGGGTGGCGGCGGCGCCAGCCTTGGTCGCCTTCGGTGGTTTGGCGGCCTTGGACGCGGGAAAGTTCTTGCGAACGTGCCCCACCTCCCTGCAAGCATGGCACCGCACGCCGTCTGACGTCCAGTAGACGCGGTAGGCAGTCCCCTCCCGCACCACATTAAATGAGCCGTCTGTTGTCTCCTCCCGCGCCAGCCGGACAAAACGCTGGTGGCGGAAGGAGAACACGTGGCGCAGCTGTTCTCCGTCAGGCCGAGCGGTATGCGGTTGATCCCTGACCTTACCTCCCCCAGTTGGTGTAGGTGAGGGAGGAGGAGCTCAGCGGGAACAAAGGGCGGGACGTTTGAAAGGACGACCCTCTACGAGGTGCCCTCGAGAGGGTCCACCGGCAGAAACGTCCCGCCCACCGTGAGCCCCTTTTCGAGGGCCGGGGACACCGCCCGCTCCGACTGCAGGAAGAACACAGCATTGCCAGATATCTTGGAGGCTGCGACAATGGCCGAGGGGCCGACTACCCCAGCCATCGCGCACACGCACTCCCCGATTCTCATTGTGGGGTGAGTATAGCTCTGGACCCCGTTTTTCTTCGTAATTAGTCTGAATGGTGGCATGGCAGCAGGTGGCGCAGGAGGCGCCGTGGATGTTTACGCCGCCTGCGCATATGTCTTAGCTGGCCCTGCCACAGGCGTGGATGGAGTCGCCATCACGGGGTCCCTTTAAGGGCTACACCCACCCCAGAGTCGCAGGCCTCAATGTTCTTAAATTGGCCTCGTTTGAATTTCTGAGCAGAGGAGCTCTCAATGTGGCACACCTCGCCCCTAGTTGGCAATTGGGGAGGGGCCTTGCTCCCTCTGCTCAGTTGTCTTAATTGTTTTTCCAATTAAGGAGGAAAGGAGCTCTCAGAGAGAAAGGGGAGAGACAGAGTGAGTGACAGCGAGGGAGTGCGTGGGGGTGGGAAAGAGGGAAGCTGTGAGGGCAGGTCTCCCCTCACAGCGATGGGTGGGTGTTTTTCTGGGGCGCACTCCCTAGATGATGGAAAAACAAAGCAAGGCACAGTCTTATGGGATGGTCTTCGGGCGGGAGGAGAAGATGTCTTCACCTGGGAGAGTTGAAGCCTCCCAGGCACACACTCCCAACAATGTTTAATAGGGTGATTTAGTAAATCTTCAGCCAGGTAGCTCCAGCTATCCCGGGCTAGGCAATGGGGGAGGGATGCTTCAGTGGTGTGTGGGGCCTAGCTGTAAGCCAGACCACCAAACACGCTTCCACACACACACACCCCCGCGATGTTCCGGGCCTCGAAGAAAATCTTCTTTTCTCCCCCACCAATAAAACAATGTCTTTCGGGGAATGCATCAACACCCACCTGTAGAATGTTGTAGAATCTCCTTCCTTCCACACAGGTTGTTGCTCTTTTCCCACTCTCTCAAACTCTTTGTAGAAGTAAATAAAGTTGTTGAATTTTTCAGCTCTCCTCCCCTCCCTCTGGATGTTGAGTTCTAGCAAGCCAGCCCTTTCCTCCTATTCCTGGGCTGGTCTCAGGGCTCATTCTCGGCCTTCCAGACAGGAGATTCAGCAGGGAGTTCCTTCTCTCACAGCAGCACAGCTCCAACTGAATAGGCCACGCCTCCAAAGATCCACCATTGGTCCACAGATCTCTGAAAATAGCAAGCCAGGTGGATAAGGTGGTTCAGAAGGCATACGGAATGCGTGCTTCTATTGGCCGAGGCCTAGAATGCAAGGGCAGGAAAGTTATGCTTAAATTGTATAATACTCTGTTCCGGCAACAGCTGGAGTACTGCGGCAGTTCTGGTTGCCGTATTATAGGAAGGACGTGATTCAACTGGAGAGGGTGCAGAGGAGATTTACAAGGATGCTGCCTGGAATGGATAATCATAGCTACGAGGAGTGATTGGATAGGACTGATTGGATAGGATCAACCGGGACCTTTTCGTGAAGAAAGTCCTGCTTGGAACATGTCATGTATTCAACCAGCATTGTAACCCATGTATAAACTGACATAAGTTGAACACCGTGAGAACACTGACCACTAGGTGGGAGACACTCGTAACCTGGACCTTCAGGTATAAAAGGGGAAGCTCAACCCAACTTCATCACTTGATTGCTAAGGAATAAAGGACAGGTCACAGACTGACATTCTCTCAAGCATGGGGCTCGTGTGCATTTATACTGTGTAGTAAGGTTGTATCAATGGCGACAAGAAACTGGGATTTAAAACACGCGAGCATGGTCACTAGCAGAACAGACGAGAGGTACTGTGTTAAGGAATGGTTGGGACAGAGATGCCGCGATCTTCCAACGAAATATGGAAAGCCTCCTCAAGTCGATTCCAGGGACGGTGGCTTTTCAGGACAACATCCTCATTACGGGTTACGACACTGAAGAACACCTCCACAACCTGGAGGAGGTCCGACGCAGACTGGACCGGGTAGGGCTGCGACTTAAAAAGGCGAAGTGCTTCTTCCTAGCTCCCGAGGTAGAATTCCTGGGGATGAGGTTAGCAGCAGACGGGATCAGCCCTACTGCATCCAAGACGGATGCCATCCAAAGAGCACCCAGACCCCGTAATACGAAGGAGTTGCGTTCGTTCCTGGGGCTCCTGAACTATTTTGGTAACTTTCTTCCCAAATTAAGCACGCTGCGTGAGCCGCTATACGTGATCCACACAAAGGTCGCGAATGGGTCTGGGGGGACAGCCAGGAAAGGGCTTTTAATAGAGCACGCAATTTGTTATGTTCCAACAATCTGTTAACGCGATATGACACATGTAAGAAACTTGTGTTAACGTGCGATGCGTCGTCCTATTGTGTCGGGTGTGTGTTGGAGCATGTCAATGCCAAGGGTCAGTTACAGCCGGTAGCTTATGCCTCCAGGAGGCTGTCCCAGGCTGAAAGCGGTTACGGGATGGTAGAAAAGGAGGCGCTCGCATGTGTATATACGGTGAAGAAAATACACCAGTAACAGTTTGGCAGGAAATTTGAGCTGGAGACAGATCACAAACCCCTAACGTCCCTTTTGGCCGACAACAAGGCCATAAATGCAACCGCATCGGCCCGCATATAGAGGAGGGCACTCACGTTAGCTGCGTATGACTACACAATTCAGCACAGACCTGGCACCGAAAACTACGCCGATGCACTCGGCAGGCTCCCACTAACCACCACTGAGGGTTGCTACCGAGTATGGTGCTGAGATGGTCATGGCTTTTGAAGTTTTCGGAAGCGAAGGCTCACCCCTGACAGCCCGTCAGATTAAAGTCTCGACAAATAGAGACCCGCTATTGTCTCTAGTCAAGAAATGTGTCCTGAATGTGGACTGGGCAGCCACGTACAGGGCATGCCCTGAGAAATTTAAACCATTTCACAGGCGCACGGATGAACTCTCGATTCAGGCTGATTGCCTACTGTGGGGAAACCGCGTAGTCATGCCCCAGATGGGCAGAGAGGTGTTCATCAGAGAACACCACAATGGGCACCCGGGCATTGTCACAATTAAGGCAATTGCCACGTCACACGTTTGGCCAGGGATAGACGCAGATCTCGAACTTTGTGTTCGCAGGTGCAACACGTGTGCCCAGCTGGGCCATGCGCCCAGGGAAGCCCCCATTAGCCCCTGGCCATGGCCCGCCAAGCCTTGGTCATGCATCAATGTGGACTACGCAGGTCCTTTCATGGGGAAAATGTTTTTGCTTGTAGTCGATGCCTACTCCAAATGGATCGAGTGTGACATTTTAAATTCAAGCACATCCTCTGCAACGGTAGAAAGTCTACGGGCAATGTACGCCGCCCACGGTCTACCGGACATCTTGGTCAGCGACAATGGCCCGTGCTTCACAAGCACTGAATTCCAGGACTTCATGGCAGGCAATGGAATTAACCATGTTAGAACGGCACCGTTCAAGCCGGCCTCAAACGGCCAGGCACAACGAGCAGTGCAAATAATCAGATTTAGGGGGTTCCCTACAAACCCGTTTATCACGCCTCCTGTTGGCATATAAATCCCGACCACACTCGCTCACAGGGGTTCCACCGGCAGAGCTACCAATGAAAAGGACGCTCAGAACACGATTATCCCTGATACACCCCACCATGAAAGAAATTGTCGAGAGCAGGCGCCAGTCACAATATCACTACCATGACAGGACTACGAGGGCGCGATGTATTGATGTAAATGATCCTGTTTTTGTCCTCAACTACGCTGCAGGGCTCAAATGGTTCGCTGGCACTGTGATTGCCAAAAAGGGAAATAGCATTCTGGTCGTTAAACAAGCCAATGGACAAATCTGCCGCAAACATGTGGATCAAACAAACAAGGTTCAGCAAACCCATAGAAGAAGCAGAGGAAGAACACGATTTAGAGTTCACTCCACCATAGGTGACCGAACACCGGAACCAAAGGGAGGAGAGCCATTCACTGTGGGCAGTCCGGACAGGCCTGAGACACTGCAAACAGCAGACACGAAGGCCAGCGCCCACCAACCGGAGCCCCAACCCAGGCGCTCTACAAGGGAGCGTAAACCATCAGAGAGACTCAACCTGTGATCCGAATAAGACTTTGGGGGGGGGGGAGGTGATGTCATGTATTCAACCAGCATTATAACCCATGTATAAACTGACCAAAGTTGTATACCGTGAGAACACTGACCACTAGGTGGGAGACACTCCTAACCTGGACCTTCAGGTATAAAAGGGGAAGCTCCACCACCTTCATCACTTGAGTGCTGAGGAATAAAGGACAGGTCACAGACTGACCTTCTCTCAAGCATGGTCCTCGTGTGCATTTATACTGTGTAGGAAGGACGTATCAATGGCGACAAGAAACTGGGATTTAAACCACGCGAGCATGGCCACTAGCAGAACAGACTTGCACAGGATATGGACCAGCAAGCACCAGATCCAGGTCACCATGAAGGTGGACGCCAGCGGAACCATCCTGCACTGCCCCTCCAGCTTCGCCATCGGAGGAAGTCGGGGCAACATGGTGTACGCTGGCCAGCCCGATGTGTGCCGGACATGCGGGAACGCAGGCCATCTGGCGGCAAGCTGCAAAACTGTCATCTGCTGAAACTGCAAGAACGAAGGCCACTCGAAAAAGAACTGTGAGGAGACCAAGTGCTGCAACATCTGTGGTCTGGCTGGGCACCTTTGCAAAAACTGCCCCAAACGCAACTTCAGCAATGCTCAGGCAGCAAAGAACATTACACGAGAGGAGGAGGAAGCTGAGGAACACAACGCTCCAGAGGAGACCCACACCCTCCCCCCGACCAACGCCCTGGAAAAAAGAAGTAACCTCCCTCGTGGACTTGGAACAAGTCAGTGAGGAAGAGAAGCCTGCCATGGCGAGCTCCGAGACACCAGGAGCCAGCAGCGAAGCTTTCCCCCATCGCACCGAGTTCAGGAACGAGGAGACGGCAGACGATGAAGCGGGATGGGAGACCGTCAAGAAAAACGCCCGCAAGCGAAAGGAGAACAGGCGAGCAAGGGCCACTGCGGGAACAAATGGGAAGAGACGGCTAACGTCCACGACAGACAGCAGCGACGGCAGCTCGTCTGATGAGGAAAAGCGAGACAAAGCCCCTCAATACCGCCACCAAAACAAGAGTCAATACGCCAACCCTCAGCCACAGGCGACCAGGAGCAGTGAAGTGACCGGCACAGCCTCGCTCCTGGAACCCGGGAGCAGCGCAGCGCTCAGGGCACACGAGCTCCGGAACACCGGGAGCGAAGAAGCGACCAATGCAGACCAGCTCCGGGACAACGGGAGCAGCGAAGTGCCCAGCACACCACACCTCCGGAATACCGGGAGCGACACAGCGATCGAAGCACACCAGCTCGAGATCGCTGCGACTGATGAAAAGAGGGAACCAGCAACACCAGGCGAGGACAGTGCAGAAGACAGATCGGACTTTCTGACAACACGACACCAGTGCCCTGGTCGAAACACTCCCACGGCAGAGGACGACCACTATGCCAGCCCAGGTAAAGTAGACTTTGACAGTGAAAATTTATGTATGCAGGAACCGTCCACTGGGCAGGTCTCCAACGTAAAGGACAGTTTATTTAAAATGTAAATGTTTTGAAATGCAACCTGTAACTTAAACATGGATTTGAAAATAGCATCTATTGACGTGCGTAGCGTAAAATCCACTACGCGATGTGTTTCCATCTTGGGGTACATTCGCCAAGGGGATAGCGGACCTGCTGTTCTTGCAGGAGTGCGGGCTGCTGCACTTCAGCAGTTACCGGCAGTGGTCATGAAGTTAGGCCCATGGACCATCCATATGGTCAGGAGGCAGCGACAGCCAGTCCTCCGGCCTGGGCATTCTGCTGCGGGGAGGCCACTTCACCATCACCGAAGTTAAGGACGTGGTGGGCGGCCGCCTCCTCGTAGCAGACGTAATGTACAAAAATTCCCCTCGAAGGCTAATTAACGTTGATGCGTCGCCTCTCAGAAGCGAGCGGCTGGCCCTCTTCCAGCAGCTCCCACTGCTGCCGGCAACGTTCAGGCCGGTCATTCTGGGCGGTGACTTCAACTGCATCATCGATGCGGCTGGACGATCCAGCAGAGCCGACAGCAAGCTGGGCACCTCGTCCAAACTCTAGATGGACGCGGTAAAAGCTGTCAAGCTGTGCGTCGTCTTCAGCAACCCTGCAGACGAAGCACTGCTCAGATACACCTGGTCGAGACCAGACGAGTCCGTCCGTTCCAGAATAGACTTCCTTTTGTGTCCCACATGCTCAAGGTCAGATACACCGACGTCACGCCGGTGTTCCCTGACCACTGCCTCCTACTGGCCGACTGTCGCACACACGAAAACCAGAAAGTTGGCAGAGGGATATGGAAGCTGAACGTGAAAATGTTGACTCCGGAAAACGTGGAGGAACTCAAAAGGGATTACAAAGGTTGTAGAAGCGTAAAACCCTTCTGCGATTCCACGATGCAATGGTGGAAAACAATCAATACAAACATCAAGAGGTTCTTCATCCTCAAAGGTGTTCAGGAGGCGAGAGGGAGACAGAGGGAACTGTCCCAACACCAGAAGAGCATGTAAAACCTGCTCCTGCTGCAGTCGATGGGGGTCGATGTCACGGAGGAACTCGAAGAGGTGAAGAGCCAGCAAGCCTCGCTCTTTACCTCAGAGTCCTCCAAAATTATCTTCCTCTCCAGAGTCTGCTCCGTCCAGCAGAATGAGACATGTTCGCGCTTCTTCTTCCAAAAGGTAACAGGGGGAGCTCTATGATCACCAGCCTAAAGGAAGAAGAAGGTTCTGTGACGTCTTCGCAGCCTGACATGCTGAGGATCAGCAAATCCTTCTATGCCAGGCTGTATGACGTCAAGCCCACAGAACGCGAGGACTCCCAGTCGTTCCTGTCGTCTATTTCGGAGGTCCTAAACGACAGTGAGCAGGAGAGTCTGGAACACCCGCTAACTCTTGACAAGATGACAAAGACTGCCCAGTCCCTTGCGATGACTAAAACTCACTGAAGCGAAGGCTTACCGGTCGAGTTGTATTCGGCTCTGTGGGACTGGATGGGCCCAGACCTGCTGGAAGTGTATGGGGGTATGCTTCTGGCTGGTAGTATGTCAGCACCAATGAGGAAAGGCATCATCACTCTCAAGCAGAAGTGGGAGAGGGAGGAAATCAAAAGCTGGGACCCATTTCGCTGCTCAATGTGGACTACAAGATCCTTTCAAAGGTCATCGCCAATAGGGTCAAGCCTGCTCTTGAGCTGGTGATTCAACCGGACCAGACCTGCGCTGTCCCTGGCAGGAAGATCTCTGATAGCCTGGCGCTACTCAGGGATACGATCGCCGACGTGCGGGACAGGGGGGTGGACACTGCTTAATCAGCTTAGAACAGGAGAAAGCTTTTGACAGGATATCACACACGTACCTGATGGACGTGCTCTCCAAAATGGGGTTTGGGGAGGGTATCCGCAATTGGATCAAACTGCTCTACACAGACATCTGTAGTGCAGTTCGAATCAACGGGTGGGAAACTGAAAGCTTTCCGATCTGATATGGAGTCAGGCAAGGCTGTCCTCTCTCATCTGTCTTGTTTGTGTGTTGTATCGAGTCCTTTGCCGGGACCATCAGGAAGGATGCGGGCATTAGAGGGGTGACGATCCCATGCAGCGGAGGTGCTCAGGTCAAGACCTCCCTGTACGTGGACGACGTGGCCATCTTTTGCTCGGATCCGCAGTCAGTCCGCAGATTGCTCGCAATCTGCGACCAGTTTGAACAGGCCTCGGGAGACAAGGTCAATCGCAGCAAGATCGAGGTCATGCTCTTTTGCAACTGGGCCGACCATTCCTTTATTGCCTTCACCGTTAAGCCAGATTACCTGAAGATGTTGGGAATATGGTTCGGAGCGGACGGGGCGTGTGCCAAAAACTGGGAAGAGCGTATCGCCAAAGTGAAGCAAAAACTGGGATGGTGGAAGCTGCGCTTCCTCTCCATGGCAGGAAAGAACCTGGTCATCAGGAGTGAGTTGCTCTCGGGGTTGCTACACGTGGCACAGGTCTGGCCCATCTCTCGCTTCTGTGCCGCGGCAGTCACCCGGGCCGTCTGGCACTTTGTCTGGAGGTCCAAAATGGAACGTGTCCACAGAGACACAATGTATAAATCTCTGGACAGTGGAGGAAACCATGTTCCGAACGTGGCCCTCATCCTGATGGCCACCTTTGTGTGCAGCTGCATCAAGCTGTGCACAGACCACCGGTACGCAAACACCAATTGTCACTACGTGCTGAGGTTCTACCTGTCCCCGGTGTTGCGACGGATGGGTCTGGCCACGCTGCCGCGAAACGCGACCAACTGCTGGACCATGCCTGTCCACCTGTCCTTCGTGGAAAAGTTTTTCACAAAAAAACCCCTTTGACCACAAAGCCATAAAACATTGGTCAGCACGTAAAGTCCTGGACGCCCAACATAAGAAGGAGAGGGTGGACCCTGTCGGGTGCTTCCTGAGCAGACTGTCAAACTCGTTTGGCAGAACGTCTCATCGCCAGAGCTTTCACAGAAGCACCAAGATGTAGCTTGGTTTGCAGTGAGTAGGGCGTTACGAGTCAGAGCGTTCATGCACAGCCGACGTCTCAGCAGCACGGCACGGTGCCCCCGAGTCGGCTGCGGGGCGGACGAGAATGTCACCCACCTCCTTCAGGATTGCGCCTTCGCAAGGCAGGTCTGGAAAGAGATGCAGTGGTTGATATTGAGGTTCATCCCAGCAGCTCCGTAACACAGGACTCTGTGTCTACGGGCTGTTCCCAGGGACGCACACCGAGACAGACATCACCAGCTGCTGGAGGGCCATCAACTCGATCAAAGACGCACTTTGGTCTTGCAGAAACTTGCTGATCTTCCAGAGCAAGGAGATGTCCACGTCTGTGTGTTGCAGACTGGCGCAATACAAGATCCAGGACTACGTGCTGAGGGACGCACTAAAATTGGTGCAGTCACCGCAAAGGGAAGGGCCACAGTTTGAAGCCCTTCCGCCACGGTAAACCCAGGGAATGGAATAAGTATAAAACTCCACTCGGGCTGCAATGGTAAACCTTTTGTGTACATATCGCACCATGATCTGCAAACTCCTATGTAGTGCCATGTATAATGCAAGTTATGTTGCGTAATGCATGTTGGAAACAAATGTAACTGTACCCTCACTGTGCACCGTATGGTGACACATGTAATGTAACTTGATGAACGGACTACAATGTATCCTGGATTGTATGAATTGTACCTTGAAATCTAAAGTAAAGAAATGTATTGAACGGAACTGCAGTCAGCATCCAAATGTAATGTATGGAATTGCTGACCTCATCCAAATGTACTGAACTGCTTTCGAATGTATTGTGCAAATTTTTATATGAATAACTTATATTTTGAAATTAAAAAAAAGATTGGATAGGCTGGGTTTGTTTCGCAAGGGCCTTTTTCCATTCTTCTATTACGAGGGGGCACAGTTTTAAGGTGGTTGGTGGAAGGTTTAGAGGGGATTTGAGGGGGGCTTGTTCAAGCAGAAAGTTGTGGGTTTCTGGAACTCGCTGCCTGAAAGGGTGGTGGATGCAAAAACCCTCACCATATTTAAAAGGATGGCAACTTAACGTGCTGTAATCTGCAGGGTTACGGACCTAGAGCTGTAATTTGGGATTAGACTGGATAACCTCTTGTTGGTTGGCGCAGATATGATGGTAAGTACTGCAAGAATGGAATTCGGCCAGGGTGATCTCCTGGACTCGTTTCAATCACCTGGATGGGTCGGAGAGGAATTATCCCAGATTCTTTTCCCCAATTGGCCTGGGTTTTATCTGATTTTTGCCTCTCCCAGGAGACTGCATGGCTCCAGTTGGGGTGGAGTGCAGAATATTTCAGTTTAATGAGTTCGCAGTTATGTGTGGCGGACTGGTTGGGCTGGGTGCTCTTTTCATTTCTACCATTGTTCATTGTTCATAGGTTTATTATATGTAACTTCAGTGCTGCTGACCGAGGGCCATGTGGCTCTTTGTCGGCCGGCGTGGACACAATGAGCCGAAATGGCCACCTTCTGCGCTGTAAATTTCTGTTTCTAAATAGTTTTTTGGGGTACTCCAGAGGTAATGGTGCAGGGGTGGGAAGAGAAGCCATTGCAGGAGGTTCTCTATCTGCATCTGGACAGTTAGGAATTAAACCAGGTGATGGCAGTCCTGCCCAGCTGGACGATGGAGGACAGGCATTGGAGAAGGATGCTGTCAGCTGTGGCTCAGTGGTCAGAACACTCACCTGTGAGTCAGAAAGTTGTGGGTTCAAGTCCCACTCCAGGGACTTGACCACAAAAATTCTAGGCTGACAATATAGTGCAGTACTGAGGGAGCGCTGCACTGTCAGAGGTGCCGTCTTCTGGATGAGATGTTATACTGAGGCCCCATCTGCACTCTCAAGTGGAGGTAAAAGATCCCGTTGCACTATTTTGAAGAAGAGCAGGGGCATTATCTTCGGTGGCCTTGACAATATTTATCCCTCAATCAACATCACAAAAAAACAGATGATCAGGTCATTATCACATTGCTGTTTGTGCGAGCTAGCTTTTATGCGAATTGGCTGCCGCATTTCCCACATTACAACAGTGACTACACAAAAAAAAACCGTCATTGGCAATAAAGCACATTGAGATGTCCGATGGTCGTGAAAGGCGCTATATAATTCAAGTGTGTTTTAAACTGTGGCAGAGGGGTCGAGAATGATGAGGAGGGCTAGTTCACCCGGTCACATTCACATAGGATGTCATTTGGGACTTTGATAAGATTTTTTCAGTGATATGGTGGGCCAAAAACCAGATTAGAGGGGTTCAAACAGAGAATTGCAGGGAAGATGGGCTTGGATTTGGGAAGTGACAAGGCGTTCTGCACGTTTGGGGAGGAAAGCGAGATTGCAAAGCCAGAGAGGTCAATGATGAGCTTTTTTCCAGGAGAGGGGTGATGATGGCAGATTTGAAAGTGAGGGGACAGTATCTGAGGAGAGAGAATCGTCAGCAATATCGGAAAGCATTGGTACCAGGAAAGGAAGTTGGGTGCTCAACAGTTTGCTTTGAATAGGGTAGAGAGAATAGGGCAGGAGGTGGATCTCATGTTCATGATATACTCGGAGAGGCTATGAGGCGGGGTAGGCGACAGCTGAGAGAAAGTTTTTTTTTATTTAAAAATATACTTTATTCATATAAAACTTTGTACAGTACATTCAAAAGCAGTTCAGTACATTTAGCTGCAGTCAGCATTCCCATGCACTACATTTGGGTGCTGACAGCAGTTCGATTGATATATTTCCTTTCTTTTCAGTTCAAGTACAATTCTGTCCAATACGGGATACATTGTAGTACATTCAACAAATTACATTACATGTGCCACTTTACAGTACACGGAATGGGTGACGGTACATTTACATTTTTATTTTCAACGTGCATTACGAAACAGACCTTGCATTGTACATGGCACTACATAGGCGTTTACTGATCATGGTGTCCATGTTCACAAAAAAGAAGTTACAAGTACGGCCCGAGGGGAGTTTTGTACTGATTCCTGCCCCCGGGTTTACCGTGGCTGAAGGGCTTTAAACTGTGGCCCTTCCACACCGTGCCTTTGCGGCGACTGCACCAATTTTAAGTGCGTCCCTCAGCACGTAATCCTGGATCTTGGATTGCGCCAGTCTGCAACACGCAGACGTGGACATCTCTTGCTCTGGAAGACCAGCAAGTTTCGGCAAGACCAAAGAGCGTCTTTGACCGAGTTGATGGCCCTCCAGCAGCAGGTGATGTCAGTCTCGGTGTGTGTCCCTGGGAACAGCCCGTAGAGCACAGAATCCTGTGTTACAGAGCTGCTCGGGATGAACCTCGACAGCAACCACTGCATCTCTTTCCAAACCTGCCTTGCGAAGGCGCAATCCTGAAGGAGATGGGTGACAGTCTCGTCCACCCCGCAGCCGACTCGGCTGTGCATGAACGCTCTGACGGGTAAGGCCCTCCTCACTGCCAACCAAGCTACGTCTTGGTGTTTTTGTGACAGCTCTGGCGATGAGACGTTATGCCAAACGAGTTCCACAGTCCCCTCATGGAACCAGCCTAGAGAAAGTTATGAGGTCAAGGCTGGGCAGGGGGAACAGCTAATAAGATGATCTCAGTCCATGAGTTCCTCACACTTGTTGTTGGGGAGGGTGGTGGTGAAAGGGCTGAGGGGTCTTAGAAGATATTTGATAAAGGAGAAGAGAAGCCGGGGTTTAACTTTGCATTCTAGGATGATTCTGGGGAGGTGACCAGTTTGGGCACAGGAGAGCAGGACGCAATAGTGCTTTATGTGGCCAGAGCAGGCGATAAATGGCTAAACCAGTAGTACACCATAAACAGTCAATCTGCATCTCTTGGATTAAGGGAGCGAAAATGAGGGCCTTAACTGGGGGAATGTCCAGGGTGAGAGAGAGTAATGGTTTTCATGGGAACAAGAGCAGCAGAGGTGAGTATGGGATTAGATATTTTGTGGATTAGAATGTAGGGCCAATGGCTAGACAGTTGGGAATTTGATAGTGCATTGGAAATAACGGGGAGAATGTTTTTCATGGGTGGACACAGAAGGAAGTGGGGTGTCGAAAGGGGGATGTGAGTGGAGAGCGATACAAAGGAGTGATCAGAGATGGTCTCCAAAAGCAGTGGCTCACTGATGACCAACAGGGTTGGAGGCAGTACTGAGTCTGATGTGGGTAGTGCCCCTGCGTGTGACGACAAATCCTTACCTGCTCCTCTGTACTGTCAATGACTATCAGGTGAGACCGGGTGGAGAAGTATTGCATGTTAGCTGCATTCCAGTCCTTCACAGATTCTTCCGAAATACTTCCAGCCGGTGGCACAATGAGGACATTGGGAATCTGTAAACACACTACGAATAGTTACACTGTGAAACATCAATTCCACGGCTTGTTCATTTCATTCACCATTATTACACGGGAGAAAGTAGTGCGCTGTGCAGCTTGGTGATATCGCTGTTGTCCTAAACTCACTCAGGTTTCTCAATAGAAAACGATCCCCTCTAACCCCACACAGAGGGTGATGACGTCATCGTGGCACTGACAACGCACGAACCCAACTTCCGCCCCTAAGTTACTGTCACTGCCACGTATCACTGCTCCCATTTTGCTACGACTTCCGGATCCATGGAAAAAGAAAGTGCCGAATGTCGTTCAAGAGGCGACCTGACCCACAGTTGTGGTAAAACCATGGAAACGGGCCCCCTTTCGGGCAGGAGGCAATTTCTACCCCTTAGATTGCGACCCGCTGAGCCACAGCTGACACTAGAGGGCGACATGGTACATTCAGGGGGAAAAATTGCCCCTATTTTAGATACCCATTAGCACCTCCGCATGGTGCTAATGCGGCAGAAGAAACCGCCCGGGAGTTTGCGGAGGTGCTGCCCCTCACCATTCCGTGCCGACCTCAATGCCCCGCGGGGGAAACTGCCTCACAGGCCCCGGTGTTGGTGAGAACGGCTTCGCTCTCGAGGCCATACCTAAAGAGGTGGGTGTCAGCGCTCCACATCGCCATCTTTATTGGTTGGCCGACTCTCGGTTTGGGTGCTGGGCTACAGGCCCAGTCCTATGCTGCCCTGGCGGCCTAGTGGAGGACATCAGAAGCCTTGCAGAGTGCGCAGCGTCCTCCCCTTTAAGCGAAGGGGAATGGCGTTGAATCATGTCAGTGCTACGCAGAGCATTCACATAGCAATTCACTCGCCGCCCCAGTAGCGCCCCACCAACTGCTCCTAATGGAAGTGGAGTGGCGAGATTGTGCCTAACTTCCTTTGAGGAACGGGATGCCCAAATCAATGATAGGAGTGGGATTTTTGTGCCAGGCACAGAAAGTCCCAGCTCCAGCTGATTACCGCCCCCAATCGGGGCAGAGGGCAATTTAACAAGTGACTGTCACAATGTGGAACACCAGGAACAAGGGAATGTCACAACGTGGAACTACAGGCATAAGGGAATGTTACAATGTGAAACACCAGGAACAAGGGAATGTCACAATGTGGAACACCAGGAGCAAGTGAATGTCACAATGTGGAACACCAGGAACAAGGTAATGTAACAACGTGGAACACCAGGAACAAGGGAATGTCACAATGTGGAACTACAGGCACAAGGGAATGTCACAATGTGGAACAAGGGAATGTTTAAGCCAATAGGGGAGCACCGTGTATGGATCTTCGAATGAAGAAACCCTCAAGCACTTTGGTATCAAAAATTGTTGGTTTATTCTTCTGTTTGCAAATAAATTCATCAGCTTTTACATATTTGAAAGTTGTTTTCTTTCGTGGATTGTCAGAATTTCGCAGATAGCGGGCGGCTGAATGGGTTCTCTGTTGTTTAACGAAGGGAGCAGATTATATCGGACTTGCAGCACAGAAAAAGGCTAATCGGCTCAACCAGTCCATGCCGCAGTTTATACATCACTTGAGCCTCCTCCCATCTTTCCTCATCGAACTCTCAGCATAACCCTCTGTTTCCTTCTCCCTCATACGCTTATCTTGCCTCTCCTTAAATGCATCGATACTATTCACCTCAACTACTCCCTATATTAGCGATTTCCACATTCTCACCCCTCTCTGGGTGGAGAAGTTTCTTCTGAACTCCCTATTTGATTTCTTGGTAACTATCGTGTATTGATGGCCTCAAGTTTTGTTCCTACCCACAAGTGAAAACATTCCCTCTGTGTTCACTCTATCAAAACCTTTCATTATTGTAAAGACCTCGATTAGGTCACCCCTCAGCCTTCTCCTTTCAAGAGAAAAGAGACCCAGCCTGATCAACCTTTCCTCATGGGTATAACCTCGCATTTCTGGTATCAACCTTGTAAAGTTAGGTAGTTACTGCTTCAGCAAGCCACGATCTGGCATGGAGCAAGATCTCCTCAAACAGTAACGTACCTATTCCCTGCTTGACTAAATTCTCATTGGGTTTCACATGACTGAAAGGCAGCAAAATGAAAAAATGATTTTGCCCGTTGAATTTGCTGACACACAAAATAACTTGCCGGTTAAATATGTTTTTTAAATGTACAGGACGACTACAAATGAATGATTTGGTTGTAAATGTCGGGGACATGATAAAGACATTTGCAGATGATACAAGAATTGACCATGTGGTTGACATTGAGGAGGAAATCTTTAGACTGCAGGAATATATCGATGAACTGGTCATTTGGGCAGAAAAGTAGCAAATGTAATTCAACCTAGAAAAGTGAGGCAATCCATTTGGGGAGCGTTAACAATGCAAGGGAATACACAATACATGGGGGGATACTGAGTGATGTGGAGGAACATAGGGACCTTGGAGTATATGTTCACAATCATTAAATGTAGCCGGACAGGTCGATAAAGTAGTGATAAAGTCATATGGAATGCTTTGCTTTATTAGCTGAGACACAGAAAACAAGTTCAGGGAAGTTATGCTAGAACTGTTTACAACACTGGTTAGGCCACAGCTTGAGTACTGCGTGCAGTTCTGGTCACGGCATTACAGGAAGGATGGAAATGCACGAGAATGTGTGCAGAGGAGATTTACGAGTATGTTGCCAGGACTGGAAAACTTTAGCGATGAGGAAAGATTGGATAGGATGGAGTTGTTTTCCTTGGAACAGAGGAGGTTGAGGGGAGATTTAATTGAGGTGTATAAAATTATGAGGGGCCAAGATAGAGTGGATAGGAAGGACCAATTTCCCTTTGCGGAGGGGACAATAACCAGGGGGCATAGATTTAAAGTAGTTGGACTCGTGGGGAGATGAGGGAACATTTCTTCACCCAGAAGGTAGTGGGGGTCTGGAACACACTGCGTGAAAGGGTGATAGAGACAGAAACCCTTATCACATTTAAAACGTAGTTGGGTGTGCATTTGAAGAGTCGTAACCTACAAGGCGACGGACCTAGTGCTGGAAGTTGGGATTAGGCTGGGTAGCTCTTTTTCGATCGGCGCACACATGATGGGCCGAATGGCCTCCTGTGTCGTAATTTTTCTCGGATTCTATGAAATTGCACAACTCGAGCTGATGTGTCAGGACATTTTACAGTTAAAGTCAGAGTCGCTTGACGGAACATTCATTTTAACCGAGTGGAGAAAAGTATCTTCTACTTTTGGTACGTTGTGAGAAAGAAAGACTTGCATTTATAGAGCGACTTTCATGATCACCAGATCCTTAAATGTATCCGGACAGGTCGATAAGGTAGTTATAAAGGCAAATGGAATGCTTTGTTTTATTAGCCGAGACATGGAATACAAGAGCAGGGAAGTTATGCTGGAACTGTTTACAATACTAGTTAGGCCACAGCTTGAGTACTGCGTGCAGTTCTGGTCACCGCATTACAGGAAGCACATCCAAGCAATTGTTAAATGTAGTGAGGGTTTCTGCCTCGAGCACCCTTTCAGGTATTGAGTTCCAGAACCCCACCACATTCTGCTTGAAGAAATTTCCCCTCTAAACTTCTTGCCCATTACTTTAAATTTATGCCTTCTTGTTGTTGACCCCACTTCTATCCACTATATCTCGCCCCTCATAATTTTATACAACTCAATGAGGTCTCCCCTCAGGCTCTGATCCATGGAAAACAAATCCAGCCTACATAATCTGTCCTCATCGCTAAGATTCTCCACTCCCGGCAACATCCTCGAAAATCTCCTCTGTCCCATCTTCAGTGCAATAATGTCCTTCCTGTAATATGGCGACCAGAACTGCACACAGTTCACCAGCTGTGACCTAACCTGCCCCATTTCTTGTATTATATGCCTCGGCTAATAAAGGCAAGCATTTCATATTCCTTCTTAACCACCTTATCTATCTGGGCTGCGACATTCAGGGATCTGTAGACATGCACTCGCTGGATTCTTGGGAGGACCCAGCAGATTGGAAAACTGCAAATGTAATGCCCCTTTTAAAAAAGGAGGCAGACAAAACGCAGGAAACTATCGAGCAGTTAGCCTAACATCTGTGGTTGGGAAAATGTTGGAATCCATTATTAAAGAAGCAGTAGCAGGACATAGAAACATAGAAACATAGAAAATAGGTGCAGGAGTAGGGCATTCGGCCCTTCGAGTCGCACCACCATTCAATCAGATCATGGCTGATCATTCAGCTCAGTACCCATTTCCTGCTTTCTCTCCATACCCCTTGATCCCTTTAGCCATAAGGGCCACATCTTACTCCCTCTTGAATATATCTAACGAACTGGCATCAACAACTCTCTGCGGCAGAGAATTCCACAGGTAAACAACTCTCTGAGTGAAGAAGTTTCTCCTCATCACAGTTCAAAATGGCTTACCGCTTATCCCTCAGAGCTGAACCCTGGTTCTGTACTTCCCCAACATCGGGACCTGTCCAGTCCCGTCAGAATTTTATATATTTCTATGAAATCCCCTCTCATTCTTCTCAATCCAGTGATCTCTCGATCCCTTGATTCCCCGAGGCTCCAAAAATCTATCTAACGCAGCCTTGAATATATTCAGAGACTCAGCATCCACAGGCCTGTGGGGCAGAGAATTCCACAGATGCATAAACCTCTGAGTGAAGAAATTCCTCCTCATTTCTGTCTTAAATGGCCGACCCCTTAAACTGAGACAGTGCTCCCTGGTTCTAGACACTCCAGCCCGGGGGAAACAAGCTCTCAGCATCAACCCTGTCAATCCCCTTCAGAATATTGTGTTTTTCAATGAGATCACCTCTCATTCTTCTAAATTCCGGAGAGTATCGGCCCATTCTACACAATCTCTCAACTTAAGACAGTCGTCTCATCACAGGAATCAATCTGGTGAACCTCCGTTTTACCTCCTCCCAGGCAAATATATCCTTTCTTACATAATGAGACCAAAACTGTGCGCAGTACTCAAGGTGTGGTCTCACCAGTGCCCTGTAAATTGCAGCAAGACTTCCTTACTATTGTACTATGGACTATATATTATGTACTATCGGGCGAGTGCCCTGTTTTTTGCTGATTCTACAGTTGTATAAAAAGTTATCAAAATTTGACAGTTGATCGGCAAACATATTTGTATTTCCTTCAGTGTACTCCTTGCTCTTCAAGGGCTAGATTTTCCCCAAGAAGTTTTGTCGGCACGCTGACCTCAAGCACACCGACATTGTGCACTGGAAACGGCTCGTGGAAAAACTCGCCCCATCCTGGCCGGTGAGTACAGTACCCGGAGTCCTGCCGTGGCATCGATGGTGAAGTGGGGGGCGGAGACAAATGCCTGTGCCGAAAACACTGCCGGCACCTTCGTGCATGCGCAGTAAGGAGAGAAATCTTGAACTCTGCCATTTTTAAACGGTGTCAAACCCGGTGCAAACCACAGCAGCTTCTCAGCTTCTCCGGTCGCTCGGCGGGCTCTCCCTCCGTCCCTCCCTGATAAAACAGACAGCTCCAGCAGCTGCAACTTCTCCGGTCCACAAGCTCACAGTTCTCCGGTGTGTCTTCCCTCCCCTAACCCAGGGATACAGGGACCGAGTGCAGTGGAGCCAAGTTAGCTGATGATACAAATTTGGGTGGGAAAGTAAATTGTAACACAACAAAGTAAATCTTAATTCCGGAAGAGCAATATGGAAAAGTACAGTGACCCCGACGTGATATAAACACGCAGCTTTCTGGTCTGTCGTCAGACACACTACCGTTGCATTGTGAGGTCTACAGCGCAGAGTGTCTATGTTTGTATACATGAAGATTCCAGTAACACGGCATCATTTACTCTGCATTGGTGCAATGAAAGGGCTTTAAAGTCCCCGGTCACTTATACCGTGGGTCAGACAGCATCAGAGTAAGTGCCCACCTGTCACTCACACTCTTACACCCGCTTTCATCACCTGCTGCCCGCGGACTGCAACAAATCCAGTTCATCATTATCAGAGGCAGTCCCTCGAAGCGAGGATGACTTGCTTCCTTGCCAAAAATCAATGAGTTGAAAGGTGTTTCAATGATGGACCTAATATTCCAGATCCCGAACTGCATGTTGAAGGGTGGAAGATGCTTGTGCGTGGAAATTTTTGGACCGTTGCACCCCAGCAATCACACTGGCTTGACAGTGCGAGGTCGTGGTCCAGTGGCAAGGTTATCCAAGACGACTGGAGACCAGTTCTGCTGCACGGACCCAGTGCGCACATATCGCAGTGTGGGCTGGCCCGTGCTGCCCCTGGTCCCCTGGCCCTGAACTCACGCCGCCCCTGGGCCCCGATCACATCCATCCACAGTCTCTCGCTGCTCCTGCTGCACCTGCCGACGCTCCAAACACCAACCTGGACTTTGGTGACTTCACTCTTCGTTGCCGTCGGCCTCCTGCACCAGCTCTCGCTGTACCTTGCCGTGGTACACCACCACGCTGCTCCCAGACCGCCGGTCACCGCTCGTTTTATGGCCCCACCTGCCGCTGGGGATCTGACGCAGATCGGAGCCTCCACGCTGCTCCCAGCAAATCTAGTTCCACGCCGTGTCGCCGCACCATTCTCAGCTGTGATTGTAAGCTGACTATATTTAACGCTATCGCAGAGGCGGTAAACAGTGTTCTCTGGTAGTCTAGTGGTTAGGATTTGATGTTCCCACTGCTGTGACCTGGGTTCGATTCCTCGTCATAGAAAGCACTTTTACAGAGCAAGTTGACAAAAATAATTCAAGTCTGTGAAATAGTAAATACTTGTTTCAATCATCATTAATCCATCCACATCTGTTGCACACTGAAGCAAATACAAAATGTTTGCTGAGCGACTGTCAAATTTTAATAACTTTATATGCAACCGTAGAATCAGCAGAAAAACAGGATATTCGGCACATAGTACCGAATATATATCCCACAGTACAAGAGTAAGGAAGTCTTGTCACAATTGAACAGGGCCCTTGTGATACCACACCTGGAGCACTGCACACAGTTTTGGTCTCCTTATAAGAGGAAGGATACACTTGCCTTGGAGGTGGTACAACAGAGGTTCACCAGATGGATTCCTTGGATGAGAGGACTGTCATATGGTGAGAGATTGTGTAGAATATGCGGATACTCTCTGGAGTTTAGAAGAATGAAAGGTGATCTCATTGAAACGGACAATATTCTGAAGGGGATTGCCAGGTTAGAAGTTGCGAAGCCCGGCTATCTCAGTCGGTAGAGCATGAGAGTTTTACTTGCAGGGTCGTGGGACAAAGCCCCAACGTTGGACGATTATTTTCCTTGAACATTTATGTTGCTTTCACAGGAAAACATCATTAATGTACCCATGATCTTCTTTTGCACAATGATAAAAATGCGAACTGAGGGAGAGTTGATAATTTAATCAAATAATGAAATCAGCGCCTGAGATCGCTCGGCCATGCTTACTGTTCGATTATGAAGTTGCAAGTTATTATTCTGGAAAGTTTCAGACCGGGCTCATGTTCAGTGTTGCTGGAAGGCCCTATGACCGGGATATCCTCTCCCCCGGGGTTTTCCTGAGCCTGTGCTCGGTGCACGGGGATCTTTTGCCCGGGTCCGAGGTAGCTTGTATCCCAGCGATGGACATTAACCCTCTGAGATCTGGAACTGCGGAAAAGCGAATAATTAATGAGTTGTTTGCGAGTTTCAAATGCAGCAGAGAGCTGCTTGTATAAACCGATCGTGTTGTTTGGAAAATGGTGACATGATAGGTCCCAGTCAGCATGGATTTGGGTGTCATGGTACATCAGTCATTGAAGGTTGGCATGCAGGTACAGCAGGCCGTTAAGAAAGCAATAGGCATGTTGGCCTTCATAGCGAGGGGATTTGAGTACAGTGGCAGGGAGGTGTTGCTACAGTTGTACAGGGCCTTGGTGCGGCCACACCTGGAGTATTGTGTACAGTTTTGGTCTCCTATCTTGAGAAAGGACATTCTTGCTATTGAGGGAGTGCAGCGAAGATCCACCAGACTGATTCTCGGGATGGTGGGACTGACCTATCAAGAAAGACTGGATCAACTGGGCTTGTATTCACTGGAGTTCAGAAGAGTGAGAGGAGACCTCATAGAAACGTTTAAAATTCTGACGGGTTTGGACTGGTTGAATGCAGGAAGAATGTTCCCAATGTTGGGGAAGTCCAGAACCAGGGGTCTCAGTCTAAGGTTAAGGGGTAAGCCATTTAGGACAGGGATGAGGAGAAACATCATCACCCAGAGAGTGGTGAACCTGTGGAATTCTCTACCACAGAGTAGTTGAGGCCAATTCACTAAATATATTCAAAAGGGAGTTGGATGAGGTCCTTGCTACTCTGGGGATCAGGGTGTGTGGCGAGGGAGCAGGAAGGGGGTGTTGAGTTTCATGTTCAGCCATGAACTCATTGAATGGCGGTGCAGGCTAGAAGGGCTGAATGGCCTACTCCTGCACCTATTTTCTATGTTTCTATGGTTCTATGTTTCACAGTATGAAAGACATGCGAATAGAGACAGTTGAAACTTCAATAATACATGAAACTTTAATCCTTGATGAAGTTTCATCTCCAGTCTGATTTTACACACTCTGTATTTGAGGAGAATGGTTTTACATGTTCATTGCTCATGCAACAAGGTATCCAAAATAACTTTTCCTCAATTTTATTGCAGACAAGATTTGCTTGAGAAATAAAGGTTATGCCCAAGCTTGAACCAGGAAATTTTCACGTGTGAGGTAAATGTGATAACCACTGCAGTGCAGAAATTGCTGCTTCGCTCAGTGCCCAGAGAGAAGTGTTCAGCAATAAGCTGAAATCTTCAATCCCTCTCTCTGCATAAAGTTCCTTTCACAAACATTTCTCTGACCGGAACTGCACCAAACAACAATGTTCTCTTTTCAAAATAATTAAACTCCCCAATTTCTACGTCTGCAATTTTAAGGACAAGGAGATGAAAGCGATTTGCGATCTGAAAATTGCCGGAAACCCCTCTTGTTAATGACAGGGCTTTTGATCGTTGATTTCTGCAGACACCTTGTGTTATGTATTTAATCCTTGGAAACCTGTGCACACCAACACCAGAGGGCCTACCTGGTGGAGTCCCACGTGATCCCAGCATCCCTTGGGAGCGCGGTATATAAGCAGGCCACCTATGAGGTAACTGCGCTCTGGAGTCTTATTGAAGGAGCTAAGGTCACACTTACTCATTGTCCAAATACTCAGTTTCATCCTTTATTATGAGCGTATCAATTGGCGACGAGACAATGAACAACCACGCAAAAATGCAAGGAGCAGTTGGTATCCTGGAGAAGTTCTCAGAAGTGTACGATTGCGAAGCCTGCATGAAGAGACTCAATCAAAACGTCTTGGCCAACGAGCTGGAAGGGCACGTGAACGCTGGCAAATGAAGGGCGATCATCCTTACCGTCTGTGGGACAATAACCGATGGCCTCGTGAAGAATCTTCCAGCTCTGGTGAAACCAACAACTAAATCATATGAAGAATTGTGTACGCTGGTCCGGGAGCATTTAAATCCTAAAGAAAGCGTTCTGATGGCGAGGCATCGGTTCTACACGTGCCAACGGTCGGAGGGCCAGGAAGTGGTGAGATATGTCGCCGAATTAAGGCGCCTCACAGGACGTTGCAAATTTGACGGATTCCAAAACGAATACTGAGAGACTTTTTGTCCTTGGCATTGACCATGAGGGAATCTTTCGCAAACTGTTGACTGTTGAAACTCAGAATCTGAGCAAAGCCATTACGATAGGTCAGACAATTTCCACCAGTTCCTTTAAACCCAATAACGTAATTTATTTCGGCTGGACTGGATGGAGAAACATAATCCATGTAAAAAATTGTTTTCACATGAACTGAATGTTCATAAAAGTATTGGAGTGGGAACTCACTGCATAACAGCACAGCTTGCAATGATTTTGGAATATATTTGTGCAACCAAAACGCACAATAACAACCTGGAACTGTGCGGCACCGAATCCTCGGGGAAAAAATAGTTAAAGGCTCCGTCTCTGGTTGGGCTCGAACCACCAACTTTTCGGTTAATCGCGGAACATACGAACCCATTGCGCCACAGAGACTAACTTAAACGTACATTGCAAGACATCCCAAACCAGAGTGTCAGTCAGTTAAAGCTTCAGATTGCTCCGACCGGGATGGAACTTGTTCACTATCAGTTGGACTTTTCCCAAATAAATGGAGGGACATTCATTATGGATGCGTGGAAGCAGTCTGGTGCCGCACTCTGCAGACAATTCCATGTCACCACCAACCAGCTCTACCTTCAAGCCTTCCAGTGCCTTGTTTGTGACAAAGTATACTGATTGTCCCGAAGCCGGTCTTAAGTTTTACTTCTTTTTCAACTCCTGATTGCAGATATTGCTGTGAGTAAACCCGAACAAAATGCTTACAGGGACAGTTGCTTTCAGGTACCGCAGTGTTCTGCATACTATCTTGCCTCAAGTTGTAGATTCAAGACATTACTGGTAGCAGGTTCTGCAGTGTCAGCGCTCAGTCAGCCGTTTTAGCTAACTTGACTTACCGAGCCCCCATCATGCTTTGCTAAGCCCCCTGGAAGCCATTTTATATGTGGCTAACATTTTAAACATACATACACTTATATATTCAGCAGGTGCCTTTGCCTTCCGACAACAGTGTATTTCAATTTTTTTATTTACCCTTTTTACCTGCTTGTTTCCTCTCTGTTTCAAACTCACTTTCTTTATTTTTGCGTTCTAATTCCAGCATTACTCCCCTCCCTACTGAATAGATTCTCAGGTCCATCCCCCTGCCAAGCTAGTTTAAACCCTCCCCAACAGCACTCGCAACCCCCCGCCCCGCGAGGGTATTGGTCCCGGCTCTGTTTAGGTGCAAACTGTCCGGCTTGTAAAGGTCCCACCTCCCCCAGAAGTGGTCCCGATGCCTGAGGAACCTAAAGCGCTCCCGGCTGTACCATCTCTCCAGCCACGTATTCATCTGCTCTATCCTCCTATTTCTGTACTCACTAGCTCGTGGCACCGGGAGAAATCCGGAGATTACTACCTTTGAGGTCCTGCTTTTTAATCTCTCTCCAAGCTCCCTAAACTCTGCCTGCAGGACCTCATCTCTCTTGCTACCCATATCATTGGCCTGATATGGACCACGACCTCTGGCTGTTCACCCTCTCCCCGCAGAATGGAGCTGATGGTGTTCCCATGCGCCTGCTGCACTTGTCCTTCCAGGTGGCAGAGGTCGCTGATTTGGGAGTAACTGCCGATGAAGCCTTGGCGAGTTGCTGCAGTGCATCTTGTAGATGGTACACACTGCAGCCACGGTGCGCCGGTGGTGGAGGGAGTGAATGTTGAAGGTGGTGGATGGGGTGCCCATTTAGCGGGCTGTTTGCCCTGCATGGTGTCGAGCTTCTCGAGTGTTGGAACCGCACTCATCCAGGAAAGTGGAGAGTATTCCATCAGACTCCTGACTTGTGCCTAGTAGATGGTGGAAAGGCTTTGTGGAGACAGGAGATGAGACACTCGCAGCAGAATACCCAGCCTCTGACGTGCTCTTGTTGCCACTGTATTTATGTGGCTGGCCCAGTTATGTTTCTGGTCAATCGTGACACCCCAGGATGTTGATGGTCTGGAATTCGGCGATGGGAATGCCGTTGATATCCGGGCCTGCTCAAGTCGCATGTTCCTGTCGCTGATTGCAGCCAGGTGACTGGTGGCTCCGCCCCGTGGGTTTACCTTGAACTTCAAACCATAAAATCGGTTCTCCTGAATTCCAATGTGTTTGCTGAAATCAACCATCAACAGCCCTGTCATTAACAACAGGGGTTCCGGCAATTTTCTGATCACAAAGCTTGCGAAGTGCAGTGGCGATCACGTTCGCCTCACATGCGAAAGGTCCCCAGTTCGATCATGGACAGAAATATTGTTGTTGAAACAAAAACATGTCTGCAATAAAATTGAACAAAAGCTTTCCAGGGTACATTGACGTATGATGCAAACTACCTCAGGCCTGGGCCAAGCTGCCTGTACACCGAGCACAGGCTGAGGAAAACCCCAGGGAAGAGGATATGCTGGTCTCTGGGCCTTCCAGCAACACTGAAAAAGTGCCCAGTCTGAAACTATCCAGAGCAATAATTTGTAACAAAAACATGCATCAGTATTGATGGCCGAGTGGTCGAAGATGTTGCGTTCAGCTCACAGTTTTCTCTGGAGGCATGGGTTTGAATCCCACTCCTATCATTCATTGTTTTTAATTAAAAAATCATTTGTTTTGACACCACTCTGAAGTAATTTGGGACATCCATCTAACTTAATTAAATTACTCCACTTCAATTGCAAACGGTGATATCAAATGTAATTCCCAAACCAGGAATCGATCAAAGGTGGCTGCAGCGAAAGGAATAGTTTTGTGAAGCATTGAAAGGTGCCCTCTAAATATCTCGCACGGCTAATTTAAAAACACGGTTATAATTTGTTTCTGTGCAAAGGAAGGCAGGCTCGACAGGCCAAATGGTAGACTCCTGCTCCTGGTTCTTGTGTTCTTATGCAGATACAGAACAAATTATTAAATTATCAACTCTCCCTCAGTTCGCATTTCTTTCATTGTGCAAAGAAGATCATGGGTTCATTAAAGATGTTTTCCCGTGAAAGCAACATAAAGTTTAAGGCAAATAATTCGCCGAAAATTGAACCCACAACCCTGAGATCGTGAATCTCATGCTCCACCGACTGAGCTAGCCGGGCTTCTCAACAGCTACCCTGGCAATGCATTTCAGAATATTGTCCGTTTCAATGAGATCAACTCTCATTCTTCTAAACTCCAGAGAGTATCGGCATATTCGACGCAATCTCTCACCATAGGACAGTCCTGTCATCCCAGGAATCAATCTGGTGAACCTCTGTGTTCCACCACCTCCAAGGCAAGTGTATCCTTCCTCAGATAAGGAGACCAAAACTGTGCACAGTACTACAGGTGTGGTCTCACCAAGTCCCTGTACAATTGTAGCAAGATTTCCTTACTCTTGTGCTGTGGGCTATATATTAGGTATTATTGGCCGAATGAGCTGTTTTTCTGCTGATGCTACGGTTGTATAAAAAGTTATTAAAATTCGGCCTTCGCTCATATTTGTATTTCCTTCAGTGTGCACCACATTTGGGTGGATTAATGATGACTGAAATAATTATTCAATATTGCACAGACTTGAATTATTTTTGTCAACTTGCTCTGTAAAAAGGTTTTCCTGACCAGGAAACAAACCCAGAACACGACAGTGAGAGCAGCAAATCCTAAGCACTAGACGACCAAGAGACCATTCCTTGCAGTTTCTGCGATAGCTTTAAATATAGTCAGCTGAAAATCACAGCTGAGAATTGTGCGGTGACACGGCGTGTAACTGGATTTGCTGGGAGCAGCGTGGACGCCCCGACCTGCGTGAGAACACCAGCGGCAGGTCGGGGCCATAAAAGGAGCGGTGAGCGGCGGCCTGGGAGCAGAATGGTGGTGTCCCATGGCAAGTTGCAGCGCGAGTTGGTGCAGGAAGGCGACGGCAGCGAAGTGTGACGTCATCAAAGCGCAGGTCGGTGATTGGAGCGTGGGCAGGTACAGCAGGAGCAGCAAGAGACTGTCGAGATATGTGATCGGGGCCCAGGGGCGGCGTGAGTTCAGGTCCAGGGGCCCTGTTGCAGCACGGACCAGCCCAATCTGCCATATGTGTGCAGCGTAGCTGGTCTCCAATCGTCTTGGTTAACCCTTGCCACTGCACCACGAACTCACTCTGTCATGCCCGTGTGATGGCTGGCGTGCAACGGCCACCACACGTTAAACAAATCCACGCAAAGGCATCTTCCACCCGACAACATGAAGTTCAGGACCTGGAATATTAGGTCCATCATTGAAACACCTGTGAACTCACGATTTTTTGGCGTGGAAGCAAGTCATCCTCACTTCGAGGGACTGCCCATGATGATGATGAACTGGATTTGCTGCAGTCCGCGGGCAGCAAGTTATGAAAGCAGGCGTGAGAGAGTGAGTGACAGGTGGGCACTGCTTCTGATGCTGTCTGACCCACGGTGGGAGTGGCCGTGTATTTTAAAGCCCTTTCCTTGCAACAATGCAGGGTAAATGAAATTGTATTTCAGGAACCTTCATGTATACAAACATGGGCATTCTGCACTGTAGAACCCAAGGTGCAACGGTAGTGTGTATGACGACAGACCAGAAGGTTGCGTGTTTATATCATGTCGTGGTCACTGTACTTTTCCATATTGTTCTTCCGGAATTGAGATTTACTTTGCTGTATCACAATTTGATTTCCCACCCATCTTTGGATCGTCAGCAAACTTGGCTCCACTACACTCGGTCCCTGTATCCCTGGGATAGGGGAGGGAAGACACACCGGAGAAGTGTGAGCTTGTGGACCAGAGAAGTTGCAGCTGCTGGAGCTGTGCGTTTAAGCGGGGAGGGACGGGGAGAGAGCCCGCCGAGCGACCGGAGAAGCTGAGAAGCTTTGTTCATTTCATCAGGTTTGACACTGTTTCAAAATGGCCGAGTGGCAAGTTTTCTCTCCCTACTGCACTTACGCGAAGGTTCCTGCAGTGTTTTCGGCGCAGGCATTTGGCTCCGCCCCCCACTTCACCATCGACACCACGCCAGGACTCCGGGGACTGAACACAGCGGCCAGGATGGGGCGAGTTTTTCCCCGCGCCGTTTCCAGCGCAAAATATCAGTGCGCTTGAGGTCAGTGCGCCAGCAAACCTGCCTGGTGAATATCTAGCCCTTGATGAGTAAGAAGTACACTGAAGGAAATACAAATATGTTTGCCAAGCAACTGTCAAATTTTAATTACTTTTATACAACTGTAGAATCAGCAAAAAAACAGAGCACTCACCCCATAGTACCTAATATGTAGACCCTAGTACAAGAGTTCGACAATTGCTACAATTGTACAGCGCCCTGGTGAGACCACACCTGGAATACTTCGCACAGTTTTGGTCTCCTGACTTGAGGAAGGATATACTGGCCTGGGAGGAGGTACAATGAAGGTTCACCAGATTGATTCCTAGGATGAGAGGACTGTCTTAAGTTGAGAGATTGTGTAGAATCGGCTGATATTCTCCGGAGTTTAGAAAAATGAGAGGTGACCTCATTGAAACACACAATATGCTGAAGGGGATTGCCCAGGTAGATGCTGAGAGATTGTTTACCCCGGGCTGGAGTGTCTAGAACCAGGGGCACAGCCTCAGGTGAAGGGGTCGGCCAGTTAAGGCAGAGATGAGGCGGAATTTCTTCACTTAGAGGGTTATGAATCTGTGGAATTCTCCGCCCCACAGGCCTGTGGATGCTGAGCCTCTGAATATATCCAAGGCTGCGTTAGATAGATTTTTTGAGTCTTGGGGAATCTAGGGATCGAGAGATCACTGGAGTTTAGAAGAATGAGAGGGGATCTCATAGAAAAATATAAAATTCTGACGGGACTGGACAGGTCACGATGTTGGGGAAGTCCAGAACCAGGAGTCACAGCCTAAGGTATAAGGGGTAAGCCATTTAGGACTGACATGAGGAGAAACCTCTTCACTCCGAGAGTTGCTAACCTGTGGAATTCCCTGCCACAGAGAGTTGTTGATGCCAGTTTGTTTGATATATTCAAGTGGGAGTTGTATGTGGCCCTTATGGCGAAGGGGATCAAAGGGTATGGAGAGAAATCAGGAAAGGAGTACTGAGCTGCATGATCAGCCATGATCTTATTGAAGGGCTGACTGGCGTACTCCTGCACCTATTTTCTATCTTCCTATATTTCTATGTCCTGCTACTGCTTCTTTAATAATGGACTCCAACATGTTCCCAACCACAGATGTTAGGCTAACTGGTCTATAGTTTCCTGCTTTTTGTCTGCCTCCTTTTTTAAATAGAGGTATTACATTTGCAGTTTTCCAATCTGCTGTGTCCTCCCCAGAATCCAGCGAGTGCATGTCCACAGATATCTGAAAGTAGCAGGCCAGGTAGCTGAGGTGGTTAAGAAGGAATATGGAATCCTTGCCTTTATTAGCCGAGACATAGAATACAAGAGATGAGGTCGGTGGGGCAGGTCAGGTCACAGCTGGAGTACTGCGTGCAGTTCTGGTCGGCACAATACAGGAAGTACATGATTGCACTGAAGCTGGTACAGAGGAGATTTACGAGGATGTTTCCGGGAGTGGAGAATCTTAGCCATGAGGACAGATTAGATAGGCTGGGTTTGTTTTCCATGGAACAGAGCCTGAGGGGAGGCCTCATTGAGGTGTAAAAAATTATGAGGGGCCGAGATATAGTGGATAGAAAGGGCCTATTTCCCTCAGCAGAGGGGTCAACAACCAGGGGGCACAAATTTAAAGTAATTGGTAGAAAGTTTAGACGGGAAATGTATTCACGCAGAGATTTGTAGGGGTCTGGAACTCACTGCCTGAAAGGGTGGTAGAGGCAGAAACACTCACCACATTTAAAACGTGTTTGGATGTGCACCTGAAGTGCCGTAACGTGCAGCGTTATGGACCTCGAGCTGGTAAGTGGGGTTAGGCTGGATAGCCTCTTGTTGGCCGACGTGGTCACGATGAGCCGAAATGGCCTCCTTCCGTGCTGCAAACTTCTTTGATTCAATGAAGTCTTTTGCAAAGAGTTGAGGTGCGTGTGAGGTGATTCGGCCATATCTTTCCTCACGTAACAACATTTCAAAGGGAACTCAACGGCTGTAAAACGCTTTTGGGCATCAAGAGTTCCTGACAGACGCTGCAGAAATGAAAGTCCTTATTTTCAAAAGTTCAATGCAAATTCAAGGCTCGTCCAGGATTTGAACCCAGAATCTCTCGAAAATTTCAAATAGCAACCCCAAAACAAGAATCATACCCCGAGATCAACGAGCCAACTTCTTGGCAACTGTGGAGATAAGATGCAACCATTATTGAAGCATTTTCTGTGTGTGTTGCTGTTCTTGATCGGAGGAGCACATGAGACGGAATCAGTGACTTTGCCTTTTCGACATGTGTTCTGAGGCGCTGCACGGTCCCACTCCTGCAGTCATTGAGCTGTTGGGACGTTAATGTAGCCATCATCATCATAATCATAGGCGGTCCCTCGAAACGAGGATGACTTGCTTCCACGCAGAAAAAGGCTGAGTTCACAGTGTTTCAATGAAGGATCCAGACTACATCCCGAAGGGTGGAAGATGCCTGTGCGCGGATATTTTTATGTGTGGTGGCCGTTGCACCCCAGCCATCACACGGGCTTGACAGAGCTAGGTCTTGGTCCAGTGGCAAGTGTTAACCAAGATTACTGGAGACCAGCTCTGCTGCACGGACCTAGTGCACACACATATTACAGTGTTGGCTGGCCCATGCTGCCCCTGGGCCCCTGGGACCCAGGCCACGAGCTCATACCTCCCCTCCCTGGGCTCCGATCACATGCCTCGACAATCTCTCGCCGCTCCTTCGCCTCGATCTCGCCGCTCCTACTAGATCTGCCCACGCTCCAATCACTGACCTGGACCTTGTTGACGTCACTCTTCGCTGTCGCCGCCCTCCTGTACCAGCTCGCGCTGCTCCCTGGAGTCGTCTCCCGGGATCTCCAAGCTGCTCTCAGGGCCGCTCGCCGTTCCTTTTATGGCCCCGACCTGCCACTGGTGTTCTCCCGTTGGTGTATCCAGGCTGTGGGTGGCCACCCCGAGCGCAGCAGAGGAGTTTCTGCATTAGTTCTGGGTGGGGACAATATATTTACCCTTCTCTCTTCCTCTTGTCTGTATCCCTGGGCTTTTATTTCTCTTTATATTCCCCCTGTCTCAGTTTCTAGTGTTTAAAAGGGAACAAAAGATGAAATGGGTGTCACTGTGGAACAACTTCTCTCACTCAAATTTCGATGTACTACCGTTGCGCCATGAGGAATAGGTAGCTCGCCGTTGATATTCAGGTTCAGAAATAAATAGAAATAAATATATCTGCATGCTTCATAACTGTTCCCTGGTGGTCGATGGTTAAGATCCGGCGTACTAACCTGCTTTCAATTGTCGATCAATTCATCGCCTAAAAATAATTGAGGTCTGTGAGTCGATTAATAATTGCTGTAATCACCATGAATACCAATAATTTCTGTGATAGTCCGAGCTTACAGACTATCTGGCTTCTCCTGTCCTTTGCGGGGCACGTGTTCCGTGTTTACTTTTACAAACTGGGCGAGTTCACTGATCGCGGGGAGATGGTAGGAGTCTCTGTGGCCCCACTATGAGGATGTGGAAGTGAACACGGTGGCTGGGTGATCCGTGACATTTCTGTAAAGAGCAGCGGAGGAGAAGGATTTAGAACTTTCAGCCTGGGACAGAAGTTTTTTCAGGTGAGCCAACACATTCCCGATAAGCACAGAGGGAGCTCACTGGTCACCTCCCCTCTGTTGTATCAGCTTGAGCGGAGGTTTCTGTCGTGGAGTGGTTATCCCATTTGCTTTATAGGTGAAAAGTTCCTCGTTCGATCCTGGGTCGAATCATTATGTTTAAACTTGCAATCGAGGAACAATTCGAGGAGAGTTTCGTCTCCTGGCAAATGCTCCCTGACCTGCTGACATTTTCAGCATTTGCTGTTTTTATTTGCAATTTTTTTCTTGGCAAAAGTGCGCCCTTAATCCTGAATTGCTCTTTATTACACCAATAAATAGATAACTTTTAGTGGGAGAAAACGGATACACCGGGGACTTTCGCGTGTGAGGCCAACGTGATATGCGCTGCACTGCAGCCCATCAAAGGGCGAGAAATCACTGAATATAAAGGATGAGCTCACAAATATCAGGGGCGGTGCAGTCTCGTCAACGTCAAATCCTCCTTTCTTATGCATGAACGGGAGTCAGACGCCACAAAGTTTAATTCAATACACACATACAAGTAACACTTCCAAATAATTTCAATGTAAAATTCTTTCACTTTATTTGAAATCCTACTGCGTTGTATCTGAAAATGAGCACCATGGGATTTTATCTTCTTAACTGATTCTACTTTATGTGCATGGAAGGCATAACTGGTGCTGTTAAATTTGACAAAAGTTGCCCCAGATTCCTGGTGTCATCGGCAATACAGTGTGTAAAATGGGTTAACATGCATAAGAAATGGGAGCAGGATTCGGCCATACGCCCCTCGAGCCTGCTCCGACATTCAATACGATCATGGCCGAACAAATCATGGACTCAGGTCCACTTCCCTCGCCACTCCCCAAAGAACAGGACAAATGATTGAAGTATCGGCGACTGTCCCTAACTAAGCATTTCTTTCATTGTGCAAAAGAAGGTGAGGGGTTCATTAATGATGCTTTTCCATGAAAGCAACACAAAAGTTGAAGAAAAAAACATATGCTGACTGGCAGGTGAACGTTGCTTCTGACAGCTGTTGGGAATGGGCGGGGATTTTAAAGCCCCTTGTATTGTGAAACCTTCATATAGACGAACATCTCAAGCTTATTGTGTATGCTTCGTGGCGGAACGGTAGCCCGTCTGACTTCAGAATAGAAGGTTGCGTGTTCATATCATGTCGGGGTCACTGTTATCTTGGATAATGTTCTTCCAGAATTAATATTTTCTTTGCTCTTTGGCAATAACCAGACACTTGTTCCAGGGTCTGTCTCACTGTTTCCTCGGTGTCAGGCAGAGATATTCCTGCTGCCCACATTTAATTCATGTGACAGGACACAAAAGTTCAAAATCAACTTGCAGGTGGCCACACGCGCCACTGCATAGTCAGGATGGCCGAGCGGTCTAATGTGCTGTGTTCAAGTCGTAGTTTTCTCTTGAGGTGTGGGATTTAATCCGACTTTTGACATTTCTTATTTTTAATCATTAAGTGAAACTCATTGTTTGACACCACGACCAACTCATTAAAAGTGGGATTCAGCAGTTCACCTGCTCGCTTAACTTCCCCGTCTGACCTGGTGCTGAATGTGGAGATTTTTCCGCAGTGTAGCGGTTAACACGTTCGCCTCACATGCGAAAGCTCATCTTGCGGGAATATTTTCTGTAGCTTTCTTCTCATACAAGCTCAGGGGCGAGGTTGTTCTCCTGTGAAAAGTCATGAGATGATAAGCATGTAAGGATTAGGGGACGGAGTAGGCCATTCGGCCCGACGAGCCTGGTCCACCATTCAAGAAGATCCTGGCAGTTCCTCGACAGCAAGTTTAAACATCTGGGGCGGAGCCAACAGGCGCTTGACTGCAATCAGTGACCGAATAGTATGTTTGGCAGAAGCCTAGCAAGTTCATTCGATAAAACATAATACTTTTAATCTCAGGGTCGTGGTTTCAAGACCACGTGTGACATTTATTTTTCAGAGAATTATCGAATGATGGAAGTTTGCAGCACACAAGGAGGCCATTTCGGCCCATCACTTCCGCCCCAGCCAACAAGAGGCGATCCAGCTTTATCCCACTTTCCAGCTCTTATGGTGCACATCCAAATACTTTTTACATGTGGTATCTGCCTCCGCCATTCTTTCAGGCAGCGAGTTCCTGACCCCCACAAATCTCCACATGAAGAACTTGACCTTCAAATCCTCTTTAAACCTTCTACCAATTAATTTAAATATATGCCTCCTGGTTGATGACCTCTCTGCGATCCACTATATCCGGGACACACATAATTTTATACATCTAAATTTTGTCTCCCATCAGCCTTATCTATTCCAAATAAACAAACCCAGCCTATCCAATCTGTCCTCAGAGCTAAGATTCTCCACTCTTGGCAACATCCTCGTAAATATCTTCTGTACCCTCTCGTACAATCACGTAATTCCTGTAATATGGTGACCAGAACTGCACGCAGTACTCCAGCTGTGGCCTAACTAGTGTTTTATACATTTCAAGCATAACCAACCTGCTCTTCTATCCCATACCTCAGCCAATAAAGGCAAATATTCCGTGTGCCTTCTTCACCATCTTATCCAACTAGCCGACTACCGTCAGGAATCTGTGGACATGCACTCCAAGGTCCCTTTGTTCTTGTACACTTCTCAATGTCCTACCACTTAATGTGTGTTTCTTTCATTGTTCGCCCTCTCCAAATGCACTATCTCACACTTCTCTGGATTAAACTCCATTTGCCACTGTTCTGCCGACCTAACCAGTTGATTCCTATCTTCCTGCAGTCTGCGGCTTTTTTCTTCATTATCAACCACGCAGCCTATTTTGGTATCACCTGAAAACGTTTTAATCATACCTCCTATATTTAAGTTTAGATCATTGATGTTACCAATAAAAGCAAGGGACCTAGCACTGAGCCCTGCAGAACCCCACTGGAAACATCCTTCTAGTCCCAAAAACACTCCCATCAAAAATTACATTTTGCTTCCTGCCTCTGAGCCAATTTTGGATCAAACTTGCCACTGTGCCCTAGATCGCATGGGCTTTTACTTTCATGACCAGTCTTCCATGTGGAAACTTGGAGAAAGCTTTGGAGAAAGCGTTGCTAAAATCCTTATACACGACATCAAATGCACTGCCCTTATCAATCCTCTCGTTTACCTCCTCAAAAAAATCATTCAAGTGAGTCAGACAAGAACTTCCCTTAACAAATCCATGCTGACTATCCATGATCAACCCATGTCTTTCTAAATGCAGAAATTAAATCATCGATAAATTTTATCCTGCTTTCACGGGAAAATTAATTAACCGATGATCTTTGTTGCACATGTATAAAATAAGTATACACCCTGTACACTCAATGTCCAGTTACACAAGACGACTGGATGTACTTTCACACAGTATACACTATGCTTCTATCACCAGAGGGTGCATCTGGTAGAGACCCTGGGGTCACCTGTACACGACAGGTAACCAGGTATAAATGGGAGCTCACCATGCTGCACCCTCACTCAGGAGCTGTAATAAATGGACTAAGGTCACCACAGTTCAAGTACAATACCTAACCTCGTGGACTCATTATGAGATTGCTTACAGACACAATAACTGGCGACGAGAATACGAATTTCCATGCCAAAGTGGCTAACATTGGCATGTTTGAACAATTTGCCGTGGGTTAGATTGGGAGGCCTTTGTGTGAAGGCTCGAACAATTTATTGCGAATGAACTGGCGGCAGACGACCCGACCTCGCTGGCTGATAAGTGAAGACCTATCCTGCTCAGCAGTTATGGGGCCACCATCGATGGCCTTGGCATGGATCTGCTTGCCCCAGAGAAGACAATAACATATGTGAAGCTCGTAATGCTGATACAGGAACAGCTCAAACCTAAAGAGAGCATCTTCACAGCCTAGACACCGGTTCTATACCCACCGGTGGCACGAAGGCCAAGAAATCGCAAAATATGCTGCACACCTGGGACGATTGTCTGCACCATGTGATTTTAGCGATCACCTCACCGAAGCACTAAGGGAAATCTTTGTTATTGGAATCGGCAACGAGGGCCTTCTCCACAGGCTGCTCTCTGCGGACACCACGATCACGCTGCAGCAGGCAATTAATGTGAGCCAGGCGTTCATGATCTCGGCCTGCGATTCCTACTGGATGTCTCACCCCCAGGGCTCTAAGCCGGCAAGTACTGTCAACCGATTGGTTCCTTTTAGAGGCAGTAATGCTGCTCGCAGTCTCTTTTCGGGAAGAGAGAACAGAACTCCGAGTCCCACAATCCTGAGTCCGCATCATGGGACCAACCGGCGAACCCCATGCTGGCGCTGTGGAGGAAATAACAGAACCCACCAGTGCCGCTATGAAGACTATACTTGCAAAGGCTGTAACATGAAGGGCCACATCCAGCGATTATGCAATTGAAATCGTACTCACCGATTCGATGAAGAGTTGGCCGATCATCGGAGTCTAGCGAGAATGAGGTGTACGGAATGTTTACCTGCACCACCGAGGGTTCCCAGTTGAAAATGGAAGTAGAAATCAACTATGTTCCAGTCACGATGGAGGTGGACACAGGGGCGAGCCAGTCACTGATGAATCAGGTGGCCTTTGAGAAACTCTAGAACAATCCAATCGAACGACCTAAAATGATCCAGATCGAAGTGAAACTGCTCACCTTCACAAACGATACATCCCAGTCGTTGGCAGCGTGGATGTCCAGCTGTTCCATGGCGGCGCGATGCATAGGTTACCTTTATGGATCGTTGCTGTTGATGGTCCAAAGCTCTAAGGAAGAAGGTGGATGATAAAGATCACTTGGATCTGGGTAAAGCTCCAACCTCCATCGATCGACGTCCTCCGCGGCCCCGAAGTTGGATCCAGCACAACACCTGAAAAACCAACCGCCCAACTCGAATGTGAGGTGAAGACACAGACCGCTCAACCCAACGGCGAGATGATCCAGCCTAAGCGACCCGACCTCACCTCCAGGCTCCAGTGGCAGGACTCCAGAGGAAGGAAATTGACGCAGAAGGTAACATCCCGGCTTCCGTGGCAGCACCTGGGGAGAAAAGTATCACCACAGCCTACCTCATGGTTAGAAAGAAGATGGCGTCCCAACCACGAGTTGAAGCGCCTGAAGTTAAGATGGCTGCAGCCAGACCACAAGAGAGCAACACGTGATGCCGAGCGGCGAAAGGGATTGGAGTAAAGATTGCAAGAACCTCTTCAAGGAGACCGGCAACCCATAACAATTAAAGGGACAGTTCCACTCTTTATACAGCGATGATGGTGATACATATATAAAAGATGTAACTGACAATTTCAAGTTTGTAAATGTAACTAATCATGATAAGTCCGGCGATTGCGGCCAGAACCAATATATTGTGAGAGGAAACGAAGTGATGATGTGCTATGCTGGAATTTACATGCATGCCGACAAAACCAAGGGCAACCTCCCGTCAGCACCCGATCCAGCGATCATGCAGCCTACCCCTCCCTGACAAATGTGGTACCCCAGGGAGTGTTGCCACACACAGAGGCAGCATACCAGCTGCAGGGCCAGCAATCAGCGGACGGCAAAGGCACCACTACAGGTACCCTGCCCCCGATCGGCTCTTCCTCTCTGGCCACTAGTGCCAGTACTGGGAGCAAGCGACTAGGACACTCCTGACGTCCCCACGGGACCTGGGATGACCAGGCTCCCAATACCGCTGAAGAGCAGCAGGGAGACACCGCAGACCTCAAAGGAGGACAGGGAGGCCACAAACTCCTGTGGCTCTGCCCACCACTTGGCAACGGCAAATGCTCTGAGACTCAGCCAGGTGAGCGATCTGAGCCCACCCAGCTGACAGGGGACAGAGCGCCGCCATCAGACAACATGGACATAGCTTGGTTACTCTGGAACTAGTGTCCTCACCCACCTGCATCTACACAACCCAGGTCAAGACTGTGACACCACGTATGTAACTTACCTGTAAAATGTACTTGTTCCACAACTGCAGAACCCAAACAGTGATGTAACTAATCCGATGTTTTTTTGTTTTTTCTGTCTGTACAGGTCTGCACATGCAGGTGTTGAGCCACACACATGGTCTATGTATGTGGAGAAGGGGGGAATGGATGTATGTAGCCATGGACCCATATGGATCACACCCAGATCCCACACAAACCCCACTGCAACCTCCAACCATCCACTGCTGACCATTCCCCAATGGCGTGGTAATAAGTACTTGGGGGTCGACAGCGAGAGAGCCAAGCCAAAGCATTGTCAAGGTGCAAGGGCTTTGGGCACTCAAGTCTCGAGCCAGAGCACACAATGAAAAGGCCAGTGGCACAAGACTTAGGGTGGTGTGATGTTGTGTCTGTATAATATAAGTATACTCCCTGTACACTCAATATACATTTACATACGACTACTGTATGTACCTTGACACTGTATACACTATGCCTGTACCACCAGAGGGTGCAACTGGTGGAGACCAAGGTGTCACCGGTACACGACAGGTAACTCGGTATAAAACGGAGCTCAACATACTGTACCCTCACTCAGGAACTGCAATTAATGGACTAAGGTCACCACATTTCAAGTCCAATACCTTGCCTCATGGAATCATTACTTGAGTGCTTACAGACACAATAGAAAGAGATTAAACATTAAATGGTAGGACATTTAGAATTGTAGAGGATAAAAGCAACCTGGGAGTGCATGTCCACAGATCCCTGAAGGTCGCAGGCAAGGTGGATAAGCTAGTTAAGAAGACATACAGAATGCTGGCGTTTATTAGCCGAGGCATAGAATAAGAGAGCAGGTGGGTTATGCTTGAATATAAAACACTCGTTTGGCCACAGCTGGAGTACTGCGTGCAGTTCTCGTCAGCGCTTTACAGGAAGAATACTGTGATTGCAGTGGAGACATACAGAGGAGATTTCGAGGATGTTATCGGGAGTGGAGAAGCTTAGCTATGAGGAGAGATTGGATAGGCTGGGTTTGTTTTTCTTGGAACAGAGGAGGCTGAGGGGAGACCTCATTGAGGTGTGTAAAATTATGAGGGGCCTTGATAGAGTGAATAGAAAGGTCCCATTTCCCTTAGCATAGGGTTCAACAACCATGGGGCATAAATTTAAAGTAATTGGTAGAAGGTGCAGGGGGGATTTGAGGGCAACATTCTTCACGCAGAAGTTTGTGGGTCTGGAACTCACTGCCTGAAAGTGTGACAGAAGCACAAATCCTCACCACATTTAAAATGTGCTTGGATGTGCACCTGAAGTGCCGTAACCTGCAGGGTTATGGACCAACAGCTGGAAAGTGGGATTAGGCTTGATAGCCTCTTGTTGGCCGGCACGGTCACGATGGGCCGAAATGGCCTCCTTCCGTGCTGTAACCTTCTGATTTTAAAATTCTATGAAAAATAATCACCCAACATGGGGCTCGCACTCCTGACCCTGAGATTAAGAATCTCATCTTCTACTGACTGAGTTAGCTGGGCTTATGCAAAATGCAACTTTTTTCGTTGATTACAGCCAGGCGCCTGTTGGTTCCGCCCCATATGTTTAAACGTGCTGTCGAGGAATTGCCAGGATCTTCTTGAATGGTGGACCAGGCTCAAGAGGACGAATGGCCTACTCCAGCCCCTAATTCTTACATGTTTATGATCTTATCACCTTTCACATGAGAACAAACTCGCCCTTGAGCATGCATGAGGGGAATTCGCCATAAAATATTCCCGCCTGGTGAGCTTTCGCATGTGAGGCGCACGTGTTAACCGCTACACTGCGGAAACATCTCCACTTTCAGCACCAGGTCAGACGGAACTGATAAGCGAGCAGGTGGACTGCAAAATCCCACTTTTAAGGAATTGGTCGTGCTGTCAAACAATGAGTTTTGCTTAATGATCAAAAAAAGGAAATGTCAGAAGTGTGATATGAACCCACATCTCCAGATGAGACTGCGATCTAAACACACAACTTTGGACCGCTCGGCCATCCTGACTATTTAGGGCTATATGTGGCCAACTTCAGGTTCATTTTGAACTTTTGATTCCTGTCACGTGAAATAAATGATGGCAGCAGGCGTATCTCTGCCTGACACCGTTGAAACAGTGAGTCAGTCCTTGGAGCAAGGGTCTGGTTATTGCGAAACAGCAAAGAAAATATTGTTCCCGAATTATCCTAAATAACAGGGACCGCGACGTGATCTGGTGTCAGACGCGGTACCGTTGCGCCATGAGGTCTGTACAGCACATAGGAACTGTTTGTCAAAATGAAGGTTTCACCATACAAGGGGCTTCAAAATCCCCGCCCATTCCCACCAGGTGACTGAAGCAGCGCTCACCTGCCAGTCACCGTATGTTTTTTTTTAAAAACTTTTGTGTTGATTTCATGGGAAATCATAATTAATTAACCCATCACCTTTTTTGCACAATGAAAGAAATGCTAACTGAGGCAGAGTCGATATTCAATCATTTTTTCTGTGCTTTGCATCGAAACATAGAAAGGTAGAAGATAGAAAACAGGTTCAGGAGTAGGCCATTCGCCCCTTCGAGCCTGCATCACCATTCAATATGATCATGGCTGATCATACACCTCAGTATCCCTTTCCTGCTTTCTCTCCATACCCTTGATACCTTTAGCCGTAAGGGCCATAATTAACTCCCTTTTGAATATATCTAACGAACTGGCCTCAACAACTTTCTGTGGTAGAGAATTCCATCCGTTCAGAATTCTTTAAGTGAAGAAGTTTCTCCTCATCTCGGTTTTAAATGTCTCACTCCTTGTACTTAGACTGTGACCCCTGGTTCTGGACTTCCCCAACATTGGAAACATTATTGCTGCATCTATCCTGTCCAATCCCGTCAGACCTGTATTTGTTTCTGTGCGATCCCTTCTCATTCTTCTAAATTCCAGTGAATATAAGCCTGGTTGATCCATTCTTTCTTTACATGTGAGTCCTGCCATCTCGGGAATCAGTCTGGTGAACCTTCGATGAACTCACTCAATAGGAAGAACGTCCATCCTCAGATTAGGAGACCAAAACTGTACACAATATTCCAGGTGAGGCTTCACCAAGGCCTGCGTCTGCGCACATACAGAGGCTGAACTCCAGGACATAGTCGACGTATTTACTGAGGCGTATGAAAGCATGGGCCTTACGCGGAAAATCCGTAAGACAAAGGTCCTCCAAGAGCCTGTCCTCACCGCACAGCATTACCCCCCAGTCATCAAGATCCACGGCGCGACCCTGGACACATAGTCCGCATGCCAGACACGAGACTCGATCAGCAATGCTCTAATCGGAGCTACTTCATGGAAAACGAGCCAAAGGTGGTCAGCAGAAAATCTACGAGGACACCCTCAGAGCCTCCCTGATAAAGTGCAACATCCCCACTGACACCCAGGAGTACCTAGCCCAAGACCACCCTAAGTGGAGGAAGTGTATCCGAGAGGACGCTGAGCACCTCGAGTCTCAACGCTGAGTGCATGCAGACATCAAGTGCAGACAGCAGAAAGAGCATTCGGCAAACCTCTAAAATTCCTGCCCATTACTTTAAATTTATGCCTTCTTTTTGTTTACCCCACTTCTATCCACTATATCTCACCCCTCAGAATTTTATACACCTGAATGAGGTCTCCCCTCAGGCTCTGATCCATGGAAAACAAATCCAGCGATATAATCTGTCTTCATCGCTAAGATTCTCCACTCCCGGTAACATCCTCGAAAATCTCCTCTGAACCATCTTCAGTGCAATCATGTCCTTCCTCTAATATGGCGACCAGAACTGCACGCAGTTCTCCAGCTGTGACCTAACCTGCCCCATCTCTTGTATTCTATGCCTCGGCTAATAAAGACAAGCATTCCATATTCCTTCTTAACCACCTTATCTATCTGGGCTGCGACATTCAGGGATCTGTAAACATGCACTCGCTGGATTCATGGGAGGACCCAGCAGATTGGAAAACTGCAAATGTAACGCCCCTATTTAAAAAAGGAGGCAGACAAAACGCAGGAAACTATCGAGCAGTTAGCCTAACATCTGTGGTTGGGAAAATGTTGGAATCCATTATTAAAGAAGCAGTAGCAGGACATAGAAACATACAAACATAGAAAATAGGTGCAGGAGTAGGCCATTCGGCCCTTCGAGTCGCACCACCATTCAATAAGATCATGGCTGGTCATTCAGCTCAGTACCCCTTTCCTGCTTTCTCTCCATATCCCTTGATCCCTTTAGCCATAAGGGCCACATCTAACTCCCTCTTGAATATATCTAACGAACTGGCATCAACAACTCTCTGCGGCAGAGAATTCTACCGGTTAAGAACTCTCTGAGTGAAGAAGTTTCTCCTCATCACAGTCCTAAATGGCTTACCGCTTATCCCTCAGATCTGAACCCTGGTTCTGTACTTCCCCAACATCGGGACCTGTCCAGTCCCGTCAGAATTTTATATATTTCTATGAAATCCCCTCTCATTCTTCTCAATCCAGTGATCTCTCGATCCCTTGATTCCCCGAGGCTCCAAAAATCGATCTAACGCAGCCTTGAATATATTCAGAGACTCAGCATCCACAGGCCTGTGGCGCAGAGAATTCCACAGATGCATAACCCTCTGAGTGAAGAAATTCCTCCTCATCTCTGTCTTAATTGGCCGACCCCTTAAACTGAGACTGTGCTCCCTGGTTCTAGACACTCCAGCCCGGGGGAAACAACCTCTCAGCATCAACCCTGTCAATCCCCTTCAGAATATTGTGTGTTTCAATGAGATCACCTCTCATTCTTCTAAATTCCGGAGAGTATCGGCCCATTCTACACAATCTCTCAACTTAAGACAGTCGTCTCATCCCAGGAATCAATCTAGTGAACCTCCGTTGTACCTCCTCCCAGGCAAATATATCCTTTCTTACATAAGGAGACCAAAACTGTGTGCAGTACTCAAGGTGTGGTCTCACCAGTGCCCTGTAAATTGTAGCAAGACTTCTTCACTCTTGTACTATGGACTATATATTATGTACTATCGGGCGAGTGCCCTGTTTTTTGCTGATTCTACAGTTGTATAAAAAGTTATCAAAATTTGACAGTTGATCGGCAAACATATTGTATTTCCTTCAGTGTACTCCTTGCTCTTCAAGGGCTAGATTTTCCCCAAGAAGTTTTGTCGGCACGCTAACCTCAAGCACACCGACATTGTGCACTGGAAACGGCTCGTGGAAAAACTCGCACCATCCTGGCCGGTGAGTACAGTCCCCGGAGTCCTGGCGTGGCGTCGATGGTGAAGTGGGGGGCGGAGCCAAATGCCTGTGCCGAAAACACTGCCGGCACCTTCGTGCATGCGCAGTAAGGAGAGAAATCTTGAACTCTGCCATTTTTAAACGGTGTCAAACCCGGTGCAAAGCACAGCAGCTTCTCAGCTTCTCCGGTCGCTCGGCGGGCTCTCCCTCCGTCCCTCCCTGATAAAACAGACAGCTCCAGCAGCTGCAACTTCTCCGGTCCACAAGCTCACAGTTCTCCGGTGTGTCTTCCCTCCCCTAACCCAGGGATACAGGGACCGAGTGCAGTGGAGCGAAGTTAGCTGATGATACAAATTTGGGTGGGAAAGTAAATTGTAACACAACAAAGTAAATCTTAATTCCGGAAGAGCAATATGGCAAAGTACAGTGACCCCGACGTGATATAAACACGCAGCTTTCTGGTCTGTCGTCAGATACACTACCGTTGCATTGTGAGGTCTACAGCGCAGAGTGTCTATGTTTGTATACATGAAGATTCCAGTAACACAGCATCATTTACTCTGCATTGGTGCAATGAAAGGGCTTTAAAATCCCCGGTCACTTATACCGTGGGTCAGACAGCATCAGAGTAAGTGCCCACCTGTCACTCACACTCTCACACCCGCTTTCATCATCTGCTGCCCGCGGACTGCAACAAATCCAGTTCATCATTATCAGAGGCAGTCCCTCGAAGCGAGGATGACTTGCTTCCTCGCCAAAAATCAATGAGTTGAAAGGTGTTTCAATGATGGACCTAATATTCCAGATCCCGAACTGCATGTTGAAGGGTGGAAGAACTTGTGCGTGGATATGTTTGGACCGTTGCACCCCAGCAATCACACTGGCTTGACAGTGCGAGGTCGTGGTCCAGTGGCAAGGTTATCCAAGACGACTGGAGACCAGTTCTGCTGCACGGACCCAGTGCGCACATATCGCAGTGTGGGCTGGCCCGTGCTGCCCCTGGTCCCCTGGCCCTGAACTCACGCCGCCCCTGGGCCCCGATCACATCCATCCACAGTCTCTCGCTGCTCCTGCTGCACCTGCCGACGCTCCAAACACCAACCTGGACTTTGGTGACTTCACTCTTCGTTGCCGTCGGCCTCCTGCACCAGCTCTCGCTGTACCTTGCCGTGGTACACCACCACGCTGCTCCCAGACCGCCGGTCACCGCTCGTTTTATGGCCCCACCTGCCGCTGGGGATCTGACGCAGATCGGAGCCTCCACGCTGCTCCCAGCAAATCTAGTTCCACGCCGTGTCGCCGCACCATTCTCAGCTGTGATTGTAAGCTGACTATATTTAACGCTATCGCAGAGGCGGTAAACAGTGTTCTCTGGTAGTCTAGTGGTTAGGATTTGATGTTCCCACTGCTGTGACCTGGGTTCGATTCCTCGTCATAGAAAGCACTTTTACAGAGCAAGTTGACAAAAATAATTCAAGTCTGTGAAATAGTAAATACTTGTTTCAATCATCATTAATCCATCCACATCTGTTGCACACTGAAGCAAATACAAAATGTTTGCTGAGCGACTGTCAAATTTTAATAACTTTATATGCAACCGTAGAATCAGCAGAAAAACAGGATATTCGGCACATAGTACCGAATATATATCCCACAGTACAAGAGTAAGGAAGTCTTGTCACAATTGAACAGGGCCCTTGTGATACCACACCTGGAGCACTGCACACAGTTTTGGTCTCCTTATAAGAGGAAGGATATACTTGCCTTGGAGGTGGTACAACAGAGGTTCACCAGATGGATTCCTTGGATGAGAGGACTGTCATATGGTGAGAGATTGTGTAGAATATGCGGATACTCTCTGGAGTTTAGAAGAATGAAAGGTGATCTCATTGAAACGGACAATATTCTGAAGGGGATTGCCAGGTTAGAAGTTGCGAAGCCCGGCTATCTCAGTCGGTAGAGCATGAGAGTTTTACTTGCAGGGTCGTGGGACAGAGCCCCAACGTTGGACGATTATTTTCCTTGAACATTGATGTTGCTTTCACAGGAAAACATCATTAATGTACCCATAATCTTCTTTTGCACAATGATAAAAATGCGAACTGAGGGAGAGTTGATAATTTAATCAAATAATGAAATCAGCGCCTGAGATCGCTCGGCCATGCTTACTGTTCGATTATGAAGTTGCAAGTTATTATTCTGGAAAGTTTCAGACCGGGCTCATGTTCAGTGTTGCTGGAAGGCCCTATGACCGGGATATCCTCTCCCCCGGGGTTTTCCTGAGCCTGTGCTTGGTGCACGGGGATCTTTTGCCCGGGTCCGAGGTTGCTTGTATCCCAGCGATGGACATTAACCCTCTGAGCTCTGGAACTGGGGAAAAGCGAATAATTAATGAGTTGTTTGCGAGTTTCAAATGCAGCAGAGAGCTGCTTGTATAAACCGATCGTGTTGTTTGGAAAATGGTGACATGATAGGTCCCAGTCAGCATGGATTTGGGTGTCATGGTACATCAGTCATTGAAGGTTGGCATGCAGGTACAGCAGGCCGTTAAGAAAGCAATAGGCATGTTGGCCTTCATAGCGAGGGGATTTGAGTACAGTGGCAGGGAGGTGTTGCTACAGTTGTACAGGGCCTTGGTGCGGCCACACCTGGAGTATTGTGTACAGTTTTGGTCTCCTATCTTGAGAAAGGACATTCTTGCTATTGAGGGAGTGCAGCGAAGATCCACCAGACTGATTCCCGGGATGGTGGGACTGACCTATCAAGAAAGACTGGATCAACTGGGCTTGTATTCACTGGAGTTAAGAAGAGTGAGAGGAGATCTCATAGAAACGTTTAAAATTCTGACGGGTTTGGACTGGTTGAATGCAGGAAGAATGTTCCCAATGTTGGGGAAGTCCAGAACCAGGGGTCACAGTCTAAGGATAAGGGGTAAGCCATTTAGGACCGAGATGAGGAGAAACATCATCACCCAGAGAGTGGTGAACCTGTGGAATTCTCTACCACAGAGTAGTTGAGGCCAATTCACTAAATATATTCAAAAGGGAGTTGGATGAGGTCCTTGCTACTCGGGGGATCAGGTGGTGTGGCGAGCGAGCAGGAAGGGGGTGTTGTGTTTCATGTTCAGCCATGAACTCATTGAATGGCGGTGCAGGCTAGAAGGGCTGAATGGCCTACTCCTGCACCTATTTTCTATGTTTCTATGGTTCTATGTTTCACAGTATGAAAGACATGCGAATAGAGACGGTTGAAACTTCAATAATACATGAAACTTTAATCCTTGATGAAGTTTCATCTCCAGTCTGATTTTACACACTCTGTATTTGAGGAGAATGGTTTTACATGTTCATTGCTCATGCAACAAGGTATCCAAAACAACTTTTCCTCAATTTTATTGCAGACAAGATTTGCTTGAGAAATAAAGGTTATGCCCAAGCTTGAACCAGGAAATTTTCACGTGTGAGGATTATGTGATAACCACTACAGTGCAGAAATTGCTGCTTAGCTCAGTGCCCAGAGAGAAGTGTTCAGCAATAAGCTGAAATCTTCAATCCCTCTCTCTGCATAAAGTTCCTTTCACAAACATTTCTCTGACCGGAACTGCACCAAACAACAATGTTCTCTTTTCAAAATAATTAAACTCCCCAATTTCTACGTCTGCAATTTTAAGGACAAGGAGATGAAAGCGATTTGCGATCTGAAAATTGCCGGAAACCCCTCTGGTGAATGACAGGGCTTTTGATCGTTGATTTCTGCAGACACCTTGTGTTGTGTATTTAATCCTTGGAAACCTGTGCACACCAACACCAGAGGGCCTACCTGGTGGAGTCCCACGTGATCCCAGCATCCCTTGGGAGCGCGGTATATAAGCAGGCCACCTATGAGGTAACTGCGCTCTGGGGTCTTATTAAAGGAGCTAAGGTCACACTTACTCATTGTCCAAATACTCAGTTTCATCCTTTATTATGAGCGTATCAATTGGCGACGAGACAATGAACAACCACGCAAAAATGCAAGGAGCAGTTGGTATCCTGGAGAAGTTCTCAGAAGTGTACGATTGCGAAGCCTGCATGAAGAGACTCAATCAAAACGTCTTGGCCAACGAGCTGGAAGGGCACGTGAACGCTGGCAAATGAAGGGCGATCATCCTTACCGTCTGTGGGACAATAACCGATGGCCTCGTGAAGAATCTTCCAGCTCTGGTGAAACCAACAACTAAATCCTATGAAGAATTGTGTACGCTGGTTCGGGAGCATTTAAATCCTAAAGAAAGCGTTCTGATGGCGAGGCATCGGTTCTACACGTGCCAACGGTCGGAGGGCCAGGAAGTGGTGAGATATGTCGCCGAATTAAGGCGCCTCACAGGACGTTGCAAATTTGACGGATTCCAAAACGAATGCTGAGAGACTTTTTGTCCTTGGCATTGACCATGAGGTAATCTTTCGCAAACTGTTGACTGTTGAAACTCAGAATCTGAGCAAAGCCATTACGATAGGTCAGACAATTTCCACCAGTTCCTTTAAACCCAATAACGTAATTTATTTCGGCTGGACTGGATGGAGAAACATAATCCATGTAAAAAATTGTTTTCACATGAACTGAATGTTCATAAAAGTATTGGAGTGGGAACTCACTGCATAACAGCACAGCTTGCAATGATTATGGAATATATTTGTGCAACCAAAACGCACAATAACAACCTGGAACTGTGCGGCACCGAATCCTCGGGGAAAAAATAGTTAAAGGCTCCGTCTCTGGTTGGGCTCGAACCACCAACTTTTCGGTTAATCGCGGAACATACGAACCCATTGCGCCACAGAGACTAACTTAAACGTACATTGCAAGACATCCCAAACCAGAGTGTCAGTCAGTTAAAGCTTCAGATTGCTCCGACCGGGATGGAACTTGTTCACTATCAGTTGGACTTTTCCCAAATAAATGGAGGGACATTCATTATGGATGCGTGGAAGCAGTCTGGTGCCGCACTCTGCAGACAATTCCATGTCACCACCAACCAGCTCTCCCGCAACTGATGTGATCTACCTTCAAGCCTTCCAGTGCCTTGTTTGTGACAAAGTATACTGATTGTCCCGAAGCCGGTCTTAAGTTTTAATTCTTTTTCAGCTCCTGATTGCAGATATTGCTGTGAGTAAACCCGATCAAAATGCTTACAGGGACAGTTGCTTTCATCATATCTTCGCTTGAAGAAATTTCAAAGATTGAAAGCGACACACATCAACCCCAAACCTCGTCACCTACTCGCTATCCACAACACGCTGCTCCCGTGAGATGGAAGCCCAGTTGCTGTTTCAAGCTTGAATACAGGTACAAGCAGAACTCATTCAAAGAAAGTCAAGTCCCTGAGGCACCTGGTTATTTGCACCGAACTCCTTCGCAAAGAGTTGAGGTTCGTGTGGGGTGATTCGGGCACATCTTTCCCCACACGACAACACTTCGAACATAACTCAATGGCTGTAAAGCGCTTTGGGGCGTCATGAGTTCCTGAAAGGCTCTGCAGAAAAGCAAGTCGTTCCTTGCAAAAGTTCGATGCAATTTCAAATTTGCAGCAGGATAATGTGCTCAACCAGGATCTCTCGCAAATTTCAATCAACAAGCCAGAAACGATAATCAAACCCTTTGACCAACGAGCTCACTTTTTGACAAACCTGGAGATAAATTGTAACTTTCATAAAAGCATTTTTTGTGTGTAGCTGTTCTTGGCAGAAGGAGCACATGAGACCCAATCAGTGACTTTGCTTTTTCGACCTGTCTTCAGAAGCGCCGCACGGTTCCACTCCGACAGTCAATGAGTTGTTGGGATGTTAGTGTATCCAGGCTGCGGGTGGCCGCCCTGAGCACAGCAGAGGGGTTTCTGCATTAGTTCTGGGTGGGGACAGTATTCCCCCTTCTCTTTTCCTCTTGTCTGTGTCCCTCTGCTTTGTTTTCTGTAGTTATTTCCCAGTCCTTATTTTATGTGTTTAAAAGGGAACAAAAGATGAAGTGGGCGACATTCTGGAACAATTTCTCTCAGCCAAATATATCTATTTGCTGAAGTAAAATAAATAGCAATTAAAGAATAAGGGAGAAGCCACTGTCGCCCTTTTGACAGGAGAATAAACTCGCCCATGGCTCTTCATCCACAGCAAGTTTAAACATAATCTTCCTGCACGGGAACTTTCGCGTGGAAAGCAAACGTGATAACGGCTCCACTGCGGAAACCGCTCTGACCAGAAGTGCAGCAGAGGGCAGCTGAGCAGTGAATGCCTTCTGTGCTGATCGGGAATGTGTTGGCTCATCTTAAACAACTTCTGTCCCTCACTGACAGCTGTCAATCCTTCTCCTCCGCTGCCCTTTACACAAACATGTCACTGATCCCCACCCACCACCCCACATCCCCATCGTGTTATCTTCCATGTTAGCACAGTGGGGCTGCGGAGGCACCTATTCTCTCCCCGCTGTTAGTGAACTCAGTCAGACTGTAAAATTAAAGTAGAACAAGAATCCCGCAAAGGGCAGGAGAAGGAAAAGAGTCTGTAACCTCGGGTTAATTGTTCGTCCAAGGCGACCCGTCCTGTTGTGTATTTCCTGCAGTTTCCGACTTTCTCAGGTGGAGATAGCGGGGCTGGACCATATTCCTAAAATACAATGATGTCGGGCTAAAAGTTGCTCACGTACTCAGGGCAAAATACATCATTGAAGTTCTGCAATGGATTAATTAATGATGTTTAAATCTATAAATCGTTTTTCCACATGAGATGCATGTAACTCTTTCTTATAAGGTTGTAATTTTGATGGAAGTGCAATTTCCCTGGCCGGAAATCGACCAAGGGCCATGGTGGTGAGAGCGCCGAATCCTAATCACTGGACCACCATGGAACGCTGCATTGCTGCATCGCTGCATCGTAATGCTTGATGTGATGAATAGGTATCCCTATCTCATTTACACGCTGTATGAGAAAGATTTACAATTGTAAGTGTTCATGACTAAATTGTAAAACCATTGATTTTGTGCGTGTCTATTCTTGACAGGAGGAGCACTTGAGTCCGAAGTTCCAGTTCTATTTTTGTATCAATAGAATCAATTTTCACCAATTTCTTGAAAACCAATAAAATAATTTATATTGAGTGGGCTGGATGGAGGAACATGGTCCATGTAAAAAATTGTTATCGTTTTAATTGAGATGAATGCTCATCCAAGTATTGGAGTGGGAACTCACTGGATAACAGCACAGCTGGCAATGTTTGCGAAATGCATTCGTGCAGCCAAAATGGACAATGACAACCTGGAACTGTGCGACATCAAAACCTCAGGGGAAAACAGTTCAAGACTTCGCCCATAGGTGGGGTTGAACCACACACGTTTTAGTTACCATCCCAATGCTCTAAACCATTGCGCCACAGATACACACTGCAAGATATCCACAACCAGGGTGTCAGTCAGTTAAAGCTTCAGATTGCTCCGACCGGGATGGAACTTGTCCACTCTCAGTTGTAATTTTCCCAAATAAAGTATGGGACATTCATTGTGGATGTGTGGAAGCAGTCTGGTCCCGCACATTGCAGACACATCCATGTCACCTCCAACCAGCTCTCCCGCAACCGGTGTAATCTAGCTTCCAGCCTTCCGGTGCCCTGTCTGTGACGAAGAATGTTTCATGCGCAACTGGGATGTAGACTATCAGGCCCTGGGGATTTATCGGCCTTCAATCCCGTCAATTTCCCTAATACAATTTCCCGCCCAATAAGGATATCCTTCAGTTCCTCCTTCTCACTAGACCTTCGGTCCCTGAGTACATCTGGAAGGTTATTTGTGTCTTCCTTTGTGAAGACAGAAGCAAAGTACTTGTTTAATTGCTCTGCCATTTCTTTGTTCCCCATTAGAAATTCAGCCGAATCCAGCTGCAAGGGATCTACCTTTGTCTTCACAAATCAATTTCTCTTCACATATTCATAGAAGCTTTTGCTGTCATTTTTTATGTTTCTGGCAAGCTTCCTCTCCTACTATATTTTCCACCTCTTAAATAATCCCTTTGTCCTCCTCTGCTGTATTCTAAATTTCTCCCACTCCTCCAGTTTCCCTCTTTATACCTATGGTGCTGGTCCCGATATGGACCATGACCTCAAGCTGTTTACCATCTTCCCCCCCCGCCCCCCAAGAATGCCCTGTGTCTGCTCTGTCACATCCGTGATCCTGGCACCACGGAGGCACCATACCATTCTGGAGTCACGTCTGTGGCCGCAAAAACCCCTCTCTGTTCCCCTAACTATAGAATCCCCTATCACTACAGCTCTTTTATTCTTCGTCCTTCTCCCCTGTGCAGCTGAGCCACCCGTGGTGCCTTGGAATTGGCTCTGGCTGCACGCCCCAGAGGCACCATCGCCCTCACCGATGCTCAGAAGTGAATATCGTTTTGAAAGTGAGATGGAGTCACGGGAGGCCTTCTGCATTACCTGCCTAGCGTTCTTACTCTGTCTGGGGGTCATCCACTTCCCCTCTGCCTGCACGCTTTTACGCTGTGGGGTGACCACCTCTTGAAAGGTTCTATCCACGTCGCTCTCAGCCTCGCGGATGCAACGTTGTCACGCCAGCCGCCGCTCAAGCTCCGAAACGTGGAGCTCGAGTAGTTGAAGCTGGAGAATCCTCCTGCACAGCCACTGACACCAATCTCCTCCTGTCTTAAATAAACCAACCCCACAGTCACTTACACCAATCCCCTCCTATCTGATACAAATCCACCCCACAGTCACTGACACCAATCTCCTCCTGTCTGATATAAACCCACCCCACAGTCACTGACACCAATCCCCTGCTGTCTGATATAAACCCATCCCACAGTCACTGACACCAATCTCCTCCTGACTGACATAAATCCACCCCACAGTCACTGACACCAATCCCCTCCTGTCTGATATAAACCAACCCCAGTCACAGGCGCCCGGCCCCTGCAGTCTGATATAAACCCACCACACAGTCACTGACACCAATCTCCTCCTTTCTGACATAAACCAACCCCACCAATGACACCAATCACGTCCTGTCTAATATAAACCCAACCCCACAGTCACTGACACCAGTCCCCTCCTGTCTGATAATAAACCCACCCCACAGTCACTGAAACCAATCTCCTCCTGTCTGATATAAACCCACCCTACAGTCACTGACACAAATCCCCTCCTGTCTGAAAATAAACCCACCCCACAGTCACTGACAACAATCCATCCTGTCTGATAATAAACCCACCCCACAGTCACTGACAACAATCCATCCTGTCTGATAATAAACCCACCCCACAGTCACTGACAACAATCCATCCTGTCTGATATAAACCCACCCCACAGTCATTGCAACCAATTCCCTCCTGTCTGATATAAACCCACCCCACAGTCACTGACAACAATCCATCCTGTCTGATAATAAACCCACCCCACAGTCACTGACAACAATCCATCCTGTCTGATAATAAACCCACCCCACAGTCACTGACAACAATCCATCCTGTCTGATAATAAACCCACCCCACATTCACTGACACCAATCCCCTCCTGTCTGATAATAAACCAACCATCATCATCATAGGCAGTCCCTTGGAGTCGAGGATGACTTGCTTCCACATTACTAATGAGGTCTCAGATGTCTGTTAAGACCAATGCGGGAGCTACTGTGTCTGTCCCAGGTTGGACAGACGGTGGTTGAAAGTACGTTGGTTGAAGTGCCGGTTTGTTGAAGTGCTTGGGTTGCCGTATGCTCCTTCCGCCATAAGCATTTGGTCTCCGCTTGCTCCAGGTGGATGGACTCAAATTGTTCGACGCCCTCACGGATTATTCTCTTCCACTTTGAGCGATGTTGTGCCAGGGATTCCCAGGTGTCGGTGGGGATGTTGAACTTCAAGGAGGCCTTGAAGGTGTCCTTGAAGCGTTTCCTCTGCCCTCGGGGCTCGCTTGCCATGTTGAAGCTCCAAGTAGAGTGCTTGCTTTGGGAGTTTCGTATCGGGCATGTGGACGATGTGTCCCATCCATCCTAGCTGATCGAGCGTGGTCAATGCTTCAATGCTGAGGATGTTGGCCTGTTAGAGAAGAGACGTTGGTGTGTCTATCCTGCCAATGGATTTGGAGGATCTTCCGGAAGTTGTGTTGATGTTATTTCTCCAGTGCTTTGATGTGCTTGCTGTACATAGTCCATGTCTGAGAAGCATGTCTGAGGGCAGGTATCACTACTGCTCGGTAGAACATGAGCTTTGTGCCGGGTTTACGGTTCTGGTCTTCAAACACTCTATGCCTTAGACGACCGAAGGCTGCGCTGGCACACAGAAGGTGGTGTTAGACCTAGTCATTGAGATGTGCCCTTGTTGACAGGAGGCTCCCGAGGTATGAAAAATGGACCATTTTGCCAAAGGCCTTGTCATAGATTTTGATCATCCACGGTGGCGGGGGTGGGTGTGAAGGGCAGTGCTGCGTGGAGGGGATAGGTTGATACAACACCTTTCTTTTACTGAGATGTTTAGTGTAAGGCCTATACTCTCAGACACTACGGTGAATGTGTTGACGATGGTTTGGAGCTCGTCCTCTGAGTGAGCGCAGACACAAGCATCATCTGCATATTGTAATTGATGACAGAGGATGGCACGACCTTGCATCTGGTCTGAAGGCGATGGAGGTTGAACAGTTTCCCATTTATTCTGTAGATTATCTCCACTCCAGCGGGAAGTTTACTGACTGAGATGTAGCAATGCAGCAAGGAAGATGGAGAAGAGCGTGGGTGCAGTGACACAGCCTTGCTTCACCACGGTTCGTACATGAATTGGGTCTGTGATGGATCCATTGCTCAGGATCACAGGTTGCATGTAATCACCAAGCAAGTGGAGGATGGTGACACATTTTTGAGGACGGCCGAATTTGAAGAGTACACCCCATAATCGCTCACGGTTGACAGTGTCAAAGGCTTTGGTCAGGTCAAAGAAGGTTGACCTAACCTCACAGTCACTGACACCAATCTCCTCCCATGTGATATAAACCAACCCTTGTCACTGACACGAAGTGGACTGGGACAATATGTTCAAGGGTAAGACTGTAGAAACGCAGTCGCAAACATTTAAGGAGACATTTCATAACCTCAGCAAAGATTTATTCAAGTGAGAAATAAAGATGTTCAGAGAAGGATGAACCATCCCTGGCTAACCCAGGAAGTAAAGGATGGTATCAAATTGAAAAAAAAGGCATACAATGTTGCGAAGGACAGTGGAAGGCCAGAGGATTGGGACATTTTTAGAAACCAGCAAAGGTCGACTAAAAAAATGATAAAGACGGAGAAGATAGCAGATCAGAGCAAACTACAAGAAATATAAAAACAGACAGCAAGAGCTTCTACAGGTATGTAAAAAGGAAACGAGTATCTAAAGGAAATGCTGGGCCCTTCGAGGATGTGACTGGAGAATTAATATTGGGAAACATGACAATGGCAGAGATTTTGAAAAAATATTTTATATCAGTCTTCACGGTAGAGGACGCTAAAAACATCCCAACAGTTGTTATTCAAGGAGCTATTGTGGGGGGTGGGTGGGAACTTAAAACAGTCACTATCACTACAGATAATGTACCCAGCAAACTAATGGGACTAAAGGTGGACAAGTCCCCTGGAGCTGATGACATACATCCCAGGGTCTTCAGAGAAGTGGCTGCAGAGATAGTGGATGCACTGGTTGTAATCTACCAATATTCCCTGAATTCAGGAGAGGTCCCAGTGGACTGGACACTGCAAATGTAACACCCCTATTTAAGAAAGGAGTGAGACAGAGAGCAGCAAACTATAGACCAGTTAGTCTACCATCTGTCAATGGGAAAATATTGGAGCCCATCATTAAGGAAGTAGTCACAGGACATTTATAAAATCATATTGCAGTCAGGCAGAGTCAGCATGGTTTTATAAAAGGGAAATCATGTTTGATAAATTTGCTGGAGTTGTTTGAGGATGTAACGAGCAGAGTGGATGAAGTAGAACCAGTTGATGTCGTATATGTGGACTTCCAGAAAGCATTTGATAAGTTGCCACACAAAAGGTTCCTGCAGAAGCTAAGAGCTCACGAAGGTGGGGGTAATAAATTAGCATGGATAGAGGATTGGCTAACTAATATAAAACAGAAAGTCAGGATAAATGGGTCATTTTTAGGTTGCCAAACTGTAACTAGTGGGGTGACACATGGATCAGTGCTGGGGCCTCAACTATTTATAATTTATATTAATGACTTGGATGAAGGGATCGACAGTAACACAGCCAAATTTGCTGATACAAAGATAGGTGGGAAAGCAAGTTGTGAGGAGGATGCAACAAATCTACAAAATGATATATACAGGCTCAGTGAGTGGGCAAAAATTTGGCAGCTGGACTATAATGTTTTAAAATGTCAGGTTATCCCCTTTGGTAGCAAAAATAAAAATACAAATTATTATTTAAATGTGGACGATTACAAAATGCTGCAGTACAGATGGATCTGGGGGTTCTTGAACATGAAACTCAAAAGGTTACCATGCAGGTACAGCAAATAATCAGGAAGGCACATGGAATGCTGGCCTTTATTGCAAGGGAGATGGAGTATAAAAGTAGCGAAGTCCTGCTACAACTGTACAGGGCGTTGGTAAGACTCCACCTGGAGTACTGCGCACAGTTTTTGTCTGGACTTGTCTCCATTCCTGTGCCGAGGGAATTGTTACACCAGTTGGGAGGGGCAACATTTGGGGACACTGATTCCCCACCAAATCCCATTCCCCTTCTTTCTGGTGGATAATGGAGGGGCCACTTTGTGTAATGTGCAAGTCAGTAAGCATTGTCAGCAAGCTCTTTCTAACTGGAGGTTATATTCAGTGGAAAGTTTGACACTATTGTAGATTTTATACCAAAGATCGATGCGGTATGTAAGTAAAAATGCATAATTTTATTGCAAACTGAATTTCTGTTGAGATCCGCTCAATTAAGGGGAAAATATAACACACTGCTTTTCTTAAATGGACACTGCAGCCCCGATAACACAATCAGCAATATATCCAGAAAATTAAAGTCCAGCCCAATTTTCGGGTTATTAACATCAGCAGAAACAAACCCCAACAGTCAGAATGAACATGGTTCAGTCGGGATCTGATTAACAGCAGATTCCAGCCCCTGCAGTCACTTGTGAACTCGCTGATGTGTCAGCAGTGGGATGACCCAGTGTGTCCCTTCCCACACATGGGGCAGGTGAACGGCCTCTCCCCAGTGTGAACTCGCTGGGGAGTTACAAGTTCGGATGACCCAGTGAATCCCTTCCCACACTCAAAGCAGGTGAACGGCCTCTCACCAGTGTGAATGCGTCGATGAATTTCCAGCACAGAAGGCGATCTAAATACCTTCCCACAGTCCCCACATTCCCACGGTTTCTCCATGGTGCGGGTATCTTTGTGACTCTGGATGGTTGGATGATCAGTTGAAGCCTCGCCCACACACACAACACGTTTACAGATTCTCCCCGCTATGAATGGTGCGATGTTTTTTCAGGCTGTGTAACTGGTTAAAACTCTTTCCACAGGCAGTGCACTGGAACACTCACTCGGGTGTGTGTGTCTCGGTGCTTTTCCAGTCACACTGATGTTTGAAATATTTTCGCACAGGCAGGAGAGACAAACATTTCTCCTTCCACTTTCCAAGGCTGATGATATTCAGGTCCTGATGAATCGATTGACTCTGTCAAATCTTGACGCGATGTTTGGTTTGTGTTTCCTGTCTGAAAATCTCCCCTTCTAATACACTGTAAAAGGAGATAACAAAACTCATCACTGTCAGTACAAGACACAAATTCAGGATAGACAGATCTAGTTTCCATGGAAAATTATTTACCCTCTTGTTCTTCCAATGCTGTAAATCCCTGTCCCACACATTGTCCCTCCTGCTGTGCTGAAATCCAATCAATACACAATTCTAAACTTTTTCTCCTCCACTCCCAGTTTTCACCACCAGTTCTGGCTGGGTTCAGATCTACACTCACTGGTTCCGCTCCCCTGAAGATGCTGACTCTGGCTGGATTCAGTTCTCTATTCACTGTTTCCCCTCCCTGTCCTCCCATGAAGATTTTTTCACTGTTAAGTTAGTATTTAGTCTGTAAATAAAGGTTAGTTAAATCAGCGGATTGCTGAGTAGTTGCTGGGTGTATTTCTCTAAGGTTTAGAGTATAGTTCGACTTGATAGTTGCGAGTGTAACTAGAGGGATGACAGGACAGCTCAGTCCCGTCGATTACACATACTGTGGCATGTGGGAAATCCTGGAATCTTCGCACAGCCGGGACGACTACATGTGGAGGACTTGTCTCCAGATGCACCAACTCGAGTTCCGCGTTTTGGAGCTTGAGCGGCGGCTGGAGTCACTGCGGTGCATCCATGAGACTGAGAGCTACGGGGATATCACCTTTCTAGAGGTGGTCACCCCGCAGATAAAGAATATGCAGGCAGATAGGGATTGGGTAACCCCTGGACAGAAGAGGAGGACTAGGCAGGTAGTGCAGGAGTCCCCTGAGTCCATCTCGTTCTCCAACTGGTTCTCTGTTCTGTGTACAGGTGAGGGCGATGGCGGCTCTGGGGCGTGAGCCAGAGACAAGGCAACGGCACCACGGGTGTCTCAGCTGCACAGGGGGAGTGGGAGGAAGAAGAATGGAAGAGCTCTAGTGGTAGGGGATTCAATAGTCAGGGGAACAGACAGGCATTTCTGCGGCCGCAGACGTGGCTGCAGGATGGTATGTTCCCTCCCTGGTGCCAGAGTCAAGGATGCCACTGAGCGGCTGCAGGGCATTCGCGGGGGAGAGGGTGAACAGCCGGAGGTTGTGGTCCACATCTGGACCAATGACACAGGTAGAATGAGGGGTGAGGTCCTGCAGGCAGCGTTTAGGGAGCTAGGAGAGAGATTACAAAGCAGGACCTCAAAGCTTGTAATCTCCGGATTACTCCCGATGCCACGAGCTACTGAGTACAGAAATAGGAGGATAGAGCAGATGAATACGTGATTGGAGAAATGGTGCAGGGAGCAGGGCTTTAGTTTCGTGAGGCATTGGGACCGCTTCTGGGGGAGGTGGGACCGGTACAAGCCGGATAGGTTGCACCTCAACAGAGCCGGGACCAATATCCTCGCGGGGGCGGAGGCTGCTAGTGCTGTTGGGGAGGGTTTAATCTAGCTTGGCAGGGGGATGGGAACCTGAAAATATATTCAGTAGGGAGGGGAGTAAAGCTGGAATTAGAAAGCAAAATTAAAGAAAGTGAGTTTGAAGGCGAGAGGAAACAAGCAGGAAAAAAGTGTAATAAAACAAACTTAAAGGCACTTTGTCGAAATGCACGTACCATTCGTAACAAAATAGATGAGTTGACGGCACAAATAGATACAAATGTGTATGATATGATAGGCAGATTACAGATACGTGGTTGCAAGGTGACCAGGACTTGGAATTAAATATTCAGCGGTATTTGACAATCCAGAAGGACAGACAGAAAGGAAAAGGAGGTGGGGCAGCTCTATTGATAAAGGATGGAATAATGAGAAACAATATTGGCTTAAATGATCAGATGTTGAAACAGTTTGGGTGGTAATAAGGAATAATAAAGGGACAAAGTCACTGGTGGGCGTAGTAAATTGGTCCCCTAACAATAGCAAATGTGTTGGTCGGAGCATAAACCAGGAAATAGTGGGCCTTGTAAAAAGGGAACAGCAATAATCATGGGTGATTTTAACCTCCATATTGATTGGACAAATCCAATTGGTCAGGGTAGCCTTGAGGAAGAGTTCATAGAGTGCATAAGGGACAGGTTCCTTGAGCAGTATGTAACGGAACCATCCAGGGGGCAGGCTATCTTTGATCTGGTTCAGTGTAATGAGACAGGATTAATAAACAATCTCCTAGTAAAGGATCCCTTGGAATGAGTGATCATAGCATGGGTGAATTTCAAATTCAGATGTAGGGTGAGAAATTTGGATCTCTAACCAGCGTACCAAACTTAAATATAGGAGACGATGAAGGTATGAGGGCAGAGTTGGGTAAAGTGGACTGGGAAAATATATTAAAGTGTAGGACGGTTGATGAACAGTGGTGTACATTTAAGGAGATATTGCACAACTCTCAAGAAATATATATTCCAGTGAGGAGGAAAGGGTGCAAAAGAAAAGATAGCCATCCGTGGCTAACTAAAGAAATGAAGGACGGTATCCAATTAAAAACAAGGGCATACAAAGTGGCCAAAACTAGTGGGAGGACGGAAGATTGGGAATCATTTAAAAGCCAGCAAAGAAAGACTAAAAAAATGATTAAGAAAGGGAAGCTAGACTATAAAAGTAAACTAGCACGAAACACAAAAACAGATAGCAAGAGTTTCTATAGGTATATAAAAAGGAAAAGAGTGGCGAAATTAAATGCTGATCCCTCAGAGGACAAGACCGAGGAATTAGTAATGGGGAACATGGAGATGGCAGAAACTCTGAACAGATATTTTGTATCGGTCTTTACAGTAGAGGACACGAACAATATCCCAACAGTGGATCGTCAAGGGGCTATAGCGAGGAAGGAACTTAACACAATCACAAAGGAGGAGGTGCTCAGTAAGATAATGGGACTCAAGGCGAATAAATCCCCTGGACCTGATGCCTTGCATCCTCGGGTCTTAAGAGAAGTAACGGCAGCGATAGTAGATGCATTGGTTGTATATTTACATAATTCCCTGGATTCAGATTGGAAAACTGCAAATGTAATGCCTCTATTTAAAAAAGGAGGCAGACAAAAAGTAGGAAACTATAGACCAGTTAGCCTAACATCTGTGGTTGGGAAAATGTTGGACTCCATTATTAAAGAAGCAGTAGCAGGACATTTGGAAAAGCACAATTCAGTCAGGCAGAGTCTGCATGGATTTATGAAGGGGAAGTCATGTTTGACATATTTGTTGGATTTCTTTGAGTTTGTAACAAACAGGGTGGATAAAGGGGAACCAGTGGATGTGGTGTATTTGGACTTCTAGAAAGCATTTGACAAAATGCCACATAAACGATTACGCACAAGATAAAATATCACGGGGTTGGGCGTAATATATTAGCATGGATAGAGGATTGTCTAACTGACAGAAAACAGAGTCAGAATAAATGGTTCATTCTCGGGTTGACGTCAGTAACTAGTGGGGTGTCGCAGGGATCAGTGCTTGGACCCCTACTATTCACAATCTATATTAACAATGTGGAAGCAATGACCGAGTGTAACAAAGCCACAGTTGCTGATAATACAATGATGGGAGGAAAAGCAAAGAGTGAGGAGGACACATTAAATCTGCAAAAGGACATAGACAGGCTAAATGAGTGCAACAATTTGGTAGATGGAGTATAATGTTGGAAAGTGTGAGGTCATCTGCTTCGGCAGAAAAATTCAGAGAGAAAGTTATTAATTAAAGGGAGAAATATTGTAAAATGTTGCAGTGCAGTGGGACCTGGAGGTTACTTGTGCATGAAACACAAAAGGTTAGTATGCAGGTACAGCAAGTGATCAGGAAGGCCAATTAAATCTTGGCCTTTATTGCAAAGGGAATGGAGTATAAACGCAGGGAAGTCTTGCTACAGTTATACAGGGTATTGGTGAGGGCACACCTGGAATACTGCGTGTAGTTTTGCTTTCCATATTTACGAAAGGATATACTTGCTTTGGTGGCAGATTCTTCTCTCGGAGGGTTGTAAATCTGTGGAATTCGCTGCCTCAGACAGCTGTGGAAGCTGGGTCATTGAGTAAATTTAAGACAGAGATAGACAGTTTATGAACCAATAAGGGAATAATGGGCTATGGAGAGAGGTCAGCGAAGTGGTCATGAGTTCATGATCGGATCAGCTATGATCGTGTTGAGTTGTTAAGAGTATGCCTGCTCCTGCTCCTATTTCTTATGTTCATTTGTTCTTATGTTCTACACTGTTTCATCAGACACTTGCAGGGCAGGTACAGCAAGGGTTAGATACAGAGTAAAGCTCCCTCTACACTGTCCTATCAAACGCTAAACTGTGCCCATAATGAGCAGGCCTCAGGGAGGTTGGTTGCTAGGCACTGCAGTGATATCATTCAGCTAGTTTGAACAGCTAATAGTTACTCCAAACTAACTTAGGCCAGCATATCTGGCTGCACAGGAAAACTTTGTGGAGAGTTAAGGAAGCAACAAGCAATAAACAAAGCAGAAAAATAAACATTCAATTACAAATATAAAATATAAGGAATCTGAGAGGACATGCACCTAGCACCAAGATTTACAAAGCACTAAACAAAACACAAAAAGTAATAAGCAATTAATTAACAAATAAAAAATAGAAGGAACCCTGTATGTAATGCACCAAGACCAAAGTAATTGTTGGGATTGAAGGCTAATAAATCCCCGGGGCCTGAGAGTCTGCATCCCAGAGTATTAAGGAAGTGGCCCTAGAAATAGTAGATGCATTGGTGATCATTTGCCAACAGTCTGTCGACTCTGGATTAGTTCCTAAGGACTGGAGGGCAGCTAATGTAACACCACTTTTTAAAAAAAGGAGGGAGAGAGAAAACGGGTAATTATAGACCGGGTAACCTGACATCAGCAGTGGGGACAATGTTGGAATCAATTATTAAAGATGAAATAGCAACGCATTTGGAAAGCAGTGACAGGATCGGTCCAAATCAGCATGGATTTATGAAAGGGAAATCATGCTCGACAAATCTTCTAGAATTTTTTGAGGATGTAACTGGTAGAGTGGACAAGGGAGAAGCAGTGGATGTGGTGTATTTGGACTTTCAAAAGGCTTATGACAAGGTCCCACACAAGAGATTGGTGTGCAAAATTAAAGCAGATGGTACTGGGGGTAAAATACTGACGTGGATAGAGAACTGGTTGGCAGACAGGAAGCAGAGATTCGGGATAAACGAGTCCTTTTCGGAATGGCAGGCAGTGACGAGTGGGGTGCTGCAGGGCTCAGTGCTGGGACCCCAACTATTTACAATATACATTAATGATTTAGATGAATGAATTGAGTGTAATATCTCCAAGTTTGCAGATGACACTAATCTGGGTGGCGGTGTGAGCTGTGAGGAGGACGCTAAGAGGCTGCAGGGTGACTTAGACAGTGCGCAAACGCATGGCAGATGCAGTGTAATGTGGATACATGTGAGGTTATCCACTTTAATGGCAAAAACAGAAAGGCAGAATATTATCTGAATGGCAGCAGATTAGGAAAAGGGGAGGTGCGACGAGACCTGGGTGTCATTGTACATCAGTCATTGAAAAAAGACATGCAGTTGCAGCAGGCGTTGAAGAAGGCAAATGGTATGTTGGTCTTCATAGCTAGGAAATTTGAGTATAGGAGCAGGGAGCTCTTACTGCAATTGTGCAGGGCATGGGTGAGGCCTCACCTGGAATATTGTGTTCAGTTTTGGTCTCCTAATCTGAGGAAGGACATTCTTGCTATTGAGCAAGTGCAGCGAAGTTTCATCAGACTGATTCCCGGGATGACAGGACTGACATATGAGAAGAGAGTGGATCAACTGGGCCTGTATTCACTGGAGTTCAGAAGGATCAGAGGGGATCTCCTAGAAACATATAAAATTCTGACAGGACTGGACAGGTTAGATGAAGGAAGAATGTTCCCGATGTTGGGGAAGTCCAGAACCAGGGGACGTAGTCTAAGGATAAGGGGTAGGCCATTTAGGACTGAGATGAGGAGAAACTTCTTTACTTACAGAGTTGTTAACCTGTGGAATTCCCTACCGCAAAGAGTCGATGATGCCAGTTCATTGTATATAATCAAGAGGGAGTTAGATATGGCCCTAGCGGCGATAGGGATCAAAGGGAATGGAGAGAATACTGGAAACGGGTAATGAGATGAATGATCAGCCATGATCTTATTGAATGGTGGTGCAGGTTCGAAGGGCCGAATGGCCTACTCCTGCATCTATTTTCTATGTTACTATGTAATAAGCAATCAATCAATAACAAATAAAAATCTTGTCGAATTGGTTCTTTCTCAATGTGTAGATCTGCTCCTGGTGATATATCCTCAACCTCCTACTGACTGCAACTCAACTTGCATGCATGTGCAGTTGAAACTCAGAGAAAGCTCAGAAACTCTTTAGTGAACTTAAACTGGGGTCTCAAGCGATCTCTTGCAACCCAGAAAGCAAAATGAAAAATGGACCACAATCAATCAATAAATAAATAAACACACAAAAAATAGAAGTACTACCTTCAGCAGGCCGCCGATGAGGGAGCTAATTCGGCCAGGGTTCGGGGCGGCGCTCTTCGGGACCCTCCCACACAGCCTGCAGACCACACACAGAGATTCTGGGGGCGAGGAGCTACTGCACATGCGCGCACACTCGAGCGTACATGAGCAGAGGTCCCGGCACTGTTTTCAACACCGGTACCTGGCTGCGCCTCCATCGAGGCGAGACTGGGGAGCGGCCAAAGTCGGCCTGAAGATTTTTGGCGCCCTAATCGGTGTAGAAAAGCGGCGCACCTCTGGTGAGTTCGCCATAAATCTCTACTCGTCAAATTTGGGCCCCAAGAGTAGGACTTTTTCAAATTTAACAATTTGTTCTCACCAATGTGCGCGGTCCATTTAAATATGCTGCACGGTGTCTCTTCCAGCGGTGGGAGCTGGTGAGCGGTCCGTTTAAATCTGCTGCACGGTGTCTCTTCCAGCGGTGGAAGCTGGTGAGCGGTCCCTTTAAATCTCCTGCATGTTGTCTCTTCCAGCGGCGGGAGCTGGTGACCCTGTCCCTTTAAATCTGCTGCACGGTGTCTCTTCCAGCGGTGGGAGCTGGTGAGCACCCTGCCCGGGACCCCGCGATTGATGCGTGACCGTGCGGCCACGCACTTTGAGGGCCGCCCACCAATGATCCCCTTAACAGCTCAGCAAAACTTATTAATTGGCCCTCCAGTCCAAATAATGGCCCATCCCTGCATTAAACCATCTTTAATGGTCTTCTGCCGCCTGACGTAGCTGGAAAATCTTTTGCAATGACTACCATAATTGAGCACTCTCTTCTTTTCCAAAGATCTCTTAGCTTCACTAATGGCTGCTTTTGTCTCCCTCAGTTGGGGGAGATATTTCTCTCTATCTTCTGTAAACTGAATTCATCTGTATCTGAACTGGGTTCAATGTGAAATAGTTCAGGGACTCAGGCATCATTCACCCCTAGGCCTACGCTGGACGGTTCCTCAGTAGAGAATCATTGGTTACAGCTCAGAAGGAGGCTATTTGGTCCATCAAGTCTGTGCCGGTTCTTTGCAAGAACCCTTCAGCAAGTCCCACTCACCCACCCTTTCCCTGTAGCCCTGTAAATCTTTTTCTTTCAGGTACTTATACAATTCCCTTTTGAAAGCCGCGATTGAGTCTGCCTCCACCAACCTCTCGGGCAGCGCATTCCAGATCTAACCAGTAAGGATTCCTCTGGTACCGTTCCATATATTTGTCAGTATACCGAAATCCAGCTTTCTTACACTCCACTCCTGGTGGTCCCACTCCCTGAAATTACAACCTTCAGCAGGTCAGCGGAGTTCCACAGTGGAAAGGACATGGTTCAGTCCTGGATGTGATTATGAGCAGCAATAACAACAGAATCCAAACCCTGCAGTCACTTGGGTACTCGCTGGTGTATCAGCAGGCGAATGATCGCATGAATCCCTTCCCACACATGGAGCAAGTGAACGGCCTCTCCCTGGTATGTTCTCGCTGGTGTCTCAGAAGGTGATAATTGTTGTGCATGTATACACCCTGTACACTCAATGTACAGTTATACAAGACCTATGAATGTATCTTTACACTGTATATACTCTGCCTGTACCACCAGAGGGTGCAACAGCTGGAGACCGAGAGGTCACCTGCACACCGCAGGTATAAAAGGGAGCCCACCTTACTGTAACCTCATTCAGGAGCTGCAATAAAAGGACTAAGGTCACAACAGTGCAAGTGCAATACCTTACCTCGTGAAGTCCTTACTACATTGCTGTCAAACACTACAGTAATTACTGTTGAATCTGTTTCCACACACGGAGCAGCTGAACAGCCTCCCCCCCCCCCCCCAGTGTGATTGTGTTGATGAGTTTCCAGCGCAGACCGGTAATTGAATCCTTTCCAACAGTCCCCGTATTTTCACGGTTTCTCCCCAGTGTGACTGCGTTTGTGTTTCGCCAGGCCACATGATCGGCTCAATCCTCGTCCACACATACAACACGTGTACGGTTTCTCCCCGCTGTCAACTCTGCTTTTTGTTTCCATGTTACGTTTGATGATATTCAGGTCCCGATGAACAGACTGGCTGATCTTGATGTGATGTTGGAGTTAAATTTCCAGTCTACAAATCGTCCACTTCTAATAACCTGTAAAATGAATATAAAAGAGATAAAATGGAGTGAGAGAGAGAACCCAGAAAAACACAAAGGCTTGTTGTAAAATTGAGCTTAATCAATCGAGGAATTTGTGGGGCAGTCTCTAGAAAAACAGTCACCATGAAAGCTGCCGGATTGTTACTAAAATCACAACTGGCCACTAATGTGCTTCAGTGATATGGGAATCGGGTGGGAGAGTCAAGCTGAGGTTGAAGATCAGACATGCAAGTATTGACCGGCGGAGAAGGCTCGAGGGACCATGTGGCTGACTCCTGCTCCTAATTCTTATGTTCTGATGGAAGGGAACCTGCCACCCAAATAGTCCCACGGCTTTTACCACCCAGAAGGAAAAGGGCAGCAGGTGAATGGGAACACCATCATCTGCAAGTTCCCCTCCAAGTCACACACCATCCGGACTTGGTTATATATCGCCGATCCTTCATCGTCACTTGGTCAAAATCCTGGAACTGGCTCCCTAACAGCACTGTGGGAGTACGTTCACCACACCGACTGCAGCGGTTCAAGTAGGTGACTCCCCACCACCTTCTACAGTGTAATTAAGAATGGCCAATAAATGCCGGCCTTGGCAGCGACGGCCACAGCCTGGGACAAATTAAAAAATCTGTAAATGTTCAATGGATTAGAAGTCTCTCCAGAAATATTTGTTCCTGAAAATCTTTCCCGTTGTCAGGACAGGGTGTGTTTAACAATGTAATCGCCCCAAGAGCCCACCTCCCCGGGGGCCCCGCACGGACCCAGAGCCCTCCTTCCAGGGGGCCCAGCACGGGCCCAGAGACCACCTCCCCGGGGGCCCTGCACAGGCCCAGAGCCCACGTCCCCGGGGGCACCGCACGGGCCCAGAGCCCTCCTCCCTGGGGGCCCAGAGCTCACCTCCCCTGGGGCCCCGCACGGGCCCAGAGCCCACCTCCCTGGGGGTCCCGCACAGGCCCGAGCCCACCTCCCCGGGGGCCCAGAGCCCACCTCCCCGGGGGCCCAGAGCCCACCTCCCTGGGGGCCCCGCACTGGCCCAGAACCCACCTCCCCGGGAGTCCCGCACGGACCCAGAGCCCACCACTCCGCGAGTCCCGCTTGGGGAAAGACCGGAGCCGCAGTTTGTTGTTCGGGGCCTGAGGCCCACAGCGGGTGACTGTGAAGTGGATAATGCGGAGTGTTGTCTCTCGGGCAGGAGGGGCCTGGGCCCGCACTCGGTGTGTGTGAAGCCCGCGGCCCCCCGGAGTTTATTAAGCCGCTCCCTCCCTCCGCCCATCTCTCAGCCGCTGCCTCAGACAAGCCGCCCTTCCCCGCATGCTCGGCTCACACTGTCCGGGTGATTGACGGCGGCGCCGGGCCAATTGGAAAACCGGGGGCGGGGCTGGATGACCGAGCGGGCGGTAGGTCCTCCAACCAATCGGAGTGTGCGTGGGGCGGGGAAGAGCCAAGATCTCTCGCACTGAGCATGGGCACGGGCGGCGGCGCCGACGTTGTGGGAGCCCGGATGATGTCGGTTGTCGGCGCGTGGTAGGAATTGGAGCCGTGCGTGGGGCTGGTGAGCGTCATAAACACCTGGTGTAGGGCCCAGGGCCAATCACAGCCCAGAGGCTGATCGCGGGCTTGACCCGCGGTAAAAGGCCAGGGGTTAGCGGGGTCACCGGCCGCCAGCTGGGATTTGGGAAGGACGAAAAATGGGAGGCATTCGAATGCAAATGGTGCAATTTGCAGGTGAACACAAAGCTGTGAGGGGGCAGGGTCCGCAGATTAATCTGTTCCAGCATTAACAGCAGTACAGTGTACAACAAGCAAGTTCTGGTCACCCTTTATCACTCACTTTATGACCTCAGATATTGAGGATTGGCCTCAATTCTGGGACTTCAATAATAACTTTCAAAACCAGGAATGTTCAAACGGAAGATTTTCTGGTGTTTTGAGGCAGGTGCAGTGAGTGGTCTTTCAGTGAGTCGGACAGGCTCGATTGGCCGAATGGCCTCGTTCTGTGCCGTATGATTCCCTGAAATGGTGAGAGTCAGGGAGTGTGTGGTCAGGGAGAGCCCATCACCAAAACAGAGAGATATTACAGGTATATAGGGAGGGTCAGAGTGTATAAAGAGGTGACGAGAGCACAGACACCCAGAGTCAGCACCTTCAGGGGAGGGGAACCAGTGAGTGTAGAACTGAACCAAGCCAGAGTCAGCACCTTCAGGGGAGGGGAACCAGTGAGTGTAGAACTGAACCAAGCCAGGGTCAGCACCTTCAGGGGAGGGGAACGAGTGAGTGTAGAACTGAACCCAGCCAGAGTCAGTACCTTCAGTGGAGGGGAACCAGTGAGTGTAGAACTGAACCCAGCCGGAGTCAGTGCCTTCAGCGCGGAGGCACACGGGTTTCGGGAGGGAGTTCCAGAGCTTGGGGCCATGGCAGCAGAAGACAAGGCCACCAGTGGTTGAGCAATTATAATCAGGGATGCTCAGGAGGGCAGAATTAGAAGAGCGCAGACATCTCTGGGGGTTTTGGGGCTGGAGGAGATTACAAAGATAGGGAGGGGCGAGGCCATGGAGGGATTTGTAAACAAGGATGATAATTTTGAAATCGAAGCGTTGCTTAACCGGGAGCCAATGTAGGTCAGTGAGCACAGAGGGTGATGGGTGGACGAGACATGGTGCGTGTTAGGACCCGGGCAGCCGAGTTTTGGATGAGGTGAAGATTACGTGGGGTATAATGTGGGAAGCCAGCCAGTAGTGTGTTGGAATCGTCAAGTCTAGAGGTAACCGAGGAATGGATGAGGGTTTCAGCAGAAGGGGAGCTCGGTCAGGGGTGGAGACGGCCGATATTACACAGGTGGAAATAGGCGGTCTTGGTTTTCTGGGGATATGTTGTCGCAGCGTTCTGCATAAGATCATCCGCCATTTTGATAGAATGAAAGCGCAGGAGGCCATTCGGCCCATCGTGCCTGTGCTGGCTCTATGGTAGAGCTCTCCAGTTAGTTCCACTCCCCTTATCTTTCCCCATGGCTCTGCAAATATTGTCCCTTAAGATTTATCCAATTCACTTTTGAAAGCCACTATTGAATCTGCTTCCACCACCCTATCAGGCAGTGCATTCCAGATTGCAACAATTCGCTGCTTATACAATGGTTCCTCATGTCGCCTCTGCTTCTTTTGCCAATTACCTGAACTCTGTGTCGTCTGGTTACCGACCCTTCTGCCACTGGAAAGTGTTTCTCCTTATTTTGTCTATTAAAACCGTTCATGATTATGAACACTGTATCAAATCTCCTCATAACCTTTTCAGCTCCAAGGAGAATTATCGCAACTTCTCCAATATCTCCACATAACTGAAGTCCCTCCTCCTTCGTACCATTCTAGTAAATCTCTTCTGGTCCCTCTCTAAGGTGTAGATACCCTTCTGAAAGTGTGGTGCCCAGAATTGAGCACAATGTGTCAGCTGAGACCTCACCAGAGTTTATAAAGGTTGAGCCGAATAAACATCAAATGCTGATATTTGTGTGATGGGGTTTAGACGGGCGAGGTTTATCCAGTCAGTTGGATGTGAGCTGAAACTTGTGCACTTGGAGCGGGGAGCGAGGGACACGCTGTGTAACCGGGCACAGACACTCTGCACAGCCCACACATCACTTGTTTCCCACTTGGCCCAGAAGGCGCTATTAAATGCAACAATTCATTTGATTTGACTTTCAATAGTTTTGTTCATAAATTTAATTATGCTTCTCTAATTTTATTTCTTAACTCAGATTCACGACCACATTTTATTTCTTCCTCTGAGCCTCTCAACTTAATCTGGCAACGTAATGTTGGCGAGTGGTGATTGATTGTCCTGGGAACCAACAGGAAGAGAGCTCAGAGGCCGGAGGGCCCAGGGAGCAGCGTGTTCTGCAACCAATTGCGGTGCTTGAGGGGTGGATCCTGAGTCGGCCTGTCAGATGAGTCTGGGTGAACCCCTGTTAAACTATTCATCTTTTAATGTTAAATCGAGATTTCTTTTGTCAGCAAAACAGTTTAACATTTGTCAGTATTTTGTTTCACTGGAGTTCCTATTATGAGTTTCAGACACTTCAGTGCCAAGTGGACCAGGTGTTTAAAGGTCATTCATTTCCCTCATGTCGCTGTTCGTTAAAGATAAAGAGATTTATTTCCTTTCATTAAGCATCTTTTGTAAGTAAACAAAAATCATTTCTGTTAGCAGTGAGTCACATTCTGCACTGGGGGAGACGGCTGGTGGCATCAGGCTTTAAAATTATCATCCTCTTGTTCAAATCACTCCAAGGCCGCGCCCCCCCCTATCTCTGTAACCTCCACTAGCACGCCAATCCTCTTAATAAGGAGAAACAATTTTCAGTGTCAGAAAGTTCAGTAACCAGAGGCACAGTTTGAATGTGATTGGCAAATGAACCAGATGCAACATGAGGGGACTAATGAAGCAGCGAGATATTATGGCCTGGAACGCACTGCCTGTTCGGGTGTTGGCTGCAGGTTCACTTGTAACTTTCGAAAGAGATGAACATGATTTGAATACATTTTCAGCTTTATGGAGCAAGCGTCCCCTGAGTACATCTCGCTCGCTAACCAGTATTGAGTTCTGGATACTGATGAGGCCGATGCTTTCTCTGGGGAGTGCAGCGACAGCCATGTCCACGACACCGTGGGTGGCTCAGCTGCACAGGGCAGTAAAGAAGAAGAGTGGAAGAGCAACAGTGGGACTGGATTTGATAGTTAAGGGATCAAACAAGCGCTTCTGCAGGCACAGACATGATTCCAAGATGGTATGTTGCCTCCCTGGTGTCAGGGTCAAGGATGTCACTGAATGGCTGCAGGACATTGTTGAGGGGGAGGATGAACATCCAGAGGTTGTGGCCCATATCGGGACCAATGACATCGGTAGAAAGAGGGAAGAGATTCTGCAGACATATTTAGGGAGCTAGGAAAGAGATTAAAAAACAGGACCACAAAGGTAATAATGTCAGGATTACTCCAGGTGCCACGTGCTGGTGAGTACAGAAATAAGAGGAGAGAGCAGATGAATGCATGGCTGGAGTTTGGTGCAGGAGGGAGGGCTTTAGATTCCTGAGGCATTGGGAGCGTTTCTGGGGGAGGTGGGACCAGTACAAGCCAGATAGGCTGCACCCCAACAGCACCGGACAATATCCTCACTGGATCGAGAGAGGGGGCAGTATGGATAGAGAGAGGGAACGGTATGGATCGATAGAGAGAGAGGGCAAAGTATGGATAGAGAGGGGGGACAATATGGATAGAGAGTGGGGACAGTATGGATAGAGAGGGGGGACAATATGTATACAGAGGACAATATGGCTAGTGTTTGGAAGGCAGAGGAAACAAAGGCTGGAAAATAGACAATAAGGGAGTTTGGCAGCGCTAAATGCCAGTGCCAGTGTGTTTCAATGAGTCCACTCTCATTTTTCTAAACTCCAGAGAGTATAGGCCCATTCTGCACAAACTCTCATCATAAGACAGCCCTCTCATCACAGGAATCAATCTACAAATACTTCAATGCCAATGCAAGGAGTCTAGGGATTAAGGCAGATTAGCTGAGGGCACAGACAGACATGTTGGGGTATGATATTGTAAATTTATTGAAACACGGCTAAAGGAACTGCAGGAATAGCAGCTCAACATTCCTGGTTACAGGATCTTAAGACGAGATAGAGATGGGGGATAAAAAAAGGCGGGCGCGCCGCAATATTGATTCAATAAACAATTCCAGTTGTGGGGAGGGATGATATGTTCAAAGGATCATCAAATGAGGCCACATGGGAGAAGTGAAGAAGAAAAAAAGGGCAATCACACCGCTGGGGATGTACTATAGACCCCAAACAGTCAGAGGGGGACATAAGAGCAAATATGTCGGCACATTTCTGATACGGGCAAAAATAATAGGGCAGTAATAGTCGGGGATTTCAACGACCCAAATATTAACTGGGATAGAATTAGTATCAAAGATATAGAAGGAGCAGATTTGTTAAAATGCATGCAGGAGAACTTTTTTAGCCATTACGTAGCAAGCCCAACAAGAGAGGGGGTGGTTCTTGAATTAGGTTTAATGAATGAAGCTTTGGCAGGTGGAAGGGGTATCAGTGGGAGAGCATTTTGGTGCTGGTGATCATAATTCACTGAGATTTATGGTCGTTATGGAAAAGGAAAAGATGGACCAGGAATAAAAGTTCTCAATTGGGGTAAAGCTAATGTTACTAAGCAGAGATGTGATTTAACCAAAGTGGATTGGAAACAGCTACTTGAAGGTAAATTCTTGTCAGAGCAGTGGGAGGCATTCAAGGAGGAGATAGCGAGGGTTCAGAGCAAGTATGTTCCCTTAAGATAAAGAATGGGACTATTAAATCTAGAGCCCCTTAGATGTCAATATTAGAATATCAGAGATAGGAGCAGGAGTAGGTCATACGGCCCCTCGAGCCTGCTGCGCCTTTCAAAAATATCATCGCCCTCAAATCCACTTTCCCACCTGATCTCCATATCCCTTGATTCCCCGAGCATCCAAAAATCTATCCATCTCAGCCTTAAATAGACTGAGCATTCACAGCCCTCTGGGGCAGAGAATTTCAAAGGTTCACAACCCTCTGAGTGAAGAAATTTCTCATCTCTGTCTTAAATGGCCTGCCCCTTATCTTGAGCCGAGAGTTATAGTCACTCCATCCCGGGGGAATCGACCTCTCAGCATCTACCCTGTCAATACCATTCAGAATCTTGTCTGTTTCAATGAGATCCCGTCTCATTCTTCTAAACTCCAGAGAGTATCGGTCCATTCTACACAATCTCTCATCGTAAGACAGCTCTCTCATCCCAGGAATCAATCTTGTGAACCTCCATTGCACCATCTCCAAGGCAAGTATATCTTTCCTTAGATAAGGAGACCGAAACTGCCCAGTACTCCAGGTGTGGTCTCACGAAGGCCCTGTACAATTGTAGCAATTGATCCTTACTCTTATACTCCACCCCCTTACAGCTTGCTGTACCTGCATGCTCGCTTTCTGTGTTTCTTGCACAGTGACACCCAAATCTCTCTCAACACCAAAATTAAAAGTTTCTCACCATTTAAAAGTTATTCTGTTTTTCTATTCTTCCTAACAAAGTGAATAAACTCACATTTCCCGACATTATACTCAATCTGCCAGCTTACTGCCCATTTACATCGTCTGTATATATATCTTTGCACGCTTGTGTTCTGCTCACAGCTTACTGTCTCACCGAGCTTTATATCTTCAGCAAATATTACACTCGGTCCCTTTACCTCGGTCATTAATATAGATTGTAAATAGCTGAGGCCCCAGCACTGATCCTTGCTGCACCCACCAGTTACAGCCTGACAGAAGCCCAGCCCCTCACACATTACAATTGGTTGGAGGACCAACCGCCCATTCTGTCCTCCAGCCCCGGGCAGTGTGAGCTGAGCATGTGCAGGCGGCGGTGGCAGACGCTGACGGAGGAGGTGAGCGAGCTCCAGGTATCGCGTTAAAGAAAAGCAGGGGGCAACAACACCGAGTGCAGCCCCGGGCCCGGACATAAACCGGGGAACATTCTTCCCACACCGGTGGGTAATATAAACCGGGGAACATTCTCCCCACACCGGGAGGAGGGGTACAAAACCAGGGAACATTCTCCACACACCGGTGGGGGGATATAACCCGGGGAACACTCTCCCCTCACCGGGGGGGGAATATAAACCGGGGAAAATTCTCCCCACACCGGGGAATATAAACCGGGGTACATTCTCCCCACACCGGGGAACATAAACCGGGGAACATTCTCCCCATACCGGGGTGGGGATATAAACCGTGGAACATTCTCCACACACCGGGGGGGGGATATAAACCGGGGAACACTCTCCCCTCACCGGGGGGGGGATATAAACCGGGGAACATTCTCCCCACTCCGGGGAATATAAACCGGGGAACATTCTCCCCACACCGGGGAACATAAACCGGGGAACATTCTCCCCACACCGGGGAGGGATATAAACCGGGGTACATTCTCCCCACACCGGGGGGGCGACATAAACCGGGGAACAATCTCCCCACACCGGGGAATATAAACCGGGGAACATTCTCCCCACACCGGGGGGGGTGATAATAACCCGGGAACATGCTCCCCACACCGGTGTGGAGGGTGGATATAAACCGGGGAACATTCTCCCCACAAGGGGGGGGGTGGATATAAACCGAGGAACATTCTCTCCACACCGGGGGGGGAGGGGGATATAAATTGGGGAACATTCTCCCCCTGCCTGCCGGGTCCTGGGTCCACTCCAGCCCGAAGGAGCGGTCCGTGCATGCGCTGTGTCTGCGTCAAACTCTCAGGGAGCGTCTGTAAATCAACGAGAAATAGTAATGGACCAGGGAGCGTCTGTAATGAAGGAGCAATGGTGACTGAGCAGGGAGCGTCTGTAAAGAATTCTAGAATCTAACAACATTGTAGCACAGAAGTGTCTGTGCCGATACTTTCGGGGAGCACTCCGGTTATTCCACTTCCCCCGCTCTTTCCCCAAATCCCTGCAATGTCATTCTGCTTCAAGTGTTTGTCCAATTCACTTTTGAAGGCTACAATTGACTCTGTCTCCAACGCTCCGTCAGGCAGTGCATTCCAAACCCGAACCACTCCTTGTGTGAAAATGGTTTTCCTCATGTGACCTCTGTTTTTGCCAATTGCCTCTAAGCTGTGCCCTCTGGTTATCAGCCATCAGAAACAGTTTCTCTATTTATTCTATCTAATCTTCATGAATTGTAACACCACTAACAAATCTCGTCTTAGCCTTCTCTGCCCCAAGGAGAACAATCCCAGCTTCTCCAGTCTCCAAAAAAATGAAGTTCCTCATCCCTGGAACCATTCCAGTAAATCTCTTCTGTCCCCTCTCCAAAGCTTTTGTGTCCTTCCTGAAGTTTGCCAAAATTGGACCCAATCCTCCAGCTGGGGTTGAGCTAGTGTTTTATGTAGCTTAAGCATAACGTCCCGGCTTTGGTACTCTGTGCCTCGATTTATAAAGCCCAAGATCCTTTACACTTTATTAACAGCTTTGTTAACCTGTCCTGCGACCTTCAAAGATTTATTAAAATTTTTAAATATTACGAAAAATGGTGCAGAAATGTTGAGTGGTCAGAGAGCGTCTGTAAAGGAAGGAGAAATGGTGACTGGTCAGGGAGCGTCTGTAAAGAAAGGAGAAATGGGGAGTGGTGAGGGAGCGTCTGTAAAGGAAGGAGAAATGGGGAGTGGTCAGGGAGCGTCTGTAAAGGAAGGAGAAATGGAGAGTGGTGAGGGAGCGTCTGTAAAGGAAGGAGAAATGGAGAGTGGTGAGGGAGCATCTGTAAAGGAAGGAGAAATGGGGAGTGGTCAGGGAGCGTCTGCAAAGGAAGGAAAAATGACGACTTGGCACGAAGCTCAATTTTTAAATTCTCATCCTTGTTTTTAAATCGCTCCGTGGCCTCGCCTCTCCCTATCTCTGTAACCTCCTCCAGCCCGACAACCCTCCAGGATCTCTGGCCTCCCTCGCATTCCTGGTTTTAATCATACCACCATAGGTGGCCATGCCCTCTGCTGCGTCGGCCCTAAGCTCCAGAATTAGCGCTCCCTCCCCCTTTAAGACCCAAACAACATCAGAAATAGGAGCAAGATTCGGCCATTTGGCCTCTCGAGCCTGCTGCGCCATTCAATAAGATCATGGCTGATCTGATCATGGACTCAGCTCCACTTTCCTGCTCGCTCCCCCTAAGCCTTTACTCCCTTATCGTTCAAAAATCTGTCTATCTCCACCTTCAATGACCCAGCTTCTGCAGCTCTCTGGGCAGAGAATTCCACAGAATTACAACCTTCTGAGAGAAGACATTTTTTCCCCAACTCAGTTATAAATGGGCGGCCTCTTATTCTAAGACTATGTCCTTTAGTTTTAGATTCCTCTGTGAGTGGATGCAAATACCCTCTCTGCATCCACCTTATCGAGCCCCCTCATTATCTTGTATGTTTCAATAAGTTCACCTCTCATTCTTCTGAACTCCAATGAGTATAGGCCCAACCTATTCAACCTATCTTCATAAGACAACCCCCTCATATCGGGAAACAACCTAGTTAACCTTCTCTGACAGCCTCCAATGCAAGTATAGCCCTCCTTAAATAAGGAGCCTAAAACAATACTCAGTACTCCAGGTGTGGCCTCACCAATATCCTGTACAGTTGGAGCAGGACTTCTCTGCTTTTATACTCTTTCCCCCTTGCAATAAAGGCCAACATTCCATTTGCCTTCCTGATTACTTGCTGTACCTGCATACTAACTTTTTGGGTTCGATGCACAAGGACCACCAGGTCCCTCTGTACTGCAGCACTTGCAATTGTTTTCCATTTAAATTATAATTTGCTTTTCTATTATTTCTGCCAAAGTGGATAATCTCACATTTTCCCACATTATACACCATCTGCCAAATTTTTTCCCACTCACTGAGCCTTTGCAGATTTTTTGTGTCCTCCTCACAATTTACTTTCCCACCCATCTTTCTATCATCAGTAAACTTGTCAACATTACACTCTGTCCCTTCATCCAAGTCATTAAAATGGATTGTAAATAGTTGATGACCCAGCACCGATCCCTGTGGCACCCCACTAGTCACTGTTTGTCAACTGGAAAATGACCCATTTATCCCGACACTGTGTTTTCTGTTAGTTCGCCAATCCTCTATCCATGCTAATATATTACCCCAACCCAGTCAGCTTTTGTCCTGTGCAGTAACCTCTTATGTGCCACCTTATAGAATGCCTTCTGGAAATCCAAATACACCACATCCACTGGTTCCACCTTATCCACCCTGCTCGTTACATCCTCAAAGTACTCCAGTGAATTTGTCAAACATGACTTCCCTTTAATAAAGACATGCTGACTCTGCTTGATTGAATCATGCTTTTCCAAATGTCCCATTACTACTTCCTTAATAATGGACTCCAACATTTTCCCAACGACAGATGTTTGGCTGACTGGTCTATAGTTTCCTGCTTTTTGTCTGCCTCCTTTTTTAAATAGGGACATCACCAGAATCCAGGGAATTTTGGTGGATGACAACCAATCCATCCACTATCTCTGCAGCCATTTCGCTTAAGACCCTGGGATGTAAGGCATCAGGTCCAGGGGACTTGTCCACCTTTAGTCCCATTATTTTACCAATACAACTTCATTACTGATATTGATTGTATTAAGTTCCTCCCTACCTTTGATTATCCACTATTGGGATGTTTTTAGTGTCTTCTACCGTGAAGACCGATCCAAATATTTGTTCAACGTCTCTGCTATTTCCCTGTTCTCCATTGTTAATTCCCCAGTCTCATCCTGCAGGGGACCAACATTTACTTTAGCCACGCTTTTCCTTTTTAACCTTCTTTAAAATGTGCCTCTTTGACCCTCGGTGTCAAATTCTATCTGCTAATGCTCATATGAAGCACCAGGGGCCATTTTACAGAGTTATTACAAGGCTGAGATAGATACATTTTTGGCATTTCGGGAAATCGAGGGATATGGAGATCGGGCGGGAAAGTGGAGTTGAGGTTGATGATTAGCCATGATGTTATGAATGGTGGAGCAGGCTCGAGTGGCCGTATGGCCTACTCCTGATCATAACTCTTATGTTCTTAAAGGCGCTATATAAATGAAAGTTATTGTTGTCTATAAAGGAAGGAGAAATGGTGATGGGTCAGGGAGAGTATTAGATCAGGACTGGGAGATATGGCAGAAGGACAGCTTATAGGGAGCGATAGAGTGAGGGAAAGAAGAGAGAGAGAGAGAGACCATGTACACAAGAAATGAACTGGAAAGTTGGGTGGGGAAGAGGAGATGGGGAAGTGACAGCAGACAAAAGGAGCCACAATGGGAGAAGGGAGAGTAATAAAAGACACATAGAAAATAAAAAGATTGCATTTGTTTTGCACCTTTCACCACCACCAGATGCCCCAAACCACTTTACAGTCAATTAAGTTCTTTTTGAAGTGCAGTCACTATCGTAATGTAGGAAACGCAGCAACCAATTTACAATGTGATTACGACCAGGTAATCTGCTTTACTGATGTTAAGGGAAAATATTGGCCAGGACATCGGGGGTAACTCCACTGTTCTGCTTGAAATATTGCAATGGGACCTTTTACGTCCACCTGAGGGAGTGGAAGGGGCCTCGGTTTAACATCTTATCCAAAAGACAGCACCTCCGACAGTACAGCAGTCCCTCAGCACTGCACTGGAGCATCAGCCGAGATTTTTGTGTTCATGTCTCTGGAGTGCGACATCAACCCACAACCTTGTGACTCAGAGGCAAGTGTGTTACCACTGAGTCACAGCTGACACAAATACTGACATATTTAGAGCAGGTTAGCTCAGTTTGAGATGTTGGAAGATGCATTTATCAATGCTTCGATATTTTGTCTATTCCTCAAAATCAGTAACATTTTGGAAGGTTCACAGATTAACAATAAGAAATAGGAGCAGGAGAAGGCCATTTGATACCTCGAGCCTGCTCTGCCATTCAATAAAATCATGGCTGATCTGATCTTGACCTCAACTCCACTTTCCTGCCTGCTACCCATAACTCTTGAATCCCTTATAATTCAAAAATCTGTCCATCTCCCCTTTAAATATATTGACTGACTCAGCCTCCAAAGCTCTCTGGGGGAGACAATTCCAAAGATTCACGACCCTCAGAGAAGAAATTCCTCCGCATCTCCGTTTTAAATGGGCGACCCCTTATTCTGAATCGATGCACCCCAGTTCTAGATTCCTTCACAAGGGGAAACATCCTCTCTGCATCTACCCTGTCAAGCCCCCTAAGAATCTTACACGTTTCAATAAGGTCAACTCTCATTCTTCGAAACTCCAATGTGTACAGGCCCAACCTGTTCAAGCTTACTTCATAAGACAACCCCTTCATCTCAGGAATCAACCTCGTGAACCTTCTCTGAACTGCCTCCAATGCAAGTATATCCCTCCTTAAATAAGGAAACCAAAACTGTACGCAGTACTCCAGGTGTGGTCTCACCAACACCCTGTACAGATGTAGCAAGACTTCTATACTCTTATACTCCATTCCCCTTGCAACATTGCATTTGCCTTCCTGATTACTTGCTGTACCTGCATTCTAACTTTTTGTGTTTCATGCAGAAGGACCCCCAGATCCCTCTGTACCGCAGCATTTTGTAGTCGACATTTAAATAATAATTTGCCTTTTTATTCTTCCTATCAAAGTGCATAAACTCACATTTTCCCACATTATACTCCATCTGTCAAATTTTTGCCCACTCACTGAGCCTGTCTATAACCCTTTGCTGATTCTTTGTGCCCTCCTCACAACTTGCTTTCCCACCTATCTTTGTATCAGCAGCATATCTGGCTGCAGTGCACTCCATCCCTTCATCCAAGTCATTAACATAGAATGTAAATAGTTGAGGCCCCAGCACTGGTCCCTGTGGCACCCCACTAGTTACAGTTTGTCAGCCTGAAAATTACCCATTTATCCCGACACTCTGTTTTCTGTTAGTTAGCCAATCCTACATCTATGCTAATATATTACCCCCAACCCTGTGAGCTCTTATATTGTGGAGTAACCTTTTATCTGGCACCTTATCGAATGACTTCTGGAAATCCAAATACACAACTGCTACTAATTCCTCTTCATCCACCCTGCTCGTTACATCCTCAAAGAACTCGAACAAGTTTGTCAAATGTGATTTCCCTTTCATAAAACCATGCCATCTCCGCTTGACTATTATGGTTTTCTAAATGTCCTGATACTATTTCCTGAAGAATGGACTCCAGCATTTTCCCAATGATAGATGTTAGACTAACTACTCTATAGTTTCCTGCTCTCTGTCTCTCTCCCTCCCTTGTTGAATAGGGGTGTTGCATTTGAGGTTTTCCAAACCACTGGGACCTTGCCAGAATCCAGGGAATTTTGGTAGATTACAAACAATCCATCCACTTTCTCTGCAGCCACTTCTTTTAAGACCCTAGGATGCAGGCCATCAGGTCCAGGGGACATCCACCTTTAGTCCCAATAGTTTGTCTTGTACTTTTTCTCCAGTGACAGTGATTGTTTTAAGTTCCTCGCTCCCTTTGACCCCTTGATTATCTATTATTATTGGGATGTTTTTAGTGTCTTCCACCGTGAAGACCATACAAAATATTTGTTTAAAGCATCTGCCATTTCCCTGTTTCCCATTATTAAGTCCTCGTTCAATCCTCTAAGGGACCAACGTTTATTTTAGGTCTCTCTTCCTTTTTATATATCTGTAGAAGCTCTGACTGTATTTATATTTCTTGCCAGTTTACTCTCAGTCTATCTTCTCCCTCTTTATTATTTTTATTAAGACAATTCTTAAAACCACACAGCAGAAGGAAAGAATGTTCCATAAAAATTAGAATTGTCTCTTCTGAATTTCGATCCTGTACTTACAGTGAAGACTTTTGTAAACTCCTTTTGCAGGGTGTTAGAAGGGGACGATTTGAAGGAGGGAAACTGAAACTAAACATCACGTCATGATCTGATAGAGTCACTCGATTCATCAGGACTTGAATATCATCGGCCTTTGAATTTGGAAGTAGAAATGTTTATTTATTCTGTCTGTCGGGAAAGAATGCAAACATTAGTGTGACTGAAAAAGCAGAGACACACACACCCGAGTGATAGTGTTTCACTGCACTGATTGTGGGGAGAGCTTTAACCAGTTACACAGCCTGAAAAACCATCGCACCATTCACAGCAGCGAGAAACTGTAAACGTGTTGTGTGTGGAGACATCTTCAACTGATCATCCAACCTGGAGAGACGGAAGCACACACGCACCACGGAGAAACCATGGAAATGTGGGGACTGTGGGAAGGGATTCAGCTACCCGTCTGCGCTGGAAATTCATCAACACAGTCACACTGGGGACAGGCCGCTCACCTGCTCTGAATGTGGAAAAGGATTCACTTAGTCATCCGACCTGATGGCACACTAGCGGGTTCACACCGGGGAGAGACTGTACACCTGTTCAGAGTGTGGGAAGGGATTCATTGTGTCATCCCACCTGCTAACACACCAGCGAGTTCACACTGGGGAGATGCCGTTCACCTGCTCAGAGTGTGGGAAGGGATTCACTGTGTCATCCAGCCTGCTGACACACCAGCGAGTTAACACTGGAGAGAGCCGTTCACCTGCTCTGAGTGTGGCAAGGGATTCACTCAGTTATCCCACCTGCTGAGGCACCAGCGAGTCACAAGGGACTGCAGTGCTTGGATTCTGCTATCATTGGTGCTGTTAATCACATCCCGACTGAATCGTGTCCATTCCGACAGTTGAAGTTTGTTTCTATTATAATAACCCTATAACTGGACTGGAATATAATATTTTGATGTTTCAATAACAGAGTGTGTCGACATTTAATGTTCCAAAATAAGAGGAGACTTAATGATGTCCTGTTACTGACTGCACCATTTTGGGGCCTTTTCTCCTTTCTAATTCTGGATTATTTCAGTTCTCATACCTTCGGTTAATCTCGTGGACTAGTTCAAGTTCCCCTTACCTTCCAGTGTGCCTCACCTAGCCTTGGCATTGAGGGAAGGTGTCGGTAACATGCCCGGGATCACTAAACACAAGACCCAGTCTGTGAATCACTTTCAGATACTTGACTTAGTGTGTGCCCCACAGCATCTCTCTCACCTTCGATGTGTGAATGGAGTATCACGCCTGCAAACCTGGGTTCAATTTAAATTTGAATCCATTCAGGAAATGTATTTAAGAAAAAACAGGTCACATCAAATAATTGGCAATGTTTTCGAGTCAACAAGATGAACAAGTAAATACATCCCGGCCCAATATTCCAGCTCTACATTCACAGGATAAAGTCTGTTATCAAATTCCTCGAGTAGACAGAATAGAGAACAATGCTAACTCTAAGAATATCTAGCATCTGTTGTAAATATCTTTCAAACCCCGACTGATAGAATCTGGTATTTTCCTTTCAGTTAAAGTGAATGGAATATGAGAGGGGTGTTGGCAGAGGGAACTCCGTTAATTCAGCTTCTGAAAGGTGTTCATGTTTAGTTACTTCTATATCGGGGAAAATGTGGTTGTTATCATTAGAGAGAGATTTCACTGAGCAACATTTGGTGTTTCCAACCAACTGGCCGTGGATATTTTCATCACAGAATGTTTAGATTCGAAATATTATGTTAGAATAAGAAAAGTGCAGAGACTAGTGGTTTGTGCTTGCCACAGGAAGACCAGTTTTTTACGTGCTTCTAACATTGTTGATGTACGTTGAAGAAAATGCAGACTTGTGTCTCTGGAGTATGCCGTAGCCAAAGGCGACCACATCAGGCAATGCCATTTCCAGTTGGATAAGCGGTTGATGGCATAGCAAAAGTTCCAGCAGTTAAAACGCAATTATCTCCAGTTATCTGCAGACATCGAATGTCACAGAATGCTGACAAAGTTGGACTTAAGAATTTAAAGTATTGAGTTAAATTATTGGGATCGATTGTTGTAGAATTGAATTGTTATAGAATGGAAAAGTAGTGAAGTTATGCTAAACTTGTATCAAACCTTGGTCAGACTTTGTGTGTGCAATTCTGGTCACCATATTATAAAAAGGATATGGAGGCACTGGAGAGGGGCAGAGAAGATTTACAAGGATGATACCACAAAGGCGAGCGTATACATATCGGGAAAGGATGGACAGGCCGGGTCTCTTTTCTCTTGACAAAAGAAGGCTGAGGGGTGACATAATGTCTCTAAAATGTTGAAAGGTTTTGATAGAGTAGACACAGTGTTTCCACTTGTGGGGACCAGCATAATTAGAGGCCATCAAAATAAGATAGTCACCAAGAAATCAAATAGGGAATTCAGAAGAAACCTCTACCCAGAGAGTGGTGAGAATGTGGAACTCGCTGCCACAGGGAGTGGTTGAAGCGAATAGTATCGATGCATTTAAGGGAACGCTAGACAAGCATATGAGGGAGAAGGGAATAGATGGATATAGTTCGATGAGGAAAGAAGGGAGGAGGCTCGAGTGAAGCATAAATGCTGGAATGGACTGGTTGGGCCAAATGACCTGTTTCTGTGCCGTATATCCGATGTAACCGTATTGTCCAAGACACACTGCTCGAAGGGGAAGATAAATGACTAGCATCCAAACGAAATTGTTACATTTGTCTTCTTTGTAAAATGACAAAGTCTGGCCATAATTTGTTTGTGAAATTAAAACTGATTTTATATATATATATATATATTGCTAAGCGTCGCTGGTCAAACACATGGGAAGGAAAATGTGGCTGAAAATTGAGATAATTAAGTTTTATTTTTGAAAAAGTCACGTCTGTGGTTCTGTCCAAACTATGTATTCAGAAATAAGTTTTTTGGGGCCACTGTTATGTTAAAGGTAACTAACATCCTTCCTCTTGTAGACTGAATTGCTCTCTGGCATATTTTGGAGAATAAAAGGGCCAAGAAGAGGTTCGGTTAAATAAAATTAAACAAAGAAACTGGGTCAAAACTTGGACCAAGTTGGAATGTTTGATCGATGTTTAAAGACAGTATGACAATATTGTATTAGACAGTAAAGCTCCTCCGGGCTCATGAATGAAATGGTGAACACTGAATAAAATGTAATGAGAGGAAATGAATGAGGATATAAGAGGAAAACAGGAAAGTTACACCTCCAAATAGAAATGTTTCTTCACTCATTGTTCCTGGGCGAATTGTCATAATTCACCTGGGTACAATCTGGTGTTAATGTAAATTCTTGTTAAAGTCAGGGAAGTGTCGGAAATTGCTAAGATTTCTCTCTCAGATGTCTATGTCATTGCCTACACTGAACAATAAGAAAAGTGAAGTTGATCGCCTGGCCACTACCCGAGACATCGGGAGCATGCAGAGGGAGATGCGCAAAGATCTTCAGACACCCCACGATCTTTTGATAAGATCACCTCAAATGGCTTGCATCAGATGTCACATATGGCATGATATTGGGATACCGCTGCGTGTGTGTGAACGAGTCTCAGGCATGCTCAGTTATCGACAACAGCACAACATGAAATGGCTAATGTGGCTCAGGAGAGTGAGAGAACTTTTTAAACCATCGAGGCCGTGACAAATTCTCCATGGAGAAACCGACTTTGAAATAATCATGATAGAGTTAAACACACTGCTACCTGTCAGAGGCATTAGAATTAACAGTAGTGAGAATGCTGATCAAATTAGGATTTACTTACAGTGAGAATGTTCGTCTGTTTCAAGGCCTCCACTAAGTACTGAACAAAGAAAGCTTTTAGAGAGGCTAAAAACAAAAAAAGTCAGCCTGTCTCTGTCTGGACAAGGTGGCCATGGCTGTGTACAGATCAGCTACAAGCTGAAGGTGGAGATAAGGAGGCCAGACCTTACCGGGCTCCATAACAAAACATGGATCCAAGTGAGAGGCCATCTCCAGGAGGAGGCAGAGGACCTCAAAAGGGTCAGTTTTGGCTTCTGTGATAAACCGAGGTTCCGACCCTCGAAAGCATAACTTTGGTGGTAATAGAGAAAGAACCCTAAAGCGTGCTCCTTGGGAAGATTGGGAGACGAGGAAGACTCCCCTGGACCAGGTGGATTGGGACACATCCTGACCCCAAACACTAAATTAATAGTGTTCACTTAACGAGTTAGTTCCACTCCAGAACAATAAGTAATTCAAGAACATTATAAAATACTTCAATACTAACTTTAAATGTAATGACGGCAGGTTATTTTAAAGTAAGACATGTCGTATGTTGATCAGTAATGTTAACTATTGGTTTGCCAAGTACAAACGCTGATAGTGATCATCATGTGTGGGACTTAAATAAAATGACATCCCACCTCACAAAAAGAACTCGACCTGTCCCATCCAGTAAAATAACCCACATTTAATGGACTAGAATTAACTGAATCAGGAAATGTATTATATAACAATGTGTGCTTTTAAATTGTTCATTGAAATCAAAAGTATTTAAACATGAGCTTGAATTAATCAACTAGATTATGTGAAGGGAGATATTCACAATTTATTGACAAAGTGGCAAGAGAATTAGTAAAGGATGTGTTGGTAAAGATTAGAAAACAGGAACCAAGGGATGAGGATCATGGGGAACACCAGGAGAATCAGTTTAAATCGCAAGGAAACTGAGAGCTGAGAGGATAGCTCAGAATCGGAGCCACAGCAAGGTTAGCAGGAGTAAACAGAATAGATATAGAAAGTGAATGGGAACACGATGCGGCTTACTGGAGGTATTGTGTGTTGCCTCT